>NC_089221.1:9775599-10411585 GCF_963924675.1 Phocoena phocoena | reverse complement strand
GGAATGTGTTATCTCGTCCTCAAGAAAAATAATCCAAAAAGGGCTCCACGTAACTCTATACTTGAGAATATTCCTTAGGTGTTTTATTGACAAACAAGATTTGGTAAACACTACATTCTTTATCTATGTGAATGGTCATGTTTCATATGAACATATTAAAGTCTCTTAGAATTGCTGCAGTAAAGACTTGTTTTCATTGATGATAGAACCTTTTTTCCCACTAAAATTCTTGTTAAAAAGATAAACTCTGGTACAACCTATCCTAGAATATTCACCGATCTTAATTTCATTTAGTATTTGCAAAGAAGCATCTCATATAGTAAAGATAAATAGCCCCTTATGTGATACCAAGTTCCTGTCCACTGAAAGGACTGGCATGCCTAGGATGATAAGCTGAGAAATCATGAAATGTCCACCATCTGGCAGCTGGAAAACTGGAATGAAAGGTCTGAATCAAAACAGGCCATGTTTTTCAACTCCTAACCCCTCTTATCTTCCAAATTTAAAAAAAGGTGGAAAATGCCCTTTATTCAAATGTAATGCTAAGTAGGTTCCTCTCTAAATAACCATTCAGCCAAGTAGAAAAGCCTATCAGGACTACTAGAATGCTATCATTTCCATGAATTTGTTGGGTTGAAAAACTGCAGAAGTCTCCTCTGGAACTGTTTCCTTTATTCCACAGATGACACAATAATCTGTCTTAGTAATTCTTGCACTGTCCTTTTTGTCATGCCATCACAAGACTTCCTTTGATGGAGCACCATGGGTTTAAAGATTAACATACAAATATTTTTTTTAATTTATTGATTCTTTTCTCTTCTATTGGGAATAATGTACAGATTTGAAGCATACCATTGAGTTCTGACAAATTAATACACTCATATGAATGACACTCCTATAAAGATCAATACACTCATATGAGTGACACTCCTATAAAGGTTAAAAGTTCTTTTTGGCCTTGCCAGGGGCCCCCATGACCACCCCACACACGTGGTTTAGTGATTGCTAGGAGGATCCCAGGACTCAGCATATAGTTGTGCTCACAGCAGCAAAAGGATACAAAGCAAAACCAGAGAAGGGAAAAGGCACACACAATGATGACTAGAGGAAACCAGGTGAGAGATTTCAAGAGTCATCAATCAGTAGGGTCACACAGAATGAGCTTCATTCCCCCAGCAGCAAGCTATGACGACACATGTGGAATGCTGTCAACCAAGGGGGCTCCCTGGAGACTCAGCACCCATGGTTTTTATTGGGGTTGATCACGTAGACACAATAGGTCATACACAATGTATGAACATTTCAGACTCTGAGAAAGAAAGCAGATGTTCAGAATCAACCAATTCTTTGCATAAACAGTTTAGTCCAAGGAACCATTCTTATCAGAGAGTGGTGGGAACCCTTCTGAAATACAAATTCCCAGATGCAAGTCAAAGGCCAATCTTGCAAGCAGGCCTTGCTAAAGTCTCAGGATTACTATGCTAACTCTTTTATGCATGTGTGTCCATTGCCCATCAATCCTTCAAGAAATCACAGATCTATTTTCCAGCAAAATAAATTAGTTTTGCCCATTCTATAAATTCATGTCAATGGAATCACATAGAATAGCAAAATGTTATTTAACCATTTAATTTTCATGCATAATTCATAGTTCTAAAATACTTAGGGTTTGATCTAGTCTGCATTTTAAATTGTAACATTTTATATCTCAGGAACCAGGGCCTTCTGCATCTCCTGGCTCACCTTTACATAGCTTGGCCCCTCGAAAGGAAAATGAAGTCTCCAGTCAAGTGCGCATTTGAAAACCTCAGGTTTCTTAGTCTATTTGAGCTGCTATAACAAAACATCATAGACCAGGTGGCTTATAAAGAACAGAAATTGATCTCTTACAGTTCTGGAGGCTGGAAGTCCAAGATTGAGGCACCAGGATGGTCACATTCTGATGAAGGCCCTCTTCAGTGTTGCAAACTTCTTGTGTCCTCACATGGTGAAAGGTGCTACAGAGTTCTGTGGGGTCTCTCTTATAAGAGCACTAATCCCATTCATGAGAGCTCTACTCTCATGACCTAATCATGTCCCAAAGCCCCCCTGCCTTGTACCATCATCTTGGAGGGTTAGGATTTCAACATGGGAATTTTGGGGAGACCCAAATATTCAGATTATAGCACCAGCGAAGAATTCTGATTGGCCTTTGTTGAGTGATGGCTCACTTCTGACCAAGGCCTGGAGCAAAGAAGGTAGTTCAGCTGGCATTTACAGCTTAAGTAGAGGTTATCGGGGAGGAGCAGTTTTCAGAAAGAGCAGGATCCAGCCACTAGGGGAGAGGACATTGAGGGAGACCACCATTCCAATGCAACGATATGATATGATGTTAACATTTTAAGATGTCTATGAATTTTCAATTCCAATCCAAAGAATTTTAATTTATTCAACAATGTCATCACTCTGCTAGGCACCTGGGACAATACAAACACGAATAGGAGGAAGGTTCTCTCTCACATAATTTGTTGTAGACCATCCTAGAGAATGGCAGTTACAGCCAGCCAGGTGAACATTCAGTAGATCATATAAAGTGGACAAAAAGCATTCCACTGGAAACAATTACATCTTCCACTTTAGAATCAAAAATATTTTCCCATTGAATTTTCATCTTCTTTGACTTCTTGATAAGGAAACTTATCTGACAAGTATTTAGCCAGAAAGCTAAATGCCAGGGTTCAATCCAAGACCCACCATCACTCTGCCTTTCCGAGCAGGCTAGAGACTGAATAAAAAGTACTCCCTAGTCAAAACAGAAAGTAGACTTCATAAGTTACTTATTACCATTTTTTAAAATTATAGTCCTAATAGTAATACTTACCCTAATTGAACTGCATCATGGATTAGAAGATGACATATTGAGTGAATATTTTCCCAAACTGACCTATATATTTATTTCAATTTTTATCAAAATTCCAGCAAAATATATATATAGTTTTAAAATATTTATAAGCTTGATCTGAATTTTATTTTGAAATGCAGATGAACTAGAAGAGCCCAAACAAGTTTGAAAAGAAAAGTCCGATTTCAAAACTTTCTTAAAAGGTACAGTAATAAATAGAGTATGCTAATGAAGAAAAGATACACATAATGATCAATGTAACAAAGTAGTGTGTCCAAAAATAGACCCACACACTGAGTTTTGACCAAGGCCAAAACCAATTCAATGGAGAAAGAATAGTGTTTTCAACAAATGGTGCTGACACAATTAAATATCGTATGACAAAAAGATTAACATTGATCCTTACTTCATATGTTATGTAAAAATCCACACAAACTGTTTTGTAGGCCTATATGTAAAACTTAAAACTGTAAAACTTTTCAAATAAAATACAAAAGGACATCTACTATGGGTAGGCAAAGATTTCTTAACTATATAAAAACCACGATCCATAGTTGTAAAAATGATAAATTTATTTTAAAATGATGACACTATAAAGAAAATGTACAGAGAAGACAGCCAGAGACTAGAGAAAATATTAGCAAATCACATATATGGTGAAGGACTTGTACCAAGAATATATAAAAATCTCCCAAAATTCAATAATCAGAAAACAAGTTATCCAATAAAAAATGGGTGAAAGTACATGAAAACAGGTTCAACATCACTAGTTACCAAAGAAATGCAAATTAAACCCACAATGTAATACCAAAATATATCTAACAGAGTGGCTAAAAAGAGTACCAGAGAAATTTTTGGTGTGATGGAAATGTTCTATATCTTGATCATGGTGTGGTTTCATGACTGTCAAAATTCTGTCAAAACACAAAAATTAAACTAAAAAAGCTGAATTTTACTGTATCTCAATTAAACCTTGATTTTTAAAAAAAGGAAAACAATCATGACAGACAAATAGTATTCATACACAGATGAAATTGTAAAGCGAACATTTTACTTGGCTTTTTGAAGTATGTTCTCCAATTATATTCCAGAAATTATAACTGTTAAGAAAATTGGATAAACACAGTAAAGTTATCACAAGTGAGTAAAAATTATCTTATTTATGTCTATGGATGGAGAGCTTGATGGATAGATAGGTATGACATAAATACGGAGATACGTGTTCATTTTCAATAGATTTTTCTCATAAGCTTTTTAAAAGAGTGATTGTCAAGTAATTACTGACAAGTTATAGTCATCTAAACTAGACTAAGTAACAGAAACTATAATAAAAGACCTAAGAACTTTAATTTAAAACAAAACAAAGTGAGCACACTCTAAAGCTATTTTCCTGAGACATCTAAGGAACTGAGTGATTTCTCAATTTTTTGTAACTAAAGAAGTATTGGACTTAAATAAAATGCTTTGGCACGTCATGAAAAGTCTATGTATTAAATGCAACATTTCCTACAAGTGACTCATGATCTGACCTCCATTTACCACCCTTGCAAAGCTTCTATATATATGTCAGGCTTTTTCTGCTTCTACTTTTAAGAGAATCGTATAATTTGTGCTTTACACTTGAGCTTAATATTTCCAGAAGGGTACAGTGAATCACGGAAAGTTTTACCGAGATAGATAATTAGTAATAATTAGTAGTGGAGCCAGGCAGTCTGAATCTGAGTTATCCCTCTTAAAGTCTATAGAATATCATTAAGGAAAACGCACTGTGAATTTCAATGTAGATATATTTATATATCAATCTATGAGTGCTATTTGATATTTGACCCTCTGGGGCTAGAGCTTAAGGCAAATACATATCAAATCACATTCATTAATGATACATTGGGGATAGGTCATGAGAAAGCATCCCGAAAAAGATTAATTTACCAAGTGAGCCAAGGGAGTGGAGGAGACAATTCAAGAATCAGCAGATGTCTCCAAGAGCATGGCCTGTGGGGAAGCGATCAGTCTTGGAGTCTGACTGGAAACACAAGAAGGCCAGGTGTATGGATGTATGGGTGAAGGGAAACTCTGCAAAGGAAGAAATCAGACTGGACCAGGTGTCCTTGAGCACTCCTACTTCTAATTAATTAGGGGGTGCATCATAAAATGTCATATATATACATATATATATATGAAGAATCATTTTTATCATATTTACTATCATGAATATTTCACATTGAGTGAAATAATGCAGATATTGTTACCACTAATTAATGTTGAAGAAACCGAGCCTCCCTTGCCTGCCAAGGTTATACATTCCAGAAACAGAGTTCAAACTTGGTTCTTTGAACTTCAAATGAAGTGTTTTTTCCCCTTTCCAAATTGCTTCTTGTTTAATAAATCCTAGAAACACTGACAGCTAATCCTTGATGTAGAATTAATTCATTATTGAGGTATCTGCGCTGCCACACTTAACTCCGTGTATGGAAAGGAAGGAGTGGTAAAATCTTACCACTAAAATCTTACCATCACTTAAAACTGATGTTTTTCAGTTTTAACATAGGTGGTGCTTTTTAGCACCACCTTTTTAGATAGAGGGCCTGCAGGAGACAACAGCTTGGAGTCAAGGGTTAACACTGAGATTGTGATTAAACCAAAATGGTTTAGATAATCCAGAGTCTAAGATACCTGAATTTATTTTTCACTAGCTAGGAAATCCAACTACATATTTGTATGCATTTATAATTAATCAAAATATTAAATTAAATACGTATATTTTATATATGAGTTTATGGACACTGTGACACATACCGTATTCCCAGCCCTGCTCACCAAACCCACTCAGCACCAGCCTTCAGCATCTTGTCAAACGGAATTGATTAGTTTTCTGAAAACTTGATTTCTTAAGTGCCCATCTCCAACATCCAAAATATCAGAATGTTCTGCCTTCAGAAAGGGAGCTCAGCCTGGTGCTCTGTGATGACCTAGATGGGCGGGATGGGGGTGGGGGTGGGAGGGAGGTCCAAGAGGGAGTGGATATATGTATACATACAGCTGATTCACTTCTTTGTACAGCACAAACTAACACAACATTGTAAAGCAATTATACTCCTATTAAACAAAAAAAGAATATATCCTCCTCTGATCACTTGTTACACCTTGTCAAGCCGGGCCACACTGGGCCAACGTCCATCATCTCTCACACGGCTTCCTCTAGAAGCCTCCTTCTTTTTCCCATTGTCTCCACTCTTTACTCACTATAGTCCTATCTCTATACAACTACCAAAGGGAATGTGCTAAACTGTAAATTATATTATATATGCAATCCTCCTGCTTGTAACTCTTGAATGGCTTTCCATTATTTGTAACATTATATTTGAAATAAATCCCAAACATGTACCCATTACCAACACAGGCCCATATCATCTACCCTGCTAACTCCCCACTTCTGTCTTTATCACTCTTGACCTCTCTCAGGATAAATCAATAGGGCATGCCCTTCTCCATCTCAAGGCCTTTATATTTGCTGCAAACTCTGTAACTCACCCTTTCCCCAACAACTCCCCAGAGCTGGAATCTTTGCCATCCCTCAAGTTTTTGCTCAAATGTTCCCTTTACAGATAAGTTGTCCATCTGGAAAAAAAAATGCTCTCCCAACTTCCATGTAGTCACTATCCAGTTACCCTGCTTCATTTTCCTATGGCAATTATCATGGCCTGAAATTACACAATTTTTGCATTTATTTACTGTCTGACCTCTAAATAGTAGGCTCCAAGATAGCAGCAACTCAACTGTCCTGCTCCTTATGAAACACCCAATGCCTTGAACAACTTTGGTTTCTCCAAGGGGCTCAGAGTAGATGCCAGTATTAGCGGCCCCATCCTTTCTTCTGGCAAGTGCAGCCATCCCTCAACTGGAGTGAGTATTGGCTGATAATAAGCTGCCTTCTCAGAGGAGTTCCATCACTCTCCCCTGAGAGGCTACGCGTTCCTTAGCACATGCAGGACTTGGCTAAGGATGACTGACACAGAGGACAAAGGTCTGCCTGCCTTGCACCAATTAAGATGATGAACATTCAGTCCAGTTTGTGCTCCAGAGTTTCTCGGTGGGATTAGAGTCAAACCAGTGCCTAGCTGAGTCCCTAAACCTCATTCTTGCCTAGCTTCTTCTCTGCCGTGCTACTCTGCTCCCCTTATTTCCCCTCTGAGAACATGCCCTCAATAAATTACTTAAAATAGAATCAGCATCTCAAGGGCTGCTTCTAGGGAAGCTGAATAAAAACAGCATTCGATAAATTTCTTATGAGTGAATGATTGTTGCCCAGCAAGCCCGGTTAATGAAGGCAGCAGACTCTGAGCCCCAAGATTAATTCTTGGGAACCAGAAGAAAGTTGTGAACATGGAATGCTTTTTTTATATTGGTTTAACTGAACTTTTCTGAAAGTCTCAAAAGCCAACATCTGGTTTTTTAAAAATAAGAAGAAAGAAATAGATTTCCTAGTCAAATATTCTTGAGAAATATTATATAATCTAAACATTATATAATCTAATATAAGCACAAAAAGGCTTAGGGATTGATATCAGCATATTAAAGGACCTAAAAATATTTCAGCCCCTATAAAATAGTCACATACTAATCCTGGAACCTGCGATTCTGCCATGTTAGATGGCAAGAGGAATTAGAGTTGCAGATGGAATTGAGGTTGCTAATCAGTTTGTCATAAAATAGAGTATAATAGATTATCCAGGTGGGTTCAGTACAATCAAAGGGTCCTTTAACATCAGAAAGGAAGGCAGAAGAGGAGTTCAAAGTCAGAAAATGACTCTCCGCCTGCTAGACTGCTGGCTTGGAAGCTGGAGAAAGAGGCCAGGAGCCCTGCAATGAAGGTGGCCTCTAGAAGCTTGAAAAGGCAATGAGTGGATTCCCCCCTAGAAGCTCCAGAAGGAACACAGACCTGCTGACACCTTGATTTCAGACCAGTGAGACCCACTCTGACTTCTGACCTCCAAAAATACAAGACAATAAATTTGTGTTGTTTAAAACCACTTTGGGAGTATCTGTTACAGCAGCGATATGAAACTAAGAGATGAAGTAAAGAAGCTGGTTTACTCTTGTTGAATTCAACGTTCATCAAATACAGTGGAGCAAGAACCATATTTTCTTTAAATACCTGTTAACACTTTTTGTTAAATTTAACCATCATTGTTATTAAATAAATCTAACCACCATTATTATCATACCTAAGTTAAACCTGATTTTCTGAAATGTAGAAAAGTCTTTTTTTTTTTTTACAATATAATGCTTCTGTTTCTGTAAACTATCTACAAATTGTGTCACAGGGAGGAAAAAATCATTATTAAATATTTAATCATACTCTAACCTTGGCTTGGCAAATAATGAAAATATGCTTTTTGTATAATTTTTGTAGCATTTGGATCTGGATTCACTCCTTTTAAAATAAATATTTATTCAAAAATGATAGAAAGTAACTTTGCTCACCATGTAAAATACAGAGAAGACCTTTAAACAAGTGGTAGCAGTGCTATTAGCTTTTGAAGCCTTAAACATGAAAGAAAGGTCTCAGTAGCATCTCCCAAAACATCCAATACTTTGCCACACACAAAAAAACTTCAATAAACGATGAATAAAGTCAGTTTATCCTCTGTGTCCTGCATGTTTCCCATTCCACAGATTCACTACTCTCATCCTCTAGCCTGTAAAATATACAAAAATAAATTGTCTTTGATCTTCAAACGACCCTACCCCCCCTTCTCTACCACCACTGACGTTCTTTTTTTTTTCTAACACCTTTATTGGAGTATAATTGCTTTACAGTGTTGTGTTAGTTTCTGCTGTATAACAAAGTGAATCAGCTATATGCGTACGTATATCCCCATAACCCCTCCCTCTTGCATCTCCCTCTCACTCTCCTTATCCCACCCCTCTAGGTGATCGCAAAGCACAGAGCTGATCTCCCTGTGCTATGCAGCTGCTTCCCAATAGCCATCCATTTTACATTTGGTAGTGTATATATGTTAGTGTCACTCTCTCACTTCATCCCAGCTTACCCTTCCCCCTCCCCATGTCCTTAAGTCCATTCTCTATGTCTGTGTCTTTATTCCTGTCCTGCCCCTAGGTTCATCAGAACCACTTTTTTTTAGATTCCATATATATGTGTTAGCATATGGTATTTGTTTTTCTCTTTTTTCTGACTTACTTCACTCTGTATGACAGACTCATGGTCCATCCACCTCGCTACAAATAACTCAATTTCGTTTCTTTTTATGGCTAATATTCCACTGTATGTATGTGGCACATCTTCTTTATCCATTCATCGGTCGATGGACACTTAAGTTGCTTCCATGTCCCGGCCACTGTAAACAAGTACTACAATGAACACTGTGGTACATGACTCCTTTTGAATTATGGTTTTCTCAGGGTACATGCCCAGTAGTGGGATTGCTGGGTCATATGGTAGTTCTATTTTTAGTTTTTTAAGGAACCTCCATCTGTTCTCCATAGTGGCTGTATCAATTTACATTCCCACCGACAGTGCAAGAGGGTCCCTCCCTCTCCACATTCTGTCCAGCATTTATCGTTTGTAGATTTTTTATGATGGCCACTCTGACCGGTGTGAGGTGATACCTCATTGTAGTTTTGATTTGCATTTCTCTAATGATTCCACCACTGACATTCTTGACAAGGTGATTTATGTTCATTAACCACCTTCCACGCACTGTTATCTGATTTTTATTCACTCTCCTCTTTTGGCACCAGGGATTCAGGCTTCATATTAGTAGGTGTCTATGTAGCATTTGATCTGCATTAGCATAGCTTCAGGTGTCCTTGAGAGAAGCGTTCTATGTCTAGCCCATTATATGTATCTAGAGGTCTTGAGGGGCATGTAGTGGTGTGAAGGCTAGTGTGTTCAAGAGGGCAGGTCCACTGTGGTGGAGGTGCCTTAGAACTGGAAACAACTTTAATTGACTCTATATCTAGAGGTTCAAAGAATGTCTGTGGGAGAGGGCACGTGGAGAGGCCCTCCAGCCCACAGCCCCATGGGCTCCCAGCCAGCCACCGTAGAGAGCTGTTCAAGACACCCAGCCCAGTCAAACCTTCAGAGGACTCATCCCCAGCCTCCTTCAGACTACACCCCAGGAGACCCCAAGGAAGAGCTTCCTCTATGATCAGTCAACCTAGAGGACCATGAGATATCATAAAAACTGAGTGTTGAACACCTATGTTTTGAGCGTGTTTTTAAATAGCAATAGATAACAAGAAGTAGCTCCCATGTCGCATTTAAGCACTGTTTTGTTTTGTTCCTCTACCTGACTCCATCTTCCATCCTGATAGGCAATACATACTTTTGTGACTTTACTAGGGGAAAGATAAAAACACATAGAATGTCTGTGGACAGGTTTCTAATCTTGGTAAGTTTTCAGGCAAACAATTATACATAGGGAATTATATCTCTTATATAATTAAATGTTTAAAAAATATTCTTTTTTTAATGATGGAATTCTACAAGGAGTAATGGCTTTATTTTGCATCTGAGCTTAATTCATTACGTTTTTGGCTCTCAGTTTGTGCTGGACAGTTGTATCATAAAATGTATAATACACTTCCCAATTCTTTACAAAGCTTGGTGAACGTATGTTATTGTGTAAGTTATTCCTTAAGACTAAATAAGTACTTAGGTACTCATTGAGAGTATTCAATTTATTAACTAATACATTAAGTAGAAAGCAGTGCTAATTCAATAACAGAATTACTATGGTTTAATAAAATCCACTGATCTCTGGGTTTTGTAAGTTTACATCCTCTCGATCAATGTAAACATGCAGAATAACCTAATTAGAACACATGTATACTTGCCCAGTTCTAAAACATTTAAAGTGAAACTGTATTTCATTCCATATATTATTCTTTTGATCAATGTTTCTTTATGAAATAGCCAAATACTAACTTGCATGAAATTTATACTTTAGAAAACTTTAAACATATGTCCAATTTCATGAGAAAAGGTAGATGCTCAAAGGCATCAAAAGTATTGATGTTATATAATGGATGATCTTCCAAAAGACTAAGGCACAGCCAGGCATGTAATTTGTAACATCCTTGCTCAAAATTAAGAGCCACATCTTTGGCATGTTGTACCTTTTTCACACTGACATTTTCAAAACAAGCTTCAGAGTTAAAATGTCCAAGCAATTACTCTCTATTGCTAAGGGTTTTATTATTTTCTTTAAATCTGAGTTCTTATTTTTCAAATAAGGAAGTCTGTTTAGCGTAAAATAGTTAATATTGATTAAAAACATCACTGAGTACCTGCATTTAATGACCAGGAAAACAATCAGATTCCATTTTAGCATGTAAAAGTTTTAACTTCTATAGACATTTTAATTTTATAAATGGACATCCAAAATTAGCTGTCTTTCAAAAGTACTGAAATATATTTCCTTCTTTTTTGGGTGAAAATGGGATAAACTAGAAGAGTGATTCCATTTACTTATGGTTTGAATGATAAAACACATTTCTAGAAGTAACTGAATGAAAATGTGAGATGTCTAAGTGAATAAAACGTATTTAATAAAATGAAGTTGTATTTTTCCTATTTTACATTTGTGGTTTCATATTACTTTTGTAAGTAGCAGCTACTTGATTAGACACCCTTAAAATTGGTAGTATTATTTATAAAAATTTATATAACTTTTGTTTCCAAAAAAATATTTTAGAAAGGAGATGGTAACTCAGAAGAATTATTTAAACAATACCTAAAGAAAATGAGGTTCCAACCATAATCTGGAAAGTATAAAAGTTTATAATCTAACGACTCCTAAAGAAAATGTGAGAGTGTTTTTGTTCAGCAAGTTTCTGAACTCTGCAGTTGTTTTCCTGATGATTAGAAGGTAAATTGACCTAAATTTTATAGGCTCTCCATTTCTGTGTAGGAGAGAGTTGGAGAATTGTCATTCAATTGCTTGGGGAGCATGGTTTCAATTGTAGATTTAATTTATTAATATTGATTTTTGTACCAACTTCACAAAGCCACATGTTTACTTTCTACACAAAATAAAGTATCCTTTTTTTGCAGATGAGGGGGTTAAATTTTTACCTTAAATTTTGCTGGTGAATCAGTTTCAAGATAATATTGAGCTAATATTTTATGAAATCTACAATATGAGACCCTAGAGAGAAGAAAATGAAAGGAAAGAGTAATTTCCTATCAAGATGCATAAATTCTAGTGAGGTAGGCAGACATAACTTGCATAAAGGCTTCTAAGCAGAACTGAGTGCCAGGAAACTTCCTGGGGCCTCATAAAGGACAGATTTTAATTCTGATGGTTGGGATCAGAAATGACTTAATGGGGAAGGTACGTTTGAGATGAAGCATGATAGGGGCTTCTCTTGCTGTCAAGATGGAGATGGCGTGGCAGAGCATCCTGAGATGAAAAATAACACAAAAATATGCCAAAGTGGCTGGGCATGGTAAAGTCAGAGTTAACAAATGGTCTGATGTGACTGGAACTGATAGACAAAACACAGCAAGAGAGATGTAGAAAGACAGTGCAGGTGTTAGGAGAAAGGATGTAAATTAAGGCAGTGTGACTGGTAAGTGAGAACAGGAAATAGTATAGATACCACTGTCCAGAGCTAGAACCTGCCAGACTTTTCCAAGTAGATGCAGATACTGTTGTAGGATCCGTGTTAGGAAACTACACAGGCCAGCACCCACCTTTATTTTTTATTTTATTTTATTTTATTTTTGCCACACCACACGGCTTGTGGGACATTAGTTTCCCGACCAGGGATCGGACCCAGACCCTTGGCAGTGGAAGTGCAGAGTCCTAACCACTGGACCACCAGGGAATTCCCAGCACCCATCTTTAGATCTCCTCCAGCTTCTCACAAGTTCTTGGTCTCTTTTTATCAGGTCCTACGTGTTCAACCTACTTTCCTCCAAAGTCCCATGTGTGGGTCTAGAAGCCAAACCCACCTGTAATGTCTATTCTTCAGAACAATGTGTAAAAGTAAACCATGTGAAGTTTAAAAGGAACTTAAAAACCTTTCTTTATTCTTTCATTCTGCTTTAAAAAATAGCAAAGGAACCTTCTTTCCAGGATGCCCCCCCCTTTCTGGCTTCAAGTTTTAATCAGGCTAAAAATGCCCACAAGTGACTCATTATTTCCTGTGAGTAAACATCATCACACAAGCCTTTCAGTCATAAGTCCAGTCCCCAGGCCAGTCACCTGCTGATGAGAGAGCACCTTGTAGACTCACGTAATCAACCAGGGATAGGTCCACGGTTTCCACCTACTGTGACTAGGAAGATAACTGTGAAATTTACCACGAAACAAAATAAGAAGCAAAGAGAAAGAATGGAAAAGAAAAGGGAATATAGAAAATGTGAGAGGTCGGCGGGAAGATGGCGGAAGAGTAAGACGTGGAGATCGCCTTCCTCCTCACGGATACACCAGAAATACATCTACACGTGGAACAACTCCTACTGAACACCTACTGAAGGCTGGCAGAAGACCTCAGAGCTCCCAAAAGGCAAGAAACTCCCCACGTACCTGGGTAGGGCAAAAGAAAAAAGAAAAAACAGAGACAAAAGAATAAGGACGGCACCTGCACCAGTGGGAGGGAGCTGTGAAGGAGGAAAAGTTTCCACACACTAGGAAGCCCCTCCGCGGGCGGAGACTGCGGGAGGCAGAGGGGGGAGTTTCGGGACCGCGGAGTAGTGCACAGCGACGGGTGCGGAGGGCAAAGCGGGGAGATTCCTGCACAGACGATCGGTGCTGACCGGCACTCACCAGCCCGAGTGGCTTGTCTGCTCACCCGCCGGGGCGGGCGGGGCTGCGAGCTGAGGCTCGGGTTTCGGTTTTGGACGGAGCGCAGGGAGAGGACTGGAGTTGGCGGCTTGAGCATAGCCTGAAGGGGTTGGTGCGCCACGACTAGCCGGGAGGGAGTTCGGGGAAAAGCCTGCACCGGCCGAAGAGGCAAGAGACTTTTTCTTCCCTCTTTGTTTCCTGGTGCGCGAGGAGAGGGGTTTAAGAGCGCTGCTTAAAGGAACTCCAGAGACGGGCGCGAGCCGCGGCTAAAAGCGCGAACCCCAGAGACGGGCACGAGCCGCGGCTGAGGGCACGAGCCCCCGAGACGGGCGCGAGCCGCGGCGGGAAGCGCGAGCCCCAGAGACGGGCGCGAGCCGCGGCTGAGGGAACGAGCCCCCGAGACGGGCGCGAGCCGCGGCGGGAAGCGCGAGCCCCAGAGACGGGCGCGAGCCGCGGCTGAAGCCGCGGACCCCAGAGACGGGCGGGAGACGCTGGGGCTGCTGCTGCCGCCACCAGGGGGGCTGTGTGCGAGCACAGGTCACTCTCCGCGCCCCTCTTCCGCGGAGCCTGTGCAGGCCGCCACTGCCGGGTTCCCGGGATCTGGGGACAGCTTCCCCGGGACAACGCACGGCGGGTCTCAGGCTGGTGCAGCGTCACGCCGGCCTCTGCCGCAGCGTCACGCCGCCTCTGCCGCCGCAGGCCCGCCCCGCACGCAGTGCCCCTCCTTCCCCCATCCCCCAACCCCGGGCCTGAGTGAGCCGGAGCTCCCGAATCAGCGGCTCCTTTAACCCCGTCCTGTCTGAGCAAAAAAACAGACGCCCTCCAGCGATCTGCGCGCAGGGGCAGGGCCGGGTACAAAGCTGAGCTCCTGTGAGCTGTGAGAGCAGGGAGGAGAGGGGGAGGTCTCTCCCGGCAGCCGCGGAGGCGGCGGATTGAAACTCCACAATCAACTTGATGTGCCCTGCATTGTGGAATACCTGAATAGACAGGGAGTGAGCCCAAATTGAAGAGGGGGAATTTAGGAGCGAGATCGGTGATTTTTTTTCCCTTTTCCTCTTTTTGTGAATGTGTGCATGTATGCTTCTGTGTGAGATCTTGTCTGTATACTCTTGTTTCCACCATTTGTCCTAGGGCTCTATCCGTCCATGGTTTTTTTTTTTTTTTAAAAAAAAAAAAAAAAATTTTTTTTTAATAACTAATTTTAATTGTAATAACTTTATTGAACTTTACCTTCGTTCTTTCTTTCTTTCTTTCTTTCCCTCCTTCTCTCCTTTAGACAGCGAATCACCCCAGGTTGAGGGGGTGGTCTCTGGGAGCAGGATTTATGATTTTTCCCCCTTTGCCTCTCTTTGTGAACGTGTATGTGTATGCTTCTGTGTAAGATTTTCTCTGTATAGCTTTGCTCCCAACAGTTGTCCTAGGGCTCTATCCGTCCATGGTTTTTTTTAAAAAAAAATTTTTTTTTCTTAATAATTAATTTTAATTGTAATAACTTTATTGTACTTTACCTTCGTTCTTTCTTTCTTTCTTTCCTTCCTTCCTTCCCTCCTTTAGACAACAAATCACCCCAAATTGAGGAGGTGGTCTCTGGGAGCAGGATTTATGATTTTTCCCCCTTTGCCTCTCTTTGTGAACGTGTATGTGTATGCTTCTGTGTAAGATTTTCTCTGTATAGCTTTGCTCCCAACAGTTGTCCTAGGGCTCTATCCTTCCATGGTTTTTTAAAAAAAAAAAAAAAAAAAAAAAAATTTTTTCTTTCTTAATAATTAATTTTAATTGCAATAACTTTATTGTACTTTACCTTTGTTCTTTCTTTCTTTCTTTCCTTCCTTCCTTCCCTCCTTTAGACAGCAAATCACCCCAGGTTGAGGAGGTGGTCTCTGGGAGCAGGATTTAGGATTTTTCCCCCTTTGCCTCTCTTTGTGAACGTGTATGTGTATGCTTCTGTGTAAGATTTTCTCTGTATAGCTTTGCTTCCAACATTTGTCCTAGGGCTCTATCCGTCCATGGTTTTTTTTAAAAAAAAAAATTTTGTTTTTCTTAATAATTAATTTTAATTGTAATAACTTTATTGTACTTTACCTTCGTTCTTTCTTTCTTTCCTTCCTTCCTTCCCTCCTTTAGACAGCGAATCACCCCAGGTTGAGGAGGTGGTCTCTGGGAGCAGGATTTATGATTTTTCCCCGTTTGCCTCTCTTTGTGAACACGTATGTGTATGCTTCTGTGTAAGATTTTCTCTGTATAGCTTTGTTTCCAACATTTGTCCTAGGGTTCTATCTGTTCTTTTTTTTTTCTTTTCTTTCTTTCTAAATATTTTTTAGTACAATAACTATATTAAACTTTATTTTATTTTTACTGTATCTTCTTTCTTTCTGTCTTTTTTCCTTCTTTCCCTCCTTCCTTCCTCCCTTCCTCCCTCCCTCCCTCCCTCCTTTCTTTCCTTCTTTGCTTCTTTCTTCCTTCCTTCCTTTCCTCCTTTCCTTCTTTCTTTCCTCAAACTTCTACTAATTCTCTCTACATTTTCTCCTTCTTTCCCTCCTACCTTCCTTCCTTCCTCCCTCCCTCCCTCCTTTCTTTCCCTCTTTGCTTCTTTCTTCCTTCCTTCCTTTCCTCCTTTCCTTCTCTCTTTCCTCAAACTTCTACTAATTCTCTCTACATTTTCTCCTTCTTTCCCTCCTTCTTTCCTTCCTTCCTCCCTCCCTCCCTCCCTCCCTCCTTTCTTTCCTTCTTTGCTTCTTTCTTCCTTCCTTCCTTTCCTCCTTTCCCTCTTTCTTTCCTCAAACTTCTACTAATTCTCTCTACATTTTCTCCTTCTTTCCCTCCTTCCTTCCTTCCTTCCTCCCTCCCTCCCTCCTTTCTTTCCTTCTTTGCTTCTGTCTTCCTTCCTTCCTTTCCTCCTTTCCTTCTTTCTTTCCTCATACTTCTAATAATTCTCTCTACTTTTCCTCCCTTTTATTCTGAGCCGTGTGGATGAAAGGCTCTTGGTGCTCCAGCCCAGGAGGCAGGGCTCTGCCTCTGAGGTAGGAGAGCCAACTTCAGGACACTGATCAACAAGAGACCTCCCAGCTCCACATAATATTAAACGGTGGAAATCTCCCAGAGACCTCCATCTTAACACCAGCACCCAGCTTCACTCAACGACCAGCAAGCCACAGTGCTGGACAACCTATGCCAAACAACTAGCAAAACAGGAACACAACCCCACCCATTAGCAGAGAGGCTGCCTAAAATCATAACAAGGCCACAGACACCCCAAAACACACCACCAGACGTGAACCTGCCCACTAGAGAGACAAGATCCAGCCTCATCCAGCACAACACAGGCACTAGTCCCCTCCACCAGGAAGCCTACACAACCCGCTGAAACAACCTTAGCCACTGGAGACAGACATCGAAAACAACGGGAACTACGAAAGTGCAGCCTGCAAAAAGGAGACCCCAAACACAGTAAGATAAGCAAAATGAGAAGACAGAAAAACACACAGCAGATGAAGGAGCAAGATAAAAACCCACCAGACCTAACAAATGAAGAGGAAATAGGCAATCTACCTGAAAAAGAATTCAGAATAATGATAGTAAGGATGATCCGAAATCTTGGAAGTAGAATGGACAAAATGCAAGAAACAGTTAACAAGGACCTAGAAGACATAAAGATGAAACAAGCAACGATGAACAACGCAATAAATGAAATTAAAAGTACTCTAGATAGGATCAATAGCAGAATAACTGAGGCAGAAGAACGGATAAGTGACCTGGAAGATAAAGTAGTGGAAATAACTACTGCAGAGCAGAATAAAGAAAAAAGAATGAAAAGAACTGAGGACAGTCTCAGAGAGCTCTGGGACAACATTAAACGCACCAACATTCGAATTATAGGGGTTCCAGAAGAAGAAGAAAAAAAGAAAGGGACTGAGAAAATATTTGAAGAGATTATAGTTGAAAACTTCCCTAATATGGGAAAGGAAATAGTTAATCAAGTCCAGGAAGCACAGAGAGTCCCATACAGGATAAATACAAGGAGAAATACGCCAAGACACATATTAATCAAACTATCAAAAATTAAATACAAAGAAAGCATATTAAAAGCAGCAAGGGAAAAACAACAAATAACACACAAGGGAATCCCCATAAGGTTAACAGCTGATCTCTCAGCAGAAACCCTACAAGCCAGAAGGGAGTGGCAGGACATACTGAAAGTGATGAAGGAGAAAAACCTGCAACCAAGACTACTCTACCCAGCAAGGATCTCATTCAGATTTGATGGAGAAATTAAAACCTTTACAGACAAGCAAAAGCTGAGAGAGTTCAGCACCACCAAACCAGCTTTACAACAAATGCTAAAGGAACTCCTCTAGATAAGAAATGCAAAAGAAGGAAACGACCTATAATAACGAACCCAAAACAATATAGAAAATGGGAATAGGAACATACATATCGATAATTACCTTAAATGTAAATGGACTAAATGCTCCCACCAAAAGACACCGATTGGCTGAATGGATACAAAAACAAGACCCTTATATATGCTGTCTACAAGAGACCCACCTCAGACCGAGAGACACATACAGACTGAAAGTAAGGGGATGGAAAAAGATATTCCATGCAAATGGAAACCAAAAGAAAGCTGGAGTAGCAATTCTCATATCAGACAAAATAGACTTTAAAATAAGGACTATTAAAAGGGATAAAGAAGGACACTACATAATGATCAAGGGATCGATCCAAGAAGAAGATATAACAATTGTAAATATTTATGCACCCAACATAGGAGCACCTTAATACGTAAGGCAAATACTAACAGCCATAAAAGGGGAAATAGACAGTAACACATTCATAGTAGGGGACTTTAATACCCCACTTTCACCCATGGACAGATCATCCAAAATGAAAATAAATAAGGAAACACAAGCTTTAAATGATACATTAAACAAGATGGACTTAATTGATATTTATAGGACACTCCATCCAAAAACAACAGAATACACATTTTTCTCAAGTGCTCATGGAACATTCTCCAGGATAGATCATATCTTGGGTCACAAATCAAGCCTTGGTAAATTTAAGAAAACTGAAATTGTATCAAGTATCTTTTCTGACCACAACGCCATGAGACTAGATATCAATTACAGGAAAAGATCTGTAAAATATACAAGCACATGGAGGCTAAACAATACACTACTTAATAATGAAGTGATCACTGAAGAAATCAAAGAGGAAATAAAAAAATACCTAGAAACAAATGACAATGGAGACACAACGACCCAAAACCTATGGGATGCAGCAAAAGCAGTTCTAAGGGGGAAGTTTATAGCAATACAAGCCCACCTTAAGAAGCAGGAAACATCTCGAATAAACAACCTAACCTTGCACCTCAAGCAATTAGAGAAAGAAGAACAAAAAAGCCCCAAAGCTAGCAGAAGGAAAGAAATCATAAAAATCAGATCAGAAATAAATGAAAAAGAAATGAAGGAAACGATAGCAAAGATCAATAAAACTAAAAGCTGGTTCTTTGAGAAGATAAACAAAATAGATAAACCACTAGCCAGACTCATCAAGAAAAAAAGGGAGAAGACTCAAATCAATAGAATTAGAAATGAAAAAGGAGAAGTAACAACTGACACTGCAGAAATACAAAAGATCAAGAGAGATTACTACAAGCAACTCTATGCCAATAAAATGGACAATCTGGAAGAAATGGACAAATTCTTAGAAATGCACAAACTGCCAAGACTGAATCAGGAAGAAATAGAAAATATGAACAGACCAATCACAAGCACTGAAATTGAAACTGTGATTAAAAATCTTCCAACAAGCAAAAGCCCAGGACCAGATGGCTTCACAGGCGAATACTATCAAACATTTAGAGAAGGGCTAACACCTATCCTTCTCAAACTCTTCCAAAATATAGCAGAGGGAAGAACACTCCCAAATTCCTTCTACGAGGCCACCATCACCTTGATACCAAAACCAGACAAGGATGTCACAAAGAAAGAAAACTACAGGCCAATATCACTGATGAACATAGATGCAAAAATCCTCAACAAAATACTAGCAAACAGAATCCAACAGCACATTAAAAGGATCATACACCATGATCAAGTGGGGTTTATTCCAGGAATGCAAGGATTCTTCAATATACGCAAATCTATCAATGTGATAAACCATATTAACAAATTGAAGGAGAAAAACCATATGATCATCTCAATAGATGCAGAGAAAGCTTTTGACAAAATTCAACACCCATTTATGATAAAAACCCTCCAGAAAGTGGGCATAGAGGGAACTTTCCTCAACATAATAAAGGCCATATATGACAAGCCCACAGCAAACATCATCCTCAATGGTGAAAAACTGAAAGCATTTCCACTAAGATCAGGAACAAGACAAGGTTGCCCACTCTCACCACTCTTATTCAACATAGTTTTGGAAGTTTTAGCCACAGCAATCAGAGAAGAAAAGGAAATAAAAGGAATCCACATCGGAAAAGAAGAAGTGAAGCTGTCACTGTTTGCAGATGACATGATACTATACATAGAGAATCCTAAAGATGCTACCAGAAAACTACTAGAGCTAATCAATGAATTTGGTAAAGTAGCAGGATACAAAATAAATGCACAGAAATCTCTGGCATTCCTATATACTAATGATGAAAAATCTGAAAGTGAAATCAAGAAAACACTCCCATTTACCATTGCAACAAAAAGAATAAAATATCTAGGAATAAACCTACCTAAGGAGACAAAAGACCTGTATGCAGAAAATTATAAGACACTGATGAAAGAAATTAAAGATGATACAAATAGATGGAGAGATATACCATGTTCTTGGATGGGAAGAATCAACATTGTGAAAATGACTCTACTACCCAAAGCAATCTACAGATTCAATGCAATCCCTATCAAACTACCACTGGCATTTTTCACAGAACTAGAACAAAAAATTTCGCAATTTGTATGGAAACACAAAAGACCCCGAATAGCCAAAGCAATCTTGAGAACGAAAAAAGGAGCTGGAGGAATCAGGCTCCCTGACTTCAGACTATACTACAAAGCAACAGTAATCAAGACAGTATGGTACTGGCACAAAAACAGAAAGATAGATCAGTGGAACAGGATAGAAAGCCCAGAGATAAACCCACGCACATATGGACACCTTATCTTTGATAAAGGAGGCAGGAATGTACAGTGGAGAAAGGACAGCCTCTTCAATAAATGGTGCTGGGAAAACTGGACAGGTATATGTAAAAGTATGAGATTAGATCACTCCCTAACACCATACACAAAAATAAACTCAAAATGGATTAAAGACCTAAATGTAAGGCCAGAAACTATCAAACTCTTAGAGGAAAACATAGGCAGAACACTCTATGACATAAATCACAGCAAGATCCTTTCTGACCCACCTCCTAGAGTAATGGAAATAAAAACAAAAATAAACAAATGGGACCTAATGAAACTTCAAAGCTTTTGCACAGCAAAGGAAACCATAATCAAGACCAAAAGACAACCCTCAGAATGGGAGAAAACATTTGCAAATGAAGCAACTGACAAAGGATTAATCTCCAAAATTTACAAGCAGCTCATGCAGCTCAATAACAAAAAAACAAACAACCCCATCCAAAAATGGGCAGAAGACCTAAACAGACATTTCTCCAAAGAAGATATACAGAATGCCAACAAACACATGAAAGAATGCTCAACATCATTAATCATTAGAGAAATGCAAATCAAAACTACAATGAGATATCATCTCACACCAGTCAGAATGGCCATCATCAAAAAATCTAGAAACAATAAATGCTGGAGAGGGTGTGGAGAAAAGGGGACACTCTTGCACTGCTGGTGGGAATGTGAATTGGTTCAGCCACTATGGAGAACAGTATGGAGGTTCCTTAAAAAACTACAAATAGAATTACCATATGACCCAGCAATCCCACTACTGGGCATATACCCTGAGAAAACCAAAATTCAAAAAGAGTCATGTACCAAAATGTTCATTGCAGCTCTATTTACAATAGCCCGGAGATGGAAAGAACCTAAGCGCCCATCATCGGACGAATGGATAAAGAAGATGTGGCACATATACACAATGGAATATTACTCAGCCTTAAAAAGAAATGAAATTGAGATATTTGTAATGAGATGGATAGACCTAGAGTCTGTCATACAGAGTGAAGTAAGTCAGAAAGACAAAGACAAATACCGTATGCTAACACATATATATGGAATTTAAGGGGAAAAAATGTCATGAAGAACCTAGGGATAAGACAGGAATAGAGGCGCAGACCTACTGGAGAACGGACTTAAGGATATGGGGAGGGGGAAGGGTGAGTTTTGACAGGGCGAGAGAGAGTCATGAACATATACACACTAACAAACGTAGTAAGGTAGATAGCTAGGGGGAAGCAGCCGCAAGGCACAGGGATATTAGCTCGGGGCTTTGGGACAGCCTGGAGGGGTGGGATGGGGAGAGTGGGAGGGAGGGAGACGCAAGGGGGAAGACACATGGGAGCACATGTATATGTATAGCTGATTCACTTTGTTATAAATCAGAAACTAACACATCATTGTAAAGCAATTATACCCCAATAAAAAAAAAAAAAAAAAAAAAAAAAGAAAATGTGAGAAGACAAGGGAAGAAAATGACTGCTGTATGTGTTTGGTGTAGGCTCTTGGTACTGAAAGTTGGGGTTTCCAAGCTCTTGTTAATCCAGCCTGTGATGTGGATCTCAGGGGTGAAACATTCTCATTCACCCATGCAGCCAAAGTCTGCATTATATCAGGAGAAAGATACCTGTCTGCTAGTGTACTACAAAGAAGTCTTCTCCTATCTCTCAGTACATACAATGAAATGTTAAGTTCCTCAGTCTTAGAAATCTGTTACTTGTTTTAAGCATTGTGAGGCCTGCATTTGAAATAAGGCTAATAATTTTTTTTTAAAAAACTCAAATTCATACTCATATTACTACTTGAATAAATATAACAATGAAGTCTTCATACATATGTCAATCTTAAAATTTATGTTCTCTAATTTCTGTCCAAGGTCATGTTTAACGTTACTTCAGTTTAACTGTACTTGATAAGTTTACAGGAAATTTTCTTTTTTCTAAACTATTAATAGTGAACAAGTGGTTGGTACTTCTAGATTCTCTATTTGACATTTCAATTTCAGTCATCATAGGAGTCAAGGACACATTACTAATGAGAGTTCAGGGTTCATCTGTTCAGACGCACAGAACACAACCTTGATAAAGGAGGAAAATATCAATAAAAATCCAGATGCTTGGGCTTCCCTGGTGGCGCAGTGGTTGAGAGTCCACCTGCCAATGCAGGGGACGCGGGTTCATGCCCCAGTCCGGGAAGATCCCACATGCTGTGGAGAGGCTAGGCCCATGAGTCATGGCCACTGAGCCTGTGCGTCCGGAGCCTGTGCTCTGCAATGGGAGAGGCCACAACTGTGAGAGGCCCGTGAACTGAAAAAAAAAAAAAATCCAGATGCTTTCCATGACTGTCCAAAGCTACAAAACAACTGTCTTTAATTAGAACCTTAAATGATGTTGTAAAGAAAATTTTTTGATGCATTCTTCATAGTTTATATTTAGTGGATAATGCAATAAACTGTTATGTATACAACATAAACATATCTGCCACAAATAAGTGCCTATTAAGGAAATTAATGCTAAATTCTTACTATCAGTAAGACAGTGTGCTGTACCAGTAGTGATAATGATATTTTTATAGATTACACATATAGCATATATTATTTGATAGTCGCTAGTCTAAGTACTTGACATATTAATTCACAATGATACTATGAAGTAGGCAATATTAGTACCCCCATTTTTCAGATGAGATATTGAAGTTTGGGAAGTTTACTCTGCTTGCCTGAAGTCACATTGTTATTATGTTTGCCAGGATTGGATTCTAGACTGTCTGGTTTCTGAGTCTGAGCCTCTGACCACACTCTAATTGCTATCACCCTAACATGTCATGTCTTATTGTGCTGACACTATTTCTATTCTACAAAAAAAAAAACACCAGAATGAGTTCTGCTACCCTTTATTCTGTAACAAATTAAAATACAAATTAAAATTTTGGAAAAGATTGTTTTGATGGTAATTGTCAATAATAATGACATTTTCCTTCTGAGAAGAAATTAATATGATTAATTTTAAGAGTTTTGGATAATAATTCTTCACATAAATATAATTCAAATTTAGAGAGCTAAATCTCATTGATTACAAGTTTATTCATGAGATTTCTTGTTAATACTGAATCATTTTCTCATCTAAATCAGCACATTATAATAGCAGTTGTAGATATTCATTTATTCAAGAGTATTACTGAATATTTCTTATGTACTAAGATAATTTCTAGGAATATCCGGCCTGGATAAAACAATGGATGTTTAAAGGTATAGATGGAGAGTAAAGAACTTACTAAAAATTCAGAGGAAAAGAAAGTACATCAATACATTGCAATTCTTATACTGCTTGCCATAAAAATTACAAAAAGATATTTCAGCTTGCACTCACTTTTATTTCTCAGTGACAACAAAAAGCCATGGGATGAGAATTCAAAATGCAGTTTTAAGCAGCCTCTCATTGTTCTCCACTGAATGATAATTCTTTCATGTCTTATTACAAGACAATATAACTATAATTGCTTAAAGAGGCTCCTGAGGGATTGACATCACCAAGAGGGTGACATAGGTCATTCCTGACTTCCCTCCCCCTCACAAGAAGAACTAACAACTGTTCAAGAGCAGGACACTACTGAGAGAATTCTAGAACACGGGGGTGAGGCTGAAGCACCCCCTGCACCTCAGAGACCAAGACAGATTCCATTAGAAGGTAAAAGAAGTGTCCACACACTGACTGAATTGCCCCTCCCCCAGGCCAGTACAGCCTCACAGGGAGAGGCCTCCCCGGAACCTCCTGGTCCTTCTTCTGGGAAAAGAGAATCTGGGGGGACTAACAACATCCCCCATCTTGTGGGTCAATTTGAGGAGCCCCTACTCTGACCCTGTATCACGAGGGTTGCAGAAGTACCACTGGGACACTTGAACAGAGAGCACAGCCTATTTCTTCCCCACCAGAGTGTACAGGCAAACACAGAGCCCATCCTACAGCCTCACTTGGGTAGGGAACCAGGCCAGCATTCCTACCTAACTATTCTCAGCCAGTGGCAACCCCCCACCCTGTCCTCAGAGCCCAAATAGTTGTCTTACCAAAAAAAATAAGTCATAATATCAAGAGCCACCTGCCCAAAAAAATTACCAGCAGATACACCCAGAGACCTAAACTGAGCTGACTGGTGAACTGCTTCTGCCAAAGAAAAACCT
Organism: Phocoena phocoena; assembly: GCF_963924675.1. Lineage (NCBI taxonomy): Eukaryota > Metazoa > Chordata > Mammalia > Artiodactyla > Phocoenidae > Phocoena > Phocoena phocoena. Next base: position 10,386,544 of record NC_089221.1, on the reverse strand, counting down.
GCGAAGTCTGGGAGGAGAGCACCATCATTCAAATGTGCAAATACAAACATAAGGGATCAAGGACCACAAAAATCAGGCAACCATCACCAAAGGAAACTAATAAAGATCGAATAAAAGATCCTAAAGAAATGGAAATCTGTGAACTGTCAGAAAAAAGAATTCAGAATAACTCTCTTAAGGAAGTTTTGTGAACTACAAGAAAACACAGGCAGGTAACTAAACAAAAGTAGGAAAATTAAGCACGAACAAATGAGAAGTTTTACAAAGAAACAGCAAACATGAAAAAAATGCAGAAATCCTAGAGTTAAAACATACAGTAACTGAACTGAAGAAGTCAATAGTTTCAAAAATAGACTTCACGATACAGAAGAAAGAATCTGCGATACAAAGGATAGGACAATGGAAATTACCCGGAGTTGCAAAAAGAAAAAAAAAGAATGAAAAAGAGTGAAGAGAGCCTATGGTAAACATAGGGAGCAATGAAAGTAAACAATATTTGCATTATGAGAACTCCAGAAGACAAAGGAAAAGGGACAGAAAGTATAGTTAAAGCAATAATAGCTGAAAACTTCCCAAACCTGGTGAGAGAAATGGACATCCAGACCCATGAGACCCAAAGGACCCCAAAGAGGTTGAACCTGAAAGGGTCACACTGGGACACATTATAATTAAATTGTCAAAAGTTACACACAAAGAAAAAAATTTAGGAGCAACAAAAGAGAGAAGTTACATGCAGGGGAAACCCCATAAGACTAGCAGTGAATGTCTATCCAGAAACTTTTCAAGCCAGAAGGGAATAGAGTGACATATGCCAAATATTGAAAGAAAGTAACTGTCGACTGAGAAATCTATAGCCAACAAAGCTGTCCTTCAAAAATGAAGGAGGGATAAAGATTTTCCCAAACAAACAAAAGCTGAGGGAGTTCATTACCTACAGGACTGCCTTACAAGAAATGCTAAAGGGAATCCTTTGAGTGGAAGTAGAAGAACACTAATTAACATCATAAAAACATAAAAAGGTATCATAAATCTCACTGGTAATGGTGACTATATAGCAATGGTAGTAGCAGTGTATAAGTCACTTACAACACTAGTTGAAAAGTTAAAAATGGAATAGAAAGGTTTCCCGTATTCATGGATTGGAACAATTAATTTTTAAACTGTCAATACCACACAAAGTCTCCTATAGATTTAATGTAATCCCTATAAGTTTCTAATGGCATTTTTTACAGAAGTAGAAAAACACTCCTAAAATTTTATATGAAACCACAAAGGACCCTGAATAGTGAAAGAAATCTTGAGAAAGAAGAACAAGCCGGAGTCATCACATTTCCTGGTTTCAAGCTATGCAAGTAAAGGTATAGTCATCAAAACTTTTGGAACTGGCATAAAAACAGACAAAGACACCAATGGAAGAGAACTGAGAGCCCAGAAATAAACCAATGCATATACAGTCAACTAATATTTGACAAGGGAGCCAAGAATACTCAGTGGAGAAAAGACAATCTCTTCAATAAATGGTGCTGGGATAATTGAACATTCACATGTAAAAGAATGCAACTGGACCCATATCTTACATGACTTACAAAAATTAACTTGAAATGCATTAAAGATGTAAATGTAAGACCTGAAACCATGAAACTCCTAAGAAAAAATATAAGAATAAATCTCCTTGACATGGATCTTGATAATGATTTTTTGGTTATGATACCTAAATCATGAGTAACAAAATAAAAATTATACAAATGGGACTACATCAACTAAAAAGCTTCTGTACAGCAAAAGAAACCATCAAAAAAGTGAAAAGACAACCTAGAGAATGGGAAAAAATATTTGCAAACCATTTATCTGATAAAGGGTTAATATTCAAAATGTATAAAGAACTTATACAACTCAATAGCAAAAAGCAAATAATACAGTTTAAAAACAAATGGGCAAAGGGCCTAAATAGACATTTCTCCAAAGAAGATATTTAAAAGGCCAACTGGTATATGAAAAGTTGCTCAACATCACTAGTCGTTAGCGAAATGCAAATTAAAACCACAGTGAGATATCACCTCACACATGTTAAAATGGCCATCATCAAAAGGAAAAGAGAAAACAAATGCTGATGAGGATGTAAAGAAAAGAACATTTGCATACTCTTGTTTGGATTGTAAATTGGTACAGCCTCTATGGAAAACAATATGGAGATTCTCAAGAAAATTAAAACAGAACTACCAAATGATCCAGCAGTTCTGCTTCTGGGAATATATCCAAAAGAAAACACTAACGCAAAAAGATATCTGCACCCTCATAGTCATAGCAGCATTATTTATATAGGCAAAACTCAGAAACAGCCTAAGTGTCCACTGAAGGATGAATGGATAATGAAGTTGTGAGGTAGATAGGTAGATAGATAGATAGATAATAGGTAGATAGATAGATAGGTAGATGATAGATAAATAGATAGATAGATAGACATGCATACAATGGAATATTATTCAGCCATAAAAAATAAGGAAATCCTATCATTTGGACAACACAGATGGACCTTGAAGGCATTATGTGAAGTGAAATAAGTCAGAGAAAGACAAATACTGTATGACTCACTTTTATGTGGGATCAAAAAGAAGAAATCCAAACACCAAACTCATAGAAAAAGAGATCAGACTTGTGGTTGTCATAGGCAGAGGATCGGGGTGAGGGAGAAATGGAGGAAGTTGGTCAAAAGATACAACATTCCACTTATAAGAAAAATACTAGAGATATAATGTGGCTAACACTGACATACGATATACAGGAAAGTTGTTGAGAGTAAATCCTAAGATTCTCATTGCAAGGAGAAATTTTCCATCTTTCTTTTCTTTTTATTGTATCTATATGAGAAGATGAATGTTAGCCGAATCTACTGTGGTAATTGTTTTGCAATATACGTAAATCATACAATCATGTGTACACCTTAAACTTACACAATGATGTACGTCAATTAGTCTTTTTTCTTTTTTTTAAAGAGAACTTAGGTGTCTCTCTTTTATTTACTTATTTATTTATTTATTTTGTTGTGCCAGGTCTCTTAGTTGCAACAGGCAGGCTCCTCAGTTGTGGGAGGTGGGTTCCTTAGTTGTGGCATGCAAACTCTTAGTTGTGGCATGCATGTGGGATCTAGTTCCCTGAGCAGGGATCAAACCCAGGGCCCCCTGCACTGGGAGCGTGGAGTCTTAACCACTGCATCACCAGGGAAGTACCTGTCAATTATTTTTCAATAAAACTGGGAAAACAAAGATGCTCTTTAGTCTAATTATTTATAATGTGTACATTGTAAAATTCATGAATTCTTTCAAAATATGAAAGGTGAATATTTTCATCAAATATAGACTGCAAAGTATATAAATCTCTTATACAAAATAACCATATTTGTATGACTTCCCTCACGACATTTTCTTTCTCTTCTTGTTTATTTGTTTGTTACTTGGTTGTTTTTCTTACTACTACTATGGACCATCATCAAGAGTTTGAACTAAATAATGGACAAAAAAGAAATAGAAAGTTATAATATACAACTAAGGCATATTCTACAGTGGACTCTGCTGTTTTAAAAATAAATAAATACGATTTTTTTTTAAAAAAAGATCTGTGTCTATGGTATTTCATTGTGTGTCCCAACTGCAAAACAAAAGGCAGCATGGAGAACAGGAATTTCTCTTAAATTGGAACTAAGTAACTTTTGTCCTGGTTATACTTCCAAGTCACTTTCACTTGAATAATTTATTTTTCTTCTAAATTAAGCATAGCAAAATCAATATTTCCTCCTCTTTTCTCTGGAGTACACCAGTTCCTAGAGCTACTACAAATATTTATGAAAACAAAAACAGAACAAAAAAATCACTGGGGAAATTCTGTGTAAACTACAGAACAGGGACTTCCCTGGTGGCGCAGTGGTTAAGAATCCACCTGCCAATGCAGGGGAAATGGGTTCCAGCCCTGGTCCGGGAAGATCCCACGTGCCACAGAGCAGCTAAGCCCGTGCACCACAACTACTGAGCCTGAGCCTGCGCACTAGAACCCGTGAGCCACAACTACTGAGCCTCTGTACCACAACTGCTGAAACCTGCGCGTCTATAGCCCGTGCTCCACAAAGAGAATCCACCGCAATGAGCAGCCTGCGCACTGCAACTAAGTGTAGCTCCGGCTCGCTGCAACTAGAGAAAGCCCGTGCACAGCAACGAAGACCCAACGCAGCCAATAAATAGATAAATGATTTTTTTTAAACTACAAAACATATCAGTGATTTGATGGTGTTAATATACAAGGCAAATCTCTCGATGAGACTTTTCATACTCATGAGCTTATTTTATAGGGAATCAGAAAAAACAGAAAAACAATCACCCAAATAAATTTTTTAAATTGCATGTTGTAACTCCCAGAAGGAAAAACGTCTGGGGTCATAAATGTTCATAGAAGTGGGGTATTCCTATTTTGGGGTGTTCAGACAGGACTCCCCTCTGAAAGAGACATTAGATGAGAGAGTTGAAAAGTGAGGTTCCTTGTTTTTTACCCTATCTCCAACAGTGATTCTATGAATGTGTTGTACACCTTTCCCTGTATATGTCATAACGTTGCTGCAGGTAATGTACCTAGGGGTGTAATTTCAGGGTTTAATGTGCATATTTTCACATTTGCTAGATTTTGCCAAATTATTTTCCAAATGGTGTATTCCAATTTATCTTTACATTTCCACGATCATTCCCATGATTTGACATCTTCGTTGATACTTAACATTATCTAATTTTAAATTTGTTGCCAATCTGATAAACATGAAGTGGTATTTTATGATGGTTTTTCCATCTCCCTGACTACCTGTGCATTTGACAATCTCTCATATGTTCATCAGTCATTCTTATATTCTCTCCTTAAAATTACCTGTTCATTTATGTCTCCTATTTTTCTACTGAGTTACTTATGTATTTTCATTTAGATTTATATTTTTTCTATCTTAGGAATATTATACATTGCATTAATGTTTTGCAAATACATTTTCCCAACTCTGGCCTATTATTTCACTTTTTACACTTTTTCTTTTTAATTTTGATGAATAGCAAGTTTTTTTCACTTTTCAGTTTTGGAGTTTTTCTTCATTTTAATATGGTTGACAATATTAATCATTTCCTTTGTTCTTTTGCTTTGTGTTACTGGCTCAAGAAATTCTCCCATAAAGTCATGAATGGATTCTCTTATTTTATCTAAAATTGTTTAAGCTTTACATTTTATATTTGAATTACCTGAAGTGTATTTTTTCAATATATAAGGGAGGCATCCAATTTTATTCTTTACATATGGATTACTAATTGCCCCAGAACTCTTTATTAAATAATTCATTCTTTCACATCTGATCTATATGGACAAATCTGTCATGTATCAGATTTGTATATACCTGTGCCACTTTCAGCTTATTATATTTCTTTGATCAATTTGCCCATTGCTGGGCCAACAAAAAACTGCTTTAACTGCAGCATTTTATGTCTTTATATCTAGAGGACAATTCCCTTCAACCTGTTCTTCTTCCCTTGAGGGAGTGTAAAGAAGAATCGTAGATTTAAAATATCACTATGGCCGCCTAGGAAAAGCCAAGGTAACTGGCACTAAGGACGTGGTGATCTGAGAGATGAATGAACACTATGAATATTTATGAGGTAAGACAGATGCAATAGTTGGTTGGATATGCTTGGTGATGGAAAGAAACATTTGATAGATGACTTCAATATTCTTCCTTGAAGAAATAAAAGAACAATGGTGCCATGTTTAGAGACAGAAAAATACCAAAGAAGGGCAAAGATGATCTGCTACTTACTCAGGAACTAGCAAATCTGTGACTTAGCCAGCATTAGACTAAGATCTAATGTACCGAAACAAAACATGGTTGTTATCTATGATTCACTTGGATTTTCTAATTGGCTCTGCACTTGACATACTTGTGTTGAAAAGGAGAGAATGTTAGCAGATGGATATTACTTGAATGAATGAGATTGAAGGATAAACTGTTGGCACTGTAGATGCTAGTACTATTTCTGAATTGATAAATTGGTTTTTATTTTGAAAAATGTATTAGCTCTACAAGATAATAATTTCAGACTTGTCCCAGCTAGTATTCCTGCTTTTTTAGAATTTTATCTTCTAAAGATTTCACTTTCCATCCTATTATTCTACTTACTGACATTCAAGGGAATTAAGAATTTTGCCATGTTAGAACAGAAAGGAATTTAAAGCTTGTGTAGTTATATTACCTACACTTCAAGGGAAGCAGCTATGACATAGAGGTTTAGAGTTTAGACTCTAAGCTAGATCATCTGGGTTCAATTCTTCCCTAAAATTATATGATTTAGGAAGTTACTCTCTGTCTCAGGTTTCTCCAATTGTAGTGGTAATATTTTTACCACTTCATGTAACTGTGATTACAGTGTTTATGCATGTAACAGTCTGAATGGTGTCTGGAACATAGTAAATGGTCAATAAAAATGTCTACTTTGTTATTAAATTTTACTTCCATAGAAGAGATACATGAAATTCCAAATCACTGCCAATTGCCCTTCTTAATGTAGCCAGCCTCTCGGGCATAGAATATGGACCAGAATCTATTTCTTTTCTTTCTGATCTCAAATTCTTTCCAGAAGTCTGATTTACATTTCTCCCTCCACCCAACATATACATTAAAGTAAAATGCATACCTTATACTACAATATTTTCATTCATTTATGAGTTGTTTATTGATCTTCACCTAAAGGAAAAGAGAAATGATAGTATAAAATAAATGACAAACTATACTAGTGATGCCTTATAATCTAATGGATGAACTGATGCTAGAGAACAGTTCTTCTTATACGTGCTCCTTTCTGAAAAGTACAAACATGTACCACAAACCTTCCAGAATGGAGCAAGGGGTGAGTATCCCAACCCCAGACACAGAGCAAGTGAGTTTCCAAATCAGGCCAGTGAGGGTGGAGACAATGGATCTGAGACCTCAAGAAAAAAACTGTTAAAAAAAATGTAGGAATGGGAGAAAATCTTTGAGGTTTCTGTCTTATCTAACTTTGAATAGATTGTATATCAGTCAGGAAAAAAAAGTACATAAATATTTTGAAACATTATAACCCTATGGTAAGTTAAAGGAAATTTTGGCAATGCACTGTACATGAATGCTTGCCCAGAGTTTGCAGGGCGTAATAATGGCTACAAATCTATTACATTATTGCATCATAAGTAGGAGCATGTATTTTCAATAAGGTTAACATACTTCAAAAAATAATCATTTTCTGTACATAAAAGTTTAAAATCCAGTCTGTGAGGGTGGATTTAAGAGAATATGTATAAATTGTTAAACTGAAGGATATAGCAGAATTTCAAAGGCTTGATTGCAAAGTGCATGATTGGTGAGAAGGGAGGGTTGGCTGCAAAGACTACAATTCGGGTTAGTCTGAAGTGTTAAAACAATTTTTTTATTTCCACTATTATTTAAAGGGCATAGAAAGAAGAGTGGTTAAAACTAAGAGGCAAAAACATTAATCTTCTTCTACCAGTTTTAATGTAGTAAAGCAAGACACTTTCTGTTCCATAAAGAAAATTTCATTTGAGATTATTTTTAAGAGGATTTCTGTTATTAGGAAAGTAAGATAAAAAGCAAAACTCCAGGGCTTCCCTGATGGCACAGTGGTTGAGAATCTGCCTGCTAATGCAGGGGACACAGGTTTGAGCCCTGGTCTGGGAGGATCCCACATGCCGCAGAGCAGCTGGGCCCGTGAGCCACAACTACTGAGCGTGCGCGTCTGGAGCTTGTGCTCCACAACAAGAGAGGCCGCGATAGTGAGAGGCCCGTGCACCGCGATGAAGAGTGGCCCCCGCTTGCCACAACTAGAGAAAGCCCTCACACCGAAACGAAGACCCAACACAGCAAAAATAAATTAATTAATTAATAAACTCCTACCCCCAACATCTTCTTTAAAAAAAAGCAAAACTCCATTACCACCCCATTACAAAATGTCTTGCTATTCTATGAACACAATTGTATTTCAGGAGAAGTCACACGCCCCATGTGCATATTCACAGACAGTAAACTCTGACTAACCTCATGGAAAGCAGTCATGGTAGAGAGGTTGTGAAAGGTGCAATTCTTGATCTCTTTAGAGGAGTGTGGTGTGGCCATAGACCTCAGAATTTAGTGAGAAACATACTTGGGATTTAATACTGACTCCTACTCTCTGCTACTTTTGACAATTAAATTGGGGTTTTTTGTTCATAAGATGAGAAAAATAATAGCCACCTCACAACTTTGTTTCCAGGATTAAACAATATAATGTCTGTAAAGCCCCTTACAAAAATCTTGCACCTATCCCATTCACCATTGCAACATAAAGAATAAAATACCTGGGAATAAACCTACCTAAGGAGGTAAAAGAACTGTACTCAGAAAACTATGAGACGCTGATGAAAGAAATCAAAGATGACAGAAACAGATGGAGAGATATACCACGTTCTTGGATTAGAAAAATCAATATTGTGAAAATTACTATTCTACCCAAAGCAATCTATAGATTCAATGTAATCCCTATCAAACTACCAATGGCATTTTTTACAGAACTAGAACAAAAAAATCTTAAAATTTGTATGGAGATACAAAAGACCCCAAAGAGCCAAAGCAATCTTGAGGGAAAAAACACAGAGCTGGAGGAATCAGACTCCCCGACTTCAGATTATGCTACAAAACTACAGTAATCAAGACAATATGGTACTGGCACAAAAACAGAAATATAGATCAATGGAACAGGATAGAAATTCCAGAGATAAACCCATGCACCTATGGTCAACTAATCTATGACAAAGGAGGCAAGGATATACAACGGAGAAAAGACAGTTTGTTCAATAAATGGTGCTGGAAAAACTGGACAGCTGCATGTAAAAGAATAAAATTAGAACACTCCCTAACACCATATACAAAAATAAACTCAAAATGGATTCGAGACCTAAATGTAAGACCAGACACTATAAAACTCTTAGAGGAAAACATGGGAAGAATACTCTTTGGTGTAAATCACAGCAAGATCTTTTTTGATCCACCTTCTAGACTAATGGAAATAAAAACAAATAAACAATGGGACCTAACGAAACTTAAAAACTTTTGCACAGCAAAGGAAACTATAAACAAGACGAAAAGACAACTGTCAGAATGGGAGAAAATATTTGCAAATGAATCAGCAGACAAAGGATTAATCTCCAAAATATATAAACAGCTCATGCAGCTCAATATTAAAAAAACAAACAACCCAGTCAAAAACTGGTCAGAAGACCTAAATAGACATTTCTCCAAAGAAGACATACAGATAGCCAAGAAGCACATGAAAAGCTGCTCAACATCACTAATTATTAGAGAAATGCAAATCAAAACTACATGAGATATCGCCTCACACCAGTTAGAATGGGCATCATCAGAAAATCTACAAACAACAAATGCTAGAGAAAAGGGAACCCTCTTGCACTGTTGGTGGGAATGTAAATTGATACAGCCACTATGGCGAACAGTATGGAGGTTCCTTAAAAAACTAAACATAGAATTACCATGTGACCCAGCAATCCCACTACTGGGCATATACCCAGAGAAAACCATAATTCAAAAAGACATGTGAACCCCAATGTTCATTGCAGCACTATTTACAAGAGCCAGGTCACGGAAACAACCTAAATGCTCATCGACAGACAAATGGATAAAGAAGATGTGGTACATATATACAGTGGAATATTACTCAGCCATAAAAAGGAATGATATTGGGCCATTTGTAGAGACCTGGATGGACCTAGAGACTGTCATACAGAGTGAAATAAGTCAGAAAGTGAAAAACAAATATCATATATAATCGCATATATGTGGAATCTAGAAAAATGGTACAGATGAACCGGTTTGCAAGGTAGAAATAGAGACACAGATGTAGAGAACAAACCTATGGACACCAAGGGGGGAAAGAGAGAGGTGGGGTGGTGGTGGGATGAACTGGGAGATTGAGATTGACATGTATACACTGATGTGTATAAAACGGATAACTAATAAGAACCTGCTGTATAAAAATAAATAAAATTCAAAAAAAATCTTGCATATAAAACAATGAATAGATATTAAGTATTATTAGTAGTATTATTATATAATTATTACCTTTACTAAAACAATAATATAAATCTACCAGGTTCAAATCATATACTTGGAGAAAGTGTGTCCCCAGGCAGAGTAATTTTTTTTTAACCACTATTCAAATCTGATACTTTAAAGACTAATCTATACCCAGTTCTCCTAGGAATCCTATCAGTGGATGCTCCAGCTATCCCTTGTCATCTCTCTTTCTCTGAGAACTCCAACATGTAATACATTGTGATTTCTTTGTAGGTAATCTGACTTTTCTCCCTAACAAATTTTTAATGTCTCACTTTGTCTTTAATATGTTGCAGTTTTACCACTATGCATCTCGGTATGAATTTTTCATTTATTTTGCTCAACATTCAAAGCACACCTTTTCCCATCTGAAGAAAAGCAGAGTTTTGTCTCTTGAGTACTGTTTCTGGTAAAGATTTTACATCTTCTCCTGAAATTCCCAATGGATATAAGGGAACACAGATCATCTCCTCTCTGTTTTCCTTTAACATTTTAGGTTTCATATTTTCCAACTCTCTGTATGCTAACACCACACATGCTTGTCTAGTTCTCTATTTTCCTGGGTGGAATCTTCTGTCCTACATGCTGTGTCAGGTTGTGTGGTCCAAAGTCCAAAGACAGCCCTGTAGGAAGCTAGCCGCCATATCACATGAATGACGACCCTGGAGGGGGCGGGAAGATGAGACACTGCGCACTGTGGAGGGAGAGGCTCTGTGGACAGTGGGTCTTCCAGCCCCTCAGTGTGGATCAGAGATAAATATTTTCCATCTTAAACTCATCCCAAATTTCCAACCCTCAAAATGTGAACAAAATAAAATGCTTGCTTTGCGGCAGTAACTTAGAGCAGGGGTCTATTTTTACTTGGCCATAGATATCAATGAAACAGCTGTGTCTCCTTTTATCATTTCACCCACTTTAATATTATTGTAGAACTTCCTTTGAAGGTGTCTATGATTTTCAATTCTTGTGGGACTGACGTCTCTCCATGTTAAGCTGTTCTTTTCTGTAGTTGTTTTGGTTTTGAGTTCATTTCCAATGGAGAATGATTTGATTGATTGATTATTTATTGATTGGCATATACGTGTCCCTATAAAGCTGCTTTCCCCCCTTTTAAAGCCACACGGTTTCCTTGGTCTTTTCAGCTATTTTCATATTAACTTGACACACAGAAACTCACACCTAGAGTTTTCCATTTCTTGCAGTTGGCTTTTTCCTCCATTCTAATTAAGGATTTGTTTGGTAGCAGCCATCCTAGCAACTTCCTTGTGCCAGTATACAGAGTTTCCCTAGTCTTTTCATTGTGAACTGGGCAGCACTTACAGAAATCTAGCTTTGGGCAGGGGTATTATTTTAAGCACCCTCCCTGTGGGGGCTTAAGCATTTTCTCTTGTCTCTTACTTGAATAATAAAGTCACCAACACCTGGACATTATTTAGGTACCAAACAAATATGGTGGCCATGGTGTTATTTCCCACTTAATGTTCTGCATTTCTCTTCATTTCTGCACATAAGGACTTTCAAACTTGACAACATTTTAAAAATAATCTCCTTGGGTAACTTCCTCCACCCAGGATGCACAAATCTGGGATGAGTGTCACTGCACCCTAACAATCAGAAAAATCTGGTTACACAATTAAACTCAACCATATATATGAATGTATCTAATTCCAATGCTGGGCAACAACATAGTTCATATATGTAAACTTCTTCCACAGAGAGAACTCTGGCTCCCAAACATTTATATAGTTACTCAGGTACTTAAATCTACTCTACAGATAATGTTTAAGAATTTCTTTTTTTTTTTAATTTTATTGGATTGGAGTATAGTTGATTTACAATGTCATGTTAGTTTCAGGTGTACCGCAAAATGATTCAGTTATACATGTATATACATATATTCATTCTCTTTCGGAAGAATTTCTATTCTATGACATTAATTAAAAAAACTTACTAAATAAATTCCGAAGTTTCAAATTTTTTTCTTCCTGTCTTTAGAATACATTCTTCCCAGATATATACTACTGTTCAAAAATAACTTGGATTAGTTCTGTATTGCTTTTTGGAGATGTTATTGTCAATGTGATATGCAGTTAGAGTTAGCGGTTTTTTTCATATCTTTGTTGATATCAATATGGAGGTTATTTTTTTTTGTTCATTTGTTTGTTTTTATACTCCTAAGCTCATCTCTTTTGTAAACAGCTTTATCGAGGGGTAATTTACATACCGTAACATTCCCTCATTTTACATGTACAACTCAATAAATTTATTAAATTACAGAATTATGCAACCAACACCACAATCTAATATGAAACATTTCCATCTTTCCAAAAAGAAATATCATGCCATTCGCGTCCATCGTCATTCCCACTGCCAACCCCAGGCAACCATAAATCTTCTTTCTGCCTCTACTCTTTTTTTTTTTTGCGGTACACGGGCCTCTCACTGCTGTGACCTCTCCCGTTGCAGAGCACAGGCCTGGACGCGCAGGCTCAGAGGCCATGGCTCACGGGCCCAGCCGCTCCGCGGCATGTGGGATCCTCCCGGACCGGGGCACGAACCCATGTCCCCTGCATCGGCAGGCGGACTCTCAACCACTGCACCACCAGGGAAGGCCCCTGTCTCTATTCTTATTCTGAACTAGAACAAAGGTCAACTCTATTAAGAAAAATATTAACTAAATTAATTAAATATTAACATTTTTAAATGCATGACATAAAAAATTTGAAAACAAAGAAAACAGTTATAAACACAACTGTCAAATCATTTAAAAATATATGGTGAAGTGATATGTGCTTTATTACTAATGCATTAAATAACAATATCTAGTATTGACTGTAATAACAACTGTAATTTTAAAGTAATGATGAGTATTAGTGATAATCTGAGTATCTGCAACAAGTATGATATGAAAGAAAGATGATTCCTGTTGCTGATAAAGTCTCATTATTCTTATGGTTTTCTACTTAGATTTATAAATGAAGAAAATGCTAAATTTCAGAAAAATAGTATGTATGTATTTTCTATTCACATTTAATGTAGATTCCCCTAAGTTCTTTTCATGGCCCACTATGAACCATAAAGAATTCCTGTTCTAGAGAAATAGAAGACAGTTTTGGTTCAGTCATTGGATGTGACTGACTGTGTGTATGTGTAATGTCATGATGGATTCTTTATTTTTAGAAAGGTCTCTGAAGGTAGGATAAGTGTTCAATAGCCCCAGGAAACCTCAGTAGATGGGATTTTCTCCAGGTAAAAATTTAAAGCACTGCCACCACATCCTTACCAGTCACATGGTTTTTAAAAGAAACTCATACAATTAAGAGTCTAATCTCTTTGGAATTTTTATCAATATAGCTCTACTTATGATACAATTTTATTGGATTGACATTATTTGAAAAAAATTTTTCAGTAAAGTATTCTTGAAGGAAAAAAATTCTCCCTGAAATCCATCTGAGAGGCTTTCCATCTTCAGGTTAGAAAATTTATTTAGTCAAAAAGAGAATCAACAAAAACTATTTTCAGAGAACTTGGCCCTGACATCAGATACCCCTTTGCTCCTAGTTGGCAAATAATTTTGCTGTATCCTCAGTTTTCACAGGAGGGTGTCAATTCCACCTTAGTTCAACTAATTTTTTAAAATGTGTTCAGTACTTAGTAAGTACCATGAAATATTATTATAGGTAACTGTAAGGGAATATGATATAGAAATGGCTGCCATTCTGGACCTTCTAAAACTCTGGTTGATAAAAACATATTAATATTATACACAAGATTAATAAAGACATGAACTTTATTCAATTTTAGATCATGTATATAGAAAAATATTTTTTGTGCTTTCTGCCACCTTTAAGTGTTCTAAAATATATATATATATTTCATATACATATACATATGTATGTATATATCATATACATATATATTTCATATTTTCAATAGTTATTCAGTATTACTTAGAGTTTATGTTTATAAGCACTGTGATATTGAGTTTATGATATTGGTATTGAACATTTGTCTTTTGGGTTAAGGAGTAATTAACATAATCTAGTACGGTATTAATTTCTAAAACCCCTGCCCTACACTGTAACAGAATATAAGGAGAGAAAGAAAAAATACACTTCACAGTTCCTCACTGATACCTCACAGAAAGTATTCCTGAAAGCAAACAACATTATATCACCATCTAAATATAAACTCATCATAAATATAGCTAAAGTTATCAACAAAATAAAGCTATAAATAAAATAAAAGGTAATATTACTCTCTACCTGCCTCAGGTACCAGCTCAGATAAAAAAATCCTTGAAACTAATGCTATACTGACTTTAATTTCCTTATCACTTAACTGGTTTATAATACAGTATACCAGTTATCTCATATATTTAAGCCATCAAAGAATCTAAGGTCAAATCAAGATCTTCTCACATGCAAATCAAAGAATACATTTATTCAAAACAAGAACATAGCAAAGTATTGTTATATAAACGTGTCTATACGGAGAAGTCAAAGATTCTCATATTCTATGATCACATTCCTCAGCCCCTTCAGGTTAAAAAATATCAGGGTAGTTAAATTTGAATTATCTTTTCATATATTCTCTACTCTTAAGCAATTAGAAATCCATTAATAACATCAGATTTTTCTTTACCCAGTAGAGGGCAGTGCTACATATGGAAACCAATATATTACTAGGTCTTCCAGGGTTAGTGAACGAATGACCCCATTAACTCCCATGCCTGGAATTATTTAATTTGGCTTCTTGAAACAGAGAATCAAATCCAAAGGAAATAAGTGGCGATAGAGATATAGAGCAGTAAAATGTACACACAGCTAAGCAATAACTACAGAGCTGGCCAGCAATGATAACACTAGTCTTATCGTTTAATATGAGTTAGAGAAGTGTTTTCAAATAACGGATCAAATAGATAGGTACACGAGAGTCAGAAATAAGACACGTTTTCAGAATTAATAGTCAAGAGTATTAGAAAATATATAAATTATCTTGTATTTTCCTCTGCTTACTAGAATTAAGATTGCAAAAGTCATCCAAGACCAATGTCCTGGATGACATCATAATTTGGTAGGATGTAAATTATAGCTATTGAAGTTTTCACTCCATTTAGATCTCCACAGTGAGTGATTCACTCTTTTGAATCAAAAATCCCAACTTCATGATCCAGTTTTATTTTGCTATATATCTTATGATGACATCAATAACCTAGCACCAAAAAAATTGAAGTATTATTTCCTAATAAACCTTCTTTACAAAGATACTGAAATAATAACAAAATGACTTTTTTCAGCATTTGAGCACCTTACTATATATTTTTTTTAATTTTTATTTTATATTGGAGTATAGTTGATTTACAATATTGTGTTACTTTCAGGTGCACAGCAAAGTGTTTCAGTTATACATATACATAAATCTATTCTTTGAGCACCTTACTTTAAAAAGCCAGGAGCTGTTATGTGTGTTTGGTCCTTAGAGGAAGACAGCATCTACTCTTTTCTACTATATATAATTTCATTTGTTTTTACACTATATACATATGAAACCAGCTCCTAAAAATTGCTATGCTAGTTTATCACTTTACAACTTTGCTACATATTACAATGGGTAAAATGTTTACCTTCAAACATTTCTGCAATATTTTTCATTTGAATCATTCCTTTAAAATTTATTTGTTTTTTTATTTGTAAATGTAAATATAATTAGCTGTTGAAAATGATTTCATTCTGGATGTTTAGTCCTTAGACTGCCCTCTTTTCAGATGTTAGTTTTAGGAAGTAGGAATTGTGTCTTCTGTATTTTGTAAAGTGCTTAGAAATAAATGTTGGGTGATGATAATGATGATGATGATGATGATGAAGCATCCATGGAATTTCTCTTCTAGTCCATTATTGAAATCTTGATTAAGAGGAATGTCTGAAAAAAGATCTAAATAAGCATGACAAACATTTCCAGCTAGTCTATGTGGCAGCACCTGAATCAACAGTGCTATATGCTGACTCTCCTATTAAAACACTCTACAGGGAGGAGAAGAAATTGGTAATTTGACAGAAAATTACTATTCAAAATAGTGGCTTTAAAAGAAAAAGATACTGTCTGCAGAAATCTCCAGGAAACTACTATAAATTATTCTATATTTAATCATTTGACCTGAAAAATATGGATCCAGATTATTCTGCTATCATTAAAAATTCATTGATATAAACTGTTAAATGAGGAGAAAAGAAGATAATAGGAAAACTATTTTATGACTCACAGTGAAATGCTCTTCATTTAGTTCTGGTCTCTGACACTTACTTAGCTGGGTTAACGTCTGTTCTCCTATCAGTTAATTGGTAGTAACATTAAATACCTTGGAAGGTTGATGCTAGCATCACAGGCAGATATATATAGGGCACCTATCTTTATGACCAGGCTGTTTGTTGCTTAGTAAATGCTGATGACTCTCATTAGTTCTGCAAATCACATTTTATTTAATGTTGGGCAAATGATGGACTTCTCTGAATCTTTTCTTCATCCCTCAGATTGGAATTATCATGCTCACCCTTCTTACCAAGGAGTTTCATTGATTTGAAATGAGATAATAATTGTGCAAGTGTGAAAACTTTGCAACTGATAAAGTGCTGTATAAATATTAGAGTATATAATTAACTGAGAATATACACAGGAATTAAAACTGACATAAGAGAAGCTCTTTTGCATACACCATCTTCTGGGAAATTGTTAGAAAGATCACTCTGAATGAAAGTTTCCACTGGCTGTAGAGAGCAGTTCATTATTTATAGCATCATTATAATTTTTGTTTGTTTTGTGGAAATCATGTTTACGTTTCAGAGTTTTGCCTGAATACTAATGGATTGATTTAGTGGGTCAGAACTAAGTGTTGACTATAAGTATGAAGTACGAGACTCCCAAAATACATTTACATTTACCCTTCTAAGATAAATTTTATTCCATAAACAGGAGAATTTCACATTTTCACTCAAGGAAAATTCTGTTACTGCAAATTTACTGATAAGAAAAGCCTGGCCAATATTACAAGGATTTGTATTCAAAATTACTGTATATATCTGTTACTTGGGAGTTCCTTAAGAGGCAAAGGACATGGATGCTTTAAACCTATAGTCTCTGAAAAAGCCGTGCAAATGTGGAAAGGCAATCTTTTTTTTTTTCCTCCTTTTCTTTGTCTTTTAATTTGAACAATAACAACCACAGAAAACCAATTACATTTTATTCACACATAATTATCTGAGCTTAATAACTTGCAATTATGCTATTTAAGGTAGGTTTAACTCACACAGTCAGCTCTTCTTTTTTTTGTTTGTATTTTTTGTTATTGTTATTTCTTTAACATCTTTATTGGAGTATAATTGCTTTACAATGTTGTGTTAGTTTCTGCTGCATAACAAAGTGAATCAGCTATACATATACATATATCCCCATATCCTCTCCTTCTTGCATCTTCCACCCACCCTCCCTACCCCACCCCTCTAAGTGGTCACAAAGCACTGAGCTGATCTCCCTGTGCTATACAGCTGCCTCCCACTAGCTATCCATTTTACATTTGGTAGTGTATATATGTCAATGCTACTATCTCATTTCATCCCTGCTTACCCTTCCCCCTCCCCTTGTCCTCAAGTCTATTCTCTACATCTGCGTCTCTATTTCTGTCCTGCCCCTAGGCTCATCAGAACTAATTTTTTTTTTTAGATTCCATATATATGTGTTAGCATACTGTATTTGTTTTTCTCTTTCTGACTTATTTCATTCTGTATGACAGACTCTAGGTCCATCCACCTCACTACAAATAACTCAATTTTGTTTCTTTTTATGGCTGAGTAATATTCCATTGTATATATGTGCCACAGCTTCTTTATCCATTCATCTGTCGATGGACACTTAGGTTGCGTCCATGTCCTGGCTATTGCAAATAGTGCTGCAATGAACATTGTGGTACATGACTCTTTTTGAATTATGGTTTTCTCAGGGTATATGCCCAGTAGTGGGATTGCTGGGTCACATGGTAATTCTATGTTTAGTTTTTTAAGGAACCTCTATACTGTTCGCCATAGTGACTGTATGGAAAGGCAATCTTAATATCTCTCTTTTACAGGACTATCATCATCAAGAGCTAAGTCCTTCCAGAGGACTACTGTAGAAGAAAATGTGTTGAATAGCCTTTAACTTCTTTCAGTATCTTTTCCCCACCAACAACCACAGCTTCACTGTGTCCTCTGAATGCCTATTCATATCCAGCTTCCTTGGAGGATAGGAAAAGACAAGACTACTTCTACATTTAAACAAACACTGTTGGTAGTTGTGAGGATATTGGTAAGACCAAATTTTCTGTCTCATGTATCTACTTACTTAATTAGGATTCCTTAACCTCCTAAACACACACATACACTAATAATCACTATAAAATTTAAGTAGATGACAGTTGATAGATAGATAGATGATAGATAGATTTTAAGCTTGCGGAATTGCCAAGCCAAAGGCTCTATCTTTAACTTATAAGTGGTAATGACTTATCCCTCTAATGGACCATATTCATAAGAACGAAAAGTGAATGGGAGAAATACGTTGTTCACTTTGATGAGGAAATGCCCCAGCCGAGGGTAACATTAGAGACCTGTTTGAATTGTTCCCTCTATAGACATCTGAATGGACATCAGATCCCACAGTAAATCCAGCTGCCTAATAAAGCACTCAGAGCATCATACTTTAAGACACACATATCTTGTACTTTTTCCTTTTTTACACCTACAGATTCTTTTTTTTTCAGTTCTTAAAACACATCATGTTACTTCCAACCACAGGCCTGCTTGCTCAACCTGGAATGAAATCTCCCTGCATCAAAGTCAGGTTCCTTTCAGATAGGCTGTCCTAGAACTGAGGCCCCTCCCTTGGGAGTACCCCTCTGTAAACAGGCATTGTATGACGATGTCTATCAATATGTCTTTCCCACTAGACTGCAAGCCACAGAAAAAGCAGGGCTGGTGTCTATTTTCTCATTACTGTACCTAGAGATCCTTGCACAGTGTAAGCTCATAGTAGGTACCCGGTAAATGTTGCTGAATAAATAAAGTTGGGAGGAATGAGCATTTTAATCAAAGAAGAAGGAATTCCCTTTTGCAAGATTATAGTGTCTCATTTTAAAAAGCAAAAGATATTATGGGGTTGTTTTATGGTTAGTTAAGGAGAAAAGAGTTAGCATCAAATCAATGGAGAGGCAGAAAGGTATGGCAACAGAGGGGGAAAATGATGTGGAAAAAATAAAAGTACGTACTGTGGAGAATTTTGTAAACAGTGTTGGAAAGAGTATGTACATTGAAAGTTGCTCAATGGAAAGTGAGAGGTGACCTAGGAGTATCAAACCGTCCGTAAACATGAGAGGAGATGGTAGCAGAGAATGACTATGAAAGATGATGAAACAATACTTGTTATACGATTCTTGCTGCTGTGAAATCATGTGCATTTTCTCCTACAGCTAATTAGGTGCTTGTGGAGTTACTTTAATGTTTATTTAACCAACTGAAAGTAATATCATGATAATACCTAAATAAGATAGAACAAAAGAATCATAGAAGGGACTTCCCTGGCGGTCCAGTGGTTAAGAATGCGCCTTCCAATGCAGGGGTTGCGGGTTCAATCCCTGGTTGGGGAACTAAGATCCCACATGCCACGGGGCAGCTAAGCCCATGCACCACAACTAGAGAGCCCGTGTGACTCAACTATGGAACCCGCGTGCTGCAACTAAGACCGGAAGCAGACAAATAAATAAATAAAAAAAAAGAATCATAGAAGGTAATCCATGGAAAGGTGGAAAGTCAGCTAGTTCAACTCCTCCAGTATGAAAACTCAGAGGAAGAGAGTCAGTGTTTTGTTTCAAGTAACCAAGCACTTTAAGGATGCGGGTGGAACTGATCAACTTCTTTTTCACCAAATTTTACACCAAATACGACAAACGCTTATTAGAATTTGTTAAGTATTTTTTCAGTATACTTTAAAGGGATGCAAAGTAGAAGCTTTTGTTCTACAAAAACTGCTTCTGCTAATTAAATCATAATTAGTTAAAACCATGTAATTTGATTTAATTTTGATGATATGCCTTTATTCTTCAGAAACCGAAAGAGTGTTTCTATAGTTCTGCTTACATTTTTCATTTGGTAGCTATCCAAGTACAGCTCTTTGCAAGTTATGTATCATAAAATCTAAAAATAATGTCTGGGTATTTGTTTCAGAATAGAAGGAATTCGAGACTAATGTGATAAGTGGCATTCCCCCAGCTGCACCCATCACGATTCCATTTTGGTTATAGAGTCAGTTCCAAGACTATACAGAGTCTAAAATGTCTACCTTAATGTACTTTAAATTGACGACATTCAGAATTTCAGAGATGGGAATGCATTTGCTTCTGTGTGCTTTAATCCATAGGTATAATAGTGAATTCTAACTCTTATTTTATTTTATCTTATTTTATTTTACTTGAGCATCATTTGAATGGCCAACATTCAGAACATTTAGGTAAAAATTATCAAAATAGGAGCCATGGTGAGGGGGGTAATACATATATATATATATATATATATATATATATATATATATGTGTGTGTGTGTGTGTGTGTATGTATGTATTTTTGTGTCCCAATGCCCAAGTCTGGTAAGGAGAATGCCCAGGTATATATTTTTTCCTCTTTTTAAAAATTCATTTATGCTCCCTTGAAACTCACATGGACATTGCTGTTATGCCAAGTAAGAAGAGAAAACCATTACTACTTAGAGAGCTAAGAATTTAATGACATTACAATCACATTATCAATTATCAGAATTAAATTAGTTTCTCTCAATATATTCCTTTCTGGTACAATCATGTCTTCAGTCAGAACCACAGAACTCATTTCTAAACGGCGAGGATTCGATTCTAAAGAATATCAAAAAGAGCAAAAAAAAAAAAAAGTTCCCAAATTCCACTCTCTGATCCATCCTTTTAAACATTTTTTTCAGTTCCCAAATTCCACTCTCTGATCAATCCTTTTAAACATTTTTTTCAAACGTACATTTCCCATAATTACAAACAAATCTTTCCAGCCAGCCCAGAACTAATTCATCATCAGCAAAGGAATAGACATCATGGCACCCTGAAATATACATACCATCCTATGTGTCAAAGCTATGACCAAGAAATGGTTACTGTACTTATTTGTACCAATTCCATGGAGTAATAGTGGGGAACAGTGGGAAATGGGGTCAAGTAATCACCGGCAATGAGGAAAAGCTCTATCATCACTTGCTGGTTGTGACAGAGGCTTTGTCCAAAAGGAAGAATATTTTACTTTTGGTTAGAGATAGATTGGCAAGAACTTGACTCTGAACTAGCAGCACAATGGATACTCATTAATTTTAATTGAATGAATTGAATGTCCAGTCTAAATACAATTTTTCAAACCCAATTAATAAGGTACTTAAGGTATTGACAAAAGTCACTGCAAGACTTCTAGCTATAATTTAGAGAATTAGAAAGGTGGGCAAGATGCCTAGAAATTATAAGAGTCAATGCAGTAATTCTAGTTGAAAGCAGGAGAGAGGAGATGATGCTGTATGCACTAGAAGTCTCAACTTATTTATTCACTTCTGCACAAGAAGTCTGAATTTAAAATGTCAGTTTTAAAACACCTGGGTGAGAGCAGAGTCCTAGGGAACAAACAACACTGCCAAAGAAAGAAAAAGATATGTCAGATTCCTTCTATTTCTCACTGTGCACAAGAGCCAAAATTAACATCTTGTGCTGGGAACACCTTTTATCTCTTCAAATATTATCTTTCTTGTTAAGAATATTCATATTTCAGACTTCCCTGCTGGCGCAGTGGTTAAGAATTCTTCTGCCTGCCAATGCAGGGGGCAAGAGTTTGAGCCCTGGTCCAGAAAGATTCCACATGCCTTGGAGCAGCTAAGCCCACGAGCCACAACTACTGAACCCATGTGCCACAACTACTGAAGCCCGCGCGTCTAGAGCCCGTGCTCCGCAACAAGAGAAGCCACTGCAATGAGAAGCCTGCACGCCGCAATGAAGAGTAGCCCCCGCTCACCACAACTAGAGAAAGCCCACACGCAGCAACAAAGGCCCACCACAGCCAAAAATAAAATACAAATAAATTAATTCATTTTTTAAAAAAAGAATATTCATATTTCTTTCTTCCTTTGGCAAAATGTTTAATATTTTCTCCTCTAAACTGGCCCATTACTTATGCTTAACCATCCCTCTCCAGGCTAAATTTTACTGGAAAATTGATTCGTACATTCTAGCATGCAATTTTTTTTTTTTTGCGGTATCTGGGCCTCTCACTGTTGTGGCCTCTCCCGCTGTGGAGCACAGGCTCCGGGCGCACACGTTCAGCGGCCATGGCTCACGGGTGCAGCCACTCCGCGGCATGTAGGATCTTCCCGGACGGGGGCACGAACCCGTGTCCCCTGCATCGGCAGGCGGACTCTCAACCACTGCACCACCAGGGAAGCCCAAGCATGCATTTTTAAAACTGGTATCACAATATATGGCAATGTCACACGTCACGCTTTCTAAAATAAATACATTCAGTTCGAGTAACTTATTCAGTTTGATCTTCGCAAATGTCTTGCATGCAGAGCCCTGTTGGCTTTGCTGAGTCAGTTCTAAGTAAGAGAAGGTTCCCTGGGCTCTGATGGTGGGGCTGAGAGGAAGCTGGCAGCCGGCTGGGGGAGGACGAGAGCCAGGGGCTGTGGCTGCGATCGGGAAGATTCAGAGCTAAACCCTGTGGTGTGGGGTATCGATCCAGATCTGGCAATGGGGCTCTGACCGGAGGGAAACCTGATTGACAGAGAGAGTGGATACAGGAGGAGGGGGCTGATGCCCCGCGGCAGGTCCAGTAGACAACTAGAAGCCGTAAGGGCAGAAGGAGCCCAGCTGCGGAAACTGGCGGCAGGTCGGAGTGTCAGGTGTAGAATAGGTCCCTGTGGGACTCAAGTGGAGCGGCTATGTGGGATCAAGGCTGCAAATCATGTGAGGATGCAAAAGAACTATTTCGTGTTGCCCGGGCTCCAGGCTTCAGGGATAGAGTTAATGATTTATGAGACCCTCAGAGTGTGGACAGAAACAGAGGCCATAAGAATGAAAATGCTAATTCTTAACTTACAGAATTATGTATTTTATATTAAGAGAGAGAGAGAAGCTGCTAGGTACATAATAACGTGCTAGATTCGGATCATTTTAAAATAATAAACCTACCTTTTGTGTGTGTATGCCTGCGGTTGAATCTAATTATAATCCAATTGAGAATCGAAGCGAGGAGGTATATATTGATCTCAGCCCTCCCGCTGGAGCTGGCCTCACCAGCACCCCTGAAGGGGACACAAGGGAGCACCCTAAGAGAAGGCAGAGGGGCTCCAGGACTCAGCAGGAGGGAGGCAACCCTGCCTCTGGAAGGGACTGGAAACAGCTCTGGAATCCCTTCTGATTTTCTTCCTCTCAACTCAGCTCATCTCAGCTCTGTTTACTGAATCTCCTTCCTCATCAAGCCTGCATTTTTTTTTCCCTGCCATATGGAAGAGAGAAACAAATGTTCTCTCCATTTCCAGACTTACAGATGTTGACGAGATGAATGCCTGAGGAAAGCACTGCTCATTGGAGCAGATCAGTCACCTCCAAGTAGGGCTGGGTTCAGGGCATGAAACGGCAGCCTGTGGCCTCTGCTCTACTGAAGGGGAGAGACTTTAATACAAATGGGAAGTGTCAAGTTTTTTTAAATGAGGTTGTTTTTATGTAGATCTCACATATGGTAAATTTTGCTCAGGTGTCTCATTATTTGTCTGGATTATGAAGTCACATACATGAACGAAAGGGTCAAATGCTGCTTAGAAACTTGTGGCAACTGGATGGGCTTTGTCAAATCCCAGACTGACAGGGAGACAGTTGCAAAGTTGTAGGATCACTGAAACTATGTATATCTCTACTTAGAGGTATACTTTTATTTTCCTTTTTTCCCTTTCTTTTTTTTTTTTTTTCTTTTTTTTCTTTTTTTATGAGGGTAGGCACCTGATGTCTGGTATTTGTGAAGTGGAGGGAGGGGAGGTGGGAAGGGTGAAGGAATGAAAACCAGAGAAAAGTCCACATTTTGGTTGGGAGTTTCCTGACTTCGTTTCCTTCTTTCATTAAGAAAGCTGTGGTTTTATGTTTTTAATTCTCATTTTCATTGAAGAGAAAATGTCAGTTTCCAGCAGCAAAACTTCCCCCAGATATTATCTGTAATAAACATCATCACAGCTGGTCCCACATAGGCCATGTGGAGGGGGATGATGCACTTCCTTACATAGTGCCATTTCCTGCAGCAGCTCTTCATGAGTCAGTGGGAAACTGCCCCAATGCAGCTGCAACTCTGCAAGCTTTCAAAACCAAATGGTCCCTGGATACAGTGCTCAGGTGATTTGACTTAATTAATGATGAAATCTGAGATAGAAAAGAGTCAGCTTGGTCTTCCAGAGTCATCCATAAATACAAAGTCTCTCAAATCACCCTCTGATAATGCTAAACAGAGATATTTCCAGGTTGTGTTCTTTGGTGAAGACTTGGATTGTAAGTTAAGCAAATCTGCCCACTGATATTTAACTCTATTTTATTTATTTTATGTAATTTCAAATGATTTTTATGTCTTAGTATTTTTTAAGAATTTATCCAAGAGAGCATGATTACTTCTCTTGGAAAGTGGGATCCATACTTTTTCTACCAGGCTTACCAATCATTCCTTACCCTTCTCATGTCCTTTTTTGAATGTATCCCTATGCGTGTTTTGGGAATACCTCCACACAGTGGCCTGTGGTTAGTACTCTGTGACGCACCAAGATGCTGTGAGTCTATTGGGCAGAAGTATTGTCGTTCATTGATAGGAGACATGTTTCACAAAGTTAACCTGAGATCATTATATTCTCTACCTTGAGACTCTGGACCCACCCAACAAGACAATTTGAGGGTGAGGACTTGAGAAACTATGTCATGGAGCTCTGAGATTGGGACAGCCTTCATGGAGCAAAGGGCACAGGAAAGTGGGTAGAATGTAAATATCCAGACACAACTGGTAAGAAGAAACAGACAAAAAGTTGCAGATGCACAGAGAAAGGGGAAAGTCATGAGTAAAAGATATGGGGGTAAAAACTACTTATCTATGAGCTGCCTGGAGTCCTGCCTTTGCAAGCTCTTCTGCGTTCAACTTTTCCCAGAGTCAGAGAGATGCCTCTACACTGTTAGAGCATCAGATAAATCTGGGCATAACAACAGCAACAAAAATGGCATGGACCTGCAAAGACCATCATACAAAAGCACAATTGAAAGAAATCATCAGTGTCTTATGATAAGAGAAAGTTACCTTAAGCCCAGAGATCCCAGGTCTCAGCCCCAGCAATACTCTCCTTACTTTCTTGACCTCTATAACTCAGATGACTCTGGAATCCTTGCAATGAGCCACCTCCTCATTTTTCTTGATCTAGCTCAAAAGCATCTCTTTTACTGTAGAAAAAGAAAGTCAACATTAATTAGCATCTCTTTCTTTTACTAAAGATAAATAATAAATGCATAACTGTATATTACATTTCCTTGTGGAAAATACATAAATAATCCTAGCTGTTACTTATCCTTTGTTTTTTATATCAAATGTTATGTCTCAGTTAAGCTTCACAAAGTATCTTTTGTGCAATGAGGAAATTGAGACATTAGTTGTTATTATTACTATAATAAAAATTCACCTAACAACAAGCCCTCTTTTTTTTTTAACATCTTTATTGGAATATAATTGCTTTACAATGGTGCGTTAGTTTCTGCTTTATAAAAAAGTGAATCAGCTATACATATACATATATCCCCATATCTCTTCCCTCTTGCATCTCCCTCCCACTCTCCCTACCCCATCCCTCTAGGTGGTCACAAAGCACCGAGCTGATCTCCCTGTGCTATGTGGCTGCTTCCCATTAATTATCTATTTTACATTTGGTAGTATATACAAGTCCATGCCACTCTCTCACTTGGTTCCAGCTTACCCTTCCCCCTCCCGGTGTCCTCAAGTCAACAGGCCCTCTTGAGGAGATCAAAGAGATGGCATATAGTTTAAGGTAAAATATCTAAAGGAATAAAGTAGAAAACTATTTACAATTTAATCCCCAGTATAAATGAAACTAGTTTAAATTAAACCTTAATAAAATGTTATAAATAAAAGAATTGACTGAGTTTGGCTTTATGTTATGAAATTTAAAGATAGGGAGTGAAATTGAAGCATATTTCATATTATGACTTGCTTATGGATATAATTCAAAGCACAAATCTTTATCTTTTTCCCAACTACAGCATATTAGCTGGTTAAGTCTTTGATTGTAACATGTACGTATGTTAAAATACTTGAAAATGCATAAAACAAATTATAGCAATAAATAAATTCACTTAGGCATATTAACATGTAGTAAACATGTTAGTTTTAATCATACAAAAATATTTGTTTATTGTCTATCAGTCTTTTGTGCAATGTAATATAATAGCTTCTATGAATCCATTCTACTTGTTTGCATGGGTTGTAACAAAAACAACAAAGAAACAAACAAACATAAAAACAGAGAAAGAGGAGAATCTGTGACTCTATGAGGATGAGGGAATTTACAAACCAGTTTTCAAAGTCTCAACAGGGCATATATTTTTAAAATCCAAATTTTTCAACTCAGTGGTTTATTCTCATGCAGATAGCAAAATGGGAAAAGCATAAAGCATTTATGGGATAGAAAGGTACTGACATTACCCCGTAAAAAGAGAAATGTTAAGAGAGGAAACTAGAAGGATAGAAGGACACTCTACAAAAATGAGAAGCTAAAAACCCAAGAGCTGGTGGAGGAGACTGGCTGGTATTGATCCCACATTAGATGCATCTTGCAAATCCTGTCTGTGTCAAATTCAGTCTTGCACTGGCTCACATGTTTGGCCAATATCCTTGCTCTTTCTCCAGCCTTTTTCAGAATCTCTCTGTTTGATCACAAAGGGATTTGATGGTATTCTCAGCTGCTAATCCAAAGAGAATTTTCCCAGGTTAATTTCTAAATGTCTAATATGTTAACTGGATCTAAAAGATCTAAGGGAACTTTGGGGAACCAGGAAAGAACCAGAGTGTTTTCTCTTTTCCTAATGAAAATTTAGAGCATTAATATCAAATCAGAGATAATAAAAACCCAAAGATACTCATGAGGTCTCATTTAAACCAGTATTTTCAACTTCTTTCATTTTGAAATTGAGGCCAGCTCTAAAACTGAGCAGGGAAATGAGTGCTTTGACCTCTGTGTTCTCTCCTACATTTGTCTCTGTGTGGTATGACCCTCAAGATTACTGAAAGGGCATCATTTGTGGGCAAGGGAAGAAGGTGAAAGGGAGCAACAGTTCTTTTAACTTCTTTAAGCTTGATAATTAGATCAAAAATGTAATGACTGTACTCAAGAATGTTTAATTAATAGAGTAAATTGGGCAGCTAAATATATCATTCAAATATGCTTTTAGCATACATTTTTTTTTAATTCATGTACCCCACACTAAACTGTTTATTAGGAACATATTCAATTACAAAGAGTTTGATACGATTATGACATGTCAGAAATTAAAGAGAAATTAATGCACACCACACCTGTTTTCCCATGGAAGGATATTTGAATGTTGGTCAAATCGACTAGTCATACCATAAAGGAACTGTGGCAATTTCTACCACACGGAAGAGGGTAGAAAAGAAGATAAAAAATAAAGGACTTAAGGTTTTCTGAGTGCCTACTATGGACCAGAAACCTCAAGAGGAACTTTTCTACATGAGGTCTAACAATTTTTATAAATATTTTACTGGGTATAATGATTCCTATTTAAAGGTGAGTGCAGTGAGGCTCAGAAAAACCAAGACTTGCTGTAGATCACACAAGTAGAAGGTAGCTAAGCTTTTCTGAAATTAATATTCAGGCATGTCTAGGCCCACAAACAAATTATTTTAAATCTGCCAACTTGTTCGTTAAGTTCCTTGTTATCAGATCAGAGAAAGTTTGGCGTTAGTGGATCTTTGAAGTCAATTTCTGTTGCTAAAAAATTGGTTGGGAAAGTGGAACTCAAGAGCTACAAGATACCATCTACAACTTTAACTAATAAAAAGTTAGAATATCTCTTGAAGTACAGATGCATTTAATATATTTAAATCCATGGGTTCATAATGATGGGGAAAAATGCATTGGGTATCTTTAAAGTGTACTAAGAAACCAACCAGTTAATTTCAGAACTGATAGGTAACGGAAAGGAATTTGTTTTTCCATGTGTTTTTCCTTTCCTATATGAACTGTACCTTAAGGTAACTGAACAGTTGATGTGGGAAAGTTCCTTACTGTAGAAGTATTCAAGATGATAAGTAAAGTACTGATAGAATTAGGATATCACCAGTTAGTAACCTGGTTAAAAGCATGTATGAGTTATCCATTATTCTATAATAAATCTTCCCAAAAAATAGTGGTTTAAAAGAACAGTCATGTGTTAGCTTACAGTTCTTTGGAGAGGAAACTCTGTGAATGTAAGGACTCAGCTGAACAGACCTTCTGTTGGTTTCTCCTGAATCACATCTGGATTCAGTCAGATATGCTGGTTTAAGAGAGCATCACTCACAAATCTGCCCATTGGTACTATCAGCTGGACCTCTATCTCTACACATCATCTTTCACATGTAAGAGGCTACTGTAAACTTCTTCAACTAGTGGTCACAGGGCAGCATGAGGGCAAGAAGGTATCTCTTAGGTACTCCATTTCAAACCCCCAAATTCATGTCCACTGAATTATGTCAATCAGAGCAAGTCACAATACCAGCCCAGAGTCAAGAGGGTGGGAAGTGAATATATCCTCCCTATATCTTAATGGGAGGATTGGAAAAGTCCATTGCAGACAGAGCAGGGCTAATGGGATGAGAAGAATTTGTGGCTAATTTTGAAATCTATCAATTTTTCATAGCAGCATTATTCATAATAGCCAAAAATGGAAGAATCCAAATGTCTCTCAACTGATAAATTGTTAAACAAAATGTAGTATATCCACACATTGGATTATTATTTAGCAATGAAAAGAATAAGGTATTAATACATGCTACAACATGAGTGGCCCTGAACGACACTGTTATGTGAATGAAGCCAGTCACACAAGACCACGTCGTATGCCTGCTTTTGTACGAAATGTCCAGAGAAGGCAAATCTTCCAAGAGAATATAGATCAGAGGTCCTGAGGAATGGGGGATAGTGGAAAATGGAGAGTGACTGCTAATGAATATGAATTCTTTTTAGGTGTTAAGAATGTTGTGAAATCAGAGAGTAGTGATCATTACACAAGTCTGTGAATATACTAAAAAAACACCAAAGTGTACATTTAAAAGGCTGAATATATAGTATGTGTAGTATATGCCAATTGAGATAACATTTTTAAAAAATAGTAAAATCTACTTGTGACATCAGAGTTACTTTCAATTTAAAATCTCTTTTAGGAATAAATAAAAAGTGCTTAATGCTGTATAAATTTTTCAAGGGCAATTTGAAGATATGCCAATTTCTTAGAAACTAGAATAAAAAGTATATTATCGCTGCTGAATTTTTAGACCCAGAGTGGGTCTTCCTTATCTTTTCATTTATTAAATTGCCCATTTTAGAATTATCATTCATTGAACCGAGATAAATTGTCTTTTTGCAGATGAATGAACCAAAGTCAAGTGAAAGAATTTAGAACTTTTAAATGATGTCCAAACTTTAAATCATGAAAAGATGATATTACCCATTTTAAGGAAATATCATTTCATTTTCCTTTCATGTTATTTTACATTCATACTGCTGATAAGCCTAACAGATCAATGAAAAATACTAACAGTATACATTTCAACAGAAGGAAAAAGGAGAGGATCTTGTATGGTGATTATAAAATACTGATTGTAACCCAGTCATCCTTTATAATCATGCAAACTTCTAGTTTTTGTTTATTATTTTGGGTAGATTTTGTTTGCATTGATTTATTAGAATGTTTTACACAAGGATATTTGCTCACTGCATATTATTTTAGCTAGCATAAGATATAAGTTTAAAATAGATTTCTACTTTGTCTTTAAGTTGTAAATAAAACTTAACCCAGATTAGCAGTATTGTTGGAACTAAACAAATAAAAGATTAAATACATTGGACTTGTCTTTGGAATGATTTATCAATATGCCTATAAATAACTGGGCTGGTTTAAACAGGAGTGTACTGTATAAAAATCGTGGGACATACAGCTGTGTACAATGAAATCACTGTCAAGGTTTACCACATTTAAATTCTCTTCTGAAACCATCACTTTCATACTTGTTTAATTTGTGTATTTAAATAAATTTAGTGATGCCCCCGCCATGTTTTATTGACTCTAAATTTTTTTAAAAATAATTTTTAATTGGTGGGTGTTATGATCAATAGAATTTTTTGTTATTGCAGTTAATGTTGCTTTCTTTTCTTTTTTCGGCTCCTATCTGTTCATTGTGCCATGGAGGGTCCATTGTTAGTCTGAGTTTCATGTTTCAAAGCCTCTGTTTAGTGCATACATTATATTTGATTATATTTGATTAACACCTTGACTTGGATAAAAATTAAAATTTCCATCTTTATTTTGTCTTGGCTGGCTAAAATACAGGGTCTCACTTTCTTCCCCTCAGAATTTTAAACATTACTCCATTATTTTTTCACACCGGAAATTGCTGAGCAGAAATCCTTTTGTAGTCCTTTTATAATGAAAAATAAAACACAATGAACATTTTAAAAACTGTTGTAGAAAATAGAATCAAAGAAATTCCCCTACTGATTAAAAAAAGCAACAGTATATATTATATTTAACAATAACAAAGAAAGGGAGACTAGGGATAAATTTAATCAAAGATGCCAGAGAACATTTTGGAGATTACAAAATGTTATTGAATGACATTAAAGAAAGCCCAAATAAATAGAAAGCTAATTTCTCAGATTGCCCCATTCTTTGCATAAAAGAAGGAGTGATTTGGAGTCCCCAAAGCTCAGCCTGATTCTTATTCTAGGACATTTTGCTCAGCTGTTGCTAAAGAGATTTTTATTCCAGGATGAAGAAGATTCACACAAGGAGTTTGAAAGATGGCACAGACTTAGTCAAGCCTAGATAGAATGATTTTCTTAAATTAACTATAAAGTTAATTCCCCAAACGCTACCCTGTTCTAGATGATTTAAAGAGCCATTGCCTGACACCTCCACTTGCTCCAGCAAGCTGGGTTAGGGCCCAGCACCTAATAAATGTATCAACACATGCAATAATGATTCCAATTTCTGTCTCTACTCCACCAGGACAGGGTCCACAGAAGGCAAGAACCCTTTTATATGTGTCTTTCATTACTGTGACTAGCAAAGAATAGGTGTTAAATAAATAGGTGTATAAAAATGTCCTGGATGTAAGCCCTGACTTCACAACTACATGTGAGAATGAATTACCAAATGTGCAAATTTGAATTTTCTCATTTATAAGATGAGGTCAGTGATCCTGACCTTCCTACACTCCAGCATGGTTTAGAGAATCAAATGAGATCATGTGAGAAGGTAAGCTATAGATTGCCAGTCATTTATTAGTATTGATTTTATTGTTATTAATTATATACCCTCCAGCAATTACAACTTATATAAACATATGGTTAGTGTTTTATAAATAGTTCTTTTAAACATGAATTGCCCCCAAACTTTTTAAAATGTCATGTGTGTCCTAATGCCTTCATACTGTGATATTCCAAGTGTGACACTTACGTTTAAGAAGTTATACAGTCATATATTCAATCAAAATGTACAGAAATGAATTATGAAAATATAGAACAGCAGGAGTAAAGGACCATTGATGAAGTGATGTAAATAGGTTGAACTTTGCCTTCTGAATTGAGTAATTTATAAATTATTATACAAAGAGAATCAGATGTTTGTGTTGGTTACAAGTCATGAAATTTCACTGTGGCAAAGGAACTTGGAGCACTTGCTCAAAAGAAATTAACACATTTATTTTCATTAACCATTAACTAAAATATGCCTTTTCCTTCCAGTATGAACTTGTGCAACAAACCACAGTGGTATCAATAGTACTTGTGTCTGTCACAGAAAGAAATCACAGATATTGTCATATCCTACTATGGACTTCAAACATCTCAAAATATCACTATTTTGAAATTGTAGAAGTTATCAGACCTAAGGTTAGGCCTTGATATTTAATGTGTTAATAATGAAGCACATATATTACCATCGAGCAAACTGTTTTATAATAGTTTGATGCTGGTATTTATAATTGCTCCTTTTGTCATCTTATTTATTTTATGAACTTTATTACATTATTTTGAGAAAGGTCCATAGGCTTCATAAACCTCTCAAAAGAACCCATGACACAAATTTTTAAAAATGATTAAGAACCTCTGCCCTACAGGATATCCAATCTTACTCCGCGTCCCCTGTGGCCTTTCTACTAAGAGTGATGACCAGCAGCATTAACTAGGAACTTACCAGAAATGCAGACCTTTCAGCCCTACTTCAAAGCCACAAAATCAGAATCTTCATTTCAACATATTCTTTGGTGATCTGGACATATTTCAGTGTATAGTTCTATAATTTTAACATATTTCCTAGAGCAAGACCCTCTTATTACCTATATACTTCTCGTGGCATTACCTAAACTATAGTCAATCAACCAAGATCAAAATAAAACAGAGAGAGTGGAAGGCAGGAGGAGGAAGGAAGGAAGGAAGGAAGGAAGGAAGGAAGGAAGGAAGGAAGGAAGGAAGGAAGGGAAAGAAAGAAAACCAAAAGAACAGCAATACTCTATTACCAATAAACAATGCATTTTCTGGTTTTAATTAGACACAGACACTACTTATCTAAAGTAATTATTTATTATATTAAATCCATGGAGGAAATAATCTTTCTAGGTTCCAAGAGATATGACTCTGGAACTGCCCAAAAAATGAACACACCTTGATTCTTTTTAGTCCCACTTTATAATTTAAAAGTCCATGAAAATATGGGTTTATCTTGGGGGCAGGGAAGAAGGAAGAAGAAACAGGCCACGAGGGAACATGAGAGCATTTGGTTAGCAAAAGCCTCTATATTAAGACTTGTGAAATGAGAACCAAGAGAGGAAGAGATGGCTAAGGGAAACTGACATTGGCTAATTACTTCAGTTTATCATCCAGTTTTGAAAATTAAATGGATATATTAATATACTCATTAATTTAAAGGGTACTTGGAAGTCACAGAAGTGTCTGCATGATTTTCATAGAAATCCAAAATGATACTGAACTTTTGGAAACCAAAGTTCATAAAGTAAATGATGCGATATCTTTCTACAAAAATTTTGACTCAGTGATTTCCTGCCAAAAATGTCTTTAGCAGTACTGCTTTCCAAGAATATGAATAAAATGATGAAGCACAGAATACCTTCAAAATATGAGATAAGGCAACATGCTTGTGCAATGACACTTTCTGAAATAAAATTAAATGTGCATTTTTTTAATTCCTTGACAGCAGTATTTATTGACTATGATGTCAAAATTCTGAGCAGCTCATGAAGAAATGAGTGGAGGAGCAAACCCTGATGCTGCAACTTTCTTTTAATTCCATTTATTAAAGTTGAAAAGCTATAGACAGCCAGTTATTTTTTAAAAATAAATAAATAAGACGCACACACACACACACACACACACACACACACACCTACTATTTAACCAGGAGATCTGAAGTGAGGATTTTTTTCTTCTAGCCGCATTAGGAAAAAGTATATTTTTTAAAAGAACATTTTTCCTGAGGGAGCAATGATTTATCAGATCAGAAACTAAGACTTTTTCATCATAAGAAAAAACTGAAAAATAAAAGTGAAAATGATGAAACATACACATTTGGAAATAGAATGCAATCTGTATTATCAAGTATAATTACTATCAGAATTCATGAATAAATGGACATAAACAGTGAGCAAATTTAATTACACTTCTTTCTAGGGAACAAGATTCAGAGTAAAAAAAAAATGGACTCTCATTGAACATGAGCCACTTTGGAAACTAGACAATGATGCAAAAATCACTCATCTTTGAGAAGAAATAGCCCAGTTGTAAAGAGCAACTACAATAGGGCCCCCTTCCTATCTCACAGGGAGGTTTTACCCTTATGCCTTCAGGTGTGAAAAGTTTCCAATGTAGTCTGCCATCTTGGATTTCTCTCTGCATCCCTGCCCTGATCTGGTGTAAGTTTCAGGTGTACAGCACAGTGATTCCATTTTATATATATATATATATATATATATATATATATATATATATATATATATATATGTCTTGTTCAGATTCATTTTCCTTATAGGTTATTACAAGATATTGAGTATATAGTTCCCTGTGCTATACAGTAGGTCCTTGTTGTTTATCTATTTTATACATAGTGGCATGTATATGTTAATCCCAAAAGGATCACATACTTTAGACTTGACAGGACAGAGGGTCTCTGTCTCAGTTACTTCACTCCATCATTTTAACATAAAAGCAGCCATAGGAAATATATCAATGAATGATCGTGGCTGTGTTCCAATAAAACAATTTTTGTGGACACTGAAATTTGCTTAATAATCAATCATTTTGCAATAATTTGTGAATATGTACCATGTTTTCAAGGTTTTGAAACTTATCAGGACACAAGAAAAGTAACATTTGTGCTCATGATAGGACATGGAGAGGTGCCATCCAGACTTCCCAACAAGGAACGACATTTTCCACTGACGCTGATATGGCAAAGCTGAGCTCCACTTCAAGGACTGCCTCAGGTGCAGAGTCACCCATCCCAAGACTGTGGCCTTTGTGGGAAGATCTGCATCCAAAGACTTATGAGGCTGGGCTATAAAGGCTCGCTCAATCATTTCATCCAACAAGGGACAACTCTTCAGGCCATTGTAGCCCCGGAGCTGCCTGGGAAAGGGACCAAACTTTTGTCAGTCTCCATTGTACCTTTACTCCTCCCTCTTCCCAACCTGCTCCCTGGGTGATGCTGGACCTAAAGGCACTCCCTAATAAGAACCTTGCTCTCTTGCAGACTCGTACTTTATCTCAGAACCTACTTTCTGAGGAACCCCACCTAAGACGCTGCTAATTTAGAAAACCTAAGCAGGCAAGGATGGTCTTTGTTCTTTTTCTTTTTTTCCTTTTTTTTTTTCTTCCACCTAATAGACTTTCTCTGTCTAGTAGTCTATTTTTGAAAGTATTCCAGTTAGCTAACTGCCAATTTAGTTGATGGTTAAGCACCTCCCAAGAGTGCATTTTAATGAGGAGATTTTTGAAAATGATATTGCCTTGACAACCCAAAGGAATGAAGCAAAAATGATAGGAAAAGAAGTAGAGGTTAGTATTTTGATGCAGGCAACTTCTTAGCATCAACTCTTACACCATTAAGGAGCATAGCAATGACAGGAAAACCAGTGCTCAAAAGGTCTCTAACCTCAAAAGTAACTCATA
Source organism: Phocoena phocoena (assembly GCF_963924675.1). Lineage (NCBI taxonomy): Eukaryota > Metazoa > Chordata > Mammalia > Artiodactyla > Phocoenidae > Phocoena > Phocoena phocoena. The sequence goes on along the minus strand of NC_089221.1, from coordinate 10,350,807 downwards.
GAGAACCAACTAAGAGCAACATAATGGAGCACATAGCAATACACCAAATGAATCTCTACATTCAAGGATCCACTTGAATTATTCCTTAAGCATCTGGGGAAACTACACCTAAAAGGCCTGTAGACCTCACCTTTACCTCTTCCTAAAACACACTTATAAGGATGCTCTAGTGTTTGGAAATTCTAATGGATCACAGATGTTAGAAGGCTTGCTGATGTCTATTATTCTGATCAACAGCCTTCCCAGAATCATCCTTGGTAATGATCAGAAACCCAGGCCAAGGTGACAAGTTACATGGTGCCATAATCTGGCCTGTACCAAATGCCCTTTATATACTTTATGTAAATCTTATAAAAATTATTTATGGAAATGATTTTGGATTTGTTTAGGAGCTTTGTAAATATGTCCAATATGTCTAAATTCTCCTTAAATTAATGCATACATATAGCTCTTCAGCAAAAAGCACTCTAGTTACATGGAAATAACTATATTTTCTTATTGTAAAAAAATAGTTTGCTTCTTTTATTTTTATATTGAAAAGAACATGTGATCAAGCAATAGAAATTCATAACCACTCATTACATTTAACCACTTAACTTTTCATTCAATATTTGTTAAAGCACTGAGCTTTTTATACTATGGCGAACACGTGACTCAATAGATTTTTTCTGAGTCATCTAATATCCTTGAAAAGAATAAAATAAGTGGAATATATATATAACTGACTGAAGCCACTTAACTTTCAAAAATATATCCAACAGATGTTTTTAAAGAAAGCATACTATAAGCATTTTTCCATGTAAAAAAAAGTGAAATATTCTCTTTGGCATAGCAAAAGAAATGAAGTAATTTATTGAATGATTCCAACATAACATGATTTTTACTTGAAAATTCCACTTGTTCTGTCACTGAAACAAGATAGATTTTTCCATAGTTACTTTGTTTGGGAATGATATGTTAAAAAAGTAATTAGTTGGACATTTGTAGTAACACAGGAAAATGTTAAATACCTTTAAAATACTATTCTTAGTGAATTTAGAGATAGAATTATATTAATTTCACTTGCTTCTTAAAGCAATTTTCACTATTAATAGAATATTTGATGTAGAAAAAGTGGCATATATTTTAAAACTATCATAGTAATTAATACATATTTTGTGGAGGACACTCTGAGACTGTACAAATATTGTTTCTTGCTAAAATTTAGCCTAATAATTTTAGCATTAATATGTAGATCTTGCCTGCCACAATTATTATTGTGATGTTCTAATGATGATTTCTATTTCCCTAATTCCTTCTATATTTATGGAACGGAATTCTCTCGTGAGGAAGAGTTGTTCCTTCTATTTATTTCCTTATTTATTCGTTTAATCATTAGTTTATATCAGTATACTCAGAGCATTTGAGTTCTATTCACAGGATTTATTTTGAGAATTAAAATCCAAATACTATCATTATTTATTTTGCTACTCAAATTGTTCCAGATTTAGTCATTGAGAGCTCTTTAAGGTTTTTTTCTTATGTTCTTTGGACATGTCCGTCTTTATTTTCTCCTTTCTTACTTCTTTGTATCCCTTTGCTTAAGGCATGTTCTTACTTTCTGGTACAAGACACTCTGGACTCAATTATATTTTCCCTGTCTCAACCCCATCTCTCCAAGAAATTCTTCTCTCTTGTGTTAGAGAAGGGGCTTTAGAAACCAAGATCTGGGCATTAGGTATATTCATTGCTCAACATGCTTAATTTTATGTTCACTAATCATTTTCACAAAATCATGACATTTCATTAATTTTATTGCCTGTCCATGTCCTTTTTTTTCATTTCTTTCTCATTGTCTTTGTGCTACCCATTCTTCAATATTTTCTCCTGATAGTGTGATACCAGAGCACACTAAGACATCTTGTTAAAATAAAATAAAACAGAGACCAGGCTTGAAAATCATCCAAGCAGACAAAACCATTTAAGTCACACAAGCAAAACTATATCTAACTTATTTTGTGAACACAAGCAAAACTTAACATATGCTATTTCTTATAAATGCTCCAATAATCATAGAAGAACTTAAGTCATCTTCCTAAAACGGCATAAGATAAACACTTTTAACCAATCCCCTGCCATCTGGAAACTCCCATTGTAATTTCCAGTCATTGTAGAGGTCAACAACTTCCTCATTTTCATTTTAGAAGCCATCCTGAGCTTCAACTCAGTTTTGGATTTGAAGACTCCCAGTTCTTTCATGCACAATAAACTCTTACTAAATACTGTTTTACTAATCTAGTTTTCATTTTTACTGGATTTTTGACAACCTCTTACTTTTGGATTTACTTTTCTTATTTTGTCTGTCTAAAAATCCACTACATCCTGAAAGGTTCATCCTTCTGCTCTCCTCTTTAGTATCTGTCTTAGAAACCTTAGCCCATTTCACTGATTCACAATTGACCTACAACGTGGACCTCCTTCTATTTCCTATTTGAGCCCTCCTTTCAGGTTAAATTGCTTCAAATGTTATATTTGCCATATCCGTCCTCAACTGTCTTCAATAATACTCCATTTATTTTCACTAGAATTTTCATGGTGATACAAAAAAGGACTGCCAAAGAGTAGTTTGAAGAGGGAGTTGAATTTTTGAAGGATTGTTTTTTGTCTTCCCCCTGGCTTCCTTTCCGTTCTTGCAGGAGGTCCGCTAGCAATATGAGAACAATAAAGCTGCCTAGAACTGGACGAAAGCCTTCTCTCTGTAATATGGGTCCTTGGGAAAGCCATAAAATTAGAAAGGGAGAAAATCCTGAAACTGTTTAATAGACAAATGCCTCATCCATTAGGACATAAGTTCAGATACTACTATAACAGAAACCCAAATGACGATGGCTTAAACTAGATAGAAATTTATCCATCTCCTACATTAATGTTGAGGTCCAGGGTTGACACAGCAGTTCTGCTTTATCAGGTCATCAAGGGACCCTGGTTCCTTCTGACCTGGAATGTTCTGCAGTCTTTAGGGTCCTCCCCATGATTCAAGGTTGCTCAACACCCTCTCTACACTTCAGCACACAGGAGGGGCAAGGAAAGAAAGGAGAGGGCCTTCCAGAAGTCCCAACACCTCTTTTCCCTTTGATATGTTTCCTCCCTACTCTATCCTTGATCAGGTTGCCCTCTCCTTAAATTTTAACATGCTCTAAATCATACTCTCTAGATGTAGGATTTTGTAAACCCGTTCACGTATCTTCTGCAGGATCCTGTGATATGTAATGTTAACCTGTACTACACACTTCCATGTATATTGCTTGTGAAATGATCCAAAAACTACTACTCCACATTTGTTTTGCCCCCTCAATAAATATCACTAAAATTTTGGAATTCTCTTTATTCCACTGCTTTATTAAACTATTACTTGGAAATATTATTGCTTCATATATTATTAATAACAAATAAAAAATTTCTTGTGACATGATACCAGGCCGCCGTTATCATGTCAAGAACCCCCTGTATTCATGATTATTATGAAACACATTAATGATACATTATTTTTCTTTGGAAAAAGTATCAACTGATTCTCATTGTCTGGAGCTTGGATAAAACTCTTTTGTCTGATTTTTATACTTTTTGGATTTAGAAATTGGATACTTGCTAAAAATTCTATATAGATACTCACTTCACCACTTCTTCCATTCTATAACAGTAAATTTCCATGTCTGAGTTTTTCTCTGGACTGCATTGTTTGCTCACTGGCACAGGGATATGCAAAATTGGTCCATGGAATATCATATTTGTTTTTAGCAGCCACCCTACTTCTGATTTCCCAAGTCTGCCCATCAACTAAAAAAAGCATTTTCCTACAGAACCAAGAATACATAGTCCTTTGATAAATACAAGAAATTTTTTGTTTCTTTGATCCCAGAAATTTTTTTTTACTTGCTCACTTTATTTTGTCTTTCCTGTATTCTAAGTTGCCAATGGACTTACCCTCCTCTCCTAAGGAAGTCCTGCTACTTAAGGCAGCCAATGAAATATTTCAATAATGATAATTTTTCTCCCAACTATTCGTTGGTCATTATCCTCTTCATATTAATAATGGGAAAGTTTCTCCCCTTAAAAATATTTTCTATATTTCCATTCTTTGAGGTACATTATGATTCAAGGTATCACACAATGGTGATTAGATTTATATAAAGAAAAACTAGTGGAAACCATGCTTTATTTCTAACTTATGATCCATCGTGGAATTTTAATCATACAGTATCATTCAGCTCTTCATTTGATTCAACTAGGAATCCCATCCATCTTCAGTTCATCTGAAAACAAAACAATTTCAGTTTTACTTTTCATATAATTTTTCCCAGTAGGACACAATATTCTTAGAAACTTGCACACACATCACTTTGATTTTACTTTCCCATAGAAATAACAGAAGGTCTGAACTACACTGTATGTATTTACGTATATTCGCTCTTTCTGCCTGTCATCTCTGTGCTACCTTCCAAAGTTTATCAGGAGCTCCTGCACTATAGTTGCACTGTGAAGCTTGTCATATGGCATTTTTTCAGTTGCTTTTCACAAAATGGCACCATTTTCTGTATTAACACTTAACTGTCAAGACATTATGCAATACAAACAGGTTCCTCCAAGATAAAACTCTCACATCTACCTGCAATTTAAAACAGCAGTGTCAGGTGTGGGTCCTGGTGCTTGGTCTGGATCAAAAGAAGGAAAGAGGGAAATAAACATGGAAATCAATCATTCTCTATTAAGCCATAGCTTGAACCAATCATAAGAATTAGTATGCTTGCATTCCAAAGCACACTTGGCAAAATATAATTATCTGTTACTCTTTCCAAGCTCCCCCTTTCCACAGTCACAGTCCAGGAAAGTTCTGAATTATCTGCAAAATGGAAGACTTAGACCAATGGTCTGACAGTAGTTAAAGATGTTATTTTGCTCAGCGAAGTCCCCAAAACCTATCTAATTGGGGCATGTAATTAAATACATCTACAATCATCATCAAATTATCCTCTGTTCCAAGCCATAAACAGCTAGATATTCCCACGCTTGAGTGAGAGATGGTGCATCATGTGGAAAAGCATTATAAGAAAGATGGAATAAAGCGTTATAAGAAAGATGGAATAAAGCATTATAAGAAAGATGGAATAAAGAAAGATTCCATAAAGATGGAATAAGCCTCTGTAATACCTATCTGCTGTCCTGGAAATTTCTTTCCAAACTTCTCCTTGTGATTTCCTAGCATTTCATGACCTTTGCTACAAGCATCAAGGTCTTTCCTAACGTGCGGCACCAAGTGTTTTTGATCATCCCTATACATAAAATTTTCAGACCCAATGAGTATTAAGGTTGCATAGATCCTACATGAATGCCAGGAGTACCAGCATTACGAGAAAATAAGAATAGAGGGAAAGCAGTCATCAGACGGATGTTAGATAAGGAATTACAAAATGATGTTCAACTCTAATGGTTTAAAAATCCTAGGAAGCCTCTAACTCTAAACTCCTGAGGCTAAGGAGGGGCTCTCAGAAGAATGCCACAATCTAATTAAACCATCAAATACCAACTGTTCTCAAAAGGAGCATCAGTCAATGATCTCACTGTACAGATGACAACCAATGGATGGTTTTCAGAGATTAGCAAAGACAATTGGCAACACTTTCGAATACATATTAAAGTCCAATTCCTGATTGTTAAAAAGACAGAACAGGCTTTTTTTTTTTCCAAAATAAAAGTTCAGTGCAAGACATAGGAGAGAGAAAAAGTAGCCTCTGGAGAAAAAAGTATAAAAAAATATTAAAAAGGAAGGGTTTAGTGGGAGCTTGTAAAAAATGAATAGAGCAATGAAGCTAAGCAATAACACAGAAAGAGGGTAAATTTTGATATATGATATTTTGGCCAGCAGTGGAAGTTGGCTTACTGGTGAAGAGACAAAGATCGCCCTGGGGAGAAATAGAAGCAAAGAAGTGGAGAAAGAAAATATACTGTGTATAGTTTCATAGTTCAAAATCTGAGTTTAATTTTTTAAAAGTCCTTTCATAAGAAGGAGATATACAGAAGAAAATAAAATAAAAATTTTTAACATACACTCGAGTATATCTGAAACTCTTCTACTCTTGTTTCTTATTAAATTCAATCTCAAATTAGATATTTAATTCTAGATTTCACTACACAATACAAATTTTTAAAGCCAAATAAAGAAACTCCCCTCAGCATTTTCTAGAAGACTTAGAAAACATACAGGGCATTCCCTGGTGGTGCAGTGGTTGAGAGTCCGCCTGCTGATGCAGGGGACACGGGTTCGTGCCCCGGTCCGGGAAGATCCCACATGCCGTGGAGCAGCTGGGCCCGTGAGCCATGGCCGCTGAGCCTGAGTGTCCAGAGCCTATACTCGGCAACGGGAGAGGCCACAACAGCGAGAGGCCTGCGTACTGCAAAAAAAAAAAAAAAAAAAAAAAAAAAAAGATATATAAGGCACCGTGTGGCTATGCTTATTAATTTAATGATGATGAATCTGAAGAGAAATTTATGATTGTATTATCCAATTACGTGGGTCCAGCCTTGTCAGTAAATAAAATTTGTATACACTCTTAGTAGAGAATAACCACCCTTAATGTTCAGAGTGCCAATTGTCAGCAACTAAAACACAGTAAGTATACCTACCTCTGTTTTTACAATTCCTACCTTCCTACCACTTTTCTCAACCCAACCTCCACCCTGAGTATATTTTCTTAACTTTTCTTCCATGCTGACAACTACATTTCCACTCCAGTTGCATTTCCTATTTCAGAATTGGAGCATCCAATCCTTTCCTGATGCTCTGCATTAACAAAAATGGTCAGCCATTGTGTAGGTGAGTATGTGATAAAAATTTAGTACAGTTTAGATAGTGGAACAAAGACCAGTATTCCTATACCATCTGTATTAATATAACCAGAATTTCCTTTACAAAATTACGTGATTTTGGGGGGGAGGGTGTTTTTATTTTCGTTTTTGTTACTTGAAATATATAGTAGATATACAATATTACATAACTTACAGTTGTACAATATATTGATTCACAATTCTTAAAGGTTATACTCCATTTACAGTTATTTAAAATATTGGCTATATTCCCTGTGTTGTACAATATTTACTGGTAGCTTATTTTATACTTAACAAATTTAAGTTTTTTAAATGCTCATTGTGCATGTGAGCTTTGAGTCATTGAACAAATTTGTATTCAGTGTTCCACAATATTGTAAATCAGAAGTCATAATCTACATTCATACTTGACTTACACACCATGATTATTATTCATTTCATAGTAATTTTATGTTATCACCTATGTTACTTAGCTTTTGCTGCATAACAAATTATCATAAAACTTAGCCACCTAGAGCAACCAGTATTTCTTATGTCACCATTTCTGTGGATGGGAATCTGGCACAGGCTCTCTGGATGTCAGTGGCTGCAGGTCTCTCACAGGCTGCAGTCAGGGTAACATTCAGGGCTGCAGTCTCATCTGGAGGCTCAACTGGGGGAGGATCCACTTTTAAGATCAGTCACATGATTGTGGGAAATCACGCTTTGAGTTTCCTTCTGGGTTTTGGACTAAGTTGTCTTAGTTTGTCACTGTCTGTTCACTGAGGTCTCCCTCCCTGTCTGTGGAGCAACACAGAGGGAAGTTCACAAGATGGCAGCTGCCCTCCATCAGAGTAAGTAAACTAGTAAGAGAGGGTGCATGAGATGTCTCTTTATACCCTAATCTCAGAAGTAACAGTCTATCCTTTTTTCCATATTCTAAGTGTTTGAAGTGAGTCACTAGGGCCAGCTCACAGAGGGAAATAGAGTACACAAGGGTGTGAACACCAAGAGCTGCAGAATTTGGGCACCTTCGTAAGGGTTGCCTGCCACTTCACGTTTAACCACTGATTCCCTGAGTCCATGTGGTAGACAAACACTGAAATGACCCCAACGAATATGGCCTGTGTAACTGCATCCCGCCTCCCTTGAGTAGAGACTATGAATGTGATGAGATACCAATCTAGTGATTAAGTATGTGAGAGAGTTGACTAAAGAAAGGGAGATTGTCTGCGTGGACCTGTCTGAATCACTTGAGCCCTTTGAAAGCAGAGAGCTTCCTCCATGCTGTGGCAGAAGAGAAAATCAGAGGGAGTAGAAGTTTGAGAGGGATTCAAAGTAAAAGAGATTATTCATTGTTGACTTTGATGATGGAGGGGGCCACAAGGAAAGGGACAGACAGCAGCCTCTAAGAGCTGTGAGGAGCCCCAGGGCCACAGCCAGCAAGAGAGCGGTGATCACAGTCTTATAGCCATGAGGAAATAAACTCTTCAACTGTCAGGATGAGCTTTGAAACAGATACTTCCCCAGAGCCTCTGGATGAGAACTTAACTCAGCCAACATTTTGCTATCTACCTTGAGATACCCACAGCAGAGCGTCAAATTGCATTGTGCCAGACTTCTGACTTACAAAGTGTGAGATAATAAAGGGGTGCCGGTAAGTCACTTGGTTTGTGGTAGTTAGTTATGCAGCAGCAAAAACGAATATACCCAGCTAACCAACTTTAACCTCCTGAGGCACATTCTCCCTAGAGACTTTTTGGTGTTCAGACAAGCTTATACAAATATAAGCATTTGTGTAGTTGATTTGACTTTTTGAATTTTTTAAACAGGATATTTAACAGCATGTATTACTGTTACATGCATGCATATCTATATGTCTATATATAGACATATGCACATGGACACATATACACATATATGATGACATATTCAATATATTATATCAATAAGTATATATATCTTTAATTGTTTTTAAATATACCTCTGAAGATTGCCTCCTCATTTATTACAACTTGGCCATTCCCCCAAGTTCATAACTAGTAATTTAGATCAGTAGTTCTCTAACTTTTGTAGGTGGTTGACAGCAAGGTCAAAAATATTTTCATAATAATACTAAGGCTTTAGTTGCTTTCTTTACTTTCATTCTCTCACAAGTACGTAATGGAGTCTTCCAGAAGCTACAGAATGAATGTAGAAGCAGCTATGATAACCCAGGTATCTTCTATTAAGGCAGGCATTGAAGAGATTTTCCAAATGAAAACAATGCCACTTTTTTTTTTTAATGCCACTCTTCTTGATGTTATTTTTCATTTTAGTAAACATAGTTCTTTTCTTTGAAAATATAATTTAACTTAACATGTAATGAATTTACAATCATTATTTTTAAATGAATGAATACATAATGATTTTGATGTATCCTCAGTATTAATTGCTTCTATGGTAAATATTGATAGGTAACACCCATTTAAATAAAAGCTCTTTGGGTTCCCAATTGTTTTTAAAAATATAAAGCAATCCTGTGACAAAACATTTAAGAAGTCTTATTCTAAACTTTTTCTTTTTGGAGGTGCTTTATTAGCTCACTGAGTGAAGGAACCACATTTTATACTGGGGTATTTATTGATTTCATGACTGTGAATTCCTTCACCTTTTGTTTCAAAGTATTCTAGTAAAATATAGAATCTAAAACATACATATCTTTGATCCAGCAGTCCTATTTCTGGGTATCTAGTCTAGGGAAAACAAGTTGTGATAAGAGAGAGGAGAAAAAAATGTAGTAGCCGTATTAATTAGGGAAGGCTAGGCTAATCCTCTTGGAACAAAGAAACCCAAAGTATTAGTGAATTCACATGTGAAAGGCTTAAGTCCCATTCATGCTGTATGTCCACAAGGAGGCAGGTGGACTTTGCTCCACAGGGACAAAGAAAAAATTAAGAACCAATCCGAATACTACACAATTTATTTATAGATGTATGAGGTCAATTGTGCAAAATATAAAGCACTAATGAACTTGTTATTTTAAGACAACTCACTATGCCACATTAGTGTTGTGATAAAAACATAAAAATAGATTGCTTTATGTAGAGAGGATTAGAAAGAAGTTATCAAAAGTATTAAAGGTTTTTTTTTTCACATTCAAATCTATTTTTTTTATCATCTTTATTGGGGTACAATTGCTTTACAATGGTGTGTTAGTTTCTGCTCTATAACAAAGTGAATCAGTTATATATATACATATGTTCCCATATGTCCTCCCTCTTGCGTCTCCCTCCCTCCCACTCTCCCTATCCCACCCTTCCAGGCTGTCACAAAGCACCAAGCTAATATCCCTGTGCCATGCGGCTGCTTCCCACTAGCTATCTACCTTACTACGTTTGTTAGTGTGTGTATGTCCATGACTCCCTCTCGTCCTGTCAAAGCTCACCCTTCCCCTCCCCATATCCTCAAGTCCGTTATCCAATAGGTCTGTGTCTCTATTCCCGTCCCACCCCTAGGTTCTTCATGACACCCTTTTTTTTCTTAAATTCCATATATATGTGTTAGCATACGGTATTTGTCTTTTGCTTTCTGACTTACTTCACTCTGTATGACAGACTCTAGGTCTATCCATCTCATTACAAATAACTCAATTTCGTTTCTTTTTAAGGCTGAGTAATATTCCATTGTATATATGTGCCACATCTTCTTTATCCATTCATCCGATGATGGGCACTTAGGTTGTTTCCATCTCCGGGCTACTGTAAATAGAGCTGCAATGAACATTTTGGTACATGACGCTTTTTGAATTTTGGTTTTCTCAGGGTATATGCCCAGTAGTGGGATTGCTGGGTCATATGGTAGTTCTATTTGTAGATTTTTAAGGAACCTCCATACTGTTCTCCATAGTGGCTGAACCAATTCACATTCCCACCAGCAGTGCAAGAGTGTTCCCTTTTCTCCACACCCTCTCCAGCATTTATTGTTTGTAGATTTTTTGATGATGGCCATTCTGACTGGTGTGAGATGATATCTCATTGTAGTTTTGATTTGCATTTCTCTAATGATTAATGATGTTGAGCATTCTTTCATGTGTTTGTTGGCATTCTGTATATCTTCTTTGGAGAAATGTCTATTTAGGTCTTCTGCTCATTTTTGGATTGTGTTGTTTTTTTTTTGTTATTGAGCTGCATGAGCTGCTTGTAAATTTTGGAGATTAATCCTTTGTCAGTTGCTTCATTTGAAATATTTTCGCCCATTCTGAGGGTTGTCTTTTGGTCTTGTTTATGGTTTCCTTTGCTGTGCAAAAGCTTTGAAGTTTCATTAGGTCCCATTTGTTTATTTTTGTTTTTATTTCCATTACTCTAGGAGGTGGGTCAAAAAGGATCTTGCTGTGATTTATGTCATAGAGTGTTCTGCCTATGTTTTCCTCTAAGAGTTTGATAGTTTCTGGCCTTACATTTAGGTCATCAATCCATTTTGAGCATATTTTTGGGTATGGTGTTAGGGAGTGATCTAATCTCATACTTTTACATGTACCTGTCCAGTTTTCCCAGCACCACTTATTGAAGAGGCTGTCCTTTCTCCACTGTACATTCCTGCCTCCTTTATCAAAGATAAGGTGTCCATATGTGCGTGGGTTTATCTCTGGGCTTTCTATCCTGTTCCATTGATCTATCTTTCTGTATTTGTGCCAGTACCATACTGTCTTGATTACTGTAGCTTTGTAGTATAGTCTGAAGTCAGGGAGCCTGATTCCTCCCACTCCTTTTTTCGTTCTCAAGATTGCTTTGGCTATTCGGGGTCTTTTGTGTTTCCATACAAATTGCGAAATTTTTTGTTCTAGTTCTGTGAAAAATGCCAGTGGTAGTTTGATAGGGATTGCATTGAATCTGTGGAATGCTTTGGGTAGTAGAGTCATTTTCACAATGTTGATTCTTCCCATCCAAGAACATGGTATATCTCTCCATCTATTTGTATCATCTTTAATTTCTTTCATCAGTGTCTTATAATTTTCTGCACACAGGTCTTTTGTCTCCTTAGGTAGGTTTATTCCTAGATATTTTATTCTTTTTGTTGCAATGGAAAATGGGAGTGTTTTCTTGATTTCACTTTCAGATTTTTCATCATTAGTATATAGGAATGCCAGAGATTTCTGTGCATTAATTTTGTATCCTGCTACTTTACCAAATTCATTGATTAGCTCTAGTAGTTTTCTGGTAGCATCTTTAGGATTCTCTATGTATAGTATCATGTCATCTGCAAACAGTGACAGCTTCACTTCTTCTTTTCCGATTTGGATTCCTCTTATTTCCTTTTCTTCTCTGATTGCTGTGGCTAAAACTTCCAAAACTATGTTGAATAAGAGTGGTGAGAGTGGGCAACCTTGTCTTGTTCCTGATCTTAGTGGAAATGCTTTCAGTTTTTCACCATTGAGGATGATGTTTGCTGTGGGCTTGTCATATATGGCCTTTATTATGTTGAGGAAAGTTCCCTCTATGCCTCCTTTCTGCAGGGTTTTTATCATAAATGGGTGTTGAATTTTGTCGAAAGCTTTCTCTGTATCTATTGAGATGATCATATGGTTTTTCTCCTTCAATTTGTTAATATGGTTTATCACATTGATAGATTTGCGTATATTGAAGTATCCTTGCATTCCTGGAATAAACCCCACTTGATCATGGTATATGATCCTTTTAATGTGCTGTTGGATTCTGTTTGCTAGTATTTTGTTGAGGATTTTTGCATCTATGTCCATCAGTGATATTGGCCTGTAGTTTTCTTTCTTTGTGACATCCTTGTCTGGTTTTGGTATCAAGGTGATGGTGGCCTCGTAGAAGGAATTTGGGAGTGTTCCTCCCTCTGCTATATTTTGGAAGAGTTTGAGAAGGACAGGTGTTAGCTCTTCTCTAAACGTTTGATAGAATTCACCTGTGAAGCCATCTCGTCCTGGGCTTTTGTTTGTTGGAAGATTTTTAATCACAGTCTCAATTTCAGTGCTTGTGATTGGTCTGTTCATATTTTCTATTGCTTCCTGATTCAGTCTTGGCAGGTTGTGCATTTCTAAGAATTTGTCCATTTCTTCCAGATTGTCCATTTTATTGGCATAGAGTTGCTTGTAGTAATCTCTCATGATTTTTTTTTATTTCTGCAGTGCCAGTTGTTACTTCTCCTTTTCTATTTCTAATTCTATTGATTTGAGTCTTCTTCCTTTTTTTCTTGATGAGTCTGGCTAGTGGTTTATCTATTTTGCTTATCTTCTCAAAGAACCAGCTTTTAGTTTTATTGATCTTTGCTATTGTTTCCTTCATTTCTTTTTCATTTTTTTCTGATCTGATTTTTATGATTTCTTTCCTTCTGCTAGCTTTGGGGTTTCTTTGTTCTTGTTTCTCTAATTGCTTGAGGTGCAAGGTTATGTTGTTTATTCGAGATGTTTCCTGCTTCTTAAGGTGGGCTTGTACTGCTATAAACTTCCCCCTTAGAACTGCTTTTGCTGCATTCCATAGGTTTTGGGTCGTTGTGTCTCCACTATCATTTGTTTCTAGGTATTTTTTTATTTCCTCTTTGATTTCTTCAGTGATCACTTCATTATTAAGTAGTGTATTGTTTAGCCTCCATGTGTTTGTATTTTTTACAGATCTTTTCCTGTAATTGATATCTAGTCTCATGGCGTTGTGGTCAGAAAAGATACTTGATACAATTTCAATTTTCTTAAATTTACCAAGACTTGATTTGTGACCCAAGATATGATCTATCCTGGAGAATGTTCCATGAGCACTTGAGAAAAATGTGTATTCTATTGTTTTTGGATGGAGTGTCCTATAAATATCAATTAAGTCCATCTTGTTTAATGTATCATTTAAAGCTTGTGTTTCCTTACTTATTTTCATTTTAGATGATCTGTCCATGGGTGAAAGTGGGGTGTTAAAGTCCCCTACTATGATTCTGTTACTGTCGATCTCCCCTTTTATGGCTGTTAGTATTTGCCTTATGTATTGAGGTGCTCCTATGTTGAGTGCATAAATATTTACAATTGTTATATCTTCTTGTTGGATCAATCCCTTGATCATTATGTAGTGTCCTTCTTTGTCTCTTTTAATAGTCCTTATTTTAAAGTCTATTTTGTCTGATATGAGAATTGCTACTCCAGCTTTCTTTTGGTTTCCATTTGCATGGAATATCTGTTTCCATCCCCTTACTTTCAGTCTGTATGTGTCTCTAGGTCTGAAGTGGGTCTCTTGTAGACAGCATATATAAGGGTCTTGTTTTTGTATTCATTCAGCCAATCTGTGTCTTTTGGTGGGAGCATTTTGTCCGTTTACATTTAAGGTAATTATTGATATGTATGTTCCTATATCCATTTTCTAAATTGTTTTGGGTTCATTATTATAGGTCTTTTCCTTCTCTTGTGTTTCTTGTCTAGAGAAGTTTCTTTAGCATTTGTTGTAAGGCTGGTTTGGTGGTGCTGAACTCTCTCAGCTTTTGCTTGTCTGTAAAGGTTTTAATTTCTCCATCAAATCTGAATGAGATCCTTGCTAGGTAGAGTAGTCTTGGTTGCAGGTTTTTCTCCTTCATCACTTTCAGTATGTCCTGCCACTCCCTTCTGGCTTGTAGGGTTTCTGCTGAGAGATCAGCTGTTAACCTTATGGGGATTCCCTTGTGTGTTATTTGTTGTTTTTCCCTTGCTACTTTTAATATGCTTTCTTTGTATTTAATTTTTGACAGTTTGATTAATATGTGTCTTGGCTTATTTCTCCTTGTATTTATCCTGTATGGGAGTCTCTGTGCTTCCTGGACTTGATTAACTATTTCCTTTCCCATATTACGGAAGTTTTCAACTATAATCCCTTCAAATATTTTCTCAGTCCCTTTTTTTTCTCTTCTTCTTCTGGAACCCCTATAATTCGAATGTTGGTGCGTTTAGTGTTGTCCCAGAGGTCTCTGAGACTGTCCTCAGTTCTTTTCATTCTTTTTTCTTTATTCTGCTCTGCAGTAGTTATTTCCACTACTTTATCTTCCAGGTCACTTATCCGTTCTTCTGCCTCAGTTATTCTGCTATTGATCCCTTCTAGAGTATTTTTAATTTCATTTATTGCATTGTTCATTGTTGCTTGTTTCATCTTTATTTCTTCTAGGTCCTTGTTAACTGTTTCTTGCATTTTGTCCATTCTATTTCCAAGATTTCGAATCATCCTTACTATCATTATTCTGAATTCTTTTTCAGGTAGACTGCCTATTTCCTCTTCATTTGTTAGGTCTGGTGCATTTTTATCTTAATCCTTCATCTGCTGTGTGTTTTTCTGTCTTCTCATTTTGCTTATCTTACTGTGTTTGGGGTCTCCTTTTTGCAGGCTGCAGGTTTGTAGTTCCCATTGTTTTTGATGTCTGTCTCCAGTGGCTAAGGTTATTTCAGTGGGTTGTGTAGGCTTCCTGGTGGAGGGGACTAGTGCCTGTGTTCTGGTGGATGAGGCTGGATCTTGTCTCTCTAGTGGGCAGGTTCACGTCTGGTGGTGTGTTTTGGGGTGTCTGTGGCCTTATTATGATTTTAGGCCGCCTCTCTGCTAATGGGTGGGGTTGTGTTCCTGTTTTGCTAGTTGTTTGGCATAGGTTGTCCAGCACTATGATTTGCTGGTCGTTGAGTGAAGCTGGGCGCTGATGTTAAGATGGAGGTCTCTGGGAGATTTCCGTCGTTTAATATTATGTGGAGCTGGGAGGTCTCTTGTTGACCAGTGACCTGAAGTTGGCTCTCCTACCTCAGAGGCAGAGCCCTGACTCCTGGCTGGAGCACCAAGAGCCTTTCATCCACACGGCTCAGAATAAAAGGGAGAAAAAGTAGAGAGAATTAGTAGAAGTATGAGGAAAGAAATAAGGAAAGGAGGAAAGGAAGGAAGGAAGAAAGAAGCAAAGAAGGAATTAAAGGAGGGAGGGAGGGAGGGAGGGAGGAAGGAAGGAAGGAATGAGGGAAAGAAGGAAAAAAACAGAAAGAAAGAAGATACAGTAAAAATAAAATAAAGTATAATATAGTTATTGAATTTAAAAATATTTAGAAAAAAAAAGGGACGGATAGAACCTTAGGACAAATGTTGGAATCAAAGCTATACAGAGAAAATCTTACACAGAAGCATGCACATACACCCTCACAAAAGGAGGTAAAGGGGGAAAAATCATAAATGTTGCTCTCAGAGACCACCTCCTCAATTTGGGGGTGATTCGTTGTCTAAAGGAGGGAAGGAAGGAAGGAAAGAAAGAAAGAAAGAACGAAGGTAAAGTATAATAAAGTTATTACAATTAAAATTAATTATTAAGAAAAAAATTTTTTAAAAAAAACCATGGACGGATAGAGCCCTAGGACAAATGGTGGAAGCAAGAGTATACAGACAAGATCTCACACAGAAGCATACACGTACACATTCACAAAAAGAGGAAAAAGGAAAAAAATCATAGATCTTGCTCCTAAATTCCCCCTCTTCAATTTGGGATCATTCCTTGTCTATTCAGGTATTCCACAGATGCAGGGTATATCAAGTTGATTGTGGAGCTTTAATCCGCTGCTTCTGAGGCTTCTGGGAGAGATTTCCCTTTCTCTTCTTTGTTCTCACAGCTCACAGGAGCTCAGCTTTGGATTTGGCCCTGCCTCTGCGTGTAGGTCGCTGGAGGGCGTCTGTTTTTTGCTCAGACAGGACGGGGTTAAAGGAGCCGCTGATTCGGGGGCTCAGGCTCACTCAGGCCGGGGGTGGGGGGTGGGGGGCGGGGGGGGAGGGAGGGGCACTGCGTGCGGGGCGGGCCTGCGGCGACAGAGGCCGGCGTGACATTGCTCCAGCCTGAGGCCCGCCGTGCGTTCTCCCGGGGAAGTTGTCCCTGGATCCCGGAAACCTGGCAGTGGCGGGCTGCACAGGCTCCGCGGAAGAGGGGTGTAGAGAGTGACCTGTGCTCGCACACAGGCCCCTTGGTGGCGGCAGCAGCAGCCTTAGCGTTTCCCGCCTGTCTCTGGGGTCCGCGCTTTTAGCCGCGGCTTGCGCCCGTCTCTGGGGTTCGCGCTTTTAGCCGCGGCTCGTACCCGTCTCTGGAGTTCCTTTAAGCAGTGCTCTTAAACCCCTCTCCTCGCGCACCAGGAAACAAAGAGGGAAGAAAAAGTCTCTTGCCTCTTCGACAGGTGCAGGCTTTTCCCCGGACTTCCTCCCGGCTAGTCGTGGTGCACTAACCCCTTCAGGATATGTTCAAGCCGCCAACCCCAGTCCTCTCCCTGTGCTCCGTCCGAAACCAAAACCCGAGCCTCAGCTCGCAGCCCCGCCCGCCCCGGCGGGTGAGCAGACAAGCCTCTCGGGCTGGTGAGTGCCGGTCGGCACCGATCCTCTGTGCGGGAATCTCCCCGCTTTGCCCTCCGCACCGTCGCTGTGCACTCCTCCGCGGTGCCGAAGCTCCCCACTCCGCCTCCCGCAGTCTCCGTCCGCGAAGGGGCTTCCTAGTGTGTGGAAACATTTCCTCCTTCACAGCTCCCTCCCACTGGTGCAGGTGCCGTCCTTATTCTTTTGTCTCTGTTTTTTCTTTTTTTCTTTTGCCCCACCCAGGTACGTGGGGAGTTTCTTGCCTTTTGGGAGGTCTGAGATCTTCTGCCAGCCTTCAGTAGGTGTTCTGTAGGAGCTGTTCCACATGTAGATGTATTTCTGGTGTATCCGTGGGGAGGAAGGCGATCTCCGCGTCTTACTCTTCCGCCATCTTCAAGCCATCCTCCTTAAGGTTTTTTTTTAACAACAATTTAAGGTGGACGTATATATTATGGTCAATGGCTTATTGTCTTATTTCATCAAACTAAATATCTCATTTTCTTTCTCTTTGCATAATATTCTGCAAAGCGTACCCATACTTGTCTTTTATGTCAGTTAATTTTTAAGAGCAATGTATTTTAGACAGAAGATTTTGGATGACGTTCAAAAAATAACATTTTTGTGAAGTTGCTTTGACAAATAATTAGATGTGAAATGTGTATTTAAGTTTCAGACTAGCAATTGCTGCCTAGCAGGGTTTTTTTTAAGCCAATAAAGCTCAAGTAAATTGTACAGATGACAGATCTAGAAGTTCATAGCTTTTTTCATCAGTCTATTGTAGATACAAGGGAAAGTGGTTGACATATTTTTGAACCATGGTAAGTTTTTCAGAACATGATATTTTCAATTATTTTTAAATCTGAGATTCCACTTCGAAGGTGGAAGGAAAATATCAACAAGGTTTTTCCTGAGAGTTTGAGTATATGAGTTAGGTGCTGAAATCTGAGAGTAATGCACTAGTCACATGTACATAAATCGAAAAATATATATAAGCCCCCAATAATTCTAGATTTCCAAATCTTTTTTTTTTAATTTTTTGGTATCAAACTACCCTGATCAAGGATGATTTATTGCAAAAAAAAAAAAAAAAAAGGTCTTTTGAAGATGTCATTGACATAACCCTTCAGGACTTTGAGATTTTTGTACATATTTATTCATACAATCTGAAATCTGGCTTCTGCTGGCATGGATTTGCCCAGCAAACAAAATTGCAGCACAAATTATACTCCCAGATTCTGGTTTTTTCTTCATTGTTGTTTTTGTTGTATGAAAAGACCAAAATATAAAAAGCTAACTATGCATACTGAGAACATCTCTGCTGTGACATTCAGTAATCAAAGGCCATGAAAACTGACCGAGCTATGCATGATGAGAGGCATAATCAAAGAGCTCAAAGTGAATTATTTAAAAAGCTATTGCAAAAGATGCAGATGTAGAGAATGGACTTGAGGACACAGGGAGGAGGAAGGGTAAGCTGAGACGAAGTGAGAGAGTGGCATTGACATATATACACTACCAAATGTAAAATAGATAGCTAGTGGGAAGCAGCTGCATAGCAGCGGGCTTCCCTGGTGGCGCAGTGATTGAGAGTCTGCCTGCCAATGCAGGGGACACATGTTCGTGCCCCGGTCCAGGAAGATCCCACATGCTGCGGAGCGGCTGGGCCTGTGAGCCATGGCTTCTGAGCCTGCGCATCCGGAACCTGTGCTCTGCAATGGGAGAGGCCACAACAGTGAGAGGCCCACATACAGCAAAAAAAAAAAAAAGAAAAGGCCGCATAGCACAGGGAGATCAGCTCAGTGCTTTGTGACCACCTAGAGGGGTGGGATAAGGAAGGTGAGAGGGAGACGCAAGAGGGAGGGGGTATGGGGATATATGTATATGTATAGCTGATTCATGTTGTTACACAGCAGAAACTAACACAACATTGTAAAGCAATTATACTCCGATAAAGATGTTAAAAAAAAATAAAAAGCTATTCCATACTACTCAGCCATAAAAAAGAATAAAATAATGCCATTGGCAGCAACATGGATAGATCTAGAAATTATGACACTAAGTGAAGTAAGTCAGAAAGAAAAAGACAAATACCAGATGATATTTATATCTGGAATCTAAAATATGACACAATTTATCTACGAAACAGAAACAAACTCACAGACATAGAGAACAGACTTGTGGTTTCCAAGGGGGAAGAGAGTAAAGGAGGGAAGATTTGGGAGTTTGGGATTAGCAGATGCAAACTATTATGTATAGAATGGATAAACAACAAGGTCCTACTGTATAGCACAGGGAACTATATTCAATACCCTGTGATAAACCATAATAGAAGAGAATATGGAACAGAATATATATACATACATAGAGAGAAATATCTGAATCACTTTGCTGTACCCCAGAAACTAACACAACATTGAAAATTAACTATATTTCAGTAAAATAATTTTTTAAAGCTATTCCAACATGGTGTAGGAAGCAAAAAGAAGTGAATTTGGAATATGGAGAAAAAGATTCTGACTGTAGATAATTTTCACAGCGCCTCTAAGCAGCTCTATTTGGAGGGAGGAGGATGGAGTCTCCATAGGTTCCCTATGTGGTTACAGCAACTTTCTCGTAGGCACCATCAATCACTTAATCCAAATCAGTCCCACTTGTCCCCTGCTTCAACTTGCTTCAACTGAAGAAAATCCTTCTGGGAAAAAGGAACCATGAGGCAGAAGAAACCTTAAGGTAATATTCTAAACCTAAATAAATATATACAAACATTTGAGGATAGGGGAAAATACCATGAATCACAACATATAAAACTAAGAACAGAATTCTTTTTGAAAAAGGAAGTAATGAAGGGTTGATTTATGTAGGAAGGAAACAAACAAACAAAAAAGTTAGAATAATCTTGGAAATGAAGCCTAGACCAAAAGGTTTCATTGACAAGGCAAAACTGACTTCAGTGAAATATAATGAGGACCACTGAAGAAACACTGTAGGGCTTCCCTGGTGGCGCAGTGGTTGAGAGTCCGCCTGCCGATGCAGGGGACGAAGGTTCGTGCCCCCTGGTCCCGGAAGATCCCACATGCCGCCCAGCGGCTAGGCCCGTGAGCCATGGCTGCTGAGCCTGCGCGTCCGGAGTCTGTGCTCCGCAGCGGGAGAGGCCACAACAGTGAAAGGCCCGTGTACCGCAAAAAAAAAAAAAAAAAAAAAAAGCACTGTAAAATGACAAGAAGAATGAAAATGAGATTTTAAGAAAGGAAGTAAAAAAATTCACAATGGGAAGTGGTGGCAAAGTGGAAAGCAAGAAAGGAATAAAATTCATACCATCGATGTCTCTGGGAAGAAACACAAAACAACGGAACAGACTAATACTGAAACATGAGCCAAGAAAATTTTCCAAAAAAACCCCAAAAAGGATTAGAATCTAAATACTGAAATAACCTACCCAGCAATCCAGAAAAGTTAACTCTGAGACACCTCCTAATAAAACTGTAAGATTCTAAAATGAAATCTTCAAGGCTTCCAGGTACAAAGATAACTTACATGGGCAAAAGACATCAGTTTTTTCACAAACCACACACAGAACAAGGCAACAATGGAGCAGCATCTTTACAAAACTCAATAAAAGAAAGTATAAGCCAAAAAATTTATACCAGCCAAGTTTCCCTTCAAGAACCAAGGCTTTGACAGAGTTGCCAAGAATGCACAATGAGGAAAGGATAGTCTCTTTAACACAGCATGTTGGGGAAACTGGATATCCACATGCAAAATAATGAAATTGGATTCCCGGGCTACAATCTTTGTTTTGCCCCAAATAAAACTTAGCTCCAACTCTCCTCTTGTGCATTTTTTTCAGTCAACACTAGGAGGGGCTGAGATTGGCCATCCTTCCTCTCTCCGAGACTTGATCATTTTCCTTTCCTCTTCACTTCCCTGAAGTGCCTGTGACTACCTTGTGGGGAGGATGGAGGTGGGGAGGGAGGAGGGGTGAGGTTCAGGCACAGGTGCAAGCCAGTCTGTGCCCTAGGACCCTGGCAGATGCCCCTGCTGATCCCCTTCTCTCCTGTCTTCTTGGAGGCCCTCTTGAACTCGGACTGGACATGGCCCAGGACCAGCTCTCCCCTCAGAAGCTCCCTTGGCTGACCCTCCTCCCATCAGTGAGTCTAGCCCCCGGCAAGGCACATCGCCTAATCCCAGCCCCACGCCCTGAAATACCTTCTCCCATTGCCCACCTCCACCTACCCACATGTCCAGAAGGGCTAATTACTCGTTCCTGTTTCTCAAAGTAAAAAAAGACTAATAGCACATCTAATAGAGTTGAACCTTCGTATCCAGAGTCAAATTCAAGAATGAAGTTTACTTGGGGGCATTTTAAATGACCAGATATTAAAAGTGACCTAAGATTTGATGTGCGCTGCTGAAACATAAGGAGTCTCATTCAGATAAATTTCGTTTAAGCTATTTTTCTTCTTTCAAGCTCAGTCAGGTTAAAACAATTGTTAAATATAACGCATTTAGCCAAGGTTGGCAGCAGTAACCCAGGGCTTTGGGGTGATAATCCATATGCTAATAATTTTTTTAAACTGAAGAAATGCTTTGCTTTTAACTGTCAATTTACATCAACTCTAAAATACAGGTTTTGCTTTTTAAATTAACAATAAGAACCAGGCTGTATATAACTTTAGATTTTTATATACGGTAGTTTGATAAGGGTTTATAAAAGTAAACACATGCACTTTTTATAATGCCAAACACTGAAATCTGGCATCATGACTAGTGGATATAGCTACAGACGGAAGTGTAGGATGGTATATGTTTTAAAAAATCTATTTCCGGAAACACTGCAATAACAAACAAAAAAATGTGTCTGAAACTCTTCCTTCTTACGGACAGTCCCAGCCTGGACATCAATTCTCTGATAGATCGTGTGTGTTCACCTGGCTACAAGGGCATAGTACTAAGTGAGAGGTTTTTAATTACATTTAAAATTGTTTCACTTATAGAATATTCTTAGCAACTAAGGGATATAGATTCAATTAATTAATAAAGGGACACACACACTCACACATAGAGGGAGGATTAACATATTCCACACTGAGCCAAGAAGACCTCTTCTTTTTCTGGATTACATTCCTATACCCAGAGGTGATACGCTGATGAAAGTGTCTGTAGATAAAGAAGACTATAATATTCCTGGAATAACCCTTTCTTTTCCTAATAAAGTAGGGGTGGGCATATTAGCTGAGGTTATATGTAACACAAAGGCATTAAACAACATGGAAATTAAATTTACAATAACTATGAAGCTCTACAATGCAAATCTAACAGAAATGAGTATTATTTATTAAACTGGATGACACTATTTTTCATGAAGTAGAAATTTTAGGAAGTATAAAGAGAAGGTAACAGAGGTAAGAAACATATCATTTCTATTAGCTCAGATTAAATGGGGGGAAAACATATAAGCTATGTAAAATAATTAATTAGGCAAAACTTATTGATGTATTTATATGAACTACTCTATTTGTATTTATCTGTACAACTTCTTAGCAGTTACCCATGAAACATTTGAAAAGCTTACCATTAGCCAAAACTAAAACTTCATGGTATTCTTCAATAAAGCAGGAAACTAAGAAAACTATGAAACATGATTTGCTGTACCACTTAGAGATGCTTTTTAAATGATGATCAAGGAACTCTAAGACCCAAAGGAAATCAAGCCGCAATTCAATAAGATATAGAAAATAATGATGAAGACATTATCTCTTAGAAATTATCGAATGTCGACAAAGCAGTGCTCAGAGGAATATTCAAGGCCAAAAATGCATTCATCATTTGGCAAAAGTAAATTAAAATAATTTAGGCATGTAATTTAAAATGTTAGAACTAGAACCACAGACTATCCTGTGAAAAAAAGTGAATTAAAATAGCTTAGGCATGAAATTTAAAAGTTAGAACTGGAACCACAAACTAAACCTGTGAAAAAAACTGAATTAAAATAATTTAGGCAAGTAATTTAAAAGTTAGAACTAGAACCACAAACTAAACCTGTGAAAAGCATACGAATGAATTAGTAAAGATTAAACAGAAAATAGTAGCAAAACAAAAATGTTCAGAAAGAACAATACAAAAATCCAGTGGCTGTTTCTTTGAAATAAAATAATAATAGAGAAAAGATAACTAATCAAGAATTTTCTCAAAAGAGAACAAATTCACATATCATAGTCAGCATCTTACATACACATATATTCAAGAAATATAAATTAAAAGCAGGAAGCGAGATCCAGCAGTGCATTAAAAAATTCATAAAACAAGTTAAAATTTATTCCAAGAAATCAGAGGTAGCTAAACATTTGGCAATCTATTAATGCAATTCATCATATTAACACATTAAATAGAAAATAACTCATGAAAATGGTAATAATAAAACCCCCAGAGAGGTAGGGAAATCGCTTGGAAATATTCAACACATCTTTAAGATAAGTTGCAAACAAAGAAGCTAAGAAACTTTCTTACAATGATAAGTGTATTCATTAAAAATCTACATCCAACACCATACTTAATGAGAAAACCATTGAAGCATTAGTTTTAAAGTTAGGAACAAAACAAAGGTAACCACTCTGGCTGAGAGTATGAGCATAAAAACACAGTAAAGACTAT
This sequence comes from Phocoena phocoena, assembly GCF_963924675.1. Taxonomy (NCBI): domain Eukaryota; kingdom Metazoa; phylum Chordata; class Mammalia; order Artiodactyla; family Phocoenidae; genus Phocoena; species Phocoena phocoena. Next base: position 10,327,012 of record NC_089221.1, on the reverse strand, counting down.
CTTATACAATAAGACAAAAAATTATAAAATATTTGAGATTGGAAACAAAAACTGAAACTATCACTGTTAAGAGAAAATACTGTTTAGGAGAGTATTACACACAAACTGAATTAATCATAAATTTCAACAATGTTGCTGTTTACAAGATCAATATAAAATAGGTAGCTTTAGATGGAACAACTATAACAATTAGCAAATTTATTCAATAAAATAAAAATCCCATTCTGACAGCAACAGAAAATAGAAGTTACCTAGGTGTGAATATTAAATGATGTATAAACCTCCATGGAAGAAATGATAAATTCCAGGTATAAATAAAGATGACTATAACATCAAAATTTATACTATTATGTAGAATTAGAAAATGTCTATTTAAAAATCACACTGCCCATCTGGAGCTGGTTTTTAAGTACTGTGGTGCTAATAGCCGACCTTTTTAAGCATATTGATTGTTCTTCAAAAATCAAGGATGTTCCAAGATCAAAAAGAGTAGTATTCCAAGGGTAACAAATTAGATAATATATTGTCTAAAATGTACTTAATACACAGATCTAAATATGCAGTGTGTTATTTAATCTACAGGTGGCATGGCTCAAGGGCTTTTAAAGCAGCACAAAGACTCTGTAGATTGTTTCTAAGTGACAGGCAACCCCACTGGCATTAATTTCAATTGACCTTCATGCCCATATTCCTGAATTTTCCCGACCAGACTGATTATACTGACATCTCTTGTGATGTTAGCTTTAACTCCAGCACACAACTGGAGTGTCCACAATTCTGTCCTCCTTCTTTTTAAATCTTTTTCTTTTCTTTTTTTAAACAAAGCTCAAACAGGATTTCACAGTTGGTACCTTGGCTACTGCCCCATAGTGTTTCACAAACTTCTCTCTGAAGAACTGCTATTTCCAAATTGAATTTTCCATTTAATGAGCAAAATTTCATCAGGCCTAAGTATTTAGGCTTTAGAGACAATTTGCAGGGAAAACATACAAAGAGAGATTTTAACCACTGGATTAAAAACACAGGGTTCAAAAGTGGCCACTTTAAAGGAGACAATATTTTGGATGGGTAATGTCACTTCACCCCATATATTTTTGGAGTACTTTCTGTTGAAAACAAGCAAGAAATTCTCCACATCTGCTGAGCATAACTTTTTAAATACATCATTTTAGAGTCACCGTTGATTTTTAAATTTAATGATTTATTTAAATATATGTATATTTTTTACATTTCCTTGAAACCAAGGTGTGTGTATTTGTAGAGCAATATTTTGTTGCAGGAAGAACTCATGCACCTGCATACAGAACTGTGACATTCTTAGGTCAAAAGTCAACTTGAAATTATAATAGTTTATTATAGAATTAAAATATCTAAAATAAAGTTCATCCCAAAATTGTCATCCATATTCATTATCTCCCCCTTCTGGATGATTGAAATATTTAGAACACCAAGTTCAGCTACAGGAGGTTTTGGAGGAGATGAAGGGCAGATAAAATCCCTTGAGGCACCTTCACCACCAGGACTTGCTGAGGTCTGCGAACTCTTTATCTAGGGGATCTCTCTGAGAAAATCTTTCCTCAGCCTCTGTTGCTGCTTTCTCTTGCAAAATTTCTCATCCAAATTAACTAAAGAGAAATGGATACCCTAGTTGAATGGCTAATCATAAACAATAAAGAACAATAGAAACAGAAGCAAATGAACTATAAAGACAAAAACAACAATAATATTTATGTGCTTCTAGACCAGTGATGCTCCCATTTATGTCTTAATAAAAATTCAGGAACTCTTTTATTAGAAATAGGTTTTTTACAGGTTTACACACTTATAACTCTATTAAAAACAAAATTAATGTATTTAAACTAAAATGTCGAGTAAACTATTAACTAAAGTTTGTATGTACATACATTTATTCACACACATGAATACTAATGCAGCTCTTTACACTAAGGGATCATAAAAATTTAATGATGCAAAACAGGATATTCTGAAACTGTTTCAAACCAATTTTGAATGTCTTTGAAAAGAATAGTCATTTATAGTTAGAGTGATTTTCTTGTTTCTAGAAGAGAACAAATTCACTCTTCACCATTATCACATTTGAGTTTTTTGAACAAAGTAGTCTCTCAAAAAATGAGGTCTCTAAAAAAACCCTTCCAAAAAATGTTTATAATGGTGAATGTTCAAGAAAGAGTTTGGTTGATTGACTTTTATATTTACATAAATTACTTTTTTAAGACTCCTTGATACCTTACTGTGCTCCTACCCTAAATAATATATTGATAATAATTTGATAATTTGAACAATATTTTATTAGTCTCTAATGCTCTTACTCAAAAATAGACAAGTGACATAATGGCATTACTAATTATTTTTATGTTCAGTTTTCCTAATCTTGTGAATATTATTTTTGAAACCATGAAAAAGAAAACTTCTTCTTAAACAATTTATTTTTTTCCTCTGCAAATAACCCGAAATAATAGTGAGAACAAAGTACACATCGAAGATTCATACTTTGTGAACAATTCTAGTCAGTTTATATTAACTTTATTGGTTTTACAGTCCTTTGATTTGATTTTTAATTTAGAGATAATTTTGGATTTCTAAAAAAAGGAAATAAATAAAAACCATTCTCTTGAGATAAGATGATACCTCTGACATATTCTATTCTATTTGATACTTGTCACCTTTTGATGGCAGTGAAAAAAAATTCTAAGACATTTTTATGAATCATAAATCTTAAAATTAGAATATCCATATCCCAGGAATCTAAAAATAGTAACCCCCCCCCCGACCCTTGTGTAGTGCAATCCAATAGAGTTGGCCACAGGGTGCAAACATCAAAATGATATGGAACTGATTCAAAAGGCAGCTTACAGGTTTCTAGAATATTAATTGATTACAATCAGATGGAAGGTATATTAAAAGGTGATGGAACTTTATACTTATAGGTGATTCTGAAGAAACTGAATCTTGTGACGTTTTTTCAGTCTTCAATCCTGAAGAATCTTGTGAAGAATCTTTCATGAATCTTCACATGAAGAATGTGAAGAAAAATTTCATTCACATTGTCTTAAAAAAATGGTGGTTTGTCTCAATGATCTAATATATTTTATGGACCATTCATTAATCTTCTCATGTCTGTGCAGAATTATTTTCAACTAACCATGGAATTTTTAAAAAATAAAACACTAAATCTATAACATTATTTACAAAGACATTAAAAATTCTAATTAGAGAACACAATATTCTATTTATTGATCAAATTAAATAGTATAATAAAGCTAAGGACAGGTATTATTATTTTAATGATAGCATTTTTTGCATAACAACAGTATAGAAGTAAATACATCTAAGATTCTGATTAATGAGCTGAGAGATTATAAAGTAAAGAGAAATACAAGCTCTGTGGAGAGAGGGTTATTCACGTTTTTTAAAGCATGGAGTAAATTATGCTTTGATGACATTACAGAAAATGATACTTCTTAAAATTTATTTATTTTTTACTGAAGTATAGTTGATTTTCAATGTTGGTTAGTTTAGAGAAAAGGATACTTTTAATAAATTAGCATCTCTAGAATATTATAGTAAAAAGTTGTCAAGGAAAATACCTATAAAACATGGTAAAATGATAACTAAAATTTTGCTAGCTATCTGAAACAGAGTGGCATGGTCCCCTATGTCCTAATACATGATACTGGTGTTCAGATTCCTGAGACTACTCTTCGAATTCACCTCTTCGCTGCCAGATTGCTTTGGATGGGCAATTTCTACGTGACCCGTAGGCATCTATGAAAATCAAGAGTTCCTTTGTTACAACTCAGAACATTGCTTTGGATGGGCAATTTCTACGTGACCCGCAGGCATCTATGAAAATCAAGAGTTCCTTTGTTACAACTCAGAAACAGGAATCAATTTTTTGACACACAGAAAGGAGTGCCTCCTTTAACCTTCCAAAACTTATGCTGCTTCAGTGATTACAAGTTAATTGATCTTTTCTCCTTTGTGAAAAGCCAGTCTAAATCCATGGTTTTCTCTAAGGATGCTCTAATGAGAAATGCTCTTGCCTTTTTGGAAGTATGTAGTTTAAGCCAATCTGAAAAAGATTTTAAGTGTAAAAGTCTCCATCATTTCAAGTATACAGTTAATGTTCTCTATAATTTTATTCAAACCCAACCTTAGAAATATTTTTCTCACAAGGTATTTTTATTTTTTTATTTTATTTTATTTTTTTAACATCTTTATTGGAGTATAACTGCTTTACAATGATGTGTTAGTTTCTGCTTTATAACAAAGTGAATCAGTTATACATATACATATATCCCCATATCTCTTCCCTCTTGCATCTCCCTCCCTCCCACCCTCCCTATCCCACCCCTCTAGGTGGTCACAAGGTATTTTTAAAATGAAGCTTCAAGAAAAGAACTGGGAGAAATAAAAGAAAAACCCACAAAAGTATAAAGCTCAGCTTTTTAGTGTTTTCCCTCATGCTTCTTTTGTGAAAAGAAATGAAATGGAGGTGGAGAATTTCTCTATTGAGAACTTGGGTGTGAGATTTATATATTTGTTTCCTTCCTTTGAGTAGTAGCAGTAGAAGGAAAGCTATCAAAACCAAACCTCTCAGATTGCCAACAAACACATGAAAGAATGCTCAACATCATTACTCATTAAAGAAATGCAAGTCAAAACTACAATGAGGTATCATCTCACATTGGTCAGAATGGCCATCATCAAAAAATCTACAAACAATAAGTGCTGGATAGGATGTGGACAAAGGGGAACCCTCTTGCACTGTTGGTGGGAATATAAATTGATACAGCCACTATGGAAAGCAGTATGGAGGTTCCTTAAGAAACTAAAACTAGAACTACCATAACACCCAGCAATCCCACTACTGGGCATATACCCTGAGAAAACCATAATTCAAAAAGAGTCATGTACCACAATGTTCATTGAAGCTCTATTTACAATAGCCAGGACATGGAAGTAACCTAAGTGTCCATTGACAGATGAATGGATAAAGAAGATGTGGCACATATATACAATGGAATATTACTCAGCCATAAAAAGGAATGAAACTGAGTCATTTGTAGTGAGGTGGATGGACCTAGAGACTGTCATACAGAGTGGAGTAAGTCAGAAAGAGAAAAACAAATACCATATACTAACACATATATATGGAATCTAAACCAAAGAAAGTGGTCAGAAAAACCTAGGGACAAGACAGGAATAAAGATGCAGACGTACTAGAGAATGGACTTGAGGATATGGGGAGGGTGAAGGGTAAGCTGGGACAAAGTGAGAGAGTGGCATGGACATATATACACTACCTAATGTAAAATAGCTAGTGGGAAGCAGCTGCATAGCACAGGGAGATCAGCTCCGTGCTTTGTGACCACCTAGAGGGGTGGGATGGGGAGGGTAGGAGGGAGGGAGACGCAAGAGGGAAGAGACATGGGGACATATGTATATGTATAACTGATTCACTTTGTTATAAAGCAGAAACTAACACACCATTGTAAAGTAGTTATACTCCAATAAAGATGTTAAAAAAAAAAAAAAAACAACCTCCTTGTATAGGGTTTCATGTGATAGACTTTAATCTGAGTACCAAATAGTATCAGGCTCTTGCAAGTGTCTGACACTTCTGCCCCAGGGCTCTTTTTAAACAATTTTCCCCTTTCCTGTCAATGAAATTTGGCATACAGCTCCAGGCACTGCCTTATTACTAAAGGAGGAGGGGTAAATAAAAGTCATTTTCCCACCTAATGAGATGTCAGAGGTGAAATCAACAAAATAAAGCAAACTCCGACTCCAATGTGGAAAAAAATATTTCACATGTAAATTTTGCATTATGTGGACTCAGTTCTTCATAAAATTAAGAGTAGTCACACAAATTATGGATTAGGATTGTTTGGTTTTCTGTGAATTATCTAAGTCCTGATAGTTTCATTTATAAAGATGGGTGAACATTAGCAGTATTGGAATTTCACCTGTAATATTATTTGCAGGAAAAGAATTTAATTCCATGATCTCTGTTAAGAGGAAATAACACAATGGAAAAAGTTCCAGAACCATATGTAAAATGCATGAATAACTTTTCAGAAATGATTCCAACTCCAGCTGAAATGTTTCTAACGTTTTAAATACGGTCCTTAGACAGAATATGTTCTTTACCTTCAAAGGCAAAAATTTCTCCGATATTTGTTTAGAGAGTTTTTTACTTGTTTATTTCAATAGCAGGATGACATTTTTAAAGAAATGTCCTTTCAGATAATGATGTAACCAAGTTACATTATTTGCTATCAGCTATGATTTTTTTATTAAAACCTACTCACACATACTTGCACAAATACTTATAGATTCATGGATATAAGTTTTGCCTTCAAAATAATCTAAAAGTGTTATTTTATTAAAACTGAAGCATAGAGACATTAAATGACTTGAACTTGTACCCAGATAGCTACTAACAGAAACTGAAATGTAATAAATTTCTAGTGTAATGTTTGCTTTCTTGTTCAATGATAAAATGTATGTTACCAGTGAAATGCTTGTTATTTTAGTATTGGTTGATAAGTATTATTGAGAATAGTCATGATCATTTGTCTCATGCTATTTGCCTTTTGTATTTGTTTTACTTCAAAGTACTTCACAATCATCTTTGAAAAGAATATATAGATTGTCTAATGTCAGAGATGGAAAAAATAAGACAGGGAGAAATTGAAGGAAAAGGTCAGTCATAACTAAAGATTCAAGCAAGAATTACAACTTAGATCTATCTTGAAAAGAAATTCAGTTCTAAGCTACCTATAAGACACTGTCACTGTCTGTAAAATTAGTTTTTTGTTTAACATCTCCATTGTTGAAGAACCTCATTTGCCAGATTGCTTTCAGTGCATTGTATCATTGTTTTATTAAGGTTGCATATAATAATAGAAGCAAAGACCATTAGAATAAACATTGCATCTCTCAATTTATTTGATAACTCCTTTTTACACATACCAAACTATGTGACCTTTCTTTAAAGTAAACTTTTAAGTGCATCAAACATACTGACCCCTTTCTTAAATACTGGCATAACATTAACGGAAGTAAAGGGATTGTTTCACGGTATTATCAGAGTATTCATAGTGTAGCACATTAAGACTGGAGGTTACAGAGATCTAAAAATAATAATGAGCAATCAGTACAAAACCATATTTAGATTCCCAGGTGTAAAGCTGTAATATCTTCTGAATCCAATTCCTGAAGGGATAGGACACATTTACAGCAATTAAACAACACTCTCTTTCACCTCATGAAATGGTGAAAATCTATTTTCGCAATCAGCGGCCATTATTTGTCCATTATCCTATTTTCCCTCTGAGGATTGTTCATGATCTTGGACCTCCTTAAACACATCACTTTAGCCTTAAGGTAATAGCCATCACCATGTAAAGACAGCTTAGTAATGGCCCATCATGAAATAAAGATAGAGCACTCAGGACAGGTGGCCTCAGAATATTCAAGTAAATATGTAAAATTAACAAGGGCATTCTGAAATTGCACATCATAAAGCATAATCAAACATATACTGATTATGTCAATATAAATGGTATTCTCTAGAGTGGAGGGAGAACTCAGAAGAATTAAGATTTGGTAATCCACACATAAAAACCAAGTAATTGCCTAATTATATAAGGTTTCAGGGATATCATCTCAGATCAAAAATAGCAATAAATAAAATAAATTTATCAATCTAGTATTCAGGGAGATAAGACATAGAAGGAAGCGATTAATGACAGCAGTTTACCTTTTCCCTTGAAGGATTTCAAACTACTTTTGTAAACAATAAAAATACACCTTAAAAAAAAAAAAACACCATGCAAGTGCCTCTCATATGCAAAGCACTACTGGGGGCTGGTGATGTGGTAGCCTCAGAGTTATAAGCAGAATTCTACCCGCCAAAAAATTTAGTGAGGAGGTCCCACAGGTAATGACTTCAAGGTGAAATGTGATTAACGACCTCTAAGTGGGCAAACCATGCTGGACAGTTATAGCCACTTAAATCACTCCTGGCTGGAATAGCCAGGGAACATTTAATTTAATAAAAGGAATATTTCATCTAACTTTTATCCTTTCTGGGAGAATCTCAAATATAGCTGGACAAGTTTATTTATGCCAATGCATTTTCTGATACAGGGCAGGGTGGAAAGGCATCCCTAAGACCAGTATGCCTCTCTGTTCCAGGCTATTATGAAAAATGAGACATTCATTCTAGGAAGGACGCATAGCTACAGTTCTCAAGCCAATAGGTGTATGGTGCTACATAACATGGTATCCTTTTGTTGACTAAGACCTAAAGATTGTTCTGTCCTCCTGTATGCTGTACCAGTTGACCCTCCTTGAGACAAAGGTGAGAATGATGTTTTTTATTGAAGGTAGTTGATTTACAATGTTGTGTTAATTTCTGCTATACAGCAAAATGATTCAGTTATATGTATATATGCATTGTTTTAATATTCTTTTCCATTATGATTTATCACAGGATATTGGATATAGCTCCCCGTGCTATACAATAGGATCTTGTTATTTATCCATTCTGTATATACTAGTTTGCATCTGCTAATCCCAAACGCCCAATCCATCGTTCCCCCATCCCTCCTCCCCCTTGGCAACCACATGTCTATTCAAGGTGAGAATGATGTGAAGTTCCATGACTTAGAACTTCTGACCTCTAAGAAAAGTGACTACATGCTCATAAAATAAATGGAGTCACCTGGGTAAATGCTGCCTGGGTTCACGTGAGTCATAGCCATTTCCACATTTCGTGGAATATGATTCCACTGGTTAAAAATTCCCACCAGGGAAAAACAAACCGAGATATCATAGCTATGCAGTTTGTTTTTACCCAAGAGCTTCCTCTCCAGATATTAATCCAACTGACTCTCATCTCTCCCTTTAGCTAGCAGTGTTCAAAATCATTACAGGGCATGGTAAACGACGGATCCCAGCATAAGAGAGAAAGCAAGTTTGTTAGGAAGGCTAAAAATTCTCTTATCTTCATGGTACTATCAAGCTTACCCATTTGCTTTACAAAGAAGTAGTCTCCTTAATTAAGTCTTAGTTAAAGAGTTAAGGAACTCTTTAAAACATGTCCCTCTTACTATATATTAAAGAAGAAAAAAGATAGAACCAGTCGTGCATATGTATTTTCTTTATGCCAAATTAAAACACAGATCTCATCAGAAAGTCTCTAAATGATATCTTAGAAGCTCTACCTGGCTTCCCTGGTGGCGCAGTGGTTGAGAGTCCGCCTGCCGATACAGGGTACACGTGTTCGTGCCCCGGTCCGCGAAGATCCCATATGCCGCGGAGCAACTAAGCCCATGAGCCATGGCCGCTGAGCCTGCGCATCCGGAGCCTGTGCTCCGCAATGGGAGAGGCCACAACAGTGAGAGGCCCGCGTACCGCAAAAAAAAAAAAAAAAAAAGTCTTCCTTACGAAACTTTCCACAGTAAACAAGTGTTTATTCTTTTTCTTTTTCTTTTTTTTTAACATCTTTATTGGGGTATAATTGCTTTACAATGGTGTGTTAGTTTCTGCTTTATAACAAAGTGAATCAGTTATACATATATATACGTTCCCATATCTCTTCCCTCTTGCCTCTCTCTCCCTCCCACCCTCCCTATCCCACCCTTCAAGGCGGTCACAAAGCACCGAGCTGATCTCTCTGTGCTATGCAGCTGCTTCCCACTAGCTATCTACCTTATGTTTCGTAGTGTATATATGTCATTGCCGCTCTCTTGCTTTGTCACAGCTCACCCTTCCCCCTCCCCATATCCTCAAGTCCGTTCTCTTGTAGGTCTCTGTGTTTATTCCTGTCTTACCCCTAGGTTCTTCATGACATTATTTTTTTCTTAAATTCCATATATATGTGTTAGCATACAGTATTTGTCTTTCTCTTTCTGACTTGCTTCACTCTGTATGACAGACTCTAGGTCTATCCACCTCATTACAAATAGCCCAATTTCATTTCTTTTTATAGCTGAGTAATATTCCATTGTATATATGTGCCACATCTTCTTTATCCATTCATCCGAAGATGGGCACTTAGGTTGTTTCCATCTCTGGGCTATTGTAAATAGAGCTGCAATGAATATTCTGGTACATGACTCTTTTTGAATTATGGTTTTCTCAGGGTATATGCCCAGTAGTGGGATTGCTGGGTCATATGGTAGTTCTATTTGTAGATTTTTAAGGAACCTCCATACTGTTCTCCATAGTGGCTGAACCAATTCATATTCCCACCAGCAGTGCAAGAGTGTTCCCTTTTCTCCACACCCTCTCCAGCATTTATTGTTTGTAGATTTTTTGATGATGGCCATTCTGACTGGTGTGAGATGATATCTCATTGTAGTTTTGATTTGCATTTCTCTAATGATTAATGATGTTGAGCATTCTTTCATGTGTTTGTTGGCATTCTGTATATCTTCTTTGGAGAAATGTCTATTTAGGTCTTCTGCTCATTTTTGGATTGGGTTGTTTGTTTTTTTGTTATTGAGCTGCATGAGCTGCTTGTAAATTTTGGAGATTAATCCTTTGTCAGTTGCTTCATTTGCAAAAATTTTCTCCCATTCTGAGGGTTGTCTTTTGGTCTTGTTTATGGTTTCCTTTGCTGTGCAAAAGCTTTGAAGTTTCATTAGGTCCCATTTGTTTATTTTTGTTTTTATTTCCATTTCTCTAGGAGGTGGGTCAAAAAGGATCTTGCTGTGATTTATGTCATAGAGTGTTCTGCCTATGTTTTCCTCTAAGAGTTTGATAGTTTCTGGCCTTACATTTAGGCCTTTAATCCATTTTGAGCTTATTTTTGTGTATGGTATTAGGAAGTGATCTAATTTCATACTTTTACATGTACCTGTCCAGTTTTCCCAGCACCACTTATTGAAGAGGCTGTCCTTTCTCCACTGTACATTCCTGCCTCCTTTATCAAAGATAAGATGACCATATGTGCATGGGTTTATCTCTGGGCTTTCTATCCTGTTCCATTGATCTATCTTTCTGTTTTTGTGCCAGTACCATACTGTCTTGATTACTGTAGCTTTGTAGTATAGTCTGAAATCAGGGAGCCTGATTCCTCCAGCTCTGTTTTTCATTCTCAAGATTGCTTTGGGTATTCGGGGTCTTTTGTGTTTCCATACAAATTGTGAAATTTTTTGTTCTACTTCTGTGAAGATTACCAGTGATAGTTTGATAGGGATTGCATTGAATCTGTGGATTGCTTTGGGTAGTAGAGTCATTTTCACAATGCTGATTCTTCCAATCCAAGAACATGGTATATATCTCCATCTATTTGTATCATCTTTAATTTCTTTCATCAGTGTCTTATAATTTTCTGCATACAGGTCTTTTGTCTCCTTATGTAGGTTTATACCTAGATATTTTATTCTTTTTGTTGCAATGGTAGATGGGAGTGTTTTCTTGATTTCACTTTCAGATTTTTCATCATTAGTGTATAGGAATGCCAGAGATTTCTGTGCATTAATTTTGTATCCGGCAACTTTACCGAATTCATTAATTAGCTATAGTAGTTTTCTGGTAGCATCTTTAGGATTCTCTATGTATAGTATCATGTCATCTGCAAACAGTGACAGCTTTACTTCTTTTCTGCTTTGGATTCCTCTTATTTCCTTTTCTTCTCTGATTGCTGTGGCTAAAACTTCCAAAACTATGTTGAATAAGATAGATGAGAGTGGGCAACCTTGTCTTGTTCCTGATCTTAATGGAAATGCTTTCAGTTTTTCACCATTAAGGATGATGTTGGCTGTGGGTTTGTCATATATGGCCTTTATTATGTTGAGGAAAGTTCCCTCTATGCCTCCTTTCTGCAGGGTTTTTATCATAAATGGGTGTTGAATTTTGTCAAAAGCTTTCTCTGCATCTATTGAAATGATCATATGGTTTTACTCCTTCAATTTGGTAATATGGTTTATCACATTGATAGATTTGTGTATATTGAAGTATCCTTGCATTCCTGAAATAAACCCCACTTGATCATGGTGTATGATCTTTTTAATGTGCTGTTGGATTCTGTTTGCTAGTATTTTGTTGAGGATTTTTGCATCTATGTCCATCAGTGATATTGGCCTGTAGTTTTCTTTCTTTGTGACATCCTTGTCTGGTTTTGGTATCAAGGTGATGGTTGCTTCATAGAATGAATTTGGGAGTGTTCTTCCCTCTGCTATATTTTGGAAGAGTTTGAGAAGGATAGGTGTTAGCCCTTCTCTAAATGTTTGATAGTATTCGCCTGTGAAGCCATCTGGTCCTGGGCTTTTGCTTGTTGGAAGATTTTTAATCACAGTTTCAATTTCAGTGCTTGTGATTGGTCTGTTCATATTTTCTATTTCTTCCTGATTCAGTCTTGGCAGTTTGTGCATTTCTAAGAATTTGTCCATTTCTTCCAGATTGTCCATTTTATTGGCATAGAGTTGCTTGTAGTAATCTCTCATGATCTTTTGTATTTCTGCAGTGTCAGTTGTTACTTCTCCTTTTTCATTTCTAATTCTATTGATTTGAGTCTTCTCCCTTTTTTTTTTTTTTGATGAGTCTGGCTAATGGTTTATCTATTTTGTTTATCTTCTCAAAGAACCAGCTTTTAGTTTTATTGATCTTTGCTATTGTTTCCTTCATTTCTTTTTCATTTATTTCTGATCTGACTTTTATGATTTCTTTCCTTCTGCTAACTTTGGTGTATTTTTGTTCTTCTTTCTCTAATTGCTTTAGGTGCAAGGTTAGGTTGTTTATTCGAGATGTTTCCTGTTTCTTAAGGTGGGCTTGTATTGCTATAAACTTCCCTCTTAGAACTGCTTTTGCTGCATCCCATAGGTTTTGGGTCCTTGTGTCTTCATTGTCATTTGTTTCTAGGTATTTTTTTCTTTCCTCTTTGATTTCTTCAGTGATTACTTCGTTATTAAGTAGTGTATTGTTTAGCCTCCATGTGTTTGTATTTTTTACAGATCTTTTCCTGTAATTGATATCTAATCTCATAGCGTTGTGGTCAGAAAAGATACCTGATACAATTTCAATTTTCTTAAATTTACCAAGACTTGATTTGTGACCCAAGGTATGATCTATCCTGGAGAATGTTCATGAGCACTTGAGAAAAATGTGTATTCTGTTGTTTTTGGATGGAGTGTCCTATAAATATCAATTAAGTCCATTTTGTTTAATGTATCATTTAAAGCTTGTGTTTCCTTATTTATTTTCATTTTAGATGATCTGTCCATTGGTGAAAGTGGTGTGTTAAAGTTCCCTGCTATGAATGTGTTACTGTCGATTTCCCCTTTTATGGCTGTTAGTATTTGCCTTATGTATTGAGGTGGTCCCATGTTGGGTGCATAAATATTTACAATTGTTATATCATCTTCTTGGATTGATCCCTTGATCATTATGTAGTGTCCTCCTTTGTCTCTTGTAATAGTCTTTATTTTAAAGTCTATTTTGTCTAATATGAGAATTGCTATTCCAGCTTTCTTTTGGTTTCCATTTGCATGGAATATCTTTTTCCATCCCCTTACTTTCAGTCTGTATGTGTCTCTAGGTCTAAAGTTGGTCTTTTGTAGAGAGCATATATAAGGGTCTTGTTTTTGTATCTATTCAGCCAAACTGTGTCTTTTGGTGGGAGCATTTAGTCCATTTACATTTAAGGTAATTATCTATATGTACGTTCCTATTCCCATTTTCTAAATTGTTTTGGGTTCATTATTGTAGGTCTTTTCCTTCTCTTGTGTTTCTTGCCTAGAGAAGTGCCTTTAGCATTTGTTATAAAGCTGGTTTGGTGGTGCTGAACTCTCTCAACTTTTGCTTGTCTGTAAAGGTTTTAATTTCTCCATCAAATCTGAATGAGATCCTTGTTGGGTAGAGTAATCTTGGTTGCAGGTTTTTCTCCTTCATCACTTTAAATATGTCCTGCCACTCCCTTCTGACTTGCAGAGTTTCTGCTGAAAGATCAGCTGTTAACCTTATGGGGATCCTCTTGTGCGTTATTTGTTGTTTTTCCCTTGCTACTTTCTTTGTATTTAATTTTTGACAGTTTGATTAATATGTGTCTTGGCTTATTTCTCCTTGTATTTATCCTGTATGGGAGTCTCTGTGCTTCCTGGAGTTGATTAACTATTTCCTTTCCCATATTAGGGAGGTTTTCAACTATAATCTCTTCAAATATTTTCTCAGTCCATTTCTTTTTCTTTTCTTCTTCTGGAACCCCTATAATTCGAATGTTGGTATGTTTAATGTTGTCCCAGAGGTCTCTGAGACTGTCCTCAGTTCTTTTCATTCTTTTTTCTTTATTCTGCTCTGCAGTAGTTATTTCCACTATTTTATCTTCCAGGTCACTTATCCGTTCTTCTATTTCAGTTATTCTGCTATTGATCCCATCTAGAGTGTTTTTCATTTCATTTATTGTGTTGTTCATCGTTGCTTGTTTCATCTTTAGTTCTTCTAGGTTCTCGTTAAATGTTTCTTGCATTTTATCTATTCTATTTCCACGATTTTGGATCATATTTACTATCATTATTCTGAATTCTTTTTCAGGTAGACTGTCTATCTCCTCTTCATTTGTTAGGTCTGGTGGGTTTTTTTCTTGCTCCTTCATCTATGGTGTGTTTTCTGTCTTCTCATTTTGCTTATCTTACTGTGTTTGGGGTCTCCTTTTTGCAGGCTGCAGGTTTGTAGTTCCCATTGTTTTTGGTGCCTGTCCCCAGTGGCTAAGGTTGTTTCAGTGGGTTGTGTAAGCTTCCTGGTGGAGGGGACTAGTGCTTGTGTTCTGGTGGATGAGGCTGGATCTTGTCTCTCTGGTGGGCAGGTCCACGTCTGGTCGTGTGTTTTGGGGTGTCTGTGGACTTATTATGACTTTAGACAGCTTCTCTGCTAATGGGTGGGGTTGTGTTTCTGTTTTGCTAGTTGTTTGGCATAGGGTGTCCAGCACTGTAGTTTGCTGGTCGTTGAGTGAAGTTGGGTGCTGGCGTTGAGATGGAGATCTCTGGGAGATTTTCACCATTTGATATTATGTGGAGCTAGGAGGTCTCTTGTGGACCAGTGTCCTGAAGCTGGGTCTCCCACCTCAGAGGCACAGCACTGACTCCTGGCTGCAGCATCAAGAGCCTTTCCTCCACACTGCTCAGAATAAAAGGGAGAAGAAGTAGAGAGAACGAATTAGTATAAGTAGGAAGAAAGAAAGAAAGAAAGAAAGAAAGAAAAGAAGGAAGGAAGGAAGGAACAAAGAAAAAAGAAAGGAAGGAGAGAGGGAGGAAGGGAGTGAGGGACAGTGGGAGGAAGGAAGGAAGGAAGAAAGGAGGGAAGGAAGGAAGAAAGAAAGAAAGAAGGAAGATAAAGTAAATTAAATAGAGTAAAATATAGTAAAGTTATTAAATTTAAAAATAATTATTAAAAAAAAAATAAAAAGGACGGACAGAACCTTAGGACAAACGGTGGAAGCAAAGCTATACAGACAAAATCTCACACAGAAGCATATGCATACACACTCACAAAAAGAGGAAAAGGGGAAAAAATCATAAATTTTGCTCTCAAAGTCCACCTTCTCAATTTGGGATGATTCGTTGACTATTCAGGTATTCCACAGATGCAGGGTATATCGAGTTGATTGTGGAGCTTTAATCCGCTGCTTCTGTGGCTGCTGGGAGAGATTTCCCTTTCTCTTCTTTGTTCTCACAGCTCCCAGGGGCTCAGCTTTGAATTTGGCCCTGCGTCTGCGTGTAGGTCGCCGGAGGGCATCTGTTTTTCACTCAGACAGGACGGGGTTAAAGGAGCCTCTGATGCGGGGGCTCTGGGAGGGAGGGGCACAGAGTGCAGGGCGAGCCTGCGGCCGCAGAGGCCAGCGTGAAGTTGTACCAGCCTGAGGCTCACCATGCGTTCTCCCGGGGGAGTTGTCCCTGGATCCCGGGAACCCGGCAGTGGCGGGCTGCACAGGCTCCCCGGAAGGGAGGTGTGGAGAGTGACCTGTGCTCTCACATAGGCTTCTTGGCGGCGGCAGAAGCAGCCTTAGCATCTCCTGCCCATCTCTGGGGTCCGCACCTTTAGCCGCTGCTCGCGCCCGTCTCTGGAGCTCCTTTAAGCAGCGCTCTTAATCCCCTCTTCTCGCGCACCAGGAAACAAAGAGGGAAGAAAAAGTCTCTGGCCTCTTCGGCAGCTCCAGACCTTTTCCCGGACTCCCTCCTGGCTAGCCGTGGTGCACTAACCCCTTCAGGCTGTGTTCCCGCTGCCAGCCCCAGTCCTCTCCCTGGGATCTGACCAAAGCCCGAGCCTCAGCTCGCAGCCCCTCCCGCCCCAGCGGGTGAGCAGACGAGCCTCTCGGGCTGCTGCGTGCCGGTCTGCACTGATCCTCTGTGTGGGAATCTCCCCACTTTGCCCTCCGCACCCCTGTTGCTGTGCTCTCCTCCACGGTTCCAAAGCTTCCCCCCTCTGCCACCCGCAACCTCCGCCCGTGAAGGGGCTTCCTAGTGTGTGGAAACCTTTCCTCCTTCACAGCTCCCTCTCACTGGTGCAGGTCCTGTCCCTATTCTTTTGTCTCTGTTTATTCTTTTTTCTTTTGCCCTACCCAGGTATGTGGGGAGTTTCTTGCCTTTTGGGAGGTCTGAGGTCTTCTGCCAGCGTTCAGTAGGTCTTCTGTAGGAGTTGTTCCACGTATAGATGTATTTCTGGTGTATCTGTGGGGAGGAAGGTGATCTCCGCGTCTTACTCTTCCGTCATCTTCCCCTCTTCCCCCAAGTGTTTATTCTTGAAGTCAGGTCAAGAAGAAACATATGTCTTAGATCCTGCTTTATTCTCTTTCTGTCACTGCAGAGTTAAAGCTATATTTTACAACTTTGATTGCTAATGTTTATCACAGTGCAAAATATTTAAATTTAAATCACATGTGCATATTATTGTGCCAGTTAATTTCTAGTTCCTTATCTGCAGCATTGTGTTTTCCTGTACCCATTTCAATACTTCAGAAGGAAACGAAGGGATGGAGGAAAATAAGGATTCATTCAATGATACTCAAGATTCTCTATTATCTAACTAGATTAAGATGCTCACTGTAAGGACTGGGAGTTTGGGATTAACAGATGCAAACTAGCATAAATAGGATGGATAAACAACAAGGTCCTACTGTATAGCACAGGGAACTATAGTCAGTATCCTGTAATAAGA
Organism: Phocoena phocoena; assembly: GCF_963924675.1. Classification (NCBI taxonomy): domain Eukaryota; kingdom Metazoa; phylum Chordata; class Mammalia; order Artiodactyla; family Phocoenidae; genus Phocoena; species Phocoena phocoena. The sequence goes on along the minus strand of NC_089221.1, from coordinate 10,309,825 downwards.
CATAATGGAAAAGAATATGAAAAAGAATAGATATATGTATAACTGAGTCACTTTGCTTTACAGCAGAAATTAAACACAATGTTGTAAATCAACTATATTTCAATAATTTTTTTTAAAAAGATGCTCACTGTAACTGATACGAAAATTTTCCTGAAGTTATTCCTAATCACTAGCATGGTGTTTTCCCTTATTCCTGTGGAGAAAATCCTATAATTCATTCAAGATTCACCTCAGATCCAAACTCTGTTTAGCACATTCACTATAGAAGTTAACCACTATGATACTAGAGCATCTAACTTTGCCACAATCATAGCATTTATCAAAGTTTATATTTTGCCACTCTCATTGCATTTTTATATTACATGTTTATTGACTTAATTATTCAATTTTATTGTTTAATAAATGCTGTCCATTATTCTAAATTCTGAAAAGAAGAAAACTGAGTCAGACTTGGATGTGCTACTCATAAATCTTTCTGTCAACGTGACACTTTGGACGTGTACATAGATACGTGTGGTGTGGAACTGAGATTAAATAACATGCTAGGCCCCAATTAAGAGTTATAGGAGCTCATAAATTGGAAAAGGGAGTATCAGCAATGATGATGAAGAGTATAGTGTGCCACATGGTTGCGTGGTTTGGGCTTTCCTCTGTAAAATCAAAGTGAAGTTTTTCAACAGCAGAGTTAAATGGTCAGGTATAGCCTTAAGGAAAATTAACCTGACAGCAATGATTATGTTGAATCAGGCGGAGCATGGCTGGAATGTGAGAAAGCACTACACTATTTGAGATTTAATGGGAAACCAAATTAAGTAAGTGTCAGTGAAAGAAAAGAGAAAGAAATAGTCTCAAGATAAATGTTAAAGGTAGATTTAGCTGCACCCAACCGCTGATGATGAGATATTGGAGGTAAGGGTGGGAATCAATGTTTTGGGAACTGAATGACTGAACGGTTTGTGAGAAGAGGAATCAGACATACCAGAAAAGAAACCTAGTCTGGAAAAGAGGGCAATTTCAGATGGGACACTCAAGAATGAAGGTTAGTAAGATAGGCATCCACATTTTAGGAGACATGTAAAGAATTCCATTAGAAAATATGAGCAGGAATTTAAAATCCATGTAGAGATATGTGAAATCATGGTCTAATGAAACTTCTGGGGGGATATATAAAAAGAAAGACAAAGTTGGCCCTTCCTTTTGAGGGTAATTCTTATAAGGAACTTTTTAGTAGGTTATGGGCTGAACTCCTACATGGCGGGGACAGACAGTATTGAAAGATTTTTATAGGCAGACTTCCAAAACATGTTTACAATATTTAATCATTTCAAAATCTGTGCCAAGGATTTTATGCATGTTTTTATAAGGCAAATTAAGAGGAGTGGATTATGTGCTCCATAAGTTTCTGCTCCCATCTTTGCTTATTTCGGCACAACAAAATTCCTTTCTTTGCAACATAATAGCTTGCTGATAATATTACTGCTAATGGTGAATGAGAGGCTAAATATACAAATGAACACTAGTCAGACCACGTATGACAATGTAAGTCTGAATCACCACCCGGCAGCAACCAGCTCAGGGATCCACACACCAACCTCTGTAAGCTTTAGAACCAGAAAGATCAGGACTTGGTCAATGACTGCCAGCTTTATTCATTTTTGTCCCTGTTAGGAAACAGGACCAACTAAAGAAAGCCAGATATGTTCCTCTAAGCAGTCATATGAGATGCCACACTTCTAGTTACCTGTCTTTAGCTTCCCCATGCCAACAGCATCTAGTTAGAGCACATGTGAAGTCTTCTCCTTTTACACTATAGACCTTGCCCACTCCCCTGCCTGCCTTTGAGTCTCTGCCAAATGCAAGTGATGGTGGCCAACCCCCTTTGCTTCAGCAAGCTCTGAGGAAATAGCTTCTGTCTTTCTCATTTGGGTGGAGCTTCATTTATTTCCATTCTTCCTGGAGAAAACTTCTGCACTGCTCATCCTCAGACCCCAGCCTTCAAACAGGTGCACGACCCATGGCATGCCCTTGTGCCTTGCCTCTCACAGCTTGTCAAGTCTTCATCGATGTGGTATGTCAACACCAGGTCTGAAATCTGCTCTTTGTGTTGGGGTCCTCATCTATTCTCAGCATGCCTGTAAATATTGTAACAGAAGGGATACTGGAATAAAGATTGTCCTGCCAGTAAAACAAACAAACAAACTAACTAAAAAAAAAAAAAAAAACCCACTGAAGATACCGATTTGTTCAATCAAGACCATAAACAAAATTGTTATCCCTCAATTCCCACTGATACCTATCCCAAATATCGTCCTGTCTTCAATTCCTCTGGAGCCACTGATTTCATTGTAATAGAATGTGCCTTTTTCAGTGTGCCTGTAGACTAGGATAGTCAAGAGCTTTATGCCTTTACCTGGGGAAGACAAAAATATACCTGAACACTTATGTTCTAGGGATTCACTGAAGGCCCCTCCTATTTTTCTGAGGCCCTCGATCAAGATTTAAAAGACCTAAATTTCCTTTGTGATTCAGTTTTGATACAATAAGTAGATGTTCTCCTACTGTGTTGAAAGAACAAGGAATTCTATTAAAAGGATCCCATTTTCTTGTTCTCAAAGTTAGAAGAAAAAAAGACATAAAGTTGCAGAAGATAAATTACAATTTTACCAAAACACAGTCCATTATTTAGGCCATGACCTATATCTACGGAATAAAAAAAAAATTCTCTCTCGACAGACTAAAGACTATGCACACTTATCCTAGAGCTCTTACATAACAACTGTTGAGAAGATTTCTAGGTTTAATTGTGTGTTGCAGACACTGGAAGCCAAATTCCTCTGAGACTGCAGCTCTCCTTTATTAATTGCCTCAGTAAGAGACCCGTAGCTTTGGGAACCAAAATATGAACAGGTCTTCTAGAACCTTAAGGAGTTTCTTTAAAAGCTTCCTCAGCTACAAAATACTTTTTATTTTTATGTATTTATTTATTTTTGTCTACCTGTGCATGAGTGATTTGGACAACCCTTTCTGCCCTTTTGATGGTTTATGGGAACGATCAAAAATTCATCTCTTATTACATATAGTCTCACCGTTTACCCAGTTGCAAGGTCTTACCTCAACTGCCCCTCACACCCATCTTAGGGCAATAGCTACCACTAAAAACTCATCAATACTTGTGCTAAACTAGCTCTAGGCTCCGTACTTCACCTCCTCATTCTCAGTCAGTAGCCACACAACAGCCAGCTAATTGATGCTGTGAGATTCTGTTACTTTCTTCCTCTTATATTACTATTAACCACTACAACATCCTGAGTCCCACCATTCTCAAACCCCTATCTGAAGAAGAGGGACCTTGGGATTATCTTATGTGGGTTAGAAAACTTTTGGTACCTCACTTAGATGTATCAGAGGCTCCCATTGAGAACACTGACCTAATATTACTTGTTGGTGTGTCCTACTTCAAAACTGAGTCTGAAGGTTATCAAACTATATGCTACCACTAATTTAAACTCTCCCTTTAGGGAATTCCCTGGTGGTCCAGTGGTTAAGACTTCACCTTCCAATGCAGAGGGTGCATGTTCGATCCCTGGTTGTGGAGCTAAGATCCCACATGCCTTGCAGCCAAAAAACCAAAACATAAAACAGAAGCAATGTTGTAACAAATTCAGTAAAGACTTTAAAAATGGTCCACATCAAAAAAAAAACCTTTAAAAAAAATAATAACTCTCCTTTAGATACAGTCCTCTACCTGAGATAAAATCTGCCCAGATGGAAGAACTTATTGAACTTGCTAGAATTTTTCAATAAGCCAAAGTTCAGAGTGCATATACATATTGATAGCAGGCATGCTTTTGGAGTAGCACATGACTTTGGGATGCTTTGGAAACAAAAAGTTTTCTCATTACCTGGAACACCCACTGAAAACAAAAATGGACTACAAGTCAAGAAACTTTTAGTTGTACTCCTACTTCTAGAGAGATGGCTCTTGTAAAGCTTTAAACCCATATAAAAAAATAATAATCATATGGAAACTAAAAGAAATTGTCCAGCCAAACAGGTAAGCTTAACCAGTTACAATTCTATCTAAACCCTCAAAAGATAAATCTCTGGAGAGATTCAAAGAGGCCATTATAGAATACAATGTTTAGTCTGATTTTGAAAAGGAAGAATGAAACCATCTGGTTGTACCCTTGACTCTGGTAATCTCACTCCCAAAATAGACACTTGGTGGTACCAGATGATTTTAAATGGAGATTAGCTAAATTTCTCCATGAAACTTCTTGTCATGATACATATAAATTGATTACTTTCTTCAATCAACCTTAGTGGAGAAAGTTTAAAAAGATAGCTGACATATTTTCACAGCTTATGTCAACTGTCAACAGCATAAGTGTAAAGGTGACACACAGTCATGAACCAAAGCTTCTAAGGTCCCTCTGAACACCTTGAGATGGATTTTTATTCAGGGTCATTGTTCAGTAATTGTATATGTATATTTTCAGGATGGGATGAAAATTTTCATTTCTGAAGATCTGCAGCAATTACAGTTGCCAGAAAGCTACTTGATTTTGTTTCCAACCAGGAGCATACCAACATTTTACGAAGAGACTGAAACTATACTAACTTTACAGGATGCATTACAAAAAACAAAAACAGAAACAAAACAAAACAAAACAAAAACCTCTGTAAGGCATGAACGCTTACTCAAATACCACAATGCCATTATTACCTACAATCTTCTGGGAAGGTTGAAAGAACCAATGACATCCTTACATTAGAATTAACAAAGCTTTCAGAAACCCTGAAGCTCCTTTTTCTAAAGGACCTCCCACTATCCTTTATGGCCATATGGTTCCTTCCCTCAGAGACATATCCATTATCTTCCTATGAATTTGTGGCTGGAAGACTGGTGCCTGTAGGAATTTCAGCTTCTTACTAGACTCTTCCCTGCTGCATGAAGACATGGCAAAATGTTGCAAGGGACTCATGTACTATAGCCAGTCCTATCACCATCAGGTTAACCTCAGCTTCCCATAACATCTTCCTGAACAATCTCTTCATAATGTTCAACCAGAAGATTTCATGCACTAGAAGACACATCAGAGAAGAAGTGCTCTTGAACTGACCTTTGAACACCATCAGATGGATTTTATCCACCTCCCACTCTCCAGGGGATTTGAGTATGTTTTAGCTATTGTATCTTATCAGTTAACAACAAATATCTTATTGTTATCTTACTGTTAACAAATACAGCAGTGAAATTTCAAGGAGTCAGTCCTTAGGTTGACATTTCACAATTAAAGAATCAACCAGAATTCCACACAATTCAAAGACTATTCCAAGAGAAGGTTCCATGCTAAGGATTCTCAGAAATCCAATGCCTTCAGTCTTACAGACTGCTGGATCAGTTGTCCATCACCAGACCCCCTGATAAATTGCCTCTGGGCAACTCTGGTCTCATCAAATGAAGCCATAGAGAATTACAGCTGATGGTATTTCCACTTGCCCCTCCATGGGCAAATGACCTTAAACAAATCCATCTATAACCAGAAGAAAAGCCAATTGTTACAATCTGTTTGTCAGACCCTAGGTAATTCTAAATTTGAATTCAACAACCTTCATAGGACAATAAGCTAATTATTTTCCACCTAGAAGACACTGATAGAGATCCAAATATGTAGCCCAGATAATGTAAGACCTTGGTTCTGACCTTATGTTGTAATAATAAATATCTTTTCTCCTCCATCTCCATGTACCCTGACCAAGTATTACCTTCCTTTGTGATCAAGATACATGGACCTGTTTGTCTCAGACTAAAGCTTCCTGAACTTCAGGATAGTATTTCAAAATTTGTCTGTACACAGAGATACTAATCCCACAAATAACCAAGGCAGGAGATTCAAAACAAGACATGAGCTTCAAAACAAGGCCATTCTTGACTATGCAGGCAATATACCTGGGAGAAATACTGACTCATTGTTTCTGCAAACAATCAGAGCAGTGTTCCCAAAGGAAGGGAATTATACAAACAGAAATACTGTAATAAATTGATCGCTAACTTTGACAAATATAATTAATGATAACATTTTGCCATAGATCGGATGCAGATCAGTCTCAACATGTTGGCAAAAGTCATGATGAACAGTTACTTTGCTCTAGATTTCTTGTTGGCAAGTCGTGGTGGTGTCTGTGCCATTGCTAATATTTTGTATTGTATTTGGATCAATGAAACAGGTGAGGTATAACAGGCTATACATAGCCTTAAGGAAAAAACTACTTGGTTCTCTAAGGTTGATTCTCATGCCCTATGGGGTTTGTTTTCTTGGTCTGAGTTGGGCAATTGGGGTTACTGGTGCCAAAGCATCTTACAGGGAATGTTATTTGTTCTTGGTGTGTGTGTGTGTGTGTGTGTGTGTGTGTGTGAGATAGTGGTCCTGACGCTGGTCTGATGCATTCTATCCCAGAATCTTAAATCTTCTGTGCAGTTGCTCTCTTGCCAGGTAATCTCCATGATGACACAACAACAAAAAGTTCAAGAAGATCTCTAAATACAGTTGACTAAGGAGAAATATGGACCACCCCCCAAGCCATAAAGATCTAGAAATTTAGCCTTCCCTGAACTGTTCAACTTCTCACGAGCAAGAGGGAAGATTAGGACTTGAATATACAAATGAATGTTTGAATATACAAATAGACAATGACTAGACCATATATGACAACAGAACGCTGACCCACATCCCCTGTAACTACCAACCCAGGAGGCCAAACCACAAGCTCTAAAGCAATCAGCCCAGAACATTAAGGACTTGTTCAGTAATTGCCAGCTTCCCTGTTTTCTGTCATCACTTCTAAGTCAGGCCAGTTACTTTTAGCTAGCTCACCTCCAGCTTCTCCATGTCTACCCCTACAATCAGAGCACACCTGAAGCCTTCCTTTTAAGTCAATACAGCGTTCCCTCTCCCCTCCCTGACTTGGTAGTTATCCAGTGGGCATGATATAAGTATAAATTTTTATCATTTATTGTTCACTGGTATTAAAGGTTGCAAAATATCTTGTGAAAGATGCTGTATCACTAAGTACTCATTTTCAATTATTGTGACTTCTTTTATCAGTGTATTGGATCCATAAAACTGAATAAAAGCTGAAAGTAATTTCATGTGAAAAAAATCTATTTAAAAGCTGTTATAGTTTTATAGACCTTGGTTTAGTATCCATGTTCACAACAAAAGTCTGTGTCAGAAAAAAATAAAAGTCTGTGTCAAATATTTCTTTTGATATTAGGAATCATATTTGCTATAGAATTGAGAGCAAAATACAATACTAACTCTTTTGTAATTTGTTCCAGTGTTCCTTTTGATTATGTTGCTTTTTGTGGTAATTTATAGAATAAAAAATCCTGAAACTCAACAGCTTTTCTTTAACTGGTTGGATTTTTATCTTCTAACGCAAAAGCTTATTTAAGTCTATTTTTAGAGATATCTCATCATACAATAATTTTTCAATTACTAAATGTGATCTAACCTAATTTTCATTTCATATCAAAATCAAGATCGAATATATGAATGAAAGGTATTATCTTTCAGGTTGTTCATACTGTAAAGTTTGGATCCTCTTGAAACCCTTATTCCCCAAGCCTATTTATATGGAAAGGATATAGACACCAATAAACAAAGTAGGATCTTGGATTGTGTAGTTACTGTAGTATTTACTATGGAAAAAATCTGTGTATAAGTGGACCTGCACAGTTCAGACCTGTTGTTCAAGCATCAATTGTACTGCATTTTGTTCGTCAGCTAAAGGCCATTTGGGTTGTTCCCACTTTTTACCTATTATGAATAATACTGCTATGGATATTTGTATACAAGTTTTTGTGTGGCCATGTATTTTCATCCTTTTGGAGACCCCAAAATTGGTCCTCTTACCTAGAGTCCTAGTAGGCCTATGGTAAGTCTGTGACCACATATCACATACAAGAAGTGTGTGAGTGAGTCTGTGTGTGTGTGTGTGTGTGCATGCACGTGCACGTGCGTGCATTCCCTGTGTGTTGGGGGTGGTAGCTGTGGAGGTGATGGGTTGTTTGTTTTATGAGATGAAAGGAATAGAAGAGAAATCCTTAAATGGAAATTAAATATAAACATAGCCTTATAATTTAACAGAAAATATGTTTATTTTAGGTTTCTTTACATGCAAAATAGACATAGAGACACAGCATTTATAGTTTGTGACATTTTAAAAAATATTTCTAACTTTACTCTGTCACCTAAACAATATCCCAACCCTAGATTCTATTTATTACCTTTTCTAATGAAAATACGACTTTGAGATATTGAAGTCTTCCTCATTCTCTTATATGTATCTTAGTATTAATCAACAATTATGCCATTGTTTGCTTTAGCCTGCTCACATGCTTCAGTCAGCTGAGAAGGACCAGCCTGCCACTTAATGGTGTAGAATGGATGAGAAGAATATCAGATTCCATGATCTCCAGAGCAGGCAAAGTGGTGCAGCAAAGCTGAGGGAGGGAGAACACGCTTCAATCCGAGCTCATCCACTGTTGGCCTCACTTAGAATCTGCTGAGGATGAGCTACTCCTGGAGAGTGGAAAATGGTTAGATAATGGATGAGGAATTAATAAGGTGAGTTAATATGCTAGTAAATTTACTACATTGTATAGCAGATCAATACCTAAATTATATACCAATGTTATTCAATGTGACTTTCCAGCAAGGATAGGCAGGATTTTTAATGATAAGCCTCTCTTTTATATCCTTTCACTTACCTATTAGTCAAAAATGCAAATCCAAGTCTCTGATGATTTAACCCAGCTTCCTCTCTCCTATGGTGTGCTATAAAACACACCATCCACTATTTCTGTTCACCATCTACTTTAACTCTATTTTCCTCTTTCAACCACCCATATTTTTCTAGTTATTGTTACATAATATGTGAATGGGATTTACGAACTCTTAAGGATGGAAAAATTGTACTTAAAAAAAGACTGATATTTCTCTCATAAATGAGAGATTATTGGTGCAATAATGCAGTTATTCTGTCTAGTCTGTTGAGAAATCTGTATTAGTCTGCTTGGGCTGCCATAACAAGAGCCCAGAGTCTAGGTAACCTAAAGAACAGAAATTCATTCTCTCACAGTTCATGTGGCTGCACGTCCCAGGTGATGGTCCAACAGTTTCTGGTAAGACCTCTCTTCCTGGCTTATAGATGGACACTTTCTTGCTGTGTCTTCTCATGGCCTTTCTTCAGTTCATGTGCACACACATGAGACAGGAGAGGGGGAGAGAGAAAGAGACAGAGAGAGAAAGAGTTCTCTGGTTTCACCTCCTCCTTTTATAAGGACACCAATCCCATCAGATTAGGGCCCCACCCTTATGACCTCATTTAACCTTAATTGCCTCCCTAAAGCTCTAATCTCCAAATACCACGTGGGGGTTAAGGCTTCAACATGTGAATTGAAGTGGTGCAGGGTGGCGGGGGAGGCACAATTTAGTCCATAGCAAACCCAAGCAGTTTTGGGTAATTATACATGAACTCAGGTTGTGAGTTTTCAACTTTATTGATTACATAATATTGAGGCTAAACACTATATTCTAATGACACATTCTAACTATGTGCTGGTTATCTGATTGAGACTTCCATGTATGCTGATACATCAATTCATAAACGAACATCAGCATTCCTGGTAATCTATTCCAATTTTTAAAAGCAGGATTTTAGTCATTGTTTAATTAAAATAATATAAATTTATTTCTAACAGATCATGAGATAGAGTTGAAAAAAATCTCCTTTCACATCAGATATGCTTGAGTATGTTTAGGAGAGAGAGTATTGGGACTTTATCAAACTAAAAAGTTTCTGCACAACAAAGGTAACAATCAACAGAATGAAAAGGCAACCTACAAAACGGGGAAAAATTATTCACAAACCATATATCTGAGAAAAGGTTAATATACAAAATATGTAAGCAACTCACAAAACTCAATAGCAAAAAAAAAAAAAAAGTATCCTGATTGAAAAATAAGTAAAGGACCTGAATAGGTATTTTTCTAAAAATGTCATATGAAAAAATACTCAATGTCACTAATCATAAAGAAAAAGCAAATAAAAAACACTATGAGATATCACCTGTTAGGATGGCTATTATCAAAAAGATAAATGATAACAAGTGTAGGCAAGGGTGTAAGGAAAAGGGAACCCTTGGACACTATTGTGGGAATGTAACTGGCACAGCCTCTATGGAATACAGGACAGAATTTCCTCAAAAAATTGAAAATAGAACTACTATATGATTCAACCAGCCCACTTCTGGGTATATATCCAAAGGAAATGAAATAAGTATCTCAAAGAGATATCTGCACTCCCCTGTTCATTGTAACATTATTCACTACAGCCAAGATATGGAAACAACCTAAGGGTCTATTTAGCAGGTGAATGGATAAAGAAAATGTAATACACAAACACACACACAATGGAATCAGTAGACCATTATTCAGCCATAAAAAGGAAATCCTGCCATTTTTGACAACATGGATGAACCTGCAGAATATTATGCTCAGTGAAATAATCCAAACACAGAAATCAAATACTCAAATATATAAGCAAACATATAAGTGAATAATCTCACTAATATATGAAACCTAGAAAAGTCAAACTCACAGAACCATAGAGTAGAACAGTGGTTGTCAGGGGCTAAGGGGTGGAAGAAATGGGGAGATATTGGTCAGAGGGTACAAATTTTCATTATAAGATGAATAAGTTCTATGGATCTAATGTACAACATGGTGAGTATAGTTAATACTGCTGTATTGTGTACCTGAAATTTGCTGAGACAGTAGATGTTAAGTGTTCTCACCACACACAGAAGAAAGTAATTATGTGAGGTGATGGGTATGTTAATTAAGTTTATTATGGTAATCATTTCACAATAAATACATATATTGGATCATCCTAGAATTTTTATTTGTCAATTACACAAAATAAATAAATGACAAAGAGTATTTCCATCACTAGTATTAATTTTGAATTTTTAAGATAAATAATATGTCAGTCTTGGAAGGCTGCTCTTTTATGAAGTTGTCAGTAAAATCCATTAGTGTCCCATATTTTTTCTTATGTGTGAAATATACACATATTTGACTGTTTTGCATACTACTTATTGTTCACAACTGTAATCAATTTTACTTTTTTTTTACTATGTGCAATAAAAATGACCATTAGTAGTTTCTTTGTCTTGTGGAAGAAAATTATGTTTGCAAAGATAAATCATGTCTGATACAGAGAAAATGTCTATTTAACTGCTGTTTAATAATCAAAAATTAAAAGACAAACTTGCTCTGGTAAAGCTGCCAACAACATTCAGAAATACCTGTGTATGCATGTGCTTCCCTTTTTCCAGCAAATTTAGACTACTTACTATATATAGAATTTCAAGTGGCATTCTGGTTGTAAAATACAATGTTGATGCATCAAATGTCAGGCGGAAATTTACAATATTAACAGCAAATACTTTTTCATAGTAACCTTCTGCAATTATCACCACATTTAAAAATTTTGCATAATCATTTTGACTGATGTGGTATAATGTTTTTCAATAAGTGTCCACTCTCATTCAATGATGAATCTAGCAAATAATAGGAGGCATGTCAATATCAGTGTGGTATCTTAAAGCATAATTTCATTTCTCTAAATTTTTTTAATTAAAAATAAGTTATAATTAAAGCATAACCTTGGGTCTGATGTTTCATCCTAACTCTTGCAACCTTGGCCAAATAACTTATCTTCTTTTGGCTTCACATGCAAAATGAGGGAGTTTATTCAAATGATTTATGATATCCTTTTAAGGTAAGACTTTCTGTGATAATCATGTGAAATAAAAAACTCATTTCCTTCAGGCAACAAACATTTTAATCAGACTCAGATTAAAAAGTCTTCCGTTTATGGGCTTCCCTGGTGGCACAGTGGTTGAGAGTCCACCTGCTGATGCAGGGGACACGGGTTCGTGCCCCGGTCCGGGAAGATCCCACGTGCCGTGGAGCGGCTGGGCCCGTGAGCCATGGTCGCTGAGCCTGTGCGTCCGGAGCCTGTGCTCCGCAACGGGAGAGGCCACAACAGTGACAGGCCCGTGTACAGCAAAAAAAAAAAAAAAAAAAACAGTCTTCTGTTTAATGGCATCTCTGAAAAAAATGTGATTTCTGATTCAACCCCCGTTTCCTTTCCAAAAAAGAAAAGAACACAATCACTCAACACATACACAAACATTGAATTTAATAAAAACAGCAGTCTAGCAAAAAAAAAATTAATGATTTATCAGGAACACACTTGCACTGTCTGTGTCTTGCCCTCTTATGGTGTGAACAAGAAATGGGAGGAGTGAAGGTCTAATGGGTCCCTGTTATCAGCCTTGGGTAAAAAGACTTGGAGTGTAAAATATTCGGCAACCTCCAATATTTTTATATAATTATACACTGACGTGATTTTGCCTAAATACAGTAAAAAAAAAAAAAGAGAGACATTATTTGTCTCATGGAAGTGATGTCAGGATTCCATGACAAATGTGGTTAAAACACTCATACAGTATCAGGCACACAAAACACACACTGATGTGGGTTCTTTCATTCCTGTGGGAGTGTATTTTATCCTATCCCTCACCTCTTCTTCCAGTGGGACAGGCACTCTTCCCACAGACAAGGGTGGTCTGTCTCCTCCCCCTGAAACTGGGGTGGCGGGGATTCTGGCCCCAACTGACCAATGGAATAAAGCTGAAGTGATGCCACTGACTTTCTGAGGCAAGGCCATTCAAAGAACACAGCTTCTTCCTGGTTCTCTCACTCTTTCTCTTTCATTCTCTCTCATTCTCACTCTCTTCGCACAGGGAACCAGCCATCATCTTGCGAGGAAGCCCAGTCCACATGGGGAAACCACATGAAGGTGTCCCAGCTGAAGGTGACAGCTAAACTTTCAGCCAACAGCCAGCATCAAACCCAGATTCATGGGTGGATTAGCCTCAAGTGGTCCGAGCTCACAACCTTCACATCTTCCATCAGAGGCTCCGTGTATGGAGCACAGGACAGCTGTCCTCACTGAGTCCCCTTCAATTCCTCACCTGCAGAAACTGACAGGTCAGTAAAGGATTACTAGGACTTCCCTGGTGGCGCAGTGGTTAAGAATCCACCTGCCAATGCAAGGGACAGGGATTTGAGCCCTGGTCCTGGAAGATTCCACATGCTACGGAGCAACTAAGCCCATGTGCCACAACTACTGAACCTGCATGCTACAACTACTGAAGCCCGCGTGCCACAACTACTGAAGCCCGCAAGCCTAGAGCCCACGCTCCACAACAAGAGAAGCCACTACAATGAGAAGCCCGTGCACTGCAATGAAAAGTAGCCCCCACTCGCCACAACTAGAGAAAGCCCGCATGCAGCTAAGAAGACCCAACGCAGCCAAAAATAAATAAATTAAATAAATAAAAATTTTAAATAAAGGATTACTATTGTTTTAAGCCACAGAATGCTGTGACAATTTGTTACACAGAAAAGATAACTAATACAACTTTAAAAATTTTTCTTCTGTGATGGAACATTTCAAAGGGACACCCCCTTAGTACCATTATTACTTAATAAATGTTGATTGACTTGAATTAAAACAAATTTCATATCACAAGCATACACTAGGGTATACCTCACATGCTGTAATCAGATAAAACTCTTGAGTAATGCTTATTATAATAAAGATAATGATAGTTCTAATATTGGGCCCTAAAAAGATGGGGGAGTAAACATAGACATCATATAATGACAGCTAAAGTCATAATATATATGTTTTACATCTGTTGTCAAACGTTAGTGAAAACATACATTTTATTAAAATTATATTATTATTTAAATTAACTAATTAGTAATGAAAAAGAATATTTTAATATAAATGCTTCATTTCCCCTATTTTGTTGCCCCCCTCACTGAGCCTTAGCCAGGACCACAGTGGCAGCCTGTGATCGCACATAATATAGTGTCCCACTCAGGGGTCCACTTTACTGCCCAGGAGGTGCAGGAAGAGGCCCATTTCCATGGGACCAACAGTTCACTTCACTTTCCTCACCGCTCAGAGGCGCCTGGTCCAAGAAAGTGCTGGGCTGGGCTGCTAGAGGCATAGCTAGAGTGCCAGCTCAGAGGCGGCATGCCCAAAGAATGGGTGCTATTCTCCCAGGACACAGCGTATGCTTCGAGTCAAAGTCCTTTCAATAGCGATGTGTCTCTGAGAAGAAGAATACACGGGTCAGGAATCAAGGGGTAAAAACAGCAGGGTCTCATTTTACAAACTGCGCTTTCTGTCCTTGCAGTGCTGGGTTCTGCAGGTTTTGAAGCCCTGGTCCCCAGAGAAGGGATACTTCCACCAGGGACACACCAGCTGTTGCTGTCCTACTGGTCCTTTGGCCAAGAAGAGAAGTGTATTCATCTCCTAGGCTTGCATTAACACAAATTACCACATACAGGGGGGCTTAGAAACAACAGAAATGTATCCTCTCACAGTTCTGGAGTCTATAAGTCTGAAATCAAGCTGTCAGCAGGGCTCTGCTCCTTTGGAAGGTTCTAGGGAAGAATCTGTCCTTGCCTCTTCCCAGCTTCTGGTGCCTCCATGCCATCCTTAGCTTGTAGCTGCACCTCAAATCTCTGCCTCTGTCTTCCCATAGCCTTCTTCCTTGTGTGTGTCTGTGTGTCCTTTCCTCTAGTAAGGACCCAGCATTGGATTTAGGGCCCACCCTAACCCAGTCTGACCTCATCTTAAGTTCATTGTTGATATCTGCAAAGACTCCATTTCCAAATAAGGTCATATTCTGAGCATCCAGGTGGAAGTGGCTATTTGGGGGACACTATTCATACACTCCAAGGAGTCACTCTCCTGGCAGAGTCCACGAACTTTGATCACCAGCAGAGAAAGAAAATACAATGTACAATGGGAGTAGGGAGGAACCTAATAAATATTGGAAAATCCCTAGGTATAAGCTCTGATTTTATTAATATGTTGTGAATATTGATATTTTCTCAGATATATTTAACTGTATATTTTTCTATTAAGGTATAATTTACATTCAGTAAAATTAATTTGGGGGGGGCAGGTACTGGTCTATCAGTTGTCAGAAAGGCATTGGAAAAATTTATTAGCTCAAAGGGAAATCTAACTTCCAGGATTGTATACGCGAAACGCAAGTTTGTTCTTCTAAATCATCTTGGTAACCCATATGGTGTTTATTCTAGCAGCTTATAATATTTCAAGGCTGGCGGCTCATATTTCATATTGGTGAAGCTTGCAAAACGGATTCTCCAAATCACAGAGAATTAGTGTTAAAAACTGCATCCACACATGGGGTCAGGCTTACAGATAATATTTCTTACTGAGAAAGGGGATAACCTTACAAATTCTTCCTCTTACATTGACACAACTATGCATTTGTATGTCATAAATACACTCCCCTTTGCTCACAAACAGGAGTTTTGTCAACCAGTTGCCTGACCTCAATATCTTCAAAAGAGTATGAGTATGCTCTGGCACTGGTCATGTTAGTGATGTGACAGTTTTCAATGTTTCCTTGAAACAAAACCTCTTCGAGGGCAAAGCACTTGAACAAGTTCACCTACAGGTTAGTCTTACAAGCAGTCAGTCTTATAAGCAGTCACTCTTACAGGCTGTCTAAGCTGTATTACCTCACCCCATGATCATTCACAGGGACCTGATAGGACAAAGGTTTGAAGAGTGAAGTTTCTTTAAAACAATTTGGTAGAAAAAAGTGTGAGGAGAGTTAGTACTTAGTAGATAAAGCATAGACTTCTTTTTCCTCTTTCAACTCTGAAAATCCAGAGTTTTATTTTTCCAGTTCAAAAGAGAAATGCAAAAAACAAACTAAAACCAAAAATGACCCCCAAACCAAGGTCATGTTTCAAAACCCTGCTCACCTTGAAGTGGTAAATCTATTATTATCCACAGGCTTCATTGCCCTGAGTAATGTATCCTTCACTCCCCATGTGCAAGGTTGTGTGCAAGTTCCTCGTTACCTATGCTCAACAAGTAATGGTAGGTTATTTATTGATTTCTGGGACATTTTGAGATTTCATGGACACAAACGTGAGTACATATTGGTAAAAATTGTAAATGTATATATGACAAATTAGTTAAATTTCCTAATTTGTTAAAATGTAGGCTTTTCCTGAAGAATCAAGAAACACTTTGAAAGTAAAAATAAAAATAGAGCTTTACCCTGGATCCTAACAAAGCATAGTTATCGGTTGAGGCAACCAAATCGGGTGAGACTGATACTGAGTTGAGGAAGGGCATTCTACACAAAGAGAAATCATGGAAAAAATGACTCAGAAAACGTTGACCCCATAATGCAAAATCTGATAGGAAAATCTTATATAGGACATCATACTTTATGGGAAAATTTTACGCTCATTAAAATTCAGTGTAATGAGATAAGGAAAAAAAGGTATGAGATTTCAAAAGGGAAGACACCAACCTGATCTGTTAACAATATAATTGTCTACTTAGAAAATCAAAGGCAACACTCTTTAGATATCTAACACCATCTTCTTCACTATTCCTCAGAGACCTTACCACTCACAACCTGATGGTATAATATGGAAAAATGAATTTCTGTGTTTGCTGTGGTGAGGTAAGTAATATTGCTGTATGTTTAATGCCTAGAACATGATCTGTCGCTGAATTGGTATTTAGCAAATAATTGATGAGCTGATGAACAAATGAGGGAATGATTGGTGCAAGAGAGTGAAACTGAAGGGTGATTGACTGAAAGAGAACTAAACCCTCAATTATCATTACAAGTAATCAGTAGATGGTAGCTAAATAGGATAAACCAAGAATCAGTAGCAGAGAAACTTATTTAGAAATACAGAAGTGAGCGCAGTAAAAATAGATGAAGGAACTAGTACTTAGTCTATTAAGCAAATTGATTCAAAGTTTTAAATCTAGCCTAAAAACCTTTTTAACAAATTAGGGAAATCACATTTCTGACAAAATTTTATTAAGAAATTCACGTAAGTTTCTAAGTAAAAGGCATATGGATTACCTATTGTTAAATTTTGCTGGAACTAGAACAGATTTTAGTTTTAAATAAAAGAGACTGAGTTAAATAAGCACAAGTTGGTTGAATACTCCTCATTTAGAGCAATAGCTACTATAAATCTATCTACTAAAGTTGAAATTTAGTTTTTGGCCACACTTTAGTACATTGATAGTTAAGCAGTGCAGGTAGGTAAGAGTAATTTATGCTTAATGAAGAGCAATGTTAAATTATATGGAAAGAGTGAGAATTATGAAACTTGAAGTTAATGGATACATGTCAACCTGAAGAGGTCTCCTAAAAATTGGTACAAATTAATGAATTTTAATAATTAAAAATAATAATGTAGGAGGGTTTAATTGTGTTAAGCCAAAAATTCCAGAGGAGTACACAGAATGGTGAGAGGGTGACAATTAATGAGAAGCAAAGTGACCAGAGGGTTTGAATATTACGTGGCAGCTGGGGATGGCAGTGTTGAGAGTCATAATTAAGTGACTCTGAAGGGGATCCAGGTGGCATCAGAGGTCCGCTAGGTATAGTAGATCTAGTGGGGCTTAATTTTCATGTCCATACTAGGATGAAGATAGCTTTCCAAGCCTGTGGGGAATTAGATTAGCTGGTGTCACTGGTGTTCACCTCTGAATAGAATTAGCAGCAGTTTGCAATAGTTAGGAAATTCAATCTTCCCTTGAAGGCACTGGAAGGAAATTTCCCTAAACAGATTGAATGGAGTGTGTATCATTTCGTTCCGTGAATACTCATGTCCCAAGGACTGGGTGCAGCCAGTGCAGGCCTGGTACAGGGGATCACTGTCCAGAATCTATGACATCCCAAGCTGGACTTGTTCGTACCATTGTTTTAACCTAAGGGAAGGACTTTATGTTTCTCTGCAGTGAATTTCATTTTGTTAATTTTAGACCACTGTGTTCATCTCCTAAAATATGTCCTGAAACTTTTTGCTCTCTTTCAATCCTTTGATTTTTATTTCTTGCATGTCCAACCTCATATTATGCTTTCTGTGCCTTCATTTACTTTTATGAGCTTACAGTATGAAACAGGGCAAGGTCACTTGCAAATCACTAAGAAACCTCTTTTCTGATTGACGTCTATCCATTAAACAACCCCAGAAATCCACTCCACAGCGAAATCATCCTGTTCAGTATTTTTCATTCTTTTTGGTCAGGAAGTGTTTTACAAAATACTTTATTATATGTCCTGGAAAAATAAAGATAGAAAAGTCCTAAGGAAGTCTCGTGATCTCTACCAGAGCAGAGACTCTGACGAAACGAGATAGGTATCTTAATTTTGCATGTGTGCGTGCATGCATGCGTGTGTGTCGTGAAAGCAGAGGCACTCAAGTAACCTATATCGATAAGTTCTTGCTTGGTTATGGCTAGATGTTCAGAGACCAGGATCATTTCAAATGGGGGCAAGGGGAACAACAAGGACACCAGAGACTATCATGGCCTCTTAAGTGCATTAATGTTTAAATTATTGCTCTGAGTAATCATAGAAAGGTTTGACTATTTGGCATGCTCTGCTTAACAAAAAAAGAAATATGCCCTTCAGAAACATTTTACACAACATAGACAAAGTTTGGAATGTTTTTCAGGATCTTGTCATATATTGCAAACTAACCACTAAAACTGTTATGATAAATGTGCCTTTTATTATCATTTTTCCATTCTAACCAACACTGAATATTATAAGTGAAGGACAGTTAGCAAATTTGATGGTGGCATATTGGCATGGTAAAACTGTTTTAGTTATTATGCCTATTATTACTAAATTCATTTCAGTGATTACATTTTACATATTTTTGTGTATTTTATATAGCTATATGTGGGTATTATAAATTTCCATAATCACATGCACAATCAATCATTTTAAGGTAACATCCATATACTTTTATTCCTAGTGGTACACACTGACTTTCCAAGGGTACTGTTCAGTTTAAGGAAGTTGCTTTCGTTATATGTTCTTTAAAAAATGTTATAACCCCATATTATGATTGTTGTATAAAAGGAGAGCTTTCTTCCCTACTCTCCCTTCCAAATTTCCCTCTTTGCCAATCAGACAGAAGAAAGGTGTATCACTCATTCAATCCTAATCTTTTTTATCTTTATGAAATGTTCCTCTTTATCTCAGTAAATTCTCTGTCTTAAAGTTCATTTTATAGACACTATAGCATTCTTTTGCTTACTTTTGTGTGGTAGATCTTTTTTCATCTTTTACTTTCAATATATTTCTACCTTTGTATTTAGCCTCTAGTAGGATCTTCCTTGTTACTCAGTTTTTAAATGGAGTGTTTGAACAATTAACATTTAACATAGTTATTAATATGGTTGAATTTAGATGCACCAATTTATTTTCTTTTTCTATTTGTTCCTTCTTTTTTGTTCCATTGCTTCCCCTTGCCTACCTTGCTTTGGATTACTTAGAATATTTTAATATTCTGTTTTAACATGTCTATTGTTCTTCTAGCAATGTCTCTTTGTATAATTTTTATTATTGGTTGCTAGGGGAAATAATGCACTACTTCAATGAAGACATAGAAACCTTGCAATCATATAAGCATAAATGCCAACTGACATTTATGTTATAGTTGCTAAATGTGTTACATTTATGTAAATCAAAAAACACACCAGTAAACGTTAGAAGTCTCGTTTTTAACAGTCATATATCTATAACCAGACTTAAGAGAAGAGAATAGTCTTTTGTATTTGCCCAGATATTTACTATTTCTGTTGCTCTTCCTTACTTCCTAAAGTTTCAAGTTTTCCTCTGATATTTCCTATCAGCCTGAAGAACTTCCTTTAACTTTTCTATTAGAGCAAGACTGCTAGTAATGAATTTTCTTGTTTTCTTTCATTTGAGGATGTCTTTATTTTGCCATTCATGCCCAAAGGATATTTTCAATGAATTTCAAAATCTGGGTTGATATTCTTTTCTTTCTGTTTTTTTAAAGATTTGTTCCATTGTTTTATACTTCCATACCTCTTTTGAGAAATCTATGGGTTTTTCCCAATTGTTATTTTCCTCTATGAATGTATTGTTTTTCTCTAACTGCTTTTAAGGTTTTTTTAAATGTTCTAGTTTTCAACAAATTTATTTTGATGAGTCCTTTTCCTTCTTTATTTGTATGGTTCTTTCCTGTTCTTCTTTCCATACATAATTCTGTTTTTTATTGCATTCTGAAAAATTCAGATAATATCTTGAAGAGGCACTGGGTTACATTATTTTTCCTCAAAAAATACTGTTTTATGTTGGCAGACAGTTAAGTCCAATAGGATATGTTGATCTGTCATGCTCTGGTTTTAGGCTTTCTCCAAAGAGGTCTATTACAGTTTTTTCTTTTTTTCCCCCATACTTCTAGATTGTAGCCCTCAATCCTACTGTGCAGCTAGCTTTACATTTTGTATGAGTTTGCTAGGGCTGCCATAACAAAATCCCACATACTGAGTGGCTGAAGCAACAGAAATTTAATTTCTCACAATTCTGAGGGCTGGAAGTCCAAGATCAAGGTCTCAGCAGGATGAGATTCTCTGAGGTCTCTTTCCTTGATTTGCATATAGCCACCTTCTCATCATGTCCTCACATGGCCTTTTCTCTGTGTGTGGACATCTGTGGTTATCTCTTCTCTTTCTTATAAGAAACACGAGTCCTATTGGATTAGAGCCCAATCTCTCTGAACTTATTTAACCTTAATTACCTCTTTAAAGGTTCCATCTTTACATGCAGTTGCACTGGGGTTTAAGGTTCCCACATATGAATTCTGAGAGAACAGAATTCAGTGCATACACTCTTTAACCTGATATCTCAACTCGGTCTTTGATTTGCTCATAAAGACTTTCTTCTCTATTTAGGCCTGACCACCCAAGTCTCCATAATACAAAACAAGTTCCAGGCTTTCTGCTCAGTTTGCTGCTGCCCAGCAGTTACTCTCTACCTAGCTTTTATGAGTCTTGTGCCCCTCTAATGAATCCAGGATTTGGTCAAGACACCCAAGAGGGAGCTCAATGGAAACTTCTGGATTTCCCTATCCATAACTCCTCCTTTTCAAGTACCCTCTCTTCCAGACCACAACCAGCTTAATAATCCCCAACTCTGATATCTGCCTTTTCTGTCCAGTGAAACTACTGCTCTTGTTTGCATTCTATATAAATGCACCACACCCCAGAAAATTTTCCTAGGAAGAAAACCAGTATAAAAGTAGGACATCCTTTGTAAGTATCCTCTCTCTGAAGGACCTCAGCCTCACATTGACTGCTGTCCAATGCCTGCAGCTTGCTGTAGTTCATATATTTTGTACACGACATAATAGGTTTTATGGATACTGTAAAGATGTCATAGTTGCATCTCACAGGTTTTGATATACATATACTTATCATTTATGTGAATATAATTCAACCTTCTTACGTAGATATATTCTGAAGTAGTATAGATTAACCTCCTAACAGGGAGAATTTTCTGCTTTCTTTTTTTTTCGGTATGCGGGCCTCTCACTGTTGTGGCCTCTCCCGTTGCGGAGCACAGGCTCCAGACATGCAGGCTCAGCAGCCATGGCTCACAGGCCCAGCCGCTCCGCGGCATGAGGGATCCTCCCGGACCGGGGCACGAACCCGTGTCCCCTGCATCGGCAGGTGGACTCTCAACCACTGCACCACCAGGGAAGCCCCTCTGCTTTCTATTTTTTAAATTGAGTTATAATTAACAAGCAATATTATATTCGTTTCATGTGTACCACATAGTGATTCAACACTTTTATACAATATGAAATGATCACCACAATAGTTATTCATTTCTGACTTAATTCCACAACTGTCTGAGAATATGCTCTGAATGATTCCAAACATTTCAAACTTGTTGTGACTTGCTTTATCATCCAGCATGTGATAGATTTTGTCAAATGTTACATGTGCATTTGATAATATTTTGCATATAATGTGTTAAATTAAATTTATTATTAAAATTAATTTCAGTTGTTATATTTTTAAGTTCTGGAATTCCCAGTGGATTCTTTCTCATAGATTCCAATTCTCTGGTGAACTTCTCCATCTTTTCATGTTTTTCTCTATTTATTCCTACATTCCTATATTTTCTTGAACATATTGATCATTATTATTTTAAAAATCTTGTCTGCTAGTTTCAATATCTGGGTCACCTATGTTTCTATTTTTATCATAGATTTGTTGATTGGCTATTGGTCATTTATTCCTATCCTTGCATAATAAATTTTACTGAATATTGGACACTGTAGATTAAAAATTGTGGAGTTTTGCCTGGAAGGGTTCACTCTTTCCTCTGTTAGTCAAATAGATGACCTGATCACCTCTAATGTAATCAGGGACTTTTAGCTGAATTTAGCTGGGGTCACAGCACTGTTAAGTGTCCATCTATGTCTGTTTTTCCCAGTTCTCAGAGAGCACCCTTCTAGGAATTTTTAACTTAAAACTTGATGAGTTTCCCAAGACACTATCTCAGGAAGGTCTTGGATGCAAATGCATTTCTCTTCTGCATAACTAGACTGTTAAAATTATATTCTGATTTTCAGAGGCTCTTTTCTTAACTTTTTAGCCCAATGCAGTTTCAGAAATTAGCAAATTTTTGAAGTGAAAATCAGCCGTGTTTCAGCCTCAGTTCTCTCTCTGTTTCCCCCTTCTCACTGGGATCTTGATTAGGTTTTAATTTGAAGCCCTAGGAGATCAGCAAAACCTCTGCTTGCATCTGTGTCTCAAATGATGACCCTCTGCCCAGGAAAATTCTCAAAACTCAGCTTCTTTCACTGCATCCAGTATTGGTAAAGGTTCCAGGGAAAAAGCAGATATACAGCATCATTTCAACCTTCCATATTCTCTGCTGTTTGAAATCTTGGAGCCTCTAGTCATTTTTGCTTCAACAGATTTCTGATACTTTAGAGAAATATTTTTGGTTTTTATTCACTAATTATAATTATTTTCAGTAAAAGAATTGGGCGGCCACAAGTGATTCCATCTTAGTCAGAAATAGAAGTTTGATCTATTTTTCAATTGGGATGTTTATCATTTCCAACAACTTAAGAAAACAGTCTTAACTGAAACTTTATTATCATGGAAGAAATCATGTAATAACAGCCAAGTGTATAAAATAGAAAATTGGCTATATAATTAATAACCTTATAATAAGAAAGTATAGTCATAAAAATGAAATGGGAAAATTACAAGAATATAATTTTAACGGAATAAGAGGATGTACATTTGTGGACTATAATTAAACAAACTGCTTTAGTTCTGGGTCATGTGATTATGATTTTTTTTCTTTTTCATAATTTTTTGATTTTTCTAATTTATTTAGTATGAGAATTTGTTGCTTTTAAAACAAGCAAAATTTTACACAAACTTAATGTTCAGTTATTTGGAAAATTCATCCCCAACAATTCTGCAAGCTTGATGGGTATGGGAAATATAAAGTCTAACCAGCCATGTGCGTGTTCCATGTACACAGACAAAATCTTAGAGAATATGGGAACTATTCGATAACATTATTATCAAAAGATAAACTAAAGTGATAAATTGTATACAATACCCAATGAATGCATATAAGATATATACCATTATGAAATATAACAAAGAGGAAAGCTACTTGACTCTGGTCTGGATGTCATGCATCTTGGAATTCCTAAAAATTCAGTGAAAGCAATAAACACAGCCAGTTTACAAAATGAAGATCAGTGTAAACTCTCATCATTAGTCTATGAGATATACTTATCTGCATGTGGAATAAATTTAGTTAATGCTTATTAGGAATAATGACTATGAAAAGCATTCATTGACAAGAGTGTATCACCTCTGTGTCTTGATGACTGAATAAGATACCAACAATCAGATAATAGGTGTGCTTTGCTATAGCAGCTAAAACAGCAGGAGTAAAAGGGCATTTGAATGTCATCACTCATATTCTCCATAATTTATTAGTTGCTCACTGTATGCTAGGCATAGAACCATTCATTCATGTAATTCTCACAATAATCTAAGAAGGAAAATTTTGCTTATACTACCTAAAAAATAGGTAGTAAAATGAGATCTTCAAGAATTTTAATGAGTAAATTCATTTCAGAATGTGAACTCTATACAACCTTAAGAGTAACATTGGAATGGTGGAAAACATTAAGGATACCCAGAAACTGAAAATCGTTATTCATTTTGGGAGATTGTGTTAAAATCATTGGTTATGTAGGGTGGACTCATTTTGCAAAACTTTGAACATGACTTCATTTATTGGTCAGTGACAAAAATCTCATCCTATATTAGATTTTTTTTTTTTTTTTTTTTGCGGTACGCGGGCCTCTCACTGTTGTGGCCTCTCCCGTTGCGGAGCACAGGCTCCGGATGCGCAGGCTCAGCGGCCATGGCTCACGGGCCCAGCCACTCCGCGGCATGTGGGATCTTCCTGGACCGGGGCACGAACCCGTGTCCCCTGCATCGGCAGGCGGACTCTCAACCACTGCGCCACCAGGGAAGCCCTATTAGATTTTTTTAATCATTGATTTATCTTCTACTACATGTAATTTCCGACCATATTGATGTAGTCATTTCGCTGAAAAAATTTAAATTTCATAGAATATATTGCAAGGGAAATACTTAAAGTGATAACAGCTATAGTAAGCAGAGGGGCGAGATTATGAACATATATATCCGAGATTGCATTTGACTGAACATAACAGAAACCTACTACAATGGCTTAACCAAATAAAGGTTAATTTTTCTCCCATAATAAGAAACTAAGGGAGTAGAAGTCCCAGGCTGGTACAGCGGCTTCAGGAAACTTTCAACATCCTTCTATTTTAGGTTTAGCCACCTTTGGTCTGTGGCTCTCATTCTATGGAAAATTCCCGGTTGCAATGTGGCAGGTCCAAATCCAGCCTGCAGTCTGCATTTCAGACTGTAGGAAGAAGGAAGGAACAAGCAACATTGGGGAATTTTCCACAAACGCAAACTGCTCTCTGAACACTCCCTTAGACTCTCATGTTTGTCTTGATGACAGATGACATGTATCAGCAATAGAAGCTGAGAAGTGTTTTTTCTTTGTTGTCGGTTTGTTTGTTTTTAATAAATTTATTTATTTGGCAGTTGGGTCTTCGTTGCTGTGCGCGGGCTTTCTCTAGTTGTGGCAAGTGGGGGCTACTCTTTGTTGCGTTGTGTGGGCTTCTCTTGTGGATCATGGGCTCTAGGCGTGTGGGCTTCAGTAGTTGTGGCACACAGGCTCAGTAGTTGTGGCACAGGGGCTTAGTTGCTGCGCAGCATGTGGGAATCTTCCCAGACCAGGACTTGAACCCATGTCCCCTGAATTGGCAGGCAGATTCTTAACCACTGCGCCACCAGGGAAGTCTGAGAAGTGTTGTTTTATAGGCGGTCACATGCCTCTCCAAACAAAATTTGGGTCCTGTACAAAAGGAAGATGGGGAAGACAGATATTGGGAAGGTAACCAACAGCAATTTGGACTTAATTAGATTAGTTTGGCTTAATTAGAAGAGTGAATAGAGAAAGTAGAGGATAAATAAATTTGAAAGGCCAAATCAAAGTTCTAAGGCAAAACAACACAATAAATGGTGATATCGACAAATATTTGGGATTCAGGGAAGAAGCTGAATCTGAGGCTGTAAGACAGGGAAAATCAGGATTAATTTGTAGATTCTTCCTATGCATGCATGCCAAATTTGAGGCCTGTGTATGTGAGTAATCATTAATTATAATTTTTACACTATAAAAATAATAGAATAATAATTAACATGTTTGGTGGGGTCCAAACTCTTTAATGAACCCAGCTTCCCTTCCTGAGGCTACAGTATACATGATTATAATAGATAACTATTGATTTTCCTAAGTGAATCATTTAGATATTTCATTCTCAAACCTATTGAAACCCCAATGCCTTATTTCTATAACAAATATTGTATAATGCTTAATTTGCTATTTTGAAAAGAATTTCACAGATATTAACTGATTTTTAAGGGCCTACACAATACTTTAGATAAATATAGAGAAGAAACAAAAAGAAACTTATTTAAAATAAAATATTATGTTTTTCTTTATGTAAATGCTTGGTCACAACTAGGTTTGAAGAGCTAACCAAATACTCAGATACTTCCCCCTACGTGTAGCATCACCGTAATGATAATGGCTATAACAACAGACTGATACAGGAGTCTTCTTTTGGTGAGAAGAACAATGGTGACATTGTTCTTAATCTTCTGAACAAACCGTGGTCAATTTCTGAACAAAACAATGTTAAATCTTTCCATAATTTATATCTTAATAGCATTCCTGCAAAATTCAAGTTATATTAAAAGCATACAAAATTTTTCTTGCTTCTGTGTAAAATGGAGTAATGTAGTAGGCTTAGTTACATGTGAACAGGTTCTTAACAACATGGATGAAAAGCTGTGAGGGATCCAAGATTCCTCTATCCTTCCTCCTGTGGGATTTTCACATATATTGCAGAATGTTTAAAATGTGTGGCTCGTGACCACAGACTGCTAGTGACAATTAGAAAATACCATCTTCCACATTTCTAAAATGGAAACAGTAATGCTTCCATTAAGAACCACTGACCTAGATGTTTGGTGTAAAAACTGAAATTTTGTTGTTGAAATTTTTCTACTAAATCAACTCTGCCTTAAAATTTATCTAGAAATTCTGGATGAACCTTGATAAGAACTTCTCTGGTCCACTCTTTGGATCTTATTTTACAGGATTCTCCTTCCTATTCTTTGTCTGTAGTTATCAAGCCAGCCAATTTGGGGAGTCAATTCCTTCATCCTCTAGAAGTACATTAAATTTATAAGCATTGCTGATAAATCATAGCATAACATTTATTTCTCCTTGTTACCAATGTCTGCTATTAAGATCCTGCGTCCAGGTCCACACTCCATAATTTGATGTTTTCTTTCTGTGTATGTAATTCACCAATGCCTGTTGACCTAGACTTCTGACTCATTGCCCGGTTCTGATCTGTAATGCTTAGCCTTCTCCATGCCTGACCAGCCTACACTGGATTTAGACATTTTTTAAAAAATTAATTAATTTTTGGCTGCACCATGCGGCATGTGGGATCTTAGTTCCTGGACCAGGGATCGAACCTCTGCCCCATGCAGTGGAAGGGTGGAGCCTTAACCACTGGACCACCAGGGAAGTCCCGGATTTAGACATTTTAATACTAGGTTGTAACTTTTTTTTTTTTTTTTTTTTGTGGTACGCGGGCCTCTCACTGTTGTGGCCTCTCCCATTGCGGAGCACAGGCTCTGGACGCGCAGGCTCAGCCGCTCCGCGGCATGTGGGATCTTCCCAGACCGGGGCAGGAACCCGTGTCCCCTGCATCGGCAGGTGGACTCTCAACCACTGCGCCACCAGGGAAGCCCGGTTGTAACTTTTGATACATGTAGGGGCCTTCGTTAGATCCCTCACTTCTCATTGATTCCTTCCCTGGATTCATTCCAGTTCCGTTGTATCTCCAAGAACCTCAGCCCTTATTGAACACACTCATTGTATACCTCTTCTTGCTTTGCTTCAGTACTTTAGGTCCTATTTCCTCACCATGCTACCCATGCCTGGCATAAAACACGAAATTCCTGGAAGAGGCAAAAACAATGAGAAAACATGGAAAGAAAGACATTGATTAAAAGAATCATCAACACCATAAGCATATAGACAATTAGAAAGAAATAAGGCTATATGAGTGTGGTTACCTTGTCAGTATTTTTCTTTTCTCCCATCATCTAATAACCCCAATTTATAATTAAATACCATAAGGATAGGGGTTTAGTTTTCTTGCCTATTGTGTGCTATTGATTTTCCAAATTTTATCCAGTGTCTGAACCACAGTAGATGCTCAATAAACATTTGTTGGTGAATGAATGAATGACACCATCACACGAATAGTAGCAGCAGTAAAAGGTAGTTTGTGTGAAAGTGTGAGGTTTCAAATCAAATAATGAAATAACCCACACATTTGTCTTAATTATAATGGTTAATTCAAATTAGTTAACTTACTTTGAAAGTCTTCTAATAACATTTTCTAGTAACAAATGCATACTTTTATGACCAGTAACAGTGTTTATTAGCCATATATATATATATATATATATATATATATATATATATATATATTTGTCCGTATTTTAGAGAATTTGATTTGAAATTTAAATTGCAAATTTTAAAGGAGTATCATTACTCTCTCTGTTTAAATGCTGGACAGCAACAACAATCATTCACATAGTTTAATTTTCCAACTTGAGAAATTTCTACTTGTTTATCTAGTGGGTAATTCACTTTAAAAATTATACGAATACTATCTTCTATTTGAACCTCAATGGCAAGTTACATTGCTATATGTAAATCACTTCAAATCAAACAAGAGTGTCAATCTCCTAAAACTGGCATATTTTGAAGTATAAAATATGATACATTAATGTCTAAGAATATTTTAAACTATTTGGTCTTATTCCTAAAAAAATAAGTAAAATTCCCATATAGAATATATTTGCTTCAAATTTTGAATTGATCTGAAAAATCCAGCAGTAGAACGCTCAGTATTTAGATGTGATTTCTGTATCACATAACTCTTTTGATGTATAAACAGAAGAAACAGTAAAAATTTCTCTTTTAGCATTGAGTACTATAATTTGAAAATAATAAGTTAATAATTTTCTGGTCTCATGGTGAACTAGGGAATTCAGAATATTCCTTTTCACAGGAACCATCAGAAGCAGGAGGCAAAAGATGGCAGCAGTGAGTCGTTCCAAGATCTCACAATACCCAGGTTCATTTTATTTTTCAATATTATCAAATTGTGCATTTACTAATATCTTCAGTTACAAATTATTTTAGAAGAACAGAAATCATCTGCCCTCTAAAGAAGTCTATAGGAACTGCCTACGGGTCATTTCCAAGGGATACAATTAGTGAATAGGGTTTGCTATTGCTCAGCTCAAAAATAACTCTAAAAAACTTTAGAAAATTATTTTCTTAACTTAGATCTATACGGGCATAAAAGACACCTGCATTTGCTGTGGATGGTATCTATACACCTACTGCAAATTTAATCTAAAATGGAACTGACCTACCCTCCAAGTCTGCATCCGTCCGTCCCCCCCCACCGCCAAAGACTTCCTGAGTTAAAAGATGCAAAGAGGAGTACAGGTTAAATTTTTTTTTCTAAAAATCTGACCAAAGCTATGGTGAAAACAAAGAACATCCTTTAAAATATAATGTGGCCTAATGGATACAGCACTGCTAATTAGTCTTGTACCCAATACTCCACAGTAACTGGACTGCCTTTCTGAGAACTAAAA
The DNA here is from genome assembly GCF_963924675.1 of Phocoena phocoena. NCBI lineage: Eukaryota > Metazoa > Chordata > Mammalia > Artiodactyla > Phocoenidae > Phocoena > Phocoena phocoena. Next base: position 10,280,410 of record NC_089221.1, on the reverse strand, counting down.
TAAAAAATACGGTTCAGCATCTGCTGAAAAATGGCCCAGCAGTGTCCTCCCTCAGAGGAGTCAGAAGTATATATTTTTAAAATAAATTTATTTATATTTTTGGGTCTTTGTTGCTGTGCACAGATTTCTCTAGTTGTGGCGAGTGGGGGCTGCTTTTCGTTGTGGTGCACAGGCTTCTCATTGCGGTGGCTTCTCTTATTGCAGAGCACGGGCTCTAGGAGCACGGGCTCAGTAATTGTGGCTTGTGGGCTCAGCAGTGGTGGTGCACGGGCTTAAGTTGCTCTGTGGCACATGGGATCTTTCCCGACCAGGGATCGAACCCGTGTCCCCGGCCTTTGCAGGCAGGCAGATTCTTAACCACTGCGCCACCAGGGAAGCCCCAAGTCAGAAGTACTTTAACATAGAGCCAGCTTTAAACTTGGAGCCAGGTTGGAGAACTACTTTTGGAGGTGAGACCAAGCCTATATATGCCTATCCAGCCTTGAGGTAGGAGGATTAAAAACGTACATTTGCACTGTTGTCAAAAGTCCTTGCTTAATCTTGCCCCTTGCATATATTTCTACCCGTTTAGCCTGTTTAAACACTTCTCCTTTGCTCTTACTTCAAATTTTAACTTCCTCCAAAGTATGCTAGAGAATAGCCTGGGATAAATATTCAGGTCATTTAACTTTGTTGGATAATCTCTTCTGACACAAAAGAGAAATACTTTGTTTCTGAGAATCACAAGCCCCTGGAATCCCTCTGATGACAACTTCCTGTATGCTGCCATGCTTATCTGTGTCTCGGAAACCAGCTCTGGGGAGGGGAGGAGTGAAGATCACAACCTCAGACAGTCTGGGATCCACAGGGTCAGGGATGGTGCACGGTGGCATCGTTAGGAAGGGTGTTTGCTCTGGTCCCCGGGCACGCTGCGCTCTGCCTACCCAAGTCTTGTAATTGCAACAGGGGTGAGCCCCGTCATGACTTCCAAAACCGAGGGACACGGGTGAAGGCCCAGAGGACTTCCTTGGCACAAGGGTCTTGTTTTCTAACAAGACTTTCACTGTTCACTGCGGTGATGCTCCTTGCTGTATTTCACAGCAAAGAGAGGCAGGCAAAGAGAAGTCCCCATGGAGTCAACGAGCTGTCAAACCAGGAGGTGACACAGAAAACCAATCTGAAAGTGACAAGAACAATACAGGGGGTATAGGAAGACTTTGGGGGAAGAAACGGATGAGGGTTTTCATCTTAGCCTGGGAGAGGGGGTAGGGGGGGGAGGAAGACAAGGTGGCAGAGGTGCGGAAGTTGGAAGAAAGAAGAGGCGGCGCTGGAGGAGGAGGTGAAGTTAGCATTACGATCCATTCAAGATCCAGACTAGACAAAGGTCTTTCTCGCAGAAAGTTACATACTTCCAGGTTCAAAACCAGAGGGATTTCGTTTAAGGAGAAAGTCTCTCCACCCTCGAAAAGCATGTTTAATCGAAGCACTGGAAGTGACAGAAGACTGGACAGACGCTGTGGGGAAGACCGGAGATGGATGTCTTGCCTTCTTCGCTCTAGAACCACAGGATTTGAGAGCCTCCATCTCCACCCAGCAGCAGTCACATTCAGCCTGCAGCCTGCCCCAGCGCACACACATGCTGTCTTAGAACCCCCTCCATCCCTGCCCTTTGTTTGCACGCTGACTTCTGCCAGACCACCATAAACTGTCAGCATCTTGCACGTAAATGAAGGCACTGGCCCTATGAGCACCGTTCTAACCCCGGGTTCCAGGCCTTCCTCGGGTCCTTCCCAGCTTTCGCCTGGTTCGCGAGCATCCACTCATCTGAGGGCCGGAGTCTGCGTTCGCAAGGATGCTCAGCCCTCTCCCAACCCGCGGCCTCCTCCCCTCTCTCCTGCTGCTGCCGATGCTGCAGCGAAAACCAGGAGAAGTGGAATGCGCACGGCGAAGCGCGGCGCTCTCGCGGTGGCACTGGGCATGCTCGGCACCCAGGGCAGGTTCAGGCGGCGGGGCGGACGCTGCTTCACTAGCCGGGCGCCCGAGCCGGCCGCCGAGGTATAGGTGGAGGCTGAGGCTGCCGCGCGCCGCGGGAGGAGCTTCGCCCGCGGCGGCGGCGGCGGCACAGGTGGCGCGGGCCGCGCGCGGGGCGCAGCACGGGAGCGCTCGGCGCCGGGCGCCGCGGCGGCCCCAGGCTCGCGCCCGCGGCGGCAGCCGGCCGAGCGGAGCTGCGGGCGAGGCGGTGGCGGCTCTCTCAGCCCGGCCGGCCGGCGGCGGCGGCGGCGCCCGGAGCCCGGAGGAGCCCCAAGGAGCCGGGAGGAGCCCGGAGGAGCCGGTGGGAATCCGCAGGAGCCCCGAGCCCGCGGAGCCCGCGGAGCCGGGCAGGGGGCGCTGCGCTCCCTGCGCTCGGAGGGGCCGCCGGGCCGGGCGCCGCGCACTGGCGTCGGGAGCCGCCTCTCCCCCGCGGCGCTCGCCCCTGCTCCCGGCCGGCATCCCTTGTTCCGCGGCCGCGCTCAGACAACAAAAGCGGAAGATGCTGCAGTTGGGCAAGGTCAGGACCTTGCCCTGAAGCCGGGCGGCGGCGCGCACGCCTTTTCCCGGACTGAGAAGCTGTCGCTGGTGGCGGGTGCATGTTCGCGAGGAGGCAGTCGGGCGCCGCGCCGTTCGGTGAGTTGCCTTCCGCCGGGCTGCTGGGGCCAGGCGCATCCTTCTCGGCGTCGTCGTCGTTGTTCTCCTCCTCCTCGCCGCCAGTGGGGGTTGGTCCTCGGCTACTCCGGCCGGCCGGTGACGGCGGCGGCGGCTGCTGCGCAGTCCTGTCAGCCGGGGGAGGACCGCGATCGCGCCGGGTCCCCTCTCGGAAGACGGCTCTGCCTGGAACGTGGCGCGGGGTTAGTGCCTTTCTCGGAGCGGTGACCAAGTGGCTCCTCTGCGTGTTCCCGCTCCCCGCCACCCATCTCCCCCGGAGGAGGCGTATATAGGGCAACACCAACAATACTGCTCCCTGCCACCCTCCCGAATATACCCGTTGCATCCATGACGTCCCTAATATACGGGAGAAGACGGGTGGGGGTGGGGAGGACTTCCCTCCAGTCCTTATGTTCAATGTCATTACGATGTTTGGCTAGAACAAAATGGAAATACTTGGTCGTATGTGTCCATGGCTGTTTCTTCAGTCTCCCGCTGCTTGCCAGACCCAGAGCCCCTTTGGTCTATATTTAGCTGTTTCAGAGGAAGCATTTGCAGCTCGATTCACAGGTTTCGGGGGCTTCTGCGTCCTGACAATAGAGAGCGAGGCTCCGGCAAGCGCCGTCTGAAACCCAGGTTCGGAACGCTGTGCATGTGGGTGGGAGGTGGCTAAGCGATATTTGGGTGATCGGTAATTAATGGCCGAAAGCAAAGCTGCTTTTCTTTTTCGCCGACCTTCATCTCATTCTGGCGTGTACTGTGTTTCTGTCGATTGCTGCTCAGCTGGTTCCAACCACTGCGTCCCGAATTAAGTCGCTAGAGAGGTGATGCAGCCTCCCTGGTCTGTGTGGTAGGAAAACAGTCTGAGAGGTTTTGGGATGTGTGTATGTCTGTGTGTGTGGTTCCCACCACGAACAGTTACTTATAAAAATGCCTAAAGTTGTGTTTCCCTGCGAATGTTGGGGTAGTGAAGGGTGTGGAAAAAAAGATGGGCAGGTTGTGGTTCCAAGATGTTTATTTTCCCCTTGCGTGCTTCTCTTGAACTGATCTGATTTGCTTTGGCTCTGAAAGGTGTTTTTAAGCATGCGTGCCTAATGCTACCAAGCAAATACGTTAGTTTCGAAAAGGGATATGTTACAACCATAGTGTCAGGTCTGATATGTATATATTTTCACTTTTAGGAACTAGGTGACTGATATTTAAGATGCTTGGAATTTTCTGCAACGACTTCTATGAAAATAGGGAGGTGCTGAAACTACCTGAGTTATCTCATTGTGCATCTTTCCATCTGCAGCTTTAAATTACCATGGCTACTGATGGTAGTTTAGTTCACCTCTTTGCTGTTAGTAGTTCACCTGCAGGATTAAAAGGCTTTAGAGCTGTACCACTTAAAAAATCTCATGGAAGAGTGTTTGATATGACTCATACCGAATTACAGGGCTGTACCTGTGCCTCATTTGGGGCGCTTGCTCTATGAGAAGTATGACAGATAGGGGTGGGCATCCTCAACTGTGGACTCAATGCTTTAAAGCTCCGTGAAATCTCTTTGCCACATGCAGAATCCATTTTTAATGTTTTGGGGAAAACGTTCGATGGCATCCTCACTGATTGGTGGGTTACACGATCTCAGGACTTGAATGAAGATGATTGCATCTGGAGTTAGATGTTGAAATTTGGGAAGCCTGTAATTATACAGCTAACAAGGCTCAGCGTCGCAGAAGGACTAGCAAGGTCTATATGGCTCGAGTTAATCGAAGATTGTGATTAGTTTTACCAATGTTGCTTTAGTTTCACCTTATTCATATTCAGAGAACTTTCCAAGAGCACTCTGAATACACTCTTGTGCTTGTTGCATTGTTTTAACATCAGATTTCTTGCAGAAAGAAGCAATAGGTGACATACACATTAATTTCTCTTTTCAATTTTCCTTTTGAAAATGTTTCAGTTTTAAACATGATTCTTAGAGGACTAGTAGAGATTACTCTGTGCCTATGTGTGCACACGGAGAGCAGCTGATGGGCGTGGGAAAAACTACATGTATCGGATGTGTGAGTTTTATGTTATATTGCAGGTTGAAAATGATAGTAGTTGATTGAACGGCAATTGTAGTGAGTACAGGAGGTCGTTGCCCTAGTAAAATTGTCATAGTCTTGTGGAAAGGAGTTATTTAATTTGGTGTATGTTTGTGTCTTTGTAGAACCTAATCATTAGATATGTCACTAATGTTTTCGTTGTTCACAATAATACTCATGCACTGTCAAATTACAGTAATTCCAGCAAATTCGCGTCTTTCACAATTAGAATACAAGCCACTTCTTTCTTCCACTGAAATAGTTCATCAGAGAGAAAAATGGAATTCAGATGATATTAGTTGAAAATGTGATCTATAATTTTGTTAAATAACTTCTAAGGATAATATCACATTCATAGTGACCTGTAAAATTAAAATGAAGTTATAATATTATCAAATATAACATTACTCTTGACATGTAAGTGAATACGCAGTACTTTTCCTGACAGTGTTTTGGAACTTGACAGTTCCTATTGTGCTTTTTCAAAGTTCTGTTTTATATGGTATGCATTTATGTAGAATTGTTGAAGAGTTCTCCAGAGTAATTTCATCAGGTTGTCTTTATGTAAGAAAATACTAAAGTTACATTTAAAACAATTTATTGTAATTTGTCCATAAAGTGAGGGATGGTTTGTATGGACCAGTATTTCTGGTTGTAACAAGTCAGTTGAACTAAAATAGGAACTGTTGCCATTTTGAACTGCCAAAAGCGTTCTTTTTTTTTCTTTCTTTCTTTTTCTGATGATTATCCCCAGAAGATATGAATGCCCATTCATGGTTATTTCTCTGTGTGAACTTTAATTTATTTAGTGGGGAATTGGTTATGCTAGGATTACTATTCCTAAAAGTTTTTATTTTTTTTATAAAGATTTTTATCTTTAAAAGATGCCACAGAGTTGCGAGTACCTAAACTTGAACACACATAATTCAGAGGGTGAACAATAATCAAGAGAAGACCAACAGGTGTTTTTAAATTCAGTACTTCCATTGAAGGCATAGTACAGTGGGTCTTTGCTGGGCTGAAATACACCTTCAAGCCAGATTCTTCAGTTGGCTTCCATGATGGTTTTCATGACTCATATTCCAAAGCTGTTCTCAGGACTATGGTACTTTGATGGCTTTGTGATAAGTGTCAAATGGATAGGGATGAAAAGTTAATTTGAGCAAGAATAGTTCATGATACTTGCTGCTGGCTTTGTTTTATCTGATAATATGCCAAAGCAACAGGTTTTTATATTAATGTAAAATATTAAACATGTCATAGATAAATAATTTCTATCACATTCTGTGCCAGTCTAGCCTACTGATTAATAAACTGCCTGGTTGGCTTTAATGAATACAGTTATATTCACAAACAGTACCTCCAGCCCAGGAATCTCACAGAAATATTTTACCATACTATGCTTTTAGTCCATGAAAAATGTTAAGACTCATTACAGAAATGTGTAGTTATGACACCTCCACTTGTTTATCTTTTGATCACGTAGCAGCTGAGTGTAATTTGAAGTTCTATATCATGGTTAATTGCTTTGTAGGAAATGTCTTAGCTATATTAGGCTATGGAAGTTACACTCTGTATCAATTAGTTTTTGACATACTGCAAATAATGACTAAGTGAAACAATGCTTCCTAGAAGCTTTCCATCTTAGGCAAATATTCACCTGTGTCCCTTGGTGAAATTCTTGAAAAGTTATCTGTGAAATGAATTACATGTATTGAAACTAATTATTCCATTAATTGTTACTTCAGGTCAGAAATATATTTCTAGAGAAAACATTGGGCTTTGCCCTATAACATATATATGTCATATTTTTACTATTTAACATATTTATGTATAATATTAGAATATATATATCATAATGTAATGCTATTTTGGATTCTGCTTCGAGTAAGTGGAGAGGTGAGAGAGCACCGGCTTTGGATGGATCCCAGCTCTGGCTATACTAAGCTGTGTGTCCTTAGCCATTTATGTGATCCTCAGTTTTTAGCTCGATTTTTTCAGATGTAAAATGGGTACAATAAATATATGTATACATTCAATAAATAAATAAACAAACAAAATGAACGAGTCATGGTGATGAAATGTACAGCATGGGGAATATAGTCAATAATAATTTATAATAGATTTGTATGTCTTATTTTTAAAAATGAGTACAATAACACAGGATCTCAAAGTGTTTTAGGGTAAAGTAAGTGCAGAAATAGCTTGTAATTATAAATATTTGTACAAGTACAAGAGGTGGATATCTATATATTAGGATGAGTACTTATGCTTCATGTATGTATTATTAAATACGTTGTAAAAGCCATGACCCTCTCTAACAAAGGCTTTTAAATAGATATATTCTCTCCCTACTACTATTGATATTATTAGTGTGTTATGTAGATTTACATGTAAAATAAGTTTTCTGCTCTTCAACATGCCAGTCCTTTACATATGAAAATATATAATAGTTAAGCTAAAAGAGAAGCAAATTATATCTCCTGGCACCATTATTTAAAAAGACTCTAATCTAACAGTCAGAAATTACAAAATTTTGATATTTTCTATTAACGTTATACTATTCACCTGATTACAGTCAAATTTTCTACAAAGATGAACAGTGTACAAAGAATATTATAGACGGTTTAATAAACATCCCTCTTCATGAGGTCAAATGTTAAACATCTGCTCTGTTTAGAACCACAGAGCATGAATCCCGTCATAAAATCATTGTGACAAAGAGAAAAAGAAACTTAAACAGCTAAATTTATTGCATAAGGAGAAAACACACCCCACCCATAATTACAATCAAGTTTTTGGGGGAAAAAAAAAGTGTGGGTCCATTGGTACCTTTTTGAAAATAAATGGTCATTTCCACTTGTCCTTTCACTCTTAGTTGCTTCAGTGAAATGCTGAACCCCTCTGGGTTTGATTCTGCCCAGCTCCTGTGAGGTAGAACTGAGATCTTCAGCATAATTTTTATGATAATAATGCTTGGATGCATCTTAGACTTTGTTACAGAATGTGACCCGTATAACAGGAGGCTAATTTATCTTCAGTCAGAAAAACATTTTGACAATAAATGTGGGTATTTATATTCAAATTTATGTATTGCTGTGGGAACTGCCAGTTATAAGTTACCAGAGTGAAATCCATGTTACCATAAAAGACCGTTCTGCTTTTTGGATCAAAGTATATGGGTGAGCCAATTATGTTTGGTTAAATAACTATGTGTCAGAGTTTCTATAAGTTTTGAATGATACGGAGTGTGTTACTAGATGGGATGTTTAGTTTATAACATTAGATGAGAGGGAACAGTTAATTCTATCATTGAAGTTAGTTATTACATTTATCCTGAATAGCTGAGGACTGGAGATTTTTCATTAATAATAACATTTTTTGCTAAATAGATGTCATTATTACAACTTTCATTAGACATCTGGTTTAATATATATGTATTAAGAAAAATGCACTTTGTACACATGTTTTGAATAATTTATGATTTGGTTTAGAAGCATCTTCATAATCTTATAATGCTTATTGTAATCTTTTCTCCCTTAAATGCAACAACATAAATCATAGAAAGGTATGCATTTACATCAAATTATAAAATGTGCAGAAATGTGGACTGGTGGTATCTCTAAGGAACCCAGTAAATATCAACCCTCCCTGATTCTGAAAAAAGTTGGGATGTGGGAAGAAAAAAAGGAGAAAGGGGTGGCCACCATGGGAGAAATATCCATTTTGATTAGTATAGCTTGATGTGATGCCAAATGACATCCAGGACCCTGGCCTTCCTCCCTCCCCTTCCCACGGGGACAGAGCTGGCTCTGAGCTCTAGAGCCTAAGCCTTGCTCTCTGCAGGCAGGGAGATCTCCAGAGGAAGAAGGAAGAAGCTAGCCAAGCTGATTCCTTTATTCTTGAGAGGCAGAGAAAACCAAGGGTTGGGGAGAGGCCAAAAGTGTTATATTAATTAAGTTCCTTTCGCCTGGAAGGAAATATCACCAGTAGGGAAAAAGTGTTCCTTTTATTGATATGGTTTATAAAGAATTCTGGTTGTAGAATTCTGGATATAGTGGGTTTAATGGTATTTTGCTTGATGGTTGAACTCTTTAAATATTTTATGGTATTTTGACACTATAACAGGAATTACCAGGGGACTGTGCAATGCCCTGGCTGATTTATAGAGTCTGGTCCATGAAATTCAGCTGATTTATGTATTGCCAACTTAAAAATAACTCATTTCTTCCCTTACTCCCCATGCTAGAATTTGACTGTCAGTAATTGGATGGCCTTGTAAGGGGTACGAATTGGACATAAAAAGGACAGTGTCAAAATCTGACTTCCCAAACTGTATATAAATGGTGACCCATGCTAGCTATTATTCACAGCACTTTCTACCTCAGTGTAGATAATTAGAGTTTGGCTGTTGTTTCATGTTTTAACTTTGAATAGGAGCAATAATGGACACCATTAAGAAAGAAGAAAAAAACAGGATTTCCATAGACATGATGTCTGATTTGACTTCAAGCATGACTACTCAACCTAAAAAAAACCCCAAAACGAAAAGCTCATTTCTTAAAATAAATTTTCTTCTTCTCTCTCAAATATTTTATTTGGACTTTCAAACATTAGAGTAACATAGCGGTCATTACCTTCAGTAGCATAGAATAATTTAATTTCCAGGAAGAGCAACTTCTTTGGCAGCAAACCAAGTCTTCCGAATATAAAAGAGCCCAAATTCAGCCTCTTGTTTCCAACACATTCCTTGTTGGTGCTGAGCATGGTATTTTTAGGCTCACTGGATGAAGCGGGAAGGAGTTCTCCAGAAAGACAGACAGGTGACGTGGGCATCGTGTAGATAGTCTGAGAGACAGGAGGAATCATGTCACATTTACCCAGGGCATGGAAGGTAGTGCAGAAAGACTGGGGCTTGTAGTGTGTAGATCAAACTGTTTGGCCTGAGTTGGGTTGGAAAAGAATATAATGTTGAATGCATAGTAGATGTATAGACATGCAATGGCACCTCTGTCCAAAAAAATATTATGTAGCTATGAGTTATCTTTTCAAAGAATAGTTGAGTGTATGGGCAGTATTCATGGTACTGAAGGTGAAGAAGAAAATCCAGACAAAAACCTATATTGAATAGGATACCCATCCTACACACCCACTCACGTAGACACACAAACACAAGAACATAGTATTTATGGCAGTTTCAAGTGTTTTGTTCTTTATATATTATCTCTCCACCAAGTATATCATAACTTGATATATAATACATCACCACACAGGAAAAAAATCATGCCTTTAAATTTTTGAACAGAATATTATATATTTGCTTTGGGATAAATTTCATTAATCAGCTGAATGTCTGACTGAAAGTAAACAGAGTTCATTGTTCGTGGAGTGCATATTACACATATTCTAATCAGTGCCACACCTAGGTTTATTCTGCTTTTAAATTTGAGAGATGTATTGTGTAGTTTTAGCAAGTTGTTGTCTTCTTGAGAACTCCGCAGCACGTTAGTGAAATATTTTTCTCTTTTTCAACTAATGCTTTATTATTGTTTTCCGTTTTTAAAAGTAATGCACGCTTATTAACAATTTGGAAAATAGAGAATTGATTCAAAGAAGCTAAAGTTCATGTATGATCTCAAGCCTCCGAAGTGAGTATATTTTTAGTAGAAATGCTATCCCATGTCCCATACACATATTTAAATTTAGAAGACTTCTCATATTCTGTTTTGTTACCCTTTTAACATGTAAAATGGCATTTGTCATATAATTAATATTCATCCATACCTTTATATAACATCAGTTACTTAAATAACTTGCTGTTTTTGGAGATTGACGGCATTTTCTTTTTGGGGTGGTATATATGATGTTATAATTAAAGCTAAATAGTTTTCATCTGGTTATTTTCTCTAGGTTACTTCCCTAGAACTGGATGTTTTCAGGACTATTGATATATGTTGTCACATTGTCCTCCAGAAAGATTCCATAAATTATATTTCTTCAGGCAAGGCAAGAGTGTGCCAATTTCCCCATAATTTTGATAACACTGGGTATTATAATTAAAAAAAAAAACCAAAACAACAATTTTCAATTAAATAGGGGAAATATCGTGTTTTCCTGTGGTTTAGTTTCCTTCTCATTGAATATGGCTGAGGTTAAATATTGTATAAGTTTATGACACACTCCTAATTCTTTGGAGAATTATCTTTCTGTATCTTCTGCATACTGCTTAATTGGTCTATTTGCCTTGTCCTTGATTTGTGTTCTTGTTGATAGTAATTACATTACCCTTTGCCATGTTTTACCCGTTTATCCCTCATTTTATGAATTCTTATTTTATTTCACTTATTTTTTATGTTGGGGTAGGAGTTTATTAATTAATTAATTTATTTTTGCTGTTGTGGGTCTTCGTTTCTGTGTGAGGGCTTTCTCTAGTTGTGGCAAGCGAGGGCCACTCTTCATCGCATTGCGCGGGCCTATCACTATCGCGGCCTCTCTTGTTGTGGAGCACATGCTCCAGACGCGCAGGCTCAGTAGTTGTGGCTCACGGTCCCAGTTGCTCCGCGGTATGTGGGATCTTCCCAGACCAGGGCTCGAACCCGTGTCCCCTGCATTAGCAGGCAGATTCTCAACCACTGCACCACCAGGGAAGCCCTGAATTCTTATTTTTAAAGTATAATTCTAAAGCTTGTAGTTCAGTATATCCCCATTTCTTAGAAGGAATTCTTCTTTAAGGAAACTTTCTACTGCTCTCTGCTTCTGTGTGCCCCAGTAGTAAAGATGCCAGTGGAACACATGGAGGGAATAGCTTAATAGTTGTAGCTCAACATGACAGAGTTCATAGCTCAACTTTTCCATTTTTTAGTGAGTAGATAAGTTACCACTAAGTGTCATAGTTGATGGAGGGGAAATAAAAATTCCTGTGTCTTCAGGTTTTTGTGTGGGCAAACTGAGAGAGTATGGACATAAAATACATAGCGAGAAACTAGTACATTAGTGAACCTCACTTACTTTAGTAATTTAATAATCATATATACAGGTACATATATATCTACATATATCATGTATACAATGTACAAGTCATAGAGGACCATGCTTCTCCCGACCCCCACCCCATATTGCTAATCAGTCCCTTTTTATCACTGATTCTAAAATCGTAGGACATAGTTGGCCCACAGTAAACACTCTGCTAATCACGGTGAGCTATATGAACACTTTAAAAAAAATTTATTTATTTATTTATTTTACAGCAAGTTCCTATTAGTTATGTTTAATACATATTAGTGTATACATGTCAATCCCAGTCTCCCAATTCATCACTGCCCCCCCCCCCCGCCACTCTCCCTCCCCCTTGGTGTCCATACGTTAGTTCTCTACATCTGTGTCTCTGTTTCTGTCTTGCAAACCAGTTCATCTGTACCATTTTTCTAGTTCCACATATATGCGTTAATATACAATATTTGTTTTTCTCTTTCTGACTTAACTTCCCTCTGTATGATAGTCTCTAGATCCATCCATGTCTCTACAAATGACCCAATTTTGTTCCTTGTTATGGCTGAGTAATATTCCATTGTATATATGTACCACATCTTCTTTATCCATTCATCTGTCGATGGACATTTAGGTTGTTTCCATGACCTGGCTATTGTAAATAGTGCTGCAGTGAACATTGAGGTGCATGTGTCTTTTTGAATTATGGTTTTCTCTGGATATATGCCCAGTAGTGGGATTGCTGGGTCATATGGTAGTTCTATTTTTAGTTTTTTAAGGAACCTCCATACTGTTCTCCATAGTGGCTGTATCAATTTACATTCCCACAAACAGTGCAAGAGGGTTCCCTTTCTCCACACCCTCTCCAGCATTTGTTGTTTGTAGATTTTCTGATGATGCCCATTCTAACTGGTGTGAGGTGATACCTCATTGTAGTTTTGATTTGCATTTCTCTAATAATTAGTGATGTTGAGCAGCTTTTCATGTGCTTCTTGGCCATCTGTATGTCTTCTTTTGAGAAATGTCTGTTTAGGTCTTCTGACCATTTTTGGATTGGGTTGTTTGTTATTTTTATATTGAGCTGCATGAGCTGTTTATATATTTTGGAGATTAGTCCTTTGCCCGTTGGTTCATTGGCAAATAGTTTCTCCCATTCTGAGGGTTTTCTTTTAATCTAGTTTATAGTTTTCCTTTGCTGTGCAAAAGCTCTTACATTTCATTAGGTCCCATTTGTTTATTTTTGTTTTTATTTCCATTACTCTAGGAGGTGGGTCAAAAAAGATCTTGCTGTGATTTATGTCAAAGAGTGTTCTTCCTATGTTTTCCTCTAAGAGTTTTATACTGTCCAGTCTTACATTTAGGTCTTTAATCCATTTTGAGTTTACTTTTGTGTACGGTGTTATGAAGTATTCTAATTTCATTCTTTTACATATAGCTGCCCAGTTTTCCCAGCACCAATTACTGAACAAACTGTCCTTTCTCCATTGTATATCCTTGCCTCCTTTGTCATAGATTAGTTGACCGTAGCTGTGTGGGTTTATCTCTGGGCTTTGTGTCCTGTTCCGTTGATCTATATTTCCATTTTTGTGCCAGTACCATATTGTCTTGATTACTGTAGCTTTGTAATATGGTTTGAAGTCAGGGAGTCTGATTCCTCCAGCTCTGTTTTTTTCCCTCAAGTTTGCTTTGGCTTATTCGGGGTCTTTTGTGTCCCCATACAAATTTTAAGATGTTTTGTTCTAGTTCTGTAAAAAATGCCATTAGTAATTTGATAGGGATTGCACTGAATCTTTAGATTACTTTTGGTAGTATAGTCATTTTCACAATACTGATTCCTCCAATCCAGGAACATGGTATATCTCTCCATCTGTTTGTGTCATCTTTGATTTCTTTCATCAGTGTCTTACAATTTTCTGCATACAGGTCTTTTACCTCCTTAGTTAGGTTTATTCCTAGGTGTTTTATTCTTTTTGTTGCAATGATGAATGGGATTGTTTCCTTTATTTCTCTTTCTGATCTTTCATCATTAGTGTATAGAAATGCAAGAGATTTCTGTGTTTTAATTTTGTATCCTGCAACTTTACCAAACTCATTGATTAGCTCTAATAGTTTACTGGTGGTATCTTTAGGATTCTCTCTATATAGTATCATGTCACCTGCAAACAGTGAGAGTTTTACTTCTTCTTTTCCAATTTGTATTCCTTTTATTTCTTTTTCTTCTCTGATTGCCATGGCTAGGACTTCCACAACTATTATGAATAATAGTGGCGAGAGTGGACATCCTTGTCTTGCTCCTGGTCTTATGGGAAATGCTTTCAGTTTTTCACCATCGAGAATGATGTTTCCTGTGGGTTTGTCATATATGGCCTTTATTATGTTGAGGTAGCATCCCTCTATGCCCACTTTCTGGAGAGTTTTTTCGTAAATGCATGTTGAGTTTTGTCAAAAGCTATTTCTGCATCTATTGAGATGATCATATGGTTTTTATCCTTCAGTTTGTTAATATGGCATATCACATTGATTGATTTGCATATATTGAAGAATCCTTGCATCCCTGGGATAAATCCCACTTGATCATAGTGTATGAGCCTTTTAATGTGTTGTTGGATTCCGTTTGCTAGTATTTTGTTGAGGATTTTTGCATCTATATTCATCAGTGATATTGGTCTGTAATTTTCTTTTTTTGTAGTATCTTTGTCTGTTTTTAGTATCAGGGTGATGGTGGCATTGTAGAATGAGTTTGGGAGTGTTCCTTCCCCTGCAACTTTTTGGAAGAGTTTGAGAAGAAAGGGTGTTGCTCTTCTCTAAATGATAGAATTCACCTGTGAAGCCATCTGGTCCAGGGCTTTTGTTTGTTGGAAGATTTTTAATCACGGTTTCACTTTCATTACTTGTGTTTGGTCTGTTCATATTTTCTATTTCTTCCTGGTTCAGTCTTGGAAGATTATACCTTTCTAAGAATTTGTCCATTTCTTCCAGCTTGTCCATTTTATTGGCATAGAGTTGCTTGTAGCAGTCTCTTATGATGCTTTGTATTTTTGTGGTGTCTGTTGTTACTTCCCCTTCTTCATTTTTAATCTTATTGGTTTGAGTCCTCTCCCTGTTTTTCTTGATGAGTCTGGCTAAAAGTTTATCAGTTTTGTTTATCTTCTCAAAGAATCAGCTCTTAGTTTTATTGATCTGTGCTGTTGTTTTCTTTGTTTCTATTTCATTTATTTCTGCTCTTTATGATTTCTTTCCTTCTGCTAACTTTGGTTTTTTTTTTTTTTGTTGTTCTTCTTTCTCTAATTGCTTTAGGTGTAAGGTTAGGTTGTTTATTTGAGGTGTTTCTTTTTTCTTGAGTTAGGATTGTATTGCTGTAAACTTCCCTCTTAGAACTGCTTTTGCTGCATCCCATAGGTTTTGGGTCATCATGTTTTAATTGTTATATGTTTCTACGTATTTTTTGATTTCCTCTTTGATTTCTTCAGTCATTTCTTGGTTATTTAGTAGTGTATTGTTTAGCTTCCACGTGTTTGTGTTTTTTATAGTTTTTTTCCTGTAATTGATATTTAGTTTCATAGTGTTGCGTATCGAAAAGATACTTGATACGATTTCAATTTCCTTAAATGTATCAAGGCTTGATTTGTGACCCAAAATATAATCTATCCTAAAGAATGTTCCATGAGCACTTGAGAAGAAAGTGTATTTTGTTGTTTTTGGATGGAATGTCCTATAAATATCAATTAAGTCCATCTTGTTTAATGTATCATTTAAAGCTTGTGTTTCCTTATTTATTTTCAATTTGGTTGATCTGTCCATTGGTGAAAGTGTGCTGTTACAGTCCCCTACTAGTGTTGCATTATTGTCGATTTCCCCTTTTATGGCTGTTAGTATTTGCCTTATGTATTGAGATGCTCCTATGTTGGGTGCATAAATATTTACAATTGTTATATCTTCTTCTTGGATTGATCCCTTGATCATTATGTAGTGTCCTTCCTTGTCTCTAGTAATAGTCTTTTTTTTAATGTCTATTTTGTCTAATATGAGAATTGCTTCTCCAGCTTTCTTTTGATTTTCATTTGCTTGGAATATCTTTTTCCATCCCCTCACTTTCAGTCTGTATGTGTCCCTAGGTCTGAAGTGTGTCTCTTATAGACAGCATATATATGGGTCATTTTTTTGTAGCCATTCAGCCAGTCTTTGTCTTTTGGTGGGATCATTTAATCCATTTACATTTAAGGTAATTATCAATATGTATGTTCCTGTTACCATTTTATTAATTGTTTTGGGTTTTTTTTGTAGGTTCTTTTCTTCTCTTGTGTTTCCCGTTTAGAGAAGTTCCTTTAGCATTTGTTGTAGAGCTGGTTTGGTGGTGCTGAATTCTCTTAGCTTTTGCTTGTCTGTAAAGCTTTTGATTTCTCTGTGGAATCTGAATGAGATCCTTGCTGGGTAGAGTGCTCTTTGTTGTAGGTTCTTCCCTTTCATCACTTTAAGTATATTGTGCCACTCCCTTCTGGCTTATAGAGTTTCTGCTGAGAAATCAGCTGTTAACCTTATGGGAGTTCCCTTGTATGTTTTGTTGTTTTTCCCTTGTTGCTTTTAATAATTTTTTTTGTCTTTAATTTTTGTCAGTTTGATTACTGTGTGTCTCAGCGTGTTTCTCTTTGGGTTTATCTTGCCTGGGACTGTCTGTGCTTCCTGGACTTGGGTGGCTATTTTCTTTCCCATGTTAGGGAAGTTTTCAACTATACTCTCTTCAAATATTTTCTTGGGTCCTTTCTCTCTCTCTTCTCCTTCTGGGACCCCTATAATGTGAATGTTGGTGCATTTACTGTTGTCTCAGAGGTCTCTTAGGCTGTCTTCATTTCTTTTCATTCTTTTTTCTTTATTTTGTTCTGCAGCAGTGATTTCCACCAATCTGTGTTCCAGGTCACTTATTCATTCTTGTGCCTCAGTTATTCTGCTATTGATTCCTTCTAGTATATTTTCCATTTCAGTTATTGTATTGTTTCTCTGTTTGTTTGTTCTTTAATTCTTCTTGGTCTTTGTTTAATGTTTGCTTCATCTCGATCTTTGCCTCTGTTCTTTTTTGAGGTCCTGCATCATTTTCACTATCATTATTCTGAATTCTTTTTCTGGAAGATTGCCTATCTCCACTTCATTTAGTCGTTTTTCTGGAGTTTTTTCTTTTCCTTCATCTGGTACATAGCCCTCTGCCTTTTCATTTTGTCTATCTTTCTGTGAATGTGGTTTTTGTTCCACAGGTTTCAGGACATTTTGTCTATCTTTCTGTGAATGTGGTTTTTGTTCCACAGGTTTCAGGACTGTAGTTCTTCTTGCTTCTGCTGTCTGCCCTCTCGTGAATGAGGCTATCTAAGAGGCTTGTGTAAGCTTCCTGATGGGAGGGACTGGTGGTGGGTAGAGCTGGGTGTTGCTCTGATGGGCAGAGCTCAGTAAAACTTTAATCTGCTTGTCTGCTGGAGGGTGGGGCTCAGTTCCCTCCCTTTTGGTTGTTTGGCCTGAGGCGACCCAACACTGAAGCCTACAGGCTTTTCGGTGGGGCTACTGGTGGTCTCCCTGAGGGCTAACGCCAAGGAGTACTTTGCAGAACTTCTGCTGCCAGTGTCCTTGTCCCTGCAGTGAGCCACAGCCGACCCCGCCTCTGCAGGAGACCCTCCAACACTAGCAGGTAGGTCTGGTTCAGTCTTGTCTGGGGTCACTGCTCCTTCCCCTGGGTCCTGATGCACACACTACTTTGTGTGTGCCCTCCAGGAGTGGAGTCTCTGTTTCCCCCAGTCCTGTGGAAGTCCTGCAGTCAATCCCACTAGCCTTCACAGTCTGATTTTTTGGGAGTTCCTTCTCCCATTGCTGGACCCCCAGGTTGGGAAGCCTGACGTGGGGCTCAGAGCCTTCACTCCAGTGGGTGGACTTCTGTGGTATAATTGTTCTCTAGTTTGTGGGTCACACACCCAGCGGTTATGGGATTTGATTTTATTCTGATTGTGCCCCTCCTACCATCTCATTGTGGCTTCTCCTTTGTCTTTGGATGTGGGGTATCTTTTTTGGCGAGTTCCAGTGTCTTCCTGTCGATGATTGTTCAGCAGTTAGTTGTAACTCCGGTGCTCTCACGATACGTACAGTTATGTTTTCATTGTCCAAAATGATTCATGAACTAAGATTTGTTTGCTTTTGGTTCGTTTTGAGTGCTCAGCACTGTGGCTCTCTGGAGGGAACACTGGCTTAGAATTCCGAGTTCTGGCATCCAGGTCATGCTTGATACTAGCTTTCTATTGTGACCTTGAGTCTGTACTTATTTTGTCTTCTGCTCATTGGGATCAAAATTCACAGGTCTTTTGTGAATGTGATATGATAATTCATATGAAAATGCTTTGGGAGGCCGAATCATAACAAGCATTTAAGTATAAAATATATTCCCTGGAACTTTCAATGTGCTTCAAAAATAGAGTAATCTTTTTTTTTTGCATGAATTGGAATCAAAAGATTTTCTTGTCTGTAAAACTAAGTCTCTGACCTCCATTACTAATAGCGTCATAAACTGCCCAATTCTCTGATGGTTGTAAAGATACTGCTACATTTCACGCCATTGGGTATCGCCTAAAGGAAGAATTCTCCTTTATCCATCCGCGGAAGTAATTCCTGTTCTTTCTTTATACCACTTCAAAAATTATATGTTATACCAAAGTGGCTCAATAAAATTCCTTCTATATTTTTCTTTTTTGCACAGATATTTGCTGCTTAAAAAGGAAGTAGAATGAAACCCTATTGTTCCTCAGAGATTGAAGTCTGTAGAAATGTCCCCAGAATATTATTTTCTCTCCTGGTGGGCTGCGGAGTCTGGCGCCTGGAAGGCTTTATCAGAACAGTTTTAGAAGTGTGAACGATAGCTGGCTTCCATTTTTTGAGCAGATTTCCTTAAATACTTGGAAGAAAATTGCAGAGAATTCTTATCACTGTAACTGTAGCCTGCCAATAGGAAGAAATCATGTGTAAGTTACAGAAAAAAAAAACCACCCTTTAATTTGTTCCCTATTCTTATATAACTTTTGAAGGAAGGGGAGTTAATATGCGTCACTGAGAACATTTCTTAGTGAGTAGCAAAGTTTTAGGTACTCAGGAGGAGATGCAAATTATGGTTTTGCTCACTGCTTGGAGCAGGCTCAGGTATGAATCCTTTTCTCTTCGAAATATGAAGTCTTCTTTCTGCAGCTGAGGGCAGGTTGGGTGATAAATTGGATAGTGATTTCATATTTCCTGGTTCAGCAGTTGAGATGATTCATGGGGTGCTTTTAGCTTGTACATGTGAACCCTAGAAAGAAGCAGAGTGTGAGAAGGTGGGGCAAGAGGATGGCTGGGGGAAATTGACGCTTGGCGACATTCCGTCTTCCTCCACAGATACAGACTGTGGACACACAAGACAGTATGTTCTGGAGAGCTCTGATAGATGGTGTGGGAACTTGCTAACACCTGGGAAGAAGTGTGGAAATTTTAAGTGAGAAGAAGCAGGCAGCTTAAACTACTTTTGGCAACATAACATTTTTAACGGGCTGGTCAACTGTTCACTGATTAATCCATTCAGTCAACAATGGGCTGAATATGAGTTTTGAAGGAGCAGTAAGTTATAAATAGTGGCAAACAACATGCTACTTCAGAGCCAGATAATGTGCCCTGCTCTGAGTAGTTTAGCCATTTTCTGTAGTTGGAGAGTAGCTACTTCTATCCTTTGCAGTCTTGGATTTGAAACTCAGGTGGCCATGCTGCCTTGTTTCCTATCACACCTCTGAAATCCTTCCCTTCCTCCCTGCCAGTTCTATTTAAAATGCATTCATTGCTGCTAGGACTCAAGATCTTTCATTGCTAAACATAAATACTTTACGTTTATATAGTGTAATAATATGAGTTTATGTGGCTTCCTGGCAGCCTGACAAATAATGCATTTTATAATAGCAGGTATACCTACAGAATAGCAGGTGATGCAGACCTACAAGGGGGAGAGCTGGGGGCAGCCTGATAAAGTGCTGTCTTGAGCTGAACAGGGTGTGAGAGGAAATATAAGCGGAGTTATTCCTTTAAGTTTCATAGCATGTTAGTCATTACAGGTGCTTTCCCATATTTTATCTTTTGAAAGGGAGGATAAGGATTTTGAAAGCAATGTAACAGATCTTCGAACCAATAGGAGATTTTGTCAGTTTTGCTTATTCTCGGAAGCTTCTTAGGTGATAATTTTTTATCTGAGTTTAAATACATATGCTGATCCTTGCAGTTATTCATGATTTTAGTTATTTGAGATGTGGCGGGTTGCGGGTTTGGTGGCTGGATGAGTTTTTTAGCTCTGACACAGAGAAGATGCTCTTAAACTCAGAACTAGTTTCACAGTTTGTCTCAACATCTCAATGTTATGCTTATCCAGCTGTGTTTGGTGCCTCTTGTCTTTTCTTCTTCTTACTTTTTAGAACAAGTTGTTCTGTGGACTGTCAGGGAGAATTCTGTTTCTTACTTATTGTACCTTATTTTCAATACGTATGCCCATAATTTACTTTAAAAAGCTGCTCGCATACTATAGGAGTCATTTCAGTGTTTCTGCTACATAGTTTTTGTATAAGTAGATCATTGTTACCTACATGTTTACTGCTAACGTATCTGTGAAGATAGCTATCTTTGGGCATTTGGCAAAGGGTAAGGCTGCTTCTACATTCATTTCAAGGCATTGAGAAGGACAGTGCGGGCAGGTGGGTCATCCCAGTATATCCATATGGTACTCAACACTTTGCAGTGATACTGTTGGCATATGGAAGAGTTGCCACCATCCTATCAAGAAGCTAAGCTGTGCATACATATTAAGCTATAAGTGTAGATGCGAAGTGCGATTTCAGGTGTTGGGATGTGCAGATGTGTGACGTTATGGAGAATGTCATGATGTCAGAGGAATTTGTGAAGCTGTTTGCAGATCACCAGGAGAAGATGGTAGAATGTTCTGACAAGAGATCTATAGACTCCTCTGTAGCACTGAATGGTTAATTGAATACCTTGCTAAGTGGTGGGACTTTTACCTCATTCAAAAATGAGAATACACCATGTCCCCTCAGTCACAGAATGATATCATTTCATGACTCACTACCAGCCCTCATACACAACCCATGAAATCCCCAGGATGCACCTAGGGTTAGGGTTGCTAGATTTAGCAAATGAAAATATAGGACACTTAGTTAATTTGAATTGCAGATAATAGTAGGGGTTGTTTTTTTTTTTTTTCCAGTATAAGTATGTCTCAAATATTGCATTGGATACATTTATACTAAAAAATATTTGTTGTTTTTCTGCAGTTGAAATTCAACTGGACCTACCCACGTAGAATCTTTTGGGCACAATAAGGACCTGCAGTTCTCTGGCTTTAATAATGATAATAATAATAAGTTGTTGAGCCTTTATTGTGTGTCATAGACTGCCACACCTTACTTGTGGTAGAAGGCCTTCTTGGTTTACTAATCATTCAACATCATTATCTTAAATGCCACTTTCTTGTGCTAATAAGCCTTTTAGTCTTAACCTCAGGCCAAAGTGAACTGCTACAGAAATTTTGTTTTTCATGTATGGAGTATTTCATGTATTGCCCTTTATATCAATCATCTAGGAAAGAATCTGTTATAATTCTCTGGGCACCTCATACAAATGAACATAAATATTAAAATATTTTATGATTGAACGAGGAGGTTGTGTATCCTCCTCTAGGATAAGTTAGATTATGCTGCTATAACAAACAGCCCCGAGATTTCAGCAGCTTAAAAGGGTAAAAGTTGGTCCATCTGCAGCATGGGTTGGTGAAAAGTGGGAATGGAAACTTGGATAATCCTTTTTACTCTGGGACTCAGGCCAATGGCTCCCACATCTTTGCCTATTCTTCCATGATCATGGAAGTAGCGAAAGGGAAATGGAAAATTGTGTCATATATCATTCAGTCCTATTCCATCAGGCAAACCAAATTATGTGGCCATGTGCAAATTTAAAGGGAGGGTGAAGCCCAGTCCCACCATATGCCCAGAGGATGAGGAAAACCAGAATACTGGTGAGCAGCCCTGAACACATCATAGAAAAAAAAAAATATTGGTGGAATCCTTGAATGAGAGCTGGGCAGCTTACCTATACTTTAACTTTAGGAGTTAGTCTTTGCGAGCCTACAGTTTTTATTAGTGAAACAAATCTTGCTTCAGAATTCTTATACATAAAATAAAACCCGAGGATTTCAGAAAAGTAGGAGAAGATGAATGTCAAAGTCTCATTAATGGCACAGACTAGGGCGTGAATCATGATCGGGAATAAATATTATGATAATATGCTCAAATCAAACTGTATACTCCAAAGCCCTCTTGCTGTTTTTCGATATTTCCATGAAAATTAACTCTTTGATGTTGGGAAAAGGCAGATCAAACTTTTCCTATGTATACACACACATGCATATGAATGCATCTGTATCGTTTTTTAAATAAACTTGAAGACCTGATTTTTACATTTCATATTGGTAGAAACCGGGCATCATATCCAGAGACGCTTGCCAATGCTAAAAGTCCCTTTCTCATCTTAGTTTGTTTTCTGTCCTATCATTTCCCCGCCTTCCAGTCCCTATGGCTGACGTGTTTGTCCCGAGGACCTCAGGAGGCCGTGGTGTGGCGGTCAGGGTCCACTGCTCCACTTGGCATCTGCCTCGCCCCGCCCCGCTCCGTGCGGGCACCGTCTCCATGGAAACTGCAGGCTGCTCTGCAGGCAGCTCTGCGTGCGGGGCGGCTGGAGCTGGCAGAGGCAATCAAAGAGCGAGCAGGCCTTGAAGAGCCCTGGAAAAAGCTTCCAGTGTAATTGCGGAGACAGGACTGAAAAATGTTATTAATTTGAGACATTCAGGCCAGCGGCGAAGCTCCCAGGAGTCCCCATCTGCCCTTGCATCTTGCAGATGTGATGCTGCCACGTCCACGTGCTTCCTGCTCCCCTGCCCTTGTGTTCTCTTTCAGGGTCTGAGGAAATCTGGGGAGGGCAGTGTCCAGGCTGAGCCTCTGCTCACATGCAGGAAACAGGCATGGCTCTTATGCAATAATAATCCAAAAAAAGATGTAGACACCGAATTTCATGGTCCATAGATCTTCAGCTACAAACTTCAGCCCAGGGTTCTAGAAATAACTTCCAGTCCCTTTTGCAGCTCTAGGAGCTGTAGAGTTTTCTAATGTACTCAGTTTGAGTGCTGAGTTATAGAACTCTGCTGGACATTTGCTTCTCCTCTTTTCTCTAAGCATTGATTCACCTTAAGGATGGTAGTAAAAAGCAGTACAGATGCTGTTAGTTTCTTGAGTTCCTCTGAACCCTGCCTCACTTGGCCCTGACCTATTCTCGGGGGAGCTGATCCTGGCGACAAGTGAGCAAACTTTTACAAGACATAACACATCTTGGTGAGGAGAGACAGCAAAGAAGACAGAGAAGAAATTCTTCGGGGAAGAGACTGAGGAAAATGTGCGATATCTGTAATAGGTTTTTAAAAAAAATACAGCTCTGGTTTTGTTGTTTTTTTGTTTTTTTTGCGGTACGCGGACCTCTCACTGTTGCGGCCTCTCCCGTTGCGGAGCACAGGCTCCGGACACGCAGGCTCAGCGGCCACGGCTCACGGGTGCAGCCGCTCCGCGGCATGTGGGATCCTCCCGGACCGGGGCACGAACCCGCGTCCCCTGCATCGGCAGGCGGACTCCCAATCACTGCGCCACCAGGGAAGCCCTGTAATAGTTAAAAAAAAATACAGCTCTGTTATAACATGTTTGTTAACACACACTGATGTAGTTTTTCACGTATAAAATGAAAAACAATTCAGGAAAAACATCACATTTTTGAGTAGGTCTCTGATTGCTTCCCAAATTTCTGTTCCTTTGTGGGTGCCTCTGTGTGTATATATAACATTGTTAAGCTGTTCTAGAAAGCACTTTCAAAAGCAGAAAGCTTGAATAGGAGATAATTGTCTTCTGCATTTCTTTTCTTATATGCAAGATTGGCTTATTTGATTCTGTCCTACAGAAAGTTTCAAAATTTTGCATGCTGCTCTTTGGTGCTTACATATTTTTACTTATTAGGTGGATTTATATATAGTCTTATAGACTTTGATGTTTATGACTTGAAATTGCATTTTTCTTCCCTTTGTACTATAGCACTTCTTCCCAAGTAAAATAAGGCATTAGTCCTTCACATTTGATTCTCTTATGTCTCTGTCCTAAAGATCGGCGACAGTTGCAAACAGAATATGATGATAATGATGTTGATGATGATGGTGATGATATTAAAAGTGAGGACAATTTTTTCCAAACCTTTTATTTTCCAGCTGTGGATCAAGCAGTAATATGAAGTAAAAGCTTCTCAATAATAGATACCTTAAACACTGGGGATTATCTCCAAACATACTCAAGTGTTGATAATACAGTTTAAGAATTATTTCCTTATCTTTTGAGAAATACTTCTTTTACAAATTAAATATGACTTATTTCTTATAAGTTGGATTTATAATGATAATTCAAAGTTATTTTTAAAAGCTAACTTTGAGACATCATGATAAATTTTAGAAAATGTAACGGAATGCCAGTTAAAACTGCAAATAGCAACATTCAAAGAATGTACTTAGTGTAGTGCATAGAGACCAACTTTTCACATTCATTGCATATATCAGAAAAGAGGAATAACTGCTAATTAATGAGCTAAGTGTTCATCTCAAGAAATTAGAAAAAAAAAGGCAATGGAGGAAAATGAAAGAAAGCAAATAAAAGTCAGCTCTTATACAAAGATCCATGCTACAGTCATTCCTAAGAATCCAAGTATGATTTAGTAATAGAAATTTGTTTCATTAGTCACAGACCGCTTGAGTATTTACAGCAGAGAGAATTTAATGTAGGGGATTGGTTACCTTAGTTGAGAGAAAAGCTGAGAAGTCAAATAAGAAGGCAGAGAAAACTCAAGAGACTAGCCTCAGGAAGCATGACTTCCATTAGCCTAGAGCAATATTTCCCAGTCAGGGACTATGTGGCTTCCTCTCTGCACCAGGAGCAACTCATAACCTTTGGAGATGTTTTGATTGTCATGACTGGGTCAGGGTGCTACCAGTATCTAGTCTGTAGAGGCCAGGGATGCTGCTAAACATTCTGTAATGCATAGGACAGTCCCCACAACAAAGAATTATCTGGCCACAAAATGTCAGCAAGGTGGAGATTGAGAAACTATGGCCTTGAAAGATAGGAGGAGGCAAGGCCACCAGAACCCAAGGCCTGGACTTCCCAGAGGGAGGGAGCCATCTAGCAGGACTTAGAGACAAGGAGGGGATGCAGAAGCTGTCAGAGAGGCTGTGGGAGGCCAGAGGAAGGGAGAGTGATATTCTGCCTCCCCACTCCTCCCACCCAGCCTCCCCCCTAGGGCCTCCTGTTGGCTGAACTCAGCTGAAAGTCTGCTGTTACTGAAGCACAGAAAACTGCCTGCAGGGCAACCCCATGAGGCAGGGCAGAGCCAGGAAGGTGGAGGGGTGGATCTGAGGACACAAGGAAGGGACTAGCCAACAACCACTACATTAACAGGTGAAGGAAAGCAACCATTTCAATCAATGTTTTATAAAAATAATAAATTTTAATACTAGGTCATAATTAACAATTCTTAGTAAACTGGGAATTAAGAAGAATATTCTTAAACTAAAAAAATACTGAAATCATAAATTTATAGTACCATTTTAATCACAAGAACAAAAGAATGCCTGCTGTCACCACTTCTTTGACCTCAGCCATCACAATAAGACAAGAAAAGACATAAGAAGCAAAGTTAACTTTGAGACATTATAATAAACTGTAGAAAATGTTTATAACTCAGGGCCAATTAAAGTGGCAAAAGTACAAAGCAAAACAATACTGGCTATGAATACTTATTTCAATTCATAACATTATTAAATGTTCATGAATATGTGGTATGTTTTGAAGATAACTTTTTATGTAGTTTAGGCTGTTAGACTATATCTCTCAGCTTCATTTTCCATGCAAAGTTATCTTTCTGTTTTGTTTAAATATTTATATGCATTTTCATATGTATGTGTGTATACACACACACACACACACAGTTTGTTGAAGGAATATGATTATACTGATTTAGCTCTATGAGTAACTGTTAAACTTGTAGACTTTTAGAAATGGAATTCTTCTCTATGAAGTGCATTTGTGACCTGAGTTACCCTGTTGAAAGATTATATGTATAAATTTATAAATATATATAAATGTATAATCACACACATGACATAGTCTTTCTGTTCTTTCAGGGGAATAGGAATAGGAGTGGACCTGGTCTTCTTTTTTATGTGAATAGCACCAGGTTAAATATCTTATGTAACATTATTCAGTCATCATAGGGCTGTTATGAAAATGGAGAATTTATATGCTTTCTTCATGACTTTATTTAATTTCTTACCAAGGATGCTCCCTTAAGACTGTTGTGGAAGCAGTAATATTCCTGATGGGGAGCCAGTATTTGACTTTTTTGTTCTGTTTTGTTTTGTTTTTTTGCGGTACGTGGGCCTCTCACTGTTGTGGCCTCTCCCATTGCGGAGCACAGGCTCCGGACACACAGGCCCAGTGGCCACCGCTCACGGGTCCAGCCGCTCCACGACACGCGGGATCCTCCCGGACCGGGGCACAAACCTGCATCCCCTGCATCGGCAGGCAGACTCTCAACCACTGTGCCACCAGGGAAGCCCCCAGTATTTGACTTTTGATGACTTTGATTGCTATCTTGCTGATGTTTATGGATTGGAAACTCCATGTGCTAGTAGTGATTCTTTCCAGTAAAACCCAGAGTCTAATCCCAAGTGCTAAGGTCCTTTGGGTAGCACTTTTTCTTTGCCAGGTATGAAGATTTTTGATTGAGTTACATATCTTTGAGTAATCACCATAAAAGCAGCATACTTGCATGAGGTGGATTTAGGGAGTTAGGAAGCAAAAATTGAGACTGTGGGGTAAGGGAAGTATGATAATTATGAAGTTGGCCACTTGGATAGGACAATAGGCTGGTAACTAGTGTTTGAAACTCAGTAGAATACAGGTTTCTGCCAGAATGATTTGGCAGTTTGGAAACCTTTGTGCTTAAATGGATAAAGGCTTTGTAGTTCTATAGGAAAATTATTTCTAAATTACTCACAAAATTGGAGAATGTAGCCATGAATAGTGTAAGAGGTTAAAAGTCTTATTTGTTTTCCACTCGTACAAACAAATATTTCGGGTTAATTTAATTTTTTCAAAATTGGAAATATCAACTTAAATCACTGGTACATATGCATTCTTTTATATTTGGGATTAGTTAATTTTTGCAAAAGTGAAAATATCAACTTAATCACTAGTATATATACATTGTTTTGTATCTAATGTGAAACGTGTCTGGGTTCTATTTTCCTTTGAAAATTAATGATGGGCTTTACCTTGACTTAGTACAGGTTATCTGCGTGAGGGATTGTGGTGCTAATTTCCTAATGTAAATGTTATTACACATCACTGGTTCAATGACATTTGATTTTAATACCATGTTTTTCTGCAGTGTGGAGGTTATGATAAGTTTTTCACAAAGAGATGGTAAGAACGAGAGAATTTTATCACTAAAGGTTGCCGTTTTCACATAGAACTAGGATAGGGCCTCAGTGTATGGGTAATGAGTTCAAAGTTTGCCTTTTCCCCCTCTTTTCCTTTAAAGCAAGTCTATAAAAGTGATCAACATTCTATTTACCATAGACTAGTAGGGCTTGAAAGTCTATATTAGTCATGATATGGCTATTATGAAAATGTAACTAGCCTATTTTTTATATTTAGAAGAAAATAACAATGTCCAATGAAATGAGAAATGTGGGATCTTTTATGTGTTCTTATGCATGAGCTATGAAAGTGTTTCCCTGCAAAGGGAAGAGCCTTATTTCATTGTCACAAAATGATGGGGTGTGCAGAGGGAAGGTGAGATATAAAGTCATTAACTGGAATAACAAACAGTATGCACCTTGGGTGTTAGCAAAAGCAAAGCTAAGAAACATGTGAAATATATACAATAAAAATGATTTCATATACATCTTAATTTAAAATAATGCCATCAGAACCCTGTTGTACCACTTCATCCCGAATATCAAATTTAAGAGTCCAGACATGTTACCGTGGCTCTTCCCCACATGTAACACACACACAGTATCAAAAATAATTGGTAAACCCTTCATATTCTTGACTCTGTGTTAGTGAGGTGTTTCTCTAAAAATCTTCCAAATAAATAGCTTTAAAAAAGAAAGTATATCTTAAGCCTGTGCTCGTTTTCCTATCCCCTGCACTCCCTGGATATGGTAATATTAAATGGTCTCTTCTGGGCTCTTTCTCTGTTGTCTTCTTTGTCACCACCAGTGAAGGCGTGTCAGCCCGCTGGTCGTTCTATTGGAATGAATGTGTTGAAGGTCAGTACTCAGTGCAAGGCTGCTGTCAAGTGCATGTTCTCCCCTTCTTATCACCTCCTCCTTGGGCCGATGTCATGGGACAGGCCTCTGTTCCAACCACTTTCCCAGTTGGGAAGGTTCCACTCAGAAAGGGAGGTTGTGGAGTGGCTGCTTTGGCCTCTAGTCCAAGCTGACAATTTAGCTCCGCCAGCAACAAAGTGGATGCTGTGTTTTAAATTCCATCCACTCCTTCCTAATTGGTTCGGAATAGAGAGATGACTTATAGGCATTGTTGTTTATATTGATTTTAACTTTATGATAAAGTGGTAGTAAACTCATAGACAATCAGTAAAATCTCCTTGTGACCTAGTTCACCTTGGAAGATAAATAGATAGGGGTTAGTGAGAAGAATCCTCAGCCATCCCAGGATACGTCTCTGTCCATGCCCTGGTCCTGGGAGTAGACACCTTCCGCTGGTTGCCTTGTTTGGTTTGGAAAAGATGGTCACATTTTAGGGTAACTGTTTCCATCTTAAAGTGCCACTTCAGGTCATTTCAGGTGGTATCATGATAGTGATTAACGTTTAGATACTTGTGTATGAGTGTGCTCTGCCTTAAATACTGTAAATATCTTGGAACTACCTTTGGCTTTTTTTTTGTTGTTGTTGTTATTGTGTAGGAGTTTTGGACAGACATGCAAGAGATTACTAACTGTTTAGGAATGAATAGGTTTTCTGCGGGAAATATCCAGAAGTTGTCACATCAAATCATACTGCTTCTTTACCCACCCTCCCGCAAATGGTTATTGGTTTCTCCTTCCCAATAATAGAATAGGAAATTTGCCAGTGACAGCTCTTACTACCTCCATTGTCTCTTATTCTTCCCTAATCTCAGGTCTCAAAATGAATTGTGCAGAGCGGCTTCACTTTAAACTACTGAAACATTACCAGCATCACCAGGAGGAACTACATACTCAGTGGGGAACATTTAGAGACACAAGTGAATCCTCTAGAGGGTGCCAGAAAGTCTGTCTTTGGTACAGCTTATGAGAACTTGGTAAACTGTCAGTTAAGCTTCTGAAGATTTCAGCATCTTTTCTTTTTTTAAAAAATAGATTGTTACAAAATCTGATAGTTCTGAACAAAACGAAACAGTGAAGAGAAACAAGGGGTTCCATGAAATCAGCCTGCATCGAATGCATTTCATAGGTTTGCTTCAAAAGCAGTATAGGATGTGAGCTCACTTTCCTTTGAAAAGGAGACCTTGCTGGGGCCTGAGAACCACTTGGCAGATACTCACATGCAGAGTGACTGTGAGTGGAAAAGAGGTCATGGTCAAGTCCACCACCCCTGTCATACTGGTCCCAGTGAGAGGGCCAGAAGGGAGAGCATGGGGTGGCTGGCGGGGGCATTGGGTCTGGTAAAAGCCTCTTTTGATCCACATCATGGTTCTCATCCATGGGTGACTTCCCACCCCAACCTCCAGGAGACATTTGGCAATCTGTAGAGACATGCTTGTTACAACAGGAGTGGGGTACTTCCGGCACCTGGTGGGTGGAGGCCATGGCTGCTGCTAAACGTCCCACAGTGCACGGGGTGGCTCTTCACAACCAAGAGTTACCCAGCCCACGATGCCACGGGAGCTGAGGTGGAGACACCCTGTCCCGGGAGAAAGCTGAGCCTGCTTGGTAGTCAGTCTAGCCATTATAACTGTGCTTCCTTTTGTATCAAAAATATTCATATTGGGGCTTCCCTGGTGGCACAGTGGTTGAGAATCTGCCTACTAATGCAGGGGACACGGGTTCGAGCCCTGGTCTGGGAGGATCCCACATGCCGCGGAGCAACTACGCCCGTGAGCCACAACTACTGAGCTTGCGCATCTGGAGCCTGTGCTCCGCAACAAGAGAGGCCGCGATAGTGAGAGGCCTGCGCACCGCGATGAAGAGTGGCCCCCGCTTGCCGCAACTAGAGAAAGCCCTCGCACAGAAACGAAGACCCAACACAGCAAAAATAAATCAATTAATTAATAAACTCCTACCCCCAACATCTTTAAAAATTTTTTTTTTTCATATTGCATGTAATATACACACAGAGGTGAGCCCACAGTAATTTGAAATTAAATTAAACTTGTCAATGTCAGGCAAATATCTCTCAAGTTTATGGACAAATAATAGTTTTTATTCGCAAACCCACAAGTATCAGTAGACTGGGTGTGACAGTGTAAAGTGATACCCCCCAGCCACTAGCATCCATCGTTCTACTTTCTCTGTCTCTGTGAATTTGGCTATTCTAGGGACAGCCTATATAGGTGGAATCACACAATGTTCGTCCTTTTGTGTCTGACTTATTTCATGTAGCATGATGCTTATAGCTGAATAATATTCCTTTGTATGTGTAGACCATATTTTGTTTATATGTTCGCCTGTTGATGGACACTTGACTTGTTTGCATCTTTTGGCTATTGTGAATAATGCTGCTACGACATGGGTGTGTCTCCTTGAGGCCCTTCTTTCAGTTCTTTTGGGTGTATCCTCGGTGTGGAATTGCTGGATCTTATGGCAATTCTGTTTCTTTTTGGGTCACTGCTCTATGTTTTCCATGGTAATTACACCATTTTACATTCCCACCAGCACTGCATGAGAGTTACAATTTTTCCACATTCTCACCAACACTTATTTTCCATTTTTAAAAAATTATAGCCATCCTAAGGGGTATGAATCTGTATCTCATTGTGGTTTGAATTTGCACTTCCCTGATGACTAATGACATTGAGGATCTTTTCATGTACTTCTTGGCCATTTGTGTATCTTCTTTGGAGACATGTCTCTTCAAGGCTTTTGCCCATTTTTGTAGTTGTTATTGTTGTTGTTGAAGGGGATACTTTTAAAGAACAGGTGAATTCCATGGTCTTCTTGATTCTGACCATCCAGTTGTTTAACAGCAAAGGCCGTTAGTTTAATTCATTTAGTTTATATGGGTTTCATCCCTCATTTGAACTGGTACTTTGTCCTAATATTAATGTTTCCCATATGAGACTGCCTTGAGGTTGGAATTCGTACAAAAATGAGGTCACACAGGAACACACGAAGGCTGTCCTGACAAGTGGTCCAGCCCCAGATCTTAGTCGTGGTCAACCTGGTCATAAAGCAGCACTGCAGGGAGAGAGGCTGTAAGTGAGGCTGGAAGACATGCCACTTCACATCTCACCGTGGCCGTGTCTACACTTGACATCTAGCCTTCGTTTAGATCGGAGGATTCATACCTGCATCCCTTCTCTCCCTGGAACCCAGTTTTCTGTCATGGTGCCCAGAACAGCTTGGCAAATCTCGACATGAGTCATAGGATCCACTTTCCATTTTATGGTGAGAACTCACTGTAAAGAGGTTCATCCTAATCATTGCTCATCAGTGTGAAGGTGGCAGAGTTTCTAAATATAAAAACCAGTAAAACCCCCCAGGAACCCTGTGAGCATGGAGGCAGCTCTATAATATCGATGAGAAAGATGAAGATAAGAATGGGGAAGTGACTTGCCAGAGGTCACACGTTGTCATGATTGCCACGGCCAGTCTCTACATTGGGACTCTGTGCATGCTGTCCCTGCTTCTGCACGGCTGGTTTTTCTTGGATGATCCAAGATGATGCTGAATGGCATCAACCCCATGATGGCTGGGGAGAAGAATCTGATGAGGGTTAGATCATGAAACAAGGAGAAATTTTACATGTCCAGCTCTGTGTAGATTCCACTTCTGTTTTTCATATATTCCTACAATTTATGAGCAGTCGATTATTTTCTTTAGTTACAATGTAAGTTGGTATTTTAATAGGCATGTCGATTGATCTGTGAAAGTTCTTTTTTTTTTTTTTTTTTTTTTTTTTGCGGTACACGGGCCTCTCACTGTTGTGGCCTCTCCTGCTGTGGCACACAGGCTCCGGACGCGCAGACTCAGCGGCCATGGCTTACGGGCCCAGCCACTCCGTGGCATGTGGGATCTTCCCGGACCGGGGCACGAACCCGTGTTCCTTGCATCGGCAGGCGGACTCTCAACCACTGTGCCACCAGGGAAGCCCCCCACCTTTTTTTTAAATCTCTTTCCTTTATTTATTTACTTATTGGCTGCATCGGGTCTTAGTTGCAGCACGTGGGCTCTTTGATGTGGTGTGTGGGCTTCTCTCTAGTTGTGGCCCACGGGCTCCAGGGGAGGCCTCTGTAGTTTACGGCAGGCGGGCTCTCTAGTTGAGGCATGCGAGCTCAGTAGTTGTGGCTCAAGGGCTTAGTTGTCCCGAGGCCTGTGGGATCTTAGTTCCCCGACCAGAGATTGAACCCAGGTCCCCTGCACTGGAAGGCAGATTCTTTACCACTGGACCACTGGGAAGTCCCTGATCTGTGATAGTTCTTGTCTTAGGAACACAGATTGGTTCCTGATTTTTGCTGGGTGCTTCAGGGTCCACGTCTGACTATTTGAGACCGGCTCAGGACTTAGAGAGCATAGATATTATTGTTAAATGAACTAATAAGCAGAGTCTCCCTATCTGTCACTAAGGGCATAGAGATTGCTCTTTCAAGTTACCCTCAGCTTTAATCCACAGTAATTCGAAAAGTGATGATTGTTCATCTCTCAAGCAGTAACCTCTAAGTTTTCTGCCAGGGTGACAGAGCATTCTGTTGATGGGACAGAACTGCCATCTCCATAGAGGAGAGAGAGAGAGAGAGAATCTTAAACAATTCATTAAAGTTCTGATTGGCTGATTATAATAATCTGAGACGTTCCTTTTCGTCTGTAATGTTTTCTCTGATTTTGTATTTTCTTCCCACAAATAGAAACAAAAACAGCAATTATTTCTTGCTTCAAATAATTATCGGACATCTTTTTCTGAAATCACTACGAAGTCTGAGCGAAGGGCAATTTTTCCTGGCTCGAATTAACGTGATACACAATTAGCACTGCAGCCTTTAGCAAGTTCATGCTTCTCTGGAGTAACGTAATTTGTTGAAACTATCCCTGGCTTCACCGTAGATTTGCATAAATCAACCGGCTGGGTATTCTAGGCAAGGTCGTTATGCCTTGACAGTCTAGAAGGCATTAACCTGCAAGCTTGAATCAGAACCATGAGGCCTTACATGCGGACTTGTGTTATTAAAACAAGGCTGGGTGGAGAAAATCGAATGCCATATCAAGCATTTGTCACAGTGATCGATGTGCTTGCAGACATCCAGAAAAATTGTTACTGCTTATCTACTGCTCCTGATAAGGTGTCAGGGAGGCAACAGCTTGGAGTGGGTTCATGATGACTGGAATCGTGTATTGATCGGGACCACACAGAATAGCACACAGGTATTGATCATCCTGAGGATTCAGAGAGAGGCCTAAGGGCATGTGATTTCTCTCCCTCCCTGTGTGTTTTGCATGAGCAGAAGTGTAGCTTGTTGTCAGGCCAACACAGGAAAGACTCTCCCATTGTGGCAAAAGCTTTTTCTGTTTGTCCTCAGGGGAAATGCAGAATATCCACGATAAGCATTTATTTAGCACTTAGGATGTGCCAGGCACTGTGCTGCATGCTCTATGTACAAAATCTCCTTAAATTCTCTCAGTGGGTCTCTGAGATGGATTTCTTTTTGAATTTCCTGTATCACAGATGTCAGCTAGGGCCTCCTGATTTTCATAGATGATGAACGGTGGCCCACACTCCCATTGATAAGGCTGTTGAGATATGGGCATCTTCCACTGTACAGGTTCTGTAAATTCCTGATAGTTCAGTTGCTAAGGCTTCCCTGTAGCCAAGCGCTATGTCCTCCCATGCTCTGTCAGGCAGAGCAGCTGACTGTAGCAGTTTTCTTTTGCTGCTACAAATTATCATAACTTGAGTGGCTTAAAACAATACAAATCTATCCCCTTACGTTTTTTTTTTT
The DNA here is from genome assembly GCF_963924675.1 of Phocoena phocoena. Classification (NCBI taxonomy): domain Eukaryota; kingdom Metazoa; phylum Chordata; class Mammalia; order Artiodactyla; family Phocoenidae; genus Phocoena; species Phocoena phocoena. The sequence goes on along the minus strand of NC_089221.1, from coordinate 10,246,340 downwards.
TAATTGGAGTATAGTTGCTTTACAATGTTGTGTTAGTTTCTGCTGTGCAACCAAGTGAATGAATCAGCTATATATATATATATATATATATATATATATATAATCTCCTCCCTCTTGGACCTCCCTCCCACTCCCCTCCCCCATCCCACCCATCTAGGTCATCACAGAGCACGGAGCTGAGCTCCCTGTGCTATACAGCAGGTTCCCACTAGCTATCGATTTTACACATGGTAGTGTTAGGTTAGAAATCGAATATGAGTCTCACTTGGCTAAAATTAAAATGTTAGTAAGGCTTCGTTCCTTTCTGGAGGCTCTAGGGAAGAATTTGTTTCCTGCCTCTTCTGGCTTCTAGAGGCTGCCTGCATTCTTTGGCTCCTGGCCCCTCCCTCCATATTCAAAGCCAGAAACAGAAGGTTGAGTCCTTCTTACATCACATCCCTTCAATTTCTTCTTCTGCTTCCTTTGTTCACTTTTCAGGGCCCTTGTGAGTTCATTGGGATAATCCAGGATTATCTCCCTATTTTAAGGTTAGCCGATTAGCAACCTCAGTTCTATCTGTACCCTTAACTCCATTTTGCATGTAACATGAAATATTCATAGGTTCCAGGGATTAGAAGGATATAGACATCTCTGAGGGGTATCGTTTTGCCTCCCATAGTGATTCAGGCTGAAAGTGAAAATCTGACTCCATTCTTGTCTCTATTAATAAGCCATTTATCTCAATTATATCAGGAGTTTATTCACTCTGTCAAGGGCGAAAGACGTCGATGATTATACCACCTCTCTCCCCCTTTCTCTCGTTTCCTTTTCTCTCTGGAGTTATTGGTAAATGTCCCTCCTTTCTCAAACCAGAGAATTCTTTCCATCTCAGGCATATGTCTCAGTCACAGATGGGCTACCAAAAAAAAAAGCAACTTCAGAACAATAGAATATTCATCCTGAAAGAAACCTTGGTGAATATGCTTTTCTTCATCTCATGGTAGCCCATTTTACAGATTAACAACAGCAACTGGGACTAGGCAGGTTAGTGATTCTCATCAGGGGATGATTTTGCCCCCGTACGGGACACCTGGCACCAACTGGAAGTATTTTGCTTGTCACAACTAGGGGAGGAGTGGGGAGCTACCAACATCTATAATAGTTTTCTAGAGTCAAGGGATGCTGTTAACATCCTTCAATGCACGGGACAGCCCCCTCCCCAACTCCCCCCACCCCCGCCCCCGGAAAGAGTTCTCTGACCCATAAGGTCAGCAGTCCCATGGTTGAGAAACTCTGCTGAGTCATGGTGGATCTAGAAAAGTCGCCTGAGTGCCAATCCCACATCTGCCAGACGGCCACGCAGGGGCTGAGTGCAGTAAACTGAGCTATCATTCCAGGGAAGAAAAATGACGCTTTTAGATAAACTTCCAACTTTTCATAATTGTAAGATTGTCGTATTTGTTTTTCATGAATCGTGTTCAGAGGATTTGTAAATATCCAAAAAAAATGCAGTGTTTTGGCTGTGTTTGCTACGGCTTCCCCATTTCTTGGTAGTCCAGTGATGACTTCTACTGTACACCTGCCGTAGACACGTCTAAGGAGAGCAGCATCATTTGTCTGACCTTAAAATTAAATGACTGCTTCTGTGAATGAAACCTTTTTTCTTGAACTGGGTGTCATCGCAGGCCCTTGGTGATGGCATCCCTAGGTCAGCTCTTGGGAAGAATGTCTTCCTGTGATTAATGAAGACAAAGCAAGTCAAGGAATAACTAGGAGGTGGAAATCCTGACCTGAGCAGTGAAGTGAAACAATAGCCAGTATTTATGATCCGCTTATGATAAACCAGTAGAGAAGGCCTGAACTATTGAAAGAAATCAGAGTTCTGTTCTATGTGGACCACAAATTAGACCTTAGATAAGCGGATGTTAGGCCTGGGTGTACTAATTCTGATCTCAAATGATCATCATTCCTGTTTCATAGAGAATGTTAGAGCAAATTCTAGAATTTGGAAGTGTAAAACCATTTCTTTGTCTCAGACAACTGTAAATCAGACTACCCTTAATTATATATTCTATGTAATATGTTGCCTTCAAAAATGTGATTTTTTTTTTTTTTTTTTTTTTTTGCGGTACGCAGGCCTCTCACTGTTGTGGCCTCTCCCGTTGCGGAGCACAGGCTCTGGACGCGCAGGCTCATTGGCCGTGGCTCACGGGCCCAGCCGCTCCGCGGCATGTGGGATCTTCCCAGACCGGGGCACAAACCCGTGTCCCCTGCATCAGCAGGTGGATTCTCAACCACTGCGCCACCAGGGAAGCCCCAAAAATGTGATTTTAATATTCTCAAGTTTAGTTTGGACAGAAGTGGTGCTTTAATGGAAGAAGCAAAGTATGGATATGGTTACAATTTTATGCTGATTATGTACTTGAAGCACTTTGATATTTACCGAGCAGTTGTTAAGTTGAGCTTCCAGTGCTCAGATTTTATTATTTTCATGAAAATCAGCACTAAGAAAACAGAGCTTCTCTCCCCTCCTGCTTTGCCCATGTAAGGGATACGCAAGCACCTATTGTCCTAATAATTGAATTTACTTCTGGAAGTTATTAATAATGGTAGTAGCCTTCCATGTAATGCTTTTACCAATGAAAAATAATTGGTTTGGGAGTGGGGGAAGCTATTATGCTTGGGATCTAGTTGTGATATATCTGGCTCCATAATTTGATTTTTTCCCATTGAGTAAAATCCTTTGAGATCTACAGCTCAGGTTCTGAAAGAGAATATTTTTCAGGATATACCATTTACGATAGGAAACAGCTAGTGTTTGGCAATCAGCAGCTTTATTATTAGGTATTTATTTGCATAACAGTGTGCTGGGTACCATGAAGAATGTATATGGACATCAATATATGGTTTATTCTCTTTAAGAGAAAGCTTTCAATTTCATTAGAAAGACGTAAAACATGAGCATTTTAAAAAATAAGTTTAGGGCTTCCCTGGTGGCGCAGTGGTTGAGAGTCCGCCTGCCGATGCAGGGGACATGGGTTCGTGCCCCGGTCCGGGAAGATCCCACATGCCGCGGAGCGGCTGGGCCCGTGAGCCATGGCCGCTGAGCCTGCGCGTCCGGAGCCTGTCCTCCGCAACGGGAGAGGCCACAACAGTGAGAGGCCCGCGTAACGCATAAAAAAAAAAAAAAAAAAAAAAAAAAAAAATAATAAGTTTAAGAGTTAAATAAAAAACGAGAAAATAGATATCATCAGGTTGCGTTGCTAAAATGGGGAGTCCTGACAATCAAAGCCTCCGGATCAGATGTGAGCTGTACAACTCAGCCTTGAAGTCTAACTAGTCTTCATATTTTATTTTGGCTCCAATTTTTCTTTTGGGAAAAAGAAAATGGGATGCAGAAGACTTTTTATTTTTATCTTGTGTCTTCAAATCATAGTCACTCTACTTAATTTATATTCAATTTTGATATTCAATTTAATATCAGCCTCGTTTGTATCACCTTACATGTATTCAAAAATGGATGGTTAGTGGGCTTCCCTGGTGGCGCAGTGGTTGAGGGTCCATCTGCCGATGCAGGGGATGCGGGTTCGTGCCCCGGTCCGGGAGGATCCCACATGCCGTGGAGCGGCTGGGCCCATGAGCCATGGCTGCTGAGCCTGTGCGTCCGGAGCCTGTGCTCCGTGGCGGGAGAGGCCGCAGCCGTGAGGGGCCCGCGTACCGCAAAAAAAAAAAAAAAAAAAAAAAAAAGGGTGGTTAGTAAATACAAAGTGGTTTGAGAACTGTCAGTAGGCTAAAAACAGGAGAGTCGGCCCCGCGGTAAAGGGAGTAGATTGAAGTATAACCAAGAAACAGTGTTCTCATAATTACGATAAAATGAAGACTCCTTTTGGGCCAAAGGGTGGGAGTAAGAAGGAACATGAAGTAGCAGTCGTAAGGTTATTATTTTTTAGTAACTCTTCAAAATGTCAACCTTTTAGGATTATAAGGTAACTCATTAAAACTTTTATTTTAGTACTAATGCTAAGTAAAGCATCAAGTTCTTGTTTCCTAATGGCATTCTATACAAATGCATGTTTGGGGTGAACTCTTTGAATAGGTGGAATATAAGTTTATTTCAAAACCATATTGCCTGCAAAATAGGAATAGGGCATGTTAATGAATACTCGGACAGATTCCATGATTTGAAAGGAAACATCCTCAAGATTTGACCAACAGTCCTTAAAATACAATGGCAAGCATGAATGACTGTGGCAGATACCTTCCTATATACTAGTTTATACTGGCTGAAACAGAACAGTCTTTGAGAAAAGTTTCATAACAATCAGTCCATATTTATGTGAAACAAATGTGGATATTTGGTTAAATCAGCAGTTGGAAGAAGTCTTGATTTTTATTTTCCATTTCATTTCATTTCACCCAATTAGAGGAGAAGGTGATAAATGCTATGAAAAAGCATAGAGCGTGGTTAGAGGGATCAGGTTTTAAAAGATAGGGTGCATTACTTGAAATTTTAAAAAGGGTAGTCAGAGTAGGCTAGATGGAGAAGTGTCATTTGAGCTATACTTTCAAGAAGGTGGGGATGTTAGCCTTGTGGCCAGCAGCTGGCTGGAGAGCTAGGAAACAGTGGATGAGGTCCCCAGGTGTTCAAATGCCCAGTGTCCTCAAGGAATAACAAGGATGCTAGTTGTGGCTGGACCACAGGAGGGATAACTAATAGGAAATGTAGTCATGACAACAGAGCAGCAATGGGAGGGCAAATGCAGTGATTTTGTCCTCACCACCGTGAGGACACTTCCACTTTCATTTCTGAACAGTTTTGAGAAGAGAAGTGACGTGATCCAATCCATGTTTTAAAAGAATTCTCTGATTGCCCTGGAAAAGTTGGTTGGGGCGGGGGGCACGAGGGTGGAAGCGGGAAGCTCAGTTGGGAGCCTCTTGCAGGGATCCAGACAAGAGCTGTCGGCTTGGACAGTGGTGTGGAGATGCTGAGAGAAGTGACCGTGTTCTGGATATGTTCTGAAGGTCAAAGAACTTGCTGACCAATTGGACAGTGGCATAAGAAACAGAGGGATAAAAAATGACTTCAGGTTTCTGATGGAAACTGGAAGAATTGACTTTAGTCCTCTGATGAGAGAGGAGAGAGTGAAGGTTGGAATGGAAGTTCAGTAGATCACTTCTGTGATGTTATTATGTTACCGTTATGTTATGTGGCAGCATTTTTTATCTGATATCAAAGTGAAGGTGTCCAGTAGGCTATAGATTATGCAGGTATGGCCTTGAGCTCTCTGCTTAATAGGACTAGGAAACGTGAAAGCATGAGGTTGGTAATCATTATATAGACATAAAAGTGGACTACATATGGGTTTAGAATATGTGTGTGCAGTTTGTTTTCTGTTCAGGTCTTTTCTGTGGTTTACAACTTAGAGAACAGTAACAGGAAGAACATTCCAGTGATTTTTAGAACGCTGTCATTTAACAATCTTATTTAGATTTGCAATATAGAGAGATTTCAGAAGACATTAACCTTTAACAACAAAAAGAAACTTATGTTTTATTGAGAGAATTCTACTCTCGTAGTACAACGTAGAGGAAAATTTAGTCAGACCTTGTGCCACGCTCCGTACTTACAACACTTACAGAGATGGAATGTTTTACGTGAGATCTTGGATTAATGGGATTTGCCAGTCTTCTTCAAGAACTATTATATTTAAATGCCACATCACAGTTGCTGAGGTCACTGCTTGAACTAAAGAAAATTAACAGTTCTAATTGGTGTCTAAATTACCTGGTTTAGCTTCTTTGTGTGCTTTAAGGTAAATTATAGCACTTGTTTATTTTTTAACACCCAACTGACCTCTGGCTTCCATAGGATGTAATTGTTACAAGCAGTAAAGTTATGTGTTTGTGTTTGACTTTTTCCTGTTGTGTAACTGGAACACATCTCATGTGCATTATAGAATTTTATGTATAATTACCAGAAATCCAATTAAGATTCTGAAACAACAAAATTTACAGATGAGCTTAAAAGTACCTAGCTCTAACAGAGAATTGGTCATTCACCTCAGTGTTAAACATTACTGATCATGTGTCTTTTGAAATGCTACAGAATGTATTACTAAAACAACAACATTCACAACTGTGCTCTAAAATTTTCTGAGAAGGGAATTGCCCGGCAAATGTGATTACAGGATTGACCAGTGGTTGAAACATTAGTAAATCTGCAAAAAGCAGTTGCAGAGAGGGAAATGTGAGAGCTGTTTTACTTAGAATATGCAATGCTTCTCAACAGAAGAATTGAACGTAAGATTAAACCATTTGTATAGCCAGTATGTCTTGGTTACAAAACATCCCAATTTTTTTTTAAATGGTGTGTTATTACAAATATCCCATCTATACATTCATATTCTCTAAGGATTCAAGAGCATCCCAATGCTATATAATACTTACTGAAATCACTTGCTATTTAATTCCAGTGTGAGCCAGTATAAATAGAGGAAGCATATACTGCTTAGAAAAGTAAGCTTTAGAGCAGGAATTGCTTGCAAAAAGTAGCAATTTTTTCATTCTCAGTACTCCTGCAATTTCTATTTTCATGGGAAATGGAAGTGGCAAGGCTGAAATACTGATAGAATCACTGTTCCGATGGCATTCCCTGGAAGATTAGAAACCCAGGACGTCTAAAGCAGAGTCCAATTTCTGAATGAAGTTGTACTTCACATTTACTGTCCAGGAAAGTTGTAGAGGTTTTACTTTTTTTTTTTTTATCATAGGATAATCCGGTTGAACCAGAAATACTTAAGAGGTTTCGCCTGATTGATTTCGATTCATAAGATGAACCAGTGTATGATTGACATGTGCATAAAAATAGAGCACTGATTCAAGTGACATTTTGTTTGGTTTTGTTTTGTTTTCTCACTGTGACAGTTACATTCCATCTCTGTAAGTGTTGTAAGTATGGAGCGTGGCACAAGGTCTGACTAAATTTTCCTCTATATTGTTCTTTGTAAATAAGACCGGGGCAGAATCTTTTCTATTGCAGGTAGTGTCTACACTGTGCTTATACTGCGGCAAGTGTAGGCATTGAGGACAGTGTGCTCAATCCAGAGTAGCTGTACTACCTGCCCTCGTGGTACTCGGTCTTGTGGCAAAGCTGAGCTGAAAGCTAAGCGGGAGGAAAGCAGGATGCTGGCAGAGAGAGTACTGGACAAAGGCTAATGTGTGGAGTGTACGTGAGAAACAGACATGTAAGTAGGTCTACAGAATGAACAGTAGTTATGAAGGTAGGAGTCGGAGATAGAGAGTTCTGGGGAGAGCACGTGCAGAGACTCTGGGACAAGAAAAAGCATAGACCCTTCCCTGAATTGAAAGAAGGCCTGTGAGAAGCAGGATGGGGAACAGTGGAGGCCCTCCAGGTCAGGGTAGAGATTCAGAAGGGCCAGATCATTCAGGAACTGGATTTCTTCTGAGAATTGGGAATTTATATTTCCTGTAATAATGTCATGAATTGAAATTGGGTCTGATGATCGGCTGAAAGATGTTTTGATGATTTTTGTCATTGTTGTTGGGTTTTTAAAATAAATTTATTTATTTTTGGCTGCGTTGGGTCTTCATTGCGGCACGCGGGCTTCTCATTGCAGCGGCTTCTCTTGTTGCAGAGCATGGGCTCTAGGTGCTCAGGCTCAGTAGTTGTGGCGCATGGGCTTAGCTGCTCTGCGGCATGTGGGATCTTCCCGGACCAGGGCTCGACCCCATATCCCCTGCATTGGCAGGCGGATTCTTAACCACTGCGCCACCAGGGAAGCCAGTCATTGTTGTTTGGTGTATCTTGTTTTGTTTTTCCAGACTTGTTGCTACATGAAGGTATACATGTGGAACTTAACTAGTGCAGAGAGAGTGTGAACTATAGCTGCTAGCACTATGGGTTAGGTGTGATATCTGTAGCACAGGAATGAACTGCTTCAATTATTTGTGGGAAGCAGACATCAGTGTTCAAGGAAAGTGAAGTGAACTGCTTTTAGCTGGGTTTGAGCCACATTGGCTCTAATTTTATTCTATCGCATCATTTTGAGGCAGTAAGTCCAGCCACCTAGAGCGTGCTGCAAGGAGTCCCAGTCTTGCTGTGGGCCCCAAGCATATGTTCCTAAGGAATTCACAACGTACGTGTCTCCCGTCAGAAAGTTCTCTCTTCTGCAGCCTTGTGCTGTCCGTGAGCAGGCCTCGTCAGCCTTTCGTGGATCCCAGTTGGAAGGCTTATTTTGAAATCGTAATATATTATATTGTGTCTTCTTCTTTTTCCTGTATGCTTGTGTACTATATCAAAACACATAAGATAGCAGACTGGCATAGTTTCCCTTAGATGGAGATGATATTTTTTTCTTTAATAGAAGAGGTAGTCAGTGATTAAATAGGCACATTTGTAGCTTAGCTTATCTTGATTAAATATGACATTAAGTGGGTTAACCCATACTTAATGATATTAGCTCGTATGCTTATTGACCCAACAGATACCCTTATGAGTCAGGAGCTTTTTTTTTTACATTATTCTGGGTCCGGATGACAAGATCTGCATTACTCATTAGAACATAAGCATAAACTCATTGGCAAAGAGTAACTGGATCGTGTTATTCTTCTGCTTACCACCCTCCCCAGCGATTCAGTGCACTAGGGAGACCACCTTTTCCGTGGCCTGCAAGGACATGCCCCTTTGGCCTCTGGGTCCCACCTACACGTGGCGTCTCCATTTTTCTCACACAGCAAGTATGTTCCTGCCGCAGTGCCTTTGCTTCTGTCACATGTTCCTTCACAAATGTCTTTGATGGAGCTTCACACCTTGATGTGGCTGGCTGGTCCTTATCATCTTGGACTCTTTTCAAAAGTTTCCTCCAGGGCTTCCCTGGTGGAGCAGTGGTTGAGAGTCTGCCTGCCGATGCAGGGGACGCGGGTTCGTGCCCCGGTCCTGGAGGATCCCACATGCCGCGGAGCGGCTGGGCCTGTAAGCCATGGCCGCTGGACCTGTGTGTCCGGAGACTGTTTCCTCCACAGGGAGGCCCATTTCTATATCTGTTATCTTATACAAGATTTAAATTAATCACATGCAAGTAGAGAACATTGAAATATGAAAACAGATGTTTTCAATGTTCAGAACAAACTTTAGGATTTGGGAATCTAGTCCTGATGTTGGTAGTGTAGGAATGATTTCTAAGTACAGATATCTAAAGAAGAACATGAAATTTTTAAAACATACGTTCTCAAAACAGCTAATTGGACATTGGTATGTCTTTATCCCTGACTAATTTCAGCTGTGTAAGTGGATTGTGTGGGGATGTGATAAATTCGAGAATAAACAGCCTTGCGTAGTATTAAAGGGGTTTCCATAATCCTGTTTCCATTTTGGTTTGACACTCTAAAGTGCTGCGATTTTGGTTTTGTTTCCTGTGCAATAACCCATCATATAAAGCTCAAATTTTTTCCAGTACGAATATACATTTTAAACATATTGTACATAGCTTAGCTTCAGCCACATTATCAGCAAGTGCATCATATCCAATGCCACATGCATGTTGAAGGAAAATATATTGGGAGGTTCATTTTAGTTTTAAACCTGGGACCATATTTGGCTCATGCAATAAGTAACTCATCCTGCAGATCTAGCCATTGATGCCCTTGTGGGCTCTATCCAAATTATGCTTTGCGGTTTTTGCTTCCATTCCATCCTCATCACTTCTCTTTCTCTGCACAGCAGTCTATTCTTCAAATCTCTGTCTAGGCTCTTTCTTCTCTGCACCTCAAATTGTTGCTAAACTATCATCCTGAACTGAGTTTTGCGGACATGGAGAAACTCTCTTAAGACCTTCAGCAACTTTGTACTGAAAAAAAGAATAAAGATCAAACTCCTCAGGATGACAACCAAGTCCCAATAGCACATCCAGCCTCCTCTCTAAGAACATCCTTGTTACCTCCTTGCCTCCTGCCATGCCTGACCAACTACTGTTGTGATCATTCCTTGCGTGTTTAATGTTCCAGAGCCTTGCTCGGTTGCTTCTTAGTTGTGACATCAGGAGCTACATTTGGCTTTGTATTTTTGTTAGTCTTTCTGGGTCTGAATACCTCATAATGTTATAAACTCCCAGGGGAAAAGGCCCATGTTGTATTCTTTTTGTCTCTCCTGTTGTATAGGGTGGTGGCCAGGTAGATATTTGTGAGTTGAAGGTTTTATGTCCTGCCAAACCAAACACAATTTTACCATGAATACTGTTTACACTTAATGTTCTCTACAGACATTTTCTTGCAATCAAACACTGTAAACTAGGCGCTTAGATACAGCAGTGGAGAGTCAGGTGTGATCCTTCATTGATACCTTGTCTTCTCTTTTGGGAGTTGATGGCTTAGGGCAGTGGTTCTCAGACTTTGGAGCACGTCGCCGTCATCTGGGGGCTTGTTATAACTCAGATTGCTGAGTCCCAGACCCACAGTTTCTGATTCATTAGGTCTGTGCGGAGGCCCAAGAATATGCATGTCCTTCAGGCTGCCAGCTGATGTGGATCCTGCTGTCCCAGAGCCCTGCTTCCTGAGGGAACCTCAGGTTTAGGGTGACCAGGAGTCGCTGGTACTCTGTCCTAAAGTGACTGAGGCAGAGAATGCCCACCCTGGGGGTAATCTTAACACTAGAGGTTCAGGTAGAGTCAAGTCATGTCTATTTCATGTCTATTTCTACATCCCCTTTGGCTTTAGATTTTCTTTGTTTCTCTTCCCAATGAGAAGGTGCTTCCCCACCTCCCCTCCGCTGGCCTTTACTTAACTGGCAGGGAAAATGTTTTCACCCGCTTTCACCCGCTGTATACATATATTGAACTTTGTTTTGTTCATTTCCCCAAGCTTGGTTACCCAAGAGAATTCCTTGGTTGACTACAGGTCTTCTAAGTGCTCCATAGGTGGTAGCTCGTGTAATCTTCAGGCTAAGTCTAGGGATTGTCTCCATTTTTCAGATGGGGGGAGGTTAGGCAGTTGGTCCGAGGCCATTTACACAGTCAAGGTAGGTGAGCCAGGGGTTGAACCCGGAAGTCTGGCACAGGAGCCCGGGCATCTCACCCCTCTCCTCCGGTCTCTCTCCAGGTAAAATAAGCTGCTGTTGTCCTTGTCTCAAACCTATGGCTTGATGCCTTCTCCACAAATCCTTTTGGCATCTCCAGTTAATCCCTGATTTAAGGCTGCCTTCTGGGCATCACAGGATTCTGACGCTCGAATGGGAAAAACCCAAGTAGCCATCACTCTTTAAGGAACTGTGTCTCAATCAGATTTATTTTGGTCTGTGAGTGCAACTGCACATCACAATTACAGAGTATTTTTATTACTTGCTTTGTACAAAATGACAGCGCATGGCAAATGGTCCAGTGCAGGGGAAGAGTGGACCCTCTCATATGATCTTCTGCACTTTTGAATTTATCGTTTTACATGCATCGTCATATTTGGTCTTAAACATAAAAACAACAACAAGAAACTGTGAAACAACTGTGAAACTGTGTATTCTGATTTTATAGAGGAGGAACTGAATCTTGGGGAAATTAAAGAATTTCTTCAAGGCCAAGTGGTAAGAACAGGGTCCCGGCTCAGCTCTAGGTTTTTGATTCCCAGTTCAGTACTGAGTTCAGTCTACATTAGGAATTTGCCTTAAGTTGAAATGTATGCCTTTTGTAACTTTTAGGGCAGATTTTGCAAATACTGCATACAATTTTCAAGTTGGTGCTTTGAGTATTCTTTTTTTTTTTTTTGCGGTACATGGGCCTCTCACTGTTGTGGCCTCTCCCGTTGCGGAGCACAGGCTCCGGACGCGCAGGCCCAGCGGCCATGGCTCACGGGCCCAGCCGCTCCGCGGCATGTGGGATCTTCCCAGACCGAGGCACAAACCCGTGTCCCCTGCATCAGCAGGCAGACTCTCAACCACTGCGCCACCAGGGAAGCCCCTGAGTATTCATTTATTCAACAAGTGTTCACGGAGCCTCTTCTTTGAGCCAAGCACTATTCTGGGTGCTCAGAATATATTAGTGAACAAAACGCAGAGACGTGTTCGTGGGGAGTTTGGGCTGTCATGGGGGGGACTCACAGTCAGCAGTAAGCATAAATGAGTGAACTATAGTGTATGTTAGAAGCCGACAAGTGCCATGGAAAAACTAAACAAAACAAGAGCAAGGCGAGGGAGAGCGGTGAGCAGGGAAGAGGAGGTTATTGACATTTTGCATTGAGTAGCGAGGAAGAGGTGAGCCTGAGCAGTGAGTCAATGTGAGGGAGTGAGCCGGGGACCTGTCTGGAAGAAGACTGGTCCAGGCACTGAGAGCGGCTGGGACAAAGGCCACCTGGACTTGGGATTTAGGAATAGCAAGGACGATGTGGCTGTGGGGATAGGGGTAGGGGAATACATCAGAGAGCTGATGCTCAGCCGGATTTTTCTAGGGCCTTGTGTCCCGTGGAAGGTGTTGATCTCAGGACCGGCGTGATCTGACATGGGCTTAGATCAGTCTGGTGACTCTGTTAAGAATCCACTGTAGGGGAACGATGGTGGAAGCAGGGCACCAGTTAGGATGCTGTGTCATGAGCCCAGTGAATGAAGATGGGTCTCAGACTAGGGACAGAGGACCGTGGAGGTGGTGAGAGGTGGCCCAGCGCTGGATGTATCTGGAAGGGAGAAGCAAATGAATGACCCAAGGGGGGTTGGGCATAGGGTGGGGGGAGGCAAAGCCAGGTTAAGATTTTTGGCCTGAGTAACCACGAAGGATGGAGTTGGCATCACATGAGACATCGTAGAAGGATGTGGGTAGAGTAGGTGTGAGAGGTGGGTGAGCTTGAGAGATCAGTGCTGAGTTCAGAAGGCCTCTTGGGCATTTGGATGTCAGTGTCGAGTAGGCGGGGTGGGGGAGGATTTAGGCGTCTGGGTCCAGGCTGGAGAGAGTGATAATCAGCAGGTGTGTGATGTTTGAGGCCACCAGACTGGCTGCAGTCCCCCAAGAAGCGAGTGTACAAGTAGAGAAGAGGACATCAGGCCGGTGAGCCGTGGCACACGTGTTATAGGGAGGTCAGGGTAAGGAGGAGATAACAGAAGAGCGAGGACGGGTATGGCCAGTGAAGCAGGAGGAAGACCATCGGAGTATGATGTCCATGAAGCCAAACAAAATCAGTCAAGACCTTGGCTGTGGTGAAACCTGAAAACACTGTTTGTTGGTGGATGAAGGAAGGCAGGCCTGAGAATCCACCCTGAGTTTACCAAAGGGATGGCCACAGGGGGACTGTGGCCAAAGTGGTTTTGGTTTGAGTGATGGGAGCAAAGCTGAATGGAGCATTTCCCATGGAGTGGGAGATGGGGCAGGGTGTGGGCGCAGTGGATGCTTCACACAAGTTTGTTTATTCAGCTTCCAATTTGGAGATGCTTTGACTAGGTTCCTCGGATTGGACTGTTATTTGATTATTTGGGGGAGGTTCAAAAAGAGAAAAAAAAAACATTGAAAGATAGATACAGGGAAGCAGATAAGAGACAGAGGAGAAAGAAAAGAGATGTAACAGAATGAATGACTCTCCGATTACGGGTGGGGGGGGCAGGGGGCGGGGACTTCGAGCTGTGAAAGTGCACAAGGGAAGAGGCATTATGAAATCAGTTTCCTATTGTTCATTTCCAGCCACCTGTTTCTTCTAATGAATAACAGTTGGGTCTTCTGTGAACAGGTAACTCAAATACATGTTTTTGGCCTTCTGTTACATTTCTTACCTGGTTAAGCTTCAGATGTATCCCATAAGTCATTTCCAAAGGGTCAGTGGAATTCCAAGATCTAGGAGAGACTGTGTTCAAACCCCATTTAAACAAAAGTTTTGAGGTTTCAGAATGTAAGTGTAGAGTATCTTTTCACTAGATGTGTAGTTTTGAACTTGATGCTATTTGGACACCTTGGTGGTGTTGAGCCTCTAATGTTGTTTCTCTGACCCGTGATATTGTCATAATCTCTGTTGAGGAAAGGGAATGTCAGCAGTTTCCTTTGTATGATGCTGTACCATGAGGAGGTGCCCCGTGTTTACTCAAATATGATTTCTTACAGTATCTTCCTCAGTTTTCTATTGATTCTTGTTATTGTTTGTATTACGATTAGACCATCACTGGGGTCAAGGGAGGAAAATAATAGTTTAGAATTGTACTGATCAAGTTTTATCTATCACTAGCAAACAGGGATTCTGTTATCATTTGTTTCTAATTTGAAGAATGCACTTTTCTTTTTAATCTTTTTCGGACTTTTACATATCACCTTTGATTATAACGAAGGGCTCTGCAGTGAGCCTTTCGAGGTCAGGTGCTGGGTGATGCTCTTAGAGCTGAGCACAGGGCGGTTGCCCACGGTGGGAACTGAAAAATGTAAAGTTAATAACTGGAAGCTAATGAATGAAAAGGTAAAGGAAAGGGAGAACAAACAACAAATAACACTAGATACAGTGAAGGAGGGAGCAAGGTCAAGATCTGTAAGCCTCTTCTCAGTGAATAGAGGGGAACAGAAGGAGATGGAGAGGGAACGAAGGCTTGTGGTTGACTTGAGGTAGAAGGAGAAAATGCACCATGGCTGTTTGACTAGGAAATCATACTCAGAAGCTTTTACTTACGGTTTCTGGAAAGCGTGGAATGCATTCAGCTGCCCTCTGACCTAACCCATTTGTTTACCACTGATTAAAATATGAATAGCTTGTTCTGGCTAGGTTTTTGGAAATCAAGACTTAGATTTTAGAGATTACTTTTACCATCAGCACCTTAGGAAACATATTGTGTTTACCAAAATCACAAATGGCATTGTTTATTGCCAAAGTGGAGAGCTGGCAGCAACACACAGGCCAAGCAAACCCCCAGAAATATAAACAGTCTTGCTGGTGGATTCAGAACTCCAAGCAGAATTCAGCACTTATGAGAGAATGTCCTGGTGAGACTCTGTTGAATGACTTTAGAAGTAGGATCACCAAACAGGCTGTGTGTTGATTAACAAGAAGGCAGAGAGCCAGCTGCTCCTGTTGACTGTGGATGGGTGGAACCAGCCACTATCAGGCCCTAGAGTGGAGTTGGGAAGTTACCTTGAGAGATAAGTAGAGCTGAGAATACAGAGCGCCAGTTCTTTCAGTCATGCAGAGTAAGGACTTTTCTTCTCCTCATAGGTAGAGTTTAAGCCAAGATCTTTTTTGATGGCATTTAAATCTCATTCCAATAAAAGAAATCCACTCCGTGGTGAACCATGTGACCATATTCTGTTTTATCCTTGAAGGTGTAGATTTTCATTGGTAAATGTATTAGTCAGGATTCATTCTCTCTCTCTCTCATATATGTGTATAACATATAAGTAATATATGTATATATTATGAATAAATATGTATAAAACATTTACACATATCTAGAGAGAGATACATATCTATCTATATATTGATTTATATATATATAGATCTTTAATCGATTTTGAGTTTATTTTTGTGTATGGTGTTAAGGTATGTTCTAATTTCATTCTTTTACATGTAGTTGTCCAGTTTTCCCAGCACCACTTATTGAAGAGGCTGTCTTTTCTCCTTGTATATTCTTGCCTCCTGTGTCATAGATTATGTGACCATAAGTGCATGGGTTTATCTCTGGATTTCCTATCTTGTTCCGTTGATCTATATTTGTATTTTTGTGCCAGTACCATACTGTTTTGATGACTGTAGCTTTGTAGTATAGTCTGAAGTCAGGGAGCCTGATTCCTCCAGCTCCATTTTTCTTTCTCAGGATTGCTTTGGCTATTCGTGGTCTTTTGTGTTTCCATACAAATTATTTAAAAAAGGCTACAAATGAACTTATCTACAAGACCCAAATAGTTACAGATGTAGAAAATAAATTTATGGTTAAGGGAGGGCGGGATAAATTGGAAGATTGGGATTGACACATACATACTACTATATATAAAACAGATAACTAATAAGGACCTACTGCATAGCACAGGGAACTCTACTCAATACTCTGTAATGTCCTATAGGGGAAGAGAATCTAAAAAAAGAGTGGATATATGTATTTGTATAACAGATTCACTTTGCTGTCACCTGAAACTAACACAACATTGTAAATCAATTAAACCCCAATAAAAATTTTAAAAAATATATAGAAAGAGTAATAAAATATACTAGAGTTCTCTCTCTCTCTCTTTCCCTGTTTTTATATATAAGAGAGAGAGGGAGAAAGATACATATCTATCTATCTAGATTTATTTTAAGGCATTGGCTCATGTAATTGTGGGGACTGACAGATTGAAAATCTGTAGGGCAAATTGGCAGATTGAAATTTTAGGTGAGAGTTGATGTTGCCATCTTAGTCCATTTGGGCTGCTGTAACAAAATACCACAGACTGGGTAGTTTATAAACAAATTTATTTCTCACTTTTCTGGATGCTAGAAGTCCAAGATCAAGGCGTCAGCATGGTCAGGTGAGGACCCTCTTCCCTGTCTCTTGCAGACTTCTCCTGTAGCCTCACAGGGTGTAAGGGGCAAGGGAGCTCTCCCAGGCCCCTTTTATAAAGGCATCAATTTCATTTTATTGGCTCCACCCTTATGACTTAATTGCCTTCCAGACGCTCCGCCTCCTAATACCAGCATATTGGGGCTCAGGATTTCAACATATGGATTTTGGGGGGACATAACATTCAGACCATGGCAGTTACAGTCTTAAGTTCAGAATCTGCATGGCAGGCTAGTCAGCTAGAAACTCAGGCAGGGTCTCTATGTTGTAGTCTTGAGGCAGAATCCCTTGTTTGGGAAACTTGAGTCTTTTCCTAAGGATTTCAACTAATTGGATGAGGTCCATCCACATCTGGAGGGTAATCTGCTTTATTTCAAGTCAGCTGATTATAAATGTTCATCACACCCACAGACACCTTTACAGCAACATCTAGACTAGTTCTTGACCAAAGAACTGAGTACCATAGCCACAGCAAGTTGACACACAAAATTAACCCCAGTAAATGGGGAAGCTTTAGGTAGTAATGTACTTTATAAATAAATAGTATGTCTGAACTATATTTAAGGAAGCTTATCTCAGGTGGTATAAAGGATTATATCTATTTGAAATAGAAACTTTCATTTTTCATTAATCAGAGGCAAATGTCTATGAGTGAAATACTGTAATCTTAGATTTGTATCTAGGTGCTATTATCTTTACTTATTAGTGCCCAGTAGAGAATATATTTGAAAATAAATGAACAAAAGAATTCCCCCCTATAAACAATAAATGCTGGAGAGGGTGTGGAGAAAAGGGAACCCTCTTGCACTGTTGGTGGGAATGTAAATTGATACAGCCACTATGGAGAACAGTATGGAGGTTCCTTAAAAATCTAAAAATAGAACTACCATATGACCCAGCAATCCCACTACTGGCCATATACCCAGAGAAAACCATAATTCAAAAAGACACATGCACCCCAATGTTCACTGCAGCACTATTTACAATATCCAGGTCATGGAAGCAACCTAAATGCCCATTGACAGACGAATGGATAAAGAAGATGTGGTACATACATACAATGGAATATTACTCAGCCATAAAAAAGGAATGAAATTGGGTCATTTTAGAGACATGGATGGATCAAAAGACTGTCATACAGAGTGAAGTAAGTCAGAAAGAGAAAAACAAATATTACATATTAACACATATATGTGGAATCTAGAAAAATGGTACAGGTGAACTGGTTTGCAGGGCGAAAATAGAGACAAAGATATAGAGAACAAACGTATGGACACCAAGGGGGGGAAGTGGCGGGGTGGTGGGGGTGGTGGGATGAATTGGGAGATTGGAATTGACATGTGTACACTAATGTGTATAAAATAGATAACTAATAAGAACCTGATGTATAAAAATAAATAAAATAAAATTCAAAAAAAATGAATAAAAGATGTTTTCTTATATTAACAAAGAAAAAAAAAAAGGTGTCTTTCCTCAACTGAATTGCTTTTGAACCTTTGTCAAAAATCAGTTGTGTAGGGGCTTCCCTGGTGGCACAGTGGTTGGGAGTCCGCCTGCCGATGCAGGGGACACAGGTTCGTGTCCCGGTCCGGGAAGATCCCACATGCCACGGAGCGGCTGGGCTCGTGAGCCATGGCCACTGAGTGTGCGTGTCCGGAGCCTGTGCGCCGCAGCGGGAGAGGCCACAACAGTGAGAGGCCCGCATACCGCAAAAAAAAAAAAAAAAAAAATCAGTTGTGTAAATTCAGCAACAACAAAAACCAACCCAATTCAAAAATGGGCAAAGGACTTGAAGAGACATTCCTCTAATGAAGATATACATATAGCTAATAAGCATGTAAAGATGCTCAACATTACTAGCCATTAAGGAAATGCAAATCAAACCCACAGTGGGATACCACTCCATACCCATTAGGATGGCTGTTATTTAAAAAATAGAAAATAATAATTGTTGTCCAAGATGTGGAAAAATTGAAACCTTTATGCATTGCTGGTGAGAGTGTAAAATGGTGCAGCTGCTGTAGGAAAGTTTGGCAGTTCCTCAAAAATTTAAATATAGAGTACAATCCAGAAATTTACTTCTGAGTATATGCCCCAAATATGAAAGCAGATACTTGTACACCAGTGTCCCTAGTAGCATTATTCACAATAGCCAAAAGGTGGAAACAATGCAAATGTCCATCTATAGATGAATGGATAAACAAAATATGGTATTATCCATTAAGTGGAATATTATTCAGCCATAAAAAGGAATGAAGTACCAATACATGCTACAACATGGATGAACCTTGAAAACATTATGCTGAGTGAAATAAGCCAGACACAAAGGGACAACTATTGTATGATTCCACTTGTATTAGGTTCCTAGAATAGAGATAGATAGTAGAACAGAGATTGCCAGGGAGCAGGGGAAGAGGGAAATGGGGAGTTATTATTAAAGGTTATGAAATTTCTGTTTGGAATGAGGAAAAGGTTCTGGAGGCAGATGATGATAATGGTTGCATAACATTTTAAGTATCCTTAGTGCCACTGAACTGTACACTTAAAAATGCTTAAAATAGTAAATTGCTATGTATATTTTACAGTAATTTTTAAAAAAATCAGTTGAGCATAAAAAGAGAATTCCCCTTATTTTTAGGAAAAATTATGTTTTTACATTAGTAATATTGGCCTTCCTTCTCATTCCCCAATCCAGTTTCTTCTTTCAATTTAATTACTTATGAAAAATGTGCAGTAGGAATAATATTAGTATTCATAAAGGACATAAAGCTGGATATTTGGTAGAAATAATGCAAATGAATCCATGCTTTCTGTATAAATGAGCAGTTGATTGTTAGTACCTATTTTATTGCCAATGTATTACCTTTAGAATTTCACATCTAGGAAATGTGCTTGTCTTTATGAAACAAAATATGTTCATAATTTTTAATTTGACACACAATTTAAGCCTACGTTTTCCACTTACGTTTCTCATTTCCTTGGAATTTTTGGCAAAGTGGAATGAAACTTCCTTCGTGTTGGTAGTCTCTTGTCTTTGGATGTATTGTATAGATGAAAACTCCTAGTTTATCTTTGTGCCAGAGCACCCCTCTCAGCTGGCTTGATATATTTTTTATATTTATTTTATTGAAATATAGTTGATTTACAATGTTGTGTTAATTTCTACCATACAGCAAACTGATTCAGTTGTACATATATATATATACATTCTTTTTCATATTCTTTTCCATTATGGTTTATCACAGGATATTGAATATAGTTCCCTGTAGGAACTACAGCTGATTATAGTGATTAATAAGAAAAAGGACCCAGTTAACTGAGTTTTCTGAAAAACCATCAATGCATCAAAAGGCTGGCAACAGGATAAACATGGCATCATGGCATCACCTCAAAGAGGTGAGGTTAAAGTAAACAACGGGTGCTCTGTGAATCCAGCAGTTCTACAATGAAAAACAAAGTGATATAGATATTCTGGGCTATACTACTTTATGCTGTAACCGATTTCTCAATTTGCAGAATGAATGAAATAATTATAGCTAGGAGATTGCTTTCATTTTAATGGGAATTTGCACATGCATATCCTGATTTGCTTCAGGAGTTGCAATGTTAGACTTCAGAATCTGGCAAGGAATGGGGTGTGTGTGTGTGTGTGTGTGTGTGTGTGTGTGTGTGTATGTGTATTTCAGTTATTTCAGTCTATCCATCCCTTACTTAGGAGTATTCCTAATGCATTCAAGATAGATGGCTTTATCAATTTAAAAGAGTCTTTGGGGAGCTACTATACATCCTTAGAAATATGTATTAAAATATTTCTGTGAGGTTATTCAATCTTAAATATCACATAGGCTTTATTTGGATGAAAATGGGTTTTCTTGGGTTAAAAAGGAGGTCCTATTTTCCTTCCACTTACATAGGAATATGGACTAAGGAGAGTGGAGCTGGAGGAATGATAGTTCAACACCCAATGATCTCATTAAGCACCAAGCAAACTAAAATCTCATAATTTAACCTTGATGAGAAGTAGGATTCAAACTGAGTTCTCTTGAATCTAAATCCAAATTAGTCAGCAGTGTTTGAACCACTTTGGGCTACTGATATTTTTTATTTTTTAATTTTTATTCTTTTAATTTTTTTGCGTTATGCGGGGGTCTCTCACTGTTGCGGCCTCTCCCGTTGCAGAGCAGAGACTCCAGACGCGCAGGCTCAGCGGCCATGGCTCATGGGCCCAGCCGCTCTGCAGCATGTGGGATCTTCCTGGACCGGGGCACGAACCTGTGTCCCTTGCATCGGCAGGCGGACTCTCAACCACTGCGCCACCAGGGGAGCCCCGGATATTTTTTCATTCAAAGATAGATCCAGCTACTCTTAAGATTCTTTGTGCCAGATCCAATAATATTTTTTTCTTTTTAAAAGCCTGGTCTGTTAAAACCACATAGCCCTTGAAAACATTTACTTTTTGAGATTTTATTGATCCAAGTAGGGTGAGAGTCAATCTCGTAGGACCATAAATAATCACTTAGCATTTTTAATAGGCAGCTAGAAGATGAGTTACTTAAATCCGAAATATGAGCCAGAATTTTGTAGCTTTGTCTTGGAATCAAGAGAGTTAATTGTTTTACATTATCTTCAATATCATATCGGTGAGATAGATATTTCTTGCTAAACTCTGTTGTCAGTCTTCATCATATATTGTTGATCAGATTTATGGAAACAGGGAGACTGTATTCACTTATTTATTTTCTCCTCCTGTAGTAGTGAAGCAGGCTGGCTGGGAAGCTTGACAGTCTCAACACAGCAATCTTTGTTCTAATAGGTGATGTGTAATTTATCCACATAGACAATAGCGAGGGTCCGTAGCATCTTTGGGAAGATGTCCACCTGCAAGCATGGATATCAGTTCCTCTGATCATGCTCTAGCCTGTCTACACCCCAACCAGTCCTTCTCCAGAGACTCTTAGATTCAGTGATGAATCTGTGGAAGTGATGACATTCCCTACTGGGCATGTTTGGAAAACAGGAGATTTCTTTACCTGCTCTGGGTCATATAACTTTATTAAGTCCTTGTTCTAATGTTTGGTTGTGTCTGAGACAGGTTAATATTTCTTCCATACAGTGGGGCTCCACACGTTTGAAAAGAACCATCATGTCTCCTCCTGGGTGTCTCTACAGTAGCACTGTCAGATAGAAATAAAATGGGAGCCACATAGGCAATTTAAAATATTCTAGTAAGCCATGTTAAAAAATGCCCATAGGGCTTCTCTGGTGGCGCAGTGGTTGAGAGTCCGCCTGCCGATGCAGGGGACGCGGGTTTGTGCCCCGGTCCGGGAAGATCCCACATGCCGCGGAGTGGCTGGGTCCGTGAGTCATGGCCGCTGAGCCTGCGTGTCCGGAGCCTGTGCTCCGCAACGGGAGAGGCCACAACAGTGAGAGGACCCCGCGTACTGCAAAAAAAAAAAAAAAAAAATGCCCATAGAAATAGGTGAAATTAATTTTAGTAATATACTGCAGTTAATCCAATATATCCAACATATTATGTCAACATAATGAATATAAAAATTATTAAAGAGATATTTCACATTCATTTTTTGCTTACTAAGTGTTTGCAGCTAGGGGTGTATTTTATGCTTACAGAACATCTTAATTGAGACTAGCTTCATTTTAAGTGCTAAATATTTGCATGTCTTTGGCTAGTGGATTTGTGTGTTACAGAGCACATTCTGAACTAAGCATCCCCAGTGCCTTTGAATAATCTTGATAGTTATAGGGGTTTAAGCTTATCCCCTGTCATGGTTTAACTGATCTACATCTCATTAACATGTGATTACAGGTACTCCTGTATTGCAAGTGTGGTCTCCCTAGGCTGGACTAGAGTTTCACCTGGTGTGACCTGGTTAAGAGTTTGGGGTGGCACTTCCCAAACTTTGATGTGTATACAAAATCACCTGGGAACCTTTGTAATCTGCAGAGTCTGTTTACGTATGTCTGGGGTGTGTCCCAAGATTTTGCATTTCTAACCAGCTCCCAGGTAATACTGATATAGCTGGTCCAGAGACCACACTTTAGGTAGGAAGAGCCTAGGGCGACTGCCTGCAAGAATCTCTTATTATAGGTTATTCCAACATATACTTATTACTGCTAAAACTCCTAAGGAGATTTTCCTCATATGTGTTCCTACCCAGTCTCTCCATGCGATTCTTGTTCATTTGGTTTTCTAATCCCTAGTGTAGAATTTTGCATTTGTTATTGATACATCTTACAGGATTTAGCCCATCAAACTGTACTTAAGAGGTCACTGAGGATCCTGGTTCTTCAGCCAGTGTATTCAGAATTGTCTCCTCCCTTCATGTAATCCCTACTCATGGTACCACGTCCTCAATATCATCTTTCATATCATTAAAAAAATGTCAGAGTTTCTGCACTGACATTGATTTCATCGATTACAATTTTTCAGTTTATGAGGATTTGGGCAGTAAATAATCAGTAACAAATTAGATATCTTACCTGGTCAGCAAGATAAGTTAACATGGAATCCTGAAAATTCATTGCTAATGTTCAGAAATATTATATCTGGTCAATAAATGGTACTGGCAAACTGGACAGCACATGCAAAAGAATGAAACTGGACCACTGTCTTATACCATACACAAAACTTAACTCACTGGCTGAAAGACATGAGTGTAAGAGCTGAAACCATAAATCTCCTAGAAGAAAACATTGGTGATAAGCTCTGTGACATCAGTCTTGGCGATGATTTTTTGTATCTGACTCCAAAAGCAAAGGCAACAAAAGCAAACAATAAACAAGTAGGACTACATCAAACTGAAAAGCTTTGCAAAGCAAAGAAAATCATTAATGAAATGAAAACGCAACCTATGGAATGGGAGAAAATATTTTAAAGTATATCTGATAAGGGGTTAATATCTAAACTGTATGAAGAACTTATACTACTCTATAGCACACAAACAAGCAGACCCCCCCAAACAATCTAATTATAGAATGGGAGGAAGATCTGAATAGATATTTTTCCAAAGAAGACATACAGATGGCCAACAAGTACATTCTGAAAAGATGCTCAACACCACTAATCATCAGGAAATACAAATCAAAACCACAATGAGGTATCAACTCACACCTGTTAGAATGGCCATCAGGAAAAAGACAAGTGATAACAAATGCTGGCGTAGATGTGGAGAAAAGGGAACCCTTGTGCACTGTTGGTGGAATTATAATTTGGTGCAGGCACTATGGAAAACAGTATGGAATTTCCTCAAAAAATTAAAAATAGAACTGCCATATAATTCAGCAATTTCACTTCTGGATATTTATCTGAAGAAAACAAAAATACTAATTCAAAGAGATATATGCACCCCCAGGTTCATTGCAGCATTATTTACAATAGCCAAGATATGGAAGCAACCTAAGTGTCTGTCAGTGGATGAATGGTTAAAGAAAATGTAGCATATATATATATATATATATATATATATATATATATATGAATATTATTCGGCCATAAGAAAGAATGAAATCCCTTCATTTGCAACAACGTGCCTGGACCTTGAGGGCATTATGCTAAGTGCAATAAGTCAGACAAAGAAAGACAAATACTGTGTGATCTCACTTGTATGTAGAATCAAAAAACAAATAAGAAAACAAGCTCATAGATACAAGAACAGATTGGTGGTTGCCCGAGGTATGAGTGGCCAAAATAAATGAATGGGGTCAGAAGGTACAAACGTCCAGTTATAAAATAAATAGGTCACGGGGATTTAAAAAACAAAATTAAAAAGTGTTATGTCTATTTTACAACAATGTTTGCTAGTTAAACAGCGTTCTTAGATTAAAAAGAAGAGAGCAGACCTTGCCTCTCAGCAGGAAAGGTTCATAAGGAGATGCAGCATGGTGGTAGATTGGAACCAGAGGGTCTTTAGTTAGTAGAACAAACTCTTCACTGTAAAGCTTTCTTTTATTTATTAATTTATTTATTTTGCGGTACGCGGGCCTCTCACTGTTGTGGCCTCTCCCGTTGTGGAGCACAGGCCCGGGACGGCTCATGGGGCTCAGCCGCTCCATGGCATGTGGGATTCTTCCGGACCGGGGCACAAACCCGTGTACCGCGCATCGGCAGGTGGACTCTCAGCCACTGTGCCACCAGGGAAGTCCCTGTAAGGCTTTCTTTTGAATGAAAGGTCTCTGAGTGACAGAACTTCAAAGCCTGAAGGTCCATTAAGTGCCATTCTAGTCTAATCTCTAATTTTACAGATCAGGAAATTTGGAAACGAAAGGTTATGTGATTTGTCCAGGGAAAGCCAGCCAGTTTCTAGATAAGCCACAAAATATAATGTCACCTCTGCTGAAATGTCAACCCCCTAGAAAGGCCATCCCTGCCAGGGTCACTCTCTACATTCCTTGCCCTGCTTCATGTTTGTTTCTTAACACTATGTCTTTATTTTGCTGTTTATTTCTTGTCTACCTCAACTTCTAGAATGGAAGCTCCAAGAGAAGAGGCATTTGTTGTTTTAACTGTTTTATTCTTTTGCCCGTCACAGAGTGTGTGGTCAGTAAAGATTTTCATTGACTTAATCAATTTAAGGCTTAAATTCGGTGATCATGTTCCAAGTTTAATTAATTCTTTAACTGCAGTGACTTACGGGGCTGGGGAGGACCCAGTATCTCATTAGATTTTTTGTTTTATTTTGTCTGGGATTAATTGATTGCAGGTCTGGGAACTAGAGATCCTATAAGGCTGATGGTAGTGATTCTGTAAAGGACTGGCATGAGGAAACAGGGGCTTCTAAAATGGACTAGTGAGGAACGAGAGGGTGAAGATTGCCTGTTGGAAGGTTATTTTACTTCTTCTTTCATTATTGTTTGTTGTGAAGAGTTGAAACAATTCCTTGAGCATTTACAGAAAATTGGGTGGTTTGTACACTGGGTTTCTTAGATCTAAAATTGAGAGGATATCATTGGTCTTGTAGGTTTGTGGTGAGAATTCAATGAAACAAGGTATTTCAAGATGGTGTTTAAAATAAAATGTGTTTCATTAATACCATTATCATGAAAATCTCTTAATTGAAAAATTTTGTGTCATCAATTTCTCTGTTACATTGAAAACATATATATATATATTTTAGCATCTTTATTGGAGTATAATTGCTTTACAATGGTGTGTTAGTTTCTGCTGTATAACAAAGTGAGTCAGCTGTACACGTACATATATCCCCATATCTCCTCCCTCTTGCGTCTCCCTCCCACCCTCCCTATCCCACCCCTCTAGGTGGTCACAAAGCACCGAGCTGATCTCCCTGTGCCATGCGGCTGCTTCCCACTGGCTATATACTTTACGTTTGGTAGTGTATATATGTCCATGCCCCACTCTCTCACTTTGTCCCAGCTTACCCTTTCCCCCCCCCGTATCCTCAAGTCCATTCTCTAGTAGGTCTGCATCTTTATTCCCATCTTGCCCCTGGGTTCTTCATGACCATTTTTTTTTTTGTTTGTTTTTGAAAACATGTTTTTAAAGTTTGTTAGTGGCTGCTTTTCAGGATAGGTATGTACATTAAAAAGTGGGATTTCTAAATCACTTTAATTCATAGCACCTGGACAAACATTTTGAGTGTTTCTTGTTTTAAAGTTGAATACATTATTTACCAACATTACCTACCTCCTATTAAATCTGTGATTTCCCCTTGTGCTTAATTCCCATTGAAAATCAAGCTCAAAATGCTAATTCTGGAGGCTTTTTACCCTACACAACATAGATTCTCATTCACATATACTCATGATCTTAAATAACATGAAATAACACAGACTTATTTTGGGGGGCTTGGCTTGCAGCATTTAAATCCGAGTGTGCAGGTTTTTAAAGTTGAGTCTAAATCACAGAGAATGGGTATTGCCCAGTTAATGTTTGTTTCATTGAAGAATAAAAAACATATAGAGCATGTTTATTGTTTTGATTATTCAGGTCACTAGACCTCACATTTCTCCAGATGCAGTTCATAGATAAGAAGAAATACCTTCCACTAACCTGAGATAATTAATTCTGAGGGACACAGATCCTTTCATAGCATTTTGAAAGTGGTCTTCCACACATGGTAGTAAGCAATGAATATTTCATAAAGAAACATTATTTATGGTATTTTAAGCAACTTTGTTGAGAGATTTTGTATTGATCCAGTTTGTCTTTAGGAAAGGCATGCTTGCAGATCTGTGAATTTTTTTTATGCTGTTTAGAATTGTTTGCCTTGGGAGAATACTTACATGTAGTTATGATATTTTTTTCCTACTAGTCAAAAATACTGCAGTAACTTTTATAACTTTTTTACGAAAAAAAATCAGATTTTTCAGTGATTAACTTTCCCAGTAGAGATTATTTAAAATAGAAGGCTTGACTTTAATGTTCAGAGAATGGTCACTTTTCAAAATTTAAAATACCTCCTTGTGGCAGTTTTAAAACATATCCATAAATTTAATTATCTGCTCCTTGAATATAGACTGGGTTTAGTGATCCAATTCTAATAAATACTATGCAGAGGACTCATGACTATGGGTCATAAAGAGCTAAGCAATTTCCATAGGCTCTCTCTCCATTTCTGTCTCTCTCTCTGTCTCTGTCTTTGTCTCTCTATATCTCTATCTGTATCCCTACCCCTATCCCTGTCTCTACCCCATCCCTATCTCTAACTCTATCTCTTTCTCTTTCTCTCCCTGGAAACACCCACCTTTGGAGCCCTGAGCCTATATGTAAGAAATCTGACAACTAGAAGCCAGCATCCTGGAGAGACCTCATAAACAGGCCACATAGAGATTGAGAGAGTTGCTCAAGGAACCCAGATGTCCTATCTCCAGCTGTTTGTGTCTTTCCATCCCAGGCATCATATATGTGAGATGCCTCCAGCCCTTAGTCGCTCATGATCTGGCTGCAGCCCCTTGCAGGACCCCAATGAACTCCACTTAGTTGAGCCCAAAGTAACCCTTGCAGCCATGATAGGTAGCAGTAATTTTTAAAATTGTCATTGTTTTATACTACTAGGTCTGGGGTAGTTTGTTATGCAGAAATAGGCAACGCTGGAACACTCTGTTTCCTGAAGGGTGCTCATGATGAACCCGAGTTTGGTGACCCACAAGTCAAGAAATTCAGAACTGAAATGTGGTCCAAGTCCCTCCCTTTCATGGCTCCTGACAAGCCAAGTTCACTCTTGGAAGGAAAGACTTCAGTTCTCTAGGTGATTAAATACTAGATCACCATGTCAGTTTCTCTTTTATACTTTCATATTTAAATATCCTACACTGAGTTAAATAGATTTTAATATTGTATCTTTCTGCCATCTTATTTCCATAATATTAGAATTGTTTGGTTACAGCTTCTCTCTTGTCTTCAGGTTACAGTAGGACTTCCTTATCTTTAAATTTTGATTGTACATTGCACCATTATATTAGTGACTAGTCTTATAGTGACTAGTCTTCTCTGCCCTTGACTAATCTTCCTTTCCTTATCATATGCTGGTTAAAACAAAAAGTAAATAAAGCTAATAAATAAATAAAGCTAAAGTTAATGTGAAAGGAGAGATGCTGACAAATATTTTGAAGATGCAGTTTTTAAAACATAATCCCAACATCAGACATTAAAATGTGAAAAAAAGTGTGTCTCATAAATGGATGCAATATAATATTTAATATTGATACTCTCATATTCTAGCAAAAAATACTAAAAACTAAAAATTACATTTCAAGATAGGCATCAGGGAGTGCCACGTGATTTGGGTGAGTCTGTTCTAGGACCTGACTTTCATTCTAAAATACAGAATTCGGTAGTCAGTTACTCAAAACAGAACCTTTCTGGGGTAGCTGAATCATATTACCCCAAATCCACAGCAGTATCTTTCAGGTGTCCACATATATCAGAATCCTTGCCAGGAGAGCTGATAAGTCACAAAAAGGCTGACATTCATTTAAGGAGTGGGCTTGGGCTTCTGCATCTTTACCAAATCTTCCGTCTGACTCTCACACACTCCAAAGTTTAAGAACTGTTACTCTGGAACATACTTAACTTCACATCTGGCAGGAAAAAAATGCAAAATAAATGTGCCTGATGGTTGTGAAAGCCTTAAGGGACAGCTCGGGAAATCTAAAAATGCAGAGCTGGAAGAAAAGGAGTTCCAAGAAGCATAAATAAATCCTAGGAATTGTGCTGTTTGGTGGAAGCAAAGGTCTGAGGTTTGGACAATTAGGAAATTCCTTTATGGGGAGAGGAAATATATGAGATATGAGACTGTCTGGGATGTCAGGAAGGGCGGGTTCTCTAAGGAGGGAACACAAAGATAAAAATGAAAGAGAGCTCGAAGAAGATGAGTGGTGTTTTCAGAGCAGAAACTGTGTGTAAAATGTCCCAGCACGGGTGAGGGACCTGAGTCAGGGGAACCAATTATATGTGCCTCGTGCCGGTCCAGGGGGAAGGTAACGAGAGCTTGTCATGGGGGAGGGGCTGTTGTAGTGAAGAAGAGTCGAGGCCCTGGAAATATTAATAAGAGCAAAAGTATATACGTTTAACTCTTTTCAGAATTGATTTCTTCTCAAAATATGATCCAAAGTCCCCGTAACCAACTGCTTTGTGGATATTCATGACCAGAAATTGTGTACATTATTTTCTCAGTCTAGAACGTGTTCTCAAGTCTTTGAGCTGAAGAAACAAATTCAAGAAAAGATTAAAAAGTCTTTGAGCTGGGAAAAACAAGAATAGAAACTTCAAACCTCTTGTCCAAAGGATCTGTTTGGTCCTCAAAGATATTCATACTATAAAAGTTAAAAAACATGTGCATATCCATTTTCGCACAATCCAACAGCTAGGACAGTGGCATAAATACCCAGCTATGGATTGTGATTCCAGATTGCCACCTCTTATAGTGTCTAGTCTTCTCTGCCCTTGACTAATCTTCCTTTCCTTATCATATGCTGGTTAAAACAAAAAGTAAATAAAGCTAATTAGTTAAAAATTCCATAAAAGCACTGAAGTCATGAGGCCTTATCAGTTCTGTTCCTCAGATATTGACCACTGGCAATGATGTCCTTATTGTATATTTGCAACTTCCAAAGCATTTAAAAAAGGAACCAACCTCAAAAGGTTACATATTGTATGGTTCCATTTATGTGGTATTTATGAAAGGATAAAATGATGAGTGACAGAGAACAGATCAGTGGTTGCCAGCGGTTAAGGGAAAGAGGAGGGTGTAGTACAAAGGGGCAAGGGAGTTTTTTGAGTGGCGGGTATGTTCTGTGTCTTTATTGTGGTGGTGGTTATGCAAATTTATGCATGTGTTAAAATTCATAGAACTGTACATAAAAAGGTAATTTTACTGCCTGTTAATTTGAAAATAAAATTCAAAAAATGTGAACCCTAAAAGTAACGGAAAGGATAGAGTGTCGGTAAAAGCTGCCAAAAATATAGAAAGAATAAAGATACTTGAGGTATCTCAATACCTCACAATAATTAACTTCTCTGGACTTCTCTGGACTTAGAAAAACAGTATTTCATACACACACACACACACACACACACACACACACACATATTATGTGTATTTATAGCTGAATTACAGTTGAAAATAATATATAACTTTTAAAATTGAAAATTTTAGATTCATTGTCATCTAAAGAAACATAATACTTCTAATATGATCACATGCTCCATGATTATATTTGGTTTGTATGCTGTTTTCTAGGAATGAATCTGAAATGCTCCATGTTATGTGATAAATAATCATATAAAAATTATACACTCATCAAGGAGGACAATATATATAGAAAGTACTGCAGAAATTCTAGCAACTGGTTTTGATTTTCTTCTACAAATACACAAGCTATTCATCACCAATTTCTATCTTAAATATTAGATTAACTTAAACAAACCCCTGTTAGGTACCCTGTCAGAACAATTTGTTGGAAATGAATTGTTTTCAACAGGTAAATTATTACCTTCCAGTGGTGATGTTACCTTTTTATTATTATCAATTACCAGTATTAAATGGCCATTAATTATGTTTAGTGCATGCCATGTATTTTTAAAAAGTTAATTAATTAATTAATTAATTTTTTGGCTGTGCTGGGTCTTCGTTGATGCACGTGGGCTTTCTCTAGTTGAGGTGAGCAGGGGCTACTGCTTGTTGCAGTGCACGGGCTTCTCATTGTGGTGGCTTCTCTTTGTTGTGGAGCACAGGCTCTAGGCGCATGGGCTTCAGTAGTTGCGGTACGCGGGCTCATTAGTTGTGGCTCACGGGCTCTAGAGCACAGGCTCAGTAGTTGTGGCGCACGGGCTTAGTTGTTCCGCGGCATGTGAGATCTTCCCGGACCAGGGCTTGAACCCATGTCCCCTGCATTGGCAGGTGGATTCTTAATCACTGTACCACCAGGGAAGCCCCGCATACCATGTATTGAGTAGATTCCTTCAGTAGTCTCGCTTCATGGGAGAACATAGGGTAGGGTAAGCCGAGAGCCTTGTAGAGAGCAGGCACTCAGTACATTTCTGTTCTCTTCCTTTCCTCAGCCATTTGTTTAAAAAGTTCTGTAGTCATGTTTCTTTCAAGGGATGTCACCTTGAAAGGGGGCAAGTTGAGAGACCTGTGAAATCAGGAGATGTGCTTCTTGTGTTTGTCTTTCTGGTTTCCCCAGTGTCAGAGTCAGAGTTCAGTACTCTGTTATGTAATAAAGGGACACTCAAAATGCCATCCATCCCAAGGCCCTGCAGGATACAGGTGTTCATGTACATTCCAACTTAGCTGAGTGCTTTCAGATCACCTTTTATCTTATGCTCAAATATCAACACTGCACAATTACTTGTTTTGGCTTCTCATGCTATCTAGGAAGCAGAATTAGAATGCATAGGAAAAATCTGTGGATACTAGTGGTTCAGGTGTTGCAGATGAAAGTAAACATGGGTGGACTGGGAGAGAGAAGCAGAGGAAGAGATCATGATTTGTTTTGTAAAGCATTTATTTTCAAATGTGTAGGTTTACTAAAGGGGTGGTCTTAATATTTTTGCAGGCATTTTGATGGCACAAGAATTAGGAGTATTAGCTCTTTGTCACTGGGTGTGTGCTTTCAGAACCCCCAGAGTTCTCTTTTTCTTTAGGTTTTTCTTTTTTTGAGATTTTATTTTTTAATTTTTAAGAATTTATTATTATTACTTTTTTACAGTAGGTCCTTGTTGGTTATCTATTTTAAATATAGCAGTGTGTACATGTCAATCAAACTCCAGGGGAGGGATAGATTGGGAGTTTTCCTTTGGTTTTTATCTTAAGCTACTGCCCGGCTGCTCCAAAAACACATTACCCCCTCCCCTCCTCCAGGCTCAACTGCCTCTTCCACATGCATTGAATTTGTCACGGCATTAGTCCTTTGGATCTCTGTCATGTGACTCATATTTTTAAAAATTCAAGTATGTTTCAGGATAGATTGAGGCTTTGGTGTATAATATCCATACAATAAAAGTCAAGTTTTTAGGTTTAAATCCAATGAGTTTTGACAGATGTGTACAGTCTTATAACCACCACCCGAAGTGAGATATGAAATAGTTCTCTCCTTCCTCAAAGTTCTGTTTTGCCCCTTTGTAGTCATCCCCTCTCTCCATCATATCCCCTGGCAACCACATCTGACGTCTGTCCCTGTAGTTTTGCCTCTTCCAGAATGTCATTTATGAGATTCACACCATATGTAGCCTTTGGGGTCTGGCTTCTTCACTCAGCATAATGTAGTTGAGTTCCACTATACTGTATCTGGCATCAATAGTGCAATAAAAAGCTACTGCATAGCATTCTGTATGGATGTATCACAACTTGTTTATCCATTTACCAGTTAATGGACTTCTACATGGTTTCCAGTTATTAGCTATTATGAATAAAGTTGCTATAACCATCTGCTTACAGATATCAGACATATGATTTTGTTTCCCAAGTCCATGCCTCCGAGTGGAATTGCTGGGGCACATTTTCAAGTGTATGTTTTGGCTTTTTAAAAACCATCAAACTCTCCCCAAATTGCTGTTGCACTTTTCCATTCCCATCACCAATGTATGAGGGTTCCAGTTCCTCCACATCCTTGTCAGCACTCTGAAGTTTTAATATATTTCTCTTTTATGCATTTTAGTAAATGGGTAGTGGGATTTCATTGTGGGTTTACTTTGCATTTCCTTAATAGCTACTGATGTTGAACACTTTAAATGGCCTTTTTGCCCTCTGTATTACTTCTTTGGTCAAGTGTAAACACTTCAGTACCACAGTCCATGATTGGTTGAATCCAGGGATGTGGAAGAACCGAAGGTGTGGAGGAACCATGGGTACGGAGGACCCATTATAAATTCTATGTGGATTAACCCCTGCATTGTTCAAGGGTCAACTTTGTTTCAAAGAGCAGAAGTTTTAGATCTTAGTGAAGTTCTGTTTTGTCATTTTTCTCTTTGATGACTCATACCTTTTGTGTCATATGTATGAGATCTTTACTTAACTCAGGGTTATTTATAAAGACTTCTGTGCTTTCTTTGAGCATTTTTACACATTAAGTTTTACATTAGGTCTGTGATCTTTTTAAGTTGATTTTTTGTCTATGGTGTTAGGTTCCTTTTATGTATATGTATATGTCCAAAAATACAGCATCATTTGTTGAGAAGACTTTCTTATCTCCAATGAATTATGTTGATACATTTGTCAAAAAGCAGTTGACCCCCTATAAGTGGGCATATTTCTGAAATATTCCTTGGTTCTATAAGTCTGTTCTTATGTCAAAAAGATATTGCCTTGATCACTCCAGCTTCATGTTAGGTCTTGAATGAGATAATGTAAGTCTTCCAACTTTATTCTTCTTTTTCAAATGATAATGAGTATTCCAATGCATGAGAAAACTACCTTTCCTTTAATTTCCTTATTATTTTCACTGCATGAATCTTGTTATTTTATGATATTTATCCCTACATATTATATATGCTTTGATACTATAAATAGAATTGTTCTGTTTCAATTTCCAATTGTTCATTACAAGCATATACATAAAAAATAAATTTTTCTATATTGATCTGTGTCCTGCAGTCTTGCTAAGACAACTTATTAGTTCTAGTAATCTTTATGTAAATTCCATGCGAATCAGTACATAATCAGTTCTGTTGTCTGTGAATAATTACTGTTTCATTTCTGTCTTTCCAAATGATATATCATTTATTTTCTTTCTTTTATTTTACTGTCTAACTCTCTAGGACAATGTTAAATAAAAGTGGTGAGAATATACATCCTTACTGTATATTCATTCTTAGAGGAAATCATTAACTCTTTTGTCATTGAGTGATTTTAGCCATTAGTTTTTTCCTAGCTCTTTGTCAGGTTGAGATTGTCCCCTTCTGTTCTTAGTTTGCAGAGAGTTTTTATTATGATGCTGAAGTTGGTCAAGTGCTTTTTCTTCCTCTGCTTCCTGCAGAGGTAGGATGGAGGGCTACCCTTTCCCCTCCTCAGGAGAAGGACACTTTTTGCTTCTACTACCCACCGCCGCTACCACCCTCACTCAGGCCTGGAGTGAAAGCATTCGCTGACCCCACCCACCCCCCACCCCCCGCTTAATGCTCTTTTTCCCATGTGAGAAGGGTTTGGGGATGAGGGCTGTGTTTTTTGCCTGTTGGTTGCCTTTTTAACTGTGTACTATGGACATTTATGAGGCGACTTCTCATTGGCAGAAACAGTGCTTATGTCTAACTCACTTCTTTTCAAGTCTGGATGGATTCTGAGGGACCTGGTGAGAAGAGCATCTGTCTCATATTTTTTTAACCTAAACATTTTAATTTGTATTTATAAATGTTTTCTAAAATTCCAAATATATGTACATATATATACATACACACACACGTATATATATACACATATATAAAATTATGACATTACACATATATTGAAAGATAGTAAAAACTACAGTGAAATGGCATTTATTACCATAACATCCCTATTCCCTGTGTATAAGAGCAGTGTAACCTCTTCAAGTTTCACGCCTTTGTTCTCTTCCTTACCTATTCCAAACCCTCCATGAAGCTAATCTGACATTTTCTACTTCTCTAATACAGCAGCTTTAAATACCTTTCATGTACTTGCCTGTCAACATAATCAATTTTTTGAAAATTTCTGTAATTTTTTTTGTGGTACGCGGGCTTCTCACTGTTGTGGCCTCTCCCGTTGCGGAGCACAGGCTCCGGATGCGCAGGCTCAGCGGCGACGGCTCACGGGCCCAGACGCTTCGTGGCATGTAGGATCTTCCCGGACCTGAGCACAAACCCGTGTCCCCTGCATCGGCAGGTGGACTCTCAGCCACTGCACCACCAGAGAAGCCCGAAAATTTCTATAATTTTAAGAATTATTTAATTTAGTCCTACTTCTTGTCCTCAGAGATAACAGTTACAACTCATCAATTAACTAAAACAAACAAACAAGCAGACAATACAAACAAAATATTCACTAATGTTTCTGTAAATGTGTCAGATGGAGGACTCTGTACGTTTAGCTTGTTTTTTGTTGAATGTACAGGTCAGAACAGAAATGCTTGATACCCACTTCCTTTTTGATGCTTTCCAAATTTATTTAAATTACCAATAACGCTTTATTATTTTGCTATTGATGCTTTTGTGCAAAGTGCTTAAGAAAGGAAAAAACTATCTTTATTCTTAAATTGTTTAACTTTATGCTCATGTGTGTATCCATACAAATAAAGAGGTCTGTGATAAGGATGCTAGTGATGGAGCATAGCAATATACCGTTGGAGCTTAGTGATTAAAAGTGCCTCACATTGTGTATCATACTTTTCATGTAAATACTTCCTGGGATGTCATTCATAATTTCTAATAGAGATTTAATTTTTAAAGTAAAACTGTATGATATAGCACTAAAATGGTACCTAATAGCATAGAAACCTCTTACATATCATCATGAATACCTTCCCCCCAATTAATTACTAATATGAGAACATTGTTCTACCTTATAAAATTTTTGTCATGTAAAGAAAATATATAACATCAATTTAGTTAATGAAAATGAGCTGCATAACAGCTAAAAATTCAATGGTTTCATAATGACTCATATTTGCACCTTCATCATCATTATCTTCAGGTGTGAAAATATCCTCAGTGATTAATATCTGAGTAGGCTGCTAGTATATTTCCATAACTGTGACTGTGATGCTTTTAGTATCAAGCTAACAATAAATAATGAGATGTTGTATTTGAAAAGATTAGAGAACCAAATTGAGTCAATAAGCTAAAAATAATGAGATGTTGTATTTGAAAATATTTGAGAACCAAATTGAGTCAATAACATTCCTGACAGACAATAATAATCCTCTCAGTGCAACCCAGCCCAAACTCAACAACACAGTAATTGGGAAAAATTGCAGACATCATTAGTGGTTTTCCTTAATTTGATCTTTTCATCTTCTATTTTAGAGGGCAGTAATGTCAAAGCTTAAAATCTTCACCATGTGTAGCTCTTTAATTCTTCTCATTTTAATCAGTGTTTTACTTCTGAACAAAATTCCTATTAATTTAGTTCAATATATATTTGAATTATTGACACAGGTATTAAAATTATGCTTAGGATATAGATTCAAGGAAATTAGAACTAAATATAAATAATCAATGGCTAGAATAATTGAATCATTTTAACATAGCATTATT
This sequence comes from Phocoena phocoena, assembly GCF_963924675.1. Lineage (NCBI taxonomy): Eukaryota > Metazoa > Chordata > Mammalia > Artiodactyla > Phocoenidae > Phocoena > Phocoena phocoena. The sequence continues at coordinate 10,210,179 of NC_089221.1, read as the reverse complement.
GAATGTTTCATTGTCTTTTGTTTTGTAACAAAAAAACTGTAAACATAACAGCTTAAGGCAGTATACATTCATCATTGTATGTCTTCTGTGGGTAAGGAATGGCCTTAAATGGGTCCTCTATTCATAGTCTCTCTCAAGGCCTGAATCAAGATCTGTAGTCTCATCTGAAGGTTTGACTGCAGAAGGGCCCACTTCCATGTTCCCTCATAGTTCTTAGTAGCCTTGAGTTCCTTGCAACTTGTTAGAGTGAGGTCTTCATATCCTTGTTGGCTTTTGACCAGAGACCTCCTCAGTTCTTTGCCATGTTAGCCTCTGCACTGTGGCAGCTTGTTTCATCACTGCGTGCAAGCAAAGAAGCAATAAAGAGAGTCTACTAGCAATAAGAAGTCACAATTTTAACCTAATCATTGAAATGACATCCCATCAACATTGCCTGTTATTGGTTAGAAGGAAGTTATTCATAGGGAAGGAATTACACAAGTCTCTTAATACCGGATGTGGGGGTCTTTGGGGTCTGTGTTCGAGGCTTCCTACACATTGAAATAGCATTCGTTACACAAACCAGGTATTGTTTGAATCTTTTGTTAGACTAACTGAAATTCTTCATCCTAATATTAAGTTGCTTTGGAGAATTTGAAACTCATACACTGTTCATGGTTTTTTTTTACCATGTCACCAAAATTTCTTCTCAACCAAAATTTTTTTCTGAATTCAAATTGTACCATAATTTATAACAACCTTTCATTTCAAAACACAGTGTTAGAAATACAGATGAAGATGGTTATTAGGAACATAATGGAAGAAGTCAAGAAATGATTTTTTTCAAATTCTTTTCCTGCCAGCTTTTACGTATCTTTGAGATCATTTCTTCTTTTTCAAATGGATATAGCAATGCCATCCCATTTGATAGTTTTTACAGTTTAACATAAGGTAATAAAAATAAAGCACTTAATATAGTACTAGTACACATTGTTACATAAATGGGCTTTATCAGTATTATGCATATCATTACTTAAAGAATGAGGAAGCCTATTGATGAAAAACTGTTAGCTCATCCTTAGTAAACTGAAGTTGTTTGCTAATTTTGGAACATTTTTGCTGGTAAGATTATTTAAAGTGACATTTAAGTGAAATAGAATTGAAATGATCAATTATTAATTAGTTACTGAATCGTGGGCTACAAAGGAGCCATGTCTTATTGAGAAGTTTCCATAAATCAGTTACTGAGGTCGTATTTCCAGATTTAATATTGTCAAAATGTCCATATTTTCCAACATGATTGACATCGATGCAATTCCTATCAAAATGCCAATGGCATTTTTCACAGACACAGGAAAGATGTCCTGAAATTTGTATGAAACCACAGAAGACTTCAAACAGCCAAAGCAATCTTGAGAAAGAAGGAAAAAGATGGAGGTTTCACACTACCTGATTTCAAAGTATATTATGAAGCTATAGTAATCAAAACAATATGGTACTGGCATTAAAACAGACAGATAGATAAATGGAACAGAGTAGAGAGTCCAGAAATAAACCCATGCATATAAAGTCAACTAATCTTTGACAAAGACACCAAGAATACGCAATGGGAAAGGATTGTCTCTTCAATAGAATGTGTTGAAAAAACTGGACAGCCACATGCAAAAGAATCAAATTAGACTCTATCTTACACCATCCACAAAGATCAATTCAAAATGGATTAGAGACTTAAATTTAAGACCTGTAACCATAAAACTATTAGAAGAAAACCTAGGGAAAAAAACTCCTTGACATTGGTCTTGGCAACACCTTTTTGCACGTGGCAAAAAGAGCACAGGCAACGAAAGCAAAAATAAATGAGTGGGACTGCATCAAACTGAAAAGTTTCTGCACAGCAAAGGAAACAGCAAAATGTGAAGGCAACCTACAGAATGGGAGAAAATATTTGCAAACCATATATCTGATAGGGAACTAATAGCCAAAATATATAAGGAACTCATACTACCCAGTATAAAAAACAGCAACAACTATAACAGCAACAACAAATAACCTGATTAAAAAATGGGCAAAGGATCTGAATGGACATTTTTGCATAGAAGATTTATAAGTGGCCAAGAAATACATGAAAAGATGCTCAACGTCACTAATCAGTTAGAGAATGCAAGTCAAAACCATGATGACATATCTCCTCACACCTGTTTAGATGGCTATTTTCAAAAAGTCAAAAAATAGCAAGTGTTGGTGAGGATGTGAAGAAAAGGGAACCCTTGTACACTGTTGGTGTGATTGTGAATTGATGTAGCCACTATAGAAAACAATGTGGAATTTTCTCAAAAAACTAAAAACAGCACTGATGTATGATTCAGCAATGCCATTTCTGGGTATATAGGCAAACAAAATGAAATCAGTATGTCAAAGAGGTATCTTCACTCCCATTTTTATTACAACATTATTCACAGTAGCCAAGATATGGAAACATCCTAAATGTCCAACAACAGATGAATGGATAAAGAAAATGTGACACACACACACACACACACACATACACACACACGAATATTATTCAGTCTTAAAAAATAAGGAGATCCTGCCATTTGTGACAACATGGATGAACCTAGAGGATATTATGCTAAGGAAAGAAGCTAGACAGAAAGACAAGTACTGCATGATCTCACTTATATATGGAATCTAAAAAAATTGAACTCATAGACAGAGAGAGTAGAATGGTGGTTTCCAGAGGCTGGAGGGAGGGAAAAATCAATCTATAGATATTGGTCAAAGGATACTGACTTTCGGTAATAAGATGAAGATTTGAAGATCTACTGTACAGCATGGTGACTATAGTTAATAATAATGTGTACTTGAAATTTGCTAAGAGAATAAATTTCAGTTGTTCTCATCACAAAGAAAGAGGCGTATATAGAAAAAGAGAAAGTTTAACTTAGACATAACCGTCTTTTCTAAAATTTGTTACCCTGCATGGAAACAAAATGAAATAGTAAAGTAATTTGCGATTAAAAAAAGTAAGTTGTGTACGTTAAGTACTCTATATTCACTGTATATTTAAATACCTGCCAACTAGTGTTTAATGTTGCCTACCGTCAACTAGAACTCAGTATTTCTTTATGGTTTCTTCTTAGGTAAACTTTACATAAAATGGTTTGAATAAACTTGTGTCCATTCAGTAAGTTCTGATGAATGAATTTTCTTTCAACCTTAGTTTACATGTGATACATATTTTAAAAAATCAGTGTGAGAAAACAGAGACAACTGGCCAAAGTTACCTATAAAAATCATATGAATTAAAGTTATAAATAGAGATTTTATTTTTATAATAAGTGAGAGACAATGTTACAGAATGCCAGGGACATCAGTAGTTTGACCAATAAAGGATGGTTAATTTGTGAAGTATACATCCCTCTGCAAGCTTAATTTACCACTGAGGATCATTTCTGTGACTGTGAAAATCCTGGGACTGTCAGACTGCTGCCAATTGGGGAATGAACTGAACTTGACATTTACTGCAAGTGCAGAGAGTGAGCATCCTTTAAAACCCACTTCATGCAATGCCTGAAGTTGCAAGGAATTTACTCAACTTGCTTAATAGAAATAGAGCAACTATCTTAGTGAGTGCCATGTTGACAGAAGACCTTATATCAAAGTAGCACATTAATTTTCAGACCATATAGAAAAAATCTGAATTGGAGAAATTCTGTAAATTGTGAGAAATTAAATCCTGTATGTAGGGTCATTGGCCAAGAGAATTTCATTTGAACATGTAAAACTTTTTATGAACACATCTTAGTTTGAGAGTTGGAAATGTTGCCATTGTGTTAATTTACCATAAAGTATGTGTCAATACAGACAGTGTGATTAATTTTGGAGCAGACACTAATGTAGTATGGATAATATTTTTCAAATATTAAAGGAATGCATTTAAATTTCTACGTGCAGACTTGTTTGGTGCACCATTCTCATTCTACATTTGGGCCTTCAGGTTTATAGTGCTGGGGAAGGAGATAGATATTAGCTAGTGTGGAGAGGCAACTTTGCATGTCAAGTTGACTTTCTTGTCCTCTTAACATGACAGAGACATGAATGGCATGGGATGTATAGACATAGAAGGATTTTCCAGATTTCCTTAATCCCATTTACCATATAACCAGGATTGGCAGATTAGACTATAGAGTTTCATATCTGAGTCCTGATCAGATGAGGAAATGAGAGCTCTCATTTTATGCCTGTGGGTGCTGGAAAGAAAGGAGACGAAATAGGGGAATCAGGTAGTTGGACATGTGGTCCTGTGTCCCCTCTTCCAACTGGAAGTTCTGAAAAGAAGGAGGTGTGTTAGGTCAATGTAGGAGAAAACCAAAGGTGGAGGGTGATCGAGGGCTCTTTATGTAGCAATCAGAGAAGAATTCGCTTTCCATACTGCTAAGTAAGAACAGACTCATGAAAGTAAATTTTGGGGCTTTTTGTTTTTTTAAGAGTGCCGGCTTTGTTTAGCTCTCCTGTAGCACTCTGAGATCTCTTATCAGGGAATAAGTCATGAAGTACCCCGACAGGACCCAGGAGTCTGCTGAGATGCCTCCTGGAGAGTTTGCCAAAGGTGTTGCCAAGTCAGAGGGGCTGTGCCATCAAGGATGCAGCAAAGATTGTCTTGGCCTGGATTCGTCCAGACCTCAAGAGGATGGAGAGCACCTGTTGGCTCACCTGAGTCCTAAGAGAGGCTGAATTGACTCTGCTCCAGCAGAGCATGAGAAGAAATTCTGACGTTTCACCTGCTTCCAGCGTCTGTAGCAAAACCCGACAGAATGCCAAGGGAGAGTCCCAGCAATGCTTCGGCTCCGAAGATGGTGAACAGTCCAGACCAGAGAACGTCGGGCATTTGCAGAGTCCGTCTCCCTATCCACGTACTCCGGGCACATTGAAATTGGGTACTGTCTGGGGAAGGAAAGGGGTTGGCCGGCCTCTGAAATACTGAGCATTGATCCCAGACGTACAGGTAAAGACTGTTACCTTTAGGCTGTTTAAATTATTCAGTCTTGTAAGAATCACATCATTGCAGTAAAATTTAATTTTCTGCCAACTGGTGGCTTCAGCTCAGGGAAATCAAAATTGTTATGGAGAATTAGGAGACATATGTTTTTTAGGCTGGCATGTGTGAGTGGACAGCTGAGACTTCACTCTGGTGTTTTTCTTTGTCAGTTTTGTAGTTAAATTATTCTAAGGTGCATTTATTATGTGGCGATAAAAACTGCAGCTGGTATATTGCATATATACGCCCAAAGTCCATAAGAAACAAGGAAAACCATTTTGAATTCCTTGCTTCACCTCTCTCCACTCCTCAGTATGTCTTCAGGAAGACCCAAGTGGAGCGGAAAATAGGAAAAACTTATTAGTTGCTGCTGCCTCAAGCTACAGAACCCTGAACAGAGATGGATCCACCAGAGCTGGGATAGTTCCTGTGGGGCTGCATCCCGCAGGCCTGCAAGCCTTATAGTTGTCCATCTTCAAGACTGAAGAAGGAGCCTGCAGTCAGCGACAGAGACATCAATGGTTTAATGGTCGGAGGAGCTTACTTGTCTGAAGCCAGGTCCTAGAGTGACTCTCCACTGTGTACGGCAGATGGTGGGCAGGATGTGGCAGTCATGTTCACTCTTGGGGACAGGGGAGGTGTTACCAGTTATAGGGGGAATTGACCTTGACCTCAGGGTGGCTCATGAGTTGCCAGAGAAACCAGCAGAGGAGCACACCCCTCACTGCCCCTTTGATAAGCTATTAGGGTGGAGATGTTCTGATCCAAAGATTAGAACAATCACTAGTTGGGGTCCGGGGTAAGTATGTAGCCATTTTCTGAGGAGAGAAGGTCAGTCAGGTGAGTAGGTGTAGGTGAGGCAGGGACTGGTCGAGCAGGGGATGCACAGAGAGCAAGAGAACAGCCATCGTGGGGGACCTGACCGTACATTCCCCAAAAGTATCTGAAAAGAAAATTACTTGAGGTTTTGCACGTTTTTTTTTTTAAGAAAATAGAGATTTTTGTTGCTTTTACAATCTATGAACCTTCTTTTCTCTCATACTCATAAAGCCTGATTTAACAGTATTAATTAAGTATTTATTGAATTCCTACCATACTGGTATGTTTTAAGCGGGGTCTCAGTAATGCACAGCCCTTTCCTACAGCTGGGATCCGCAGCGTGGCTGGTAAGCAGGGCACAGGGAGAAGCTGTTTCCTCTCCTGACAGGTACCCTCTTATATCTCAGTGGGTATCTTGGAGATCCCATCAGTGGCATGAGGGGTGGGAGTGGAGCCTTCCTCTCTGGTCTCCAAAGTTAGGACCAGACTCCCTACTTCTTAGCGAGTCTTGGAGGAGGCAGATGGCAGCTCATCTCAGCTGCTCTCCTTGGAGGGAGAACCTGCTTTGGGATTCTGCTCAAATGCCCAGACAGCAGGAGGGGTTCCATCCTTCATCCTGTTATACTAACCAATGGTTGGCACAAGCTCCGGTACCTGAATGACACCTGAATGACGCAGTTGATTTGATCAAATCTGTCGCTAAGGACCACTGCTTTCATGTAAGGTGTGTATTTACCACTTAGAATTAGATTTTTTAAATTTGGCATTGTAATCCAGGTCACAGCACAAAGAGCAACTGATCTGTAATCAGAAGACTTCAGTTTGAGTCTCATAAGGATTTTATAAGATAAAAGTGATCAGCAGCTGTCAATTGGTTGAAACAATTTATCAAATGATATCTTTCATTTAAGCATTTACTGTTACTGGTGTAAGTATGAAAGTAGGCATATTGTTGGCAATATTTCCTCCAATTTCAATATGTAAAGTAAAATATTACAGGTAAAAAGTTCTACATTAATGTTGGTTCTAATTAAGATTTAATGTTAATTTAAATTTCATTTCATTGGTACAGAAACTTCACCTTTCTCTGTGGTTTTGAATTAATTTAAATTTCCTTATTTTCATTTTCATTCCATTCATGGCAGTCTTGTGTTATGTCTATATCTGGTTGTATAGAACACCTTAGTGATATCTGTCCTCTTTTAATGATCCTGCATTTTGTAAGGATTTGGGTTTTAGATATAATTTGTAGATATGATTTCTTTAGCAAGTAGGATTCTGGCATTCACAAAACTCTCATTAATGAGAATCCTACAAAATGAGAGAAGAGCTTAAAGGTAAGTTCTTTGAAAAGTATTTACCTTTTATAATATAAACCTATTGGATTTGCCCTGGTCAATTATAACTTAGCTGCATTTGGTCATAATAGTGGAAACACCAACTCACTTATCTTGTTAAGAAATCCTAACTCTAGGGACTTCCCTGGTGGTGCAGTGGTTTAGAATCCCCCTGCCAATGCAGGGGACACAGGTTCGAGCCCTGGTCCAGGAAGATCCCCCATTGCCACGGAGCAACTAAGCCCGTGCACCTCAACTACTGAGTCTGCGCTCTAGAGCCCGAGACACATAGCTACTGAGCCCACGTGCCACAATTGCTGAAGCCTGTGTGCTTAGAGCCCATACTGTGCAACAAGAGAAGCCACCACAATGAGAAGCCTGCACGCCGAAACGAAGGGTAGCTCCCGCTCGCCACAACTAGAGAAAGCCAGCGTGCAGCAACAAAGACCCAACACAGCCAAAAATAAATAAATTTATTTAAAAAAAAAAGAAAGAAAGAAATCCTACCTATAAATCAATATTGTAACCTCACAATGAGACTTATGGTGTTTTTTTCTGCTATACGTTTATTTGATGCTTTATTTTATTTTGATCAAGTGGAGAAAGTTCTCTATATTTGGGCGACAGACTGAGACCTGGGAATCTCTAGCAAGATCCTTGACATTTGCCCATTAAAACTTCAACTTTTGGCTTCCCTGGTGGTGCAGTGGTTGAGAGTCCACCTGCCGATGCAGGGGACACGGGTTCATGCCCCGGTCCAGGAAGATCCCATGTGCCGCGGAGCGGCTGGGCCCGTGAGCCATGGCCACTGAGCCTGTGTGTCCGGAGCCTGTGCTCCGCAACGGGAGAGGGCACAACAGTGAGAGGCCCACGTACCACAAAAAACCGAAACAAAACAAAACAAAAACTGCAACTTTGATAGGATTCAAATTAGCTGAGCCCTAACCAGCAGTAGCTCATCATATGCTATATAGCTTTCTCTTTTCAACTGGCCAGTTGCCATTCACTTTGCTTTTCATATATATCGTGCAGTTCTCTCCATTCCATCAGCGCATGTGCTGTCACTATTGCTTTCAAACTTTTAAGGTACATTTTAGATGGCTCTGCCTTACTGTCATAGAACTATTTAAATGAGCAATCCATTACAGTGTTAATACATCCATCAGTGATCTCCCACCCACATAGACTTGAACTGCCATCATCTACCACATCTTTTAATTAAATGGGTGTCCACTGGGAACTCAGTGTTTCACAACAAGGTGTCTTCACTGTTAAGTATGAGATTCCCTATTGCTCTCTGTAGGTACACTGAAATGTGTTCTGTTTCAAAGTATAGACACATTTAATATTTATTTTAAAATCTGCAGTAGCATGATTTGAAATATTTTGGGTACCACCTAATTGAACTCTGAAATATTTGAATTTCATCAATGTTAAAACAACATATGTTGGGCTTCCCTGGTGGCGCAGTGGTTGAGAGTCCGCCTGCCGATGCAGGGGACACGGGTTCGTGCCCCGGTCCAGGAGGATCCCGCATGCCGCGGAGCGGCTGGGCCCGTGAGCCATGGCCGCTGAGCCTGCGCGTCTGGAGCCTGTGCACAGCAACGGGAGAGGCCACAATGGTGAGAGGCCTGCGTACCGCCAAAAAAAAAAAAACCAACCAAACAAACAAAAAAACCCCCCAAAAAACAACATATGTTGGAAATAATAGATATATACATTAAATAAGACACAGATGATGAAAATATTATTAGATGCATAAGCAAGCATAAATTAAAAGGTCCCCAAATTATAGCATAATTTTATTAGCAATTTTATGGTAGCTGTAATAGATTATACTTCTCAAATAATTAATCAAGTTCTTACAGGATTTACCTGGAGCAGTAAGTGTGCCCATCAATGACTTGTGGTAAAGCATGAAGATTATAGCTTCATTTTAAAGCCTCGTTAACATTTCAATTAAAATGCTTATTAAAATATTTGTTCTGAAACAGATGTGGGCTCTTTTAGAAAGTGGATGCTGGCACAAAATGGGGTATATGTATCACCAAAAATGTTGGTTGCTAGGGAAATATTTGGATATTCATGTCAGTTCATACAAGACCCAATTAAGAGCAGCAGTATTTAAATACACTTCTGTAACAGGTGATGGAGAAGGAGAGTTATTCAAGCTACTAAAATGATAAATTAACAGAGAACATTTCAGATTGTGAAGACATTCCAGGGTTTGGGTAGCTAAGGCAGAGCTATGCTATTTCACTTTATTCTGGAAGGGTGTAATACAAATGAGATTCTGAAAAAGCCTCATGAAGGTGTATGTCTGAGTATGTGTGTACATTTTTGTGTATGTGGGGAGGTGGTAGTTTAGGTTGCTTTGGTCCCATAAAGTAGGAAAAAAAATAGTTGTAGGGATTTATTACTTGACATATCTGAAAAGTCTGCTGGTATGGTTTGATCAGGGCTCCCACTTCAGGCATGGTTTGATCAGGGCTCCATAACATGTCTATGTGATTGCCTTTACTTTGTCTTCTCCTAAGAGGCAGCTTGATTCCAGGCTGTCTTCCGTTATCATAAAACAAAGGCTATGACAGTTCTGTGTGTCACATTTCCAAATACATCAACCAGAGAAAGGAACCTTCTTTTTCCTGACCACCAAACAAAAATGCTCAGCTTTGTTTGCTCTCATTTTCCTATCTTAGATTTTGTGTACATCTGAGTTGTTCACTGAGGTCAGTGGAATGACATACTTGGGTTAGCATAGACCTGGGATACTGACCCATCACTACCCCAAGTTTTGTCACAGTGTGCTGATCAAGTCAATCCAAAGCAAAAGCCATGGCCACTGAAAAAATGGGCTAGAAAAGGAATGGAACTCTGCAATGTCTGCTCTTGGGGAGAATGTGAAATAGGAAACCAGAAGGATAAAACAGGGGCCATGCCATGTCAGCCTCAGAATGGTTTCCAGGCTTGCAGTTCTAAAACGACAGAAGGGATTTGGACCTACTTCCAAACTGAACTCTTAACTAAAGAGTATGTTTTTCACAGAATCTTAGAAAAATGTTCTAATATAACCTAAGAATAAAAATAGGGCTAGAGGGCTTCCCTGGTGGCACAGTGGTTGAGAGTCCGCCTACTGATGCAGGGGACACGGGTTCATGCCCCGGTCTGGGAAGATCCCACTTGCCGCGGAGCGGCTGGGCCCGTGAGCCATGGCCGCTGAGCCTGCGCGTCTGGAGCCTGTGCTCCTTAACAGGAGAGACCACAACAGTGAGAGGCTCGTACTGCAAAAAAAAAAAAAAGAAAAATAGGGCTAGAATAGCAATGACTGCAAACTGTGGAGTAATGATAATAACATGTGATTATAATTAACGTAATTAACTTGATTCCTGCCCCTTAGGTGACTTCTTATCTTTCTTCAGATGTTTGTGTTCTCAGGGAGGACATCTTGATGCACTCTGTTTAAAAAGCAACGTCTCTTAGCACAATTCCAGTTCACTTTCTCTGCTTGATTTCTCGTACACAACTGAACATCTGTAATGCACTAATTTATTTCAGTGTTTATTTCTCTCCTCTAGAAGATAAGCTCCATGAGAACAGGGATTTTGAACATTGAATGGAATGGTGCTTCATTTGGTAGGTGTTTAATAAATACTTGATGGGTACATTATCATGTATCCTTTTATTATGTTACAGTAGCACTTGAAGTTTATGAGGATGGCATTTTAATAAAGATTTTTAAAGAAGATAATTGAATAGAAAAGCACTCACATATCTCGCTCAGGGATACCATGTCTGATGCTGTTCCTAACCTAAGACACTGCCAACTTCCCTCTGTTCAGCCAAGGATAGTGTAGTAGTCAGCTTGAGCTGCCATAGCAAAATGCCAGAGACTGGGTAGCCTAAAGAACAGAGATGTATTTAGTCACAGTTGTGGAGGCAAGAAGTCCAAGATCAAGGTTTTGGCCAATTCACTTTCTGGTGAGGAGACTCTTCCCAGCCTGGAGGGAGATGGAGAGGGGGAGGAGCAGGGGAGGGGAGAGGAAGGGGGAGGGGAGGGGAAGGGGGGGACAGGTGAGGAGGGCAGGAGGAGGGAGCACACAAGCTCTGGTTTCACTTCTAATAAGGACACTAATCCTGTCTAGTCAGGGTCCCATTCTTATGACCTCATTTAACCTTAATTACTTTCTCCTCCAAATAGAACCACACTGGGACTGGGGCTTCAACATGTGAATTTGGGGCGAGGGGAAGGGAGTGGAGCACAGACATTCAGTCCGCAATACACAGCTTACCTGAAGATCCGGAGTCTAAAAAGAGGCTGGCTACCAAGTCTTAACTCACAGAGTGACAGTGAGTGGAACTCAGTATCATGTGATTTTACTAATCAGATCCTCCCAGTATTGAAGTGGAGAAATCTTGACTAGTTGTTCCCCTTTGTCTTATTTTCTTTTTTTGACTCTCTAATTTTTTTTAACATCTTTATTGGAGTATAATTGCTTTACAATGTTGTGTTAGTTTCTGCTGTATAACAAAGTGAACCAGCTGTATGTATACATATATCCCCATATCTCCTCCCTCTTGCGTCTCCCTCCCACCCTCCCTATCTCACCCCTCTAAGTGGTCACAAAGCACGGAGCTGATCTCCCTGTGCTATGCAGCTGCTTCCCAGCTATAGCTATCTATTTTACATTTGGTAGTGTATATATGTCCATGCCACTCTCTCACTTTGTGCCAGCTTACCCTTCCCCCTCCAGGTTTCCTCAAGTCCATTCTCTACATCTGTGTCTTTATTCCTGTCCTGCCCCTAGGTTCATCAGAACCATTTTTTTTGAGATTCCATATATATGTGTTAGCATATGGTATTTGTTTTTCTCTTTTTTCTGACTTACTTCACTCTGTATGACAGACTCTGTGTCCATCCAGCTCAATATAAACAACTTAATTTCGTTTCTTTTTATGGTTGAGTAATATTCCATTGTATATATGTGCCACATCTTCTTTATCCATTCACCTGTCGATGGACACCTGGGTTGCTTCCATGTCCTGGTGATTGTAAATACTGCTGCAATGAACATTGCGGTACATGACTTTTTTTGAATTATGGTTTTCTCAGGGTATATGGCCAGTAGTGGAATTGCTGGGTCATAGGGTAGTTCTATTTTTAGTATTTTAAAGAACCTCCATACTGTTCTCCATAGTGGCTTTATCATTTTAGATTCCCACCAACAGTGCAAGAGGGTTCCCTTTTCTCCACACCCCCTCCAGCATTTATTGTTAGTAGACTTTCTGATGATGGCCATTCTTACCGGTGTGGTGTACCTCATTGTGGTTTTCATTTGCATTTCTCTAATGATTAGTGATGTTGAGCATCCTTTCATGTTTTTGTTGGGAATCTGTATATCTTCCTTGGAGAAATGACTATTTAGATCTTCTGCCCATTTTTGGATTGGGTTTCTGCTTTTTTGATATTGAGCTGCATGAGCTGCTTGTATATTCTATAGATTAATCCTTTGTCCAGTGATTCATTGGCAAATATTTTCTCCCATCCTGAGGGTTGTCTTTTCGTCTTTTTTATGGTTTCCTTTGCTGTGCAAAAGCTTTGAAGTTTCATTAGGTCCCATTTGTTTATTTTTGTTTTTATTTCCATTTCTCTAGGAGGTGGGTCAAAAAGGATCCTGCTGTGATTTATGTCATAGAGTGTTCTGCCTATGTTTTCCTCTAGGAGTTTTAAAGTGTCTGGACTTACATTAAGGTCTTTAATCCATTTTGAGTTTATTTTTGTGTATGGTGTTAGGAAGTGTTCTAATTTCATTCTTTTCCATGTAGCTGTCCAGTTTTCCCTGCACCAATTATTGAAGAGGCTGGCTTTTCTCCATTGTATATTCTTGCCTTCTTTATCAAAGATAAGGTGACCATATGTGCATGGGTTTATCTCTGGGCTTTCTCTCCTGTTCCACTGATTTGTATTTCTCTTTTTGTGCCAGTATCATATTGTCTTGGTTACTGTAGCTTTGTAGTATAGTCTGAAGTCAGGGAGTCAGATTCCTCCAACTCCATTTTTCTTTCTCAAGATTGATTTGACTATTTGGGGTCTTTTGTGTTTCCATACAAATTGTGAAATTTTTTATTCTAATTCTGTGAAAAATGCCATTGATAGTTTGATAGGGATTGCATTGAATCTGTATATTGTTTTTGGTAGTATAGTCATTTTCACAATGTAGAGTCATTTTCACAATGTTGATTCTTCCGATCCAAGAACATGGTATATCTCTCCATCTGTTTGTATCATTCTAAATTTCTTTCATCAGTGTCTTATAGTTTTCTGCATACAGGTCTTTTGTATCCTTAGGTAGGTTTATTCCTAGGTAGTTTATTCTTTTTGTTGCAGTAGTAAATGGGAGTGCTTTCTTAATTTCTTGTTCAAAGTTTTCATCATTAGTGTATAGGAATGCAGGAGATTTCTATGCATTAATTTTGTATCCTGCTACTTTACCAAATTCATTGATTAGCTCTAGCAGTTTTCTGGTGACATCTTTATGATTCTCTGTGTATAGTATCATGTCATCTGAAAACAGTGATAGTTTTACTTCTTTTCCAATTTGGATTCCTTTAATTTCTTTTTCTTCTCTGATTGCTGTGGCTAAAACTTCCAAAATTATGTTGAATAGTAATGGTGAGAGTGTCAACCTTGTCTTGCTCCTGATTTTAGAGGAAATGGTTTCAGTTTTTCACCATTGAGCACGATGTTGGCTGTGGGTTTGTCATATATGGTCTTTATTATGTTGAGGTAAGTTCCCTCTATGCCTACTTTCTGGGGGATTTTATCATAAGTGGGTGTTGCTTTTGTCAAAAGTTTTTTCTGCATCTGTTGAGGTGATCATATGGTTTTTGTCCTTCAATTTGTTAATATGGTGTACCACATTGGTTGACTTCAGTATATTGAAGAATCCTGCATCCCTGGGGTAAACCCCGCTTCATCATAGTGTGTGATCCTTTTAATGTGCTGTTGGATTCTGTTTGCTAGTATTTTGTTGAGGATTTTTGTATCTATATTCATCAGTGATATTGGTGTGTAGTTTTCTTTTTTTGTTACATCTTTCTCTGGTTTTGGTATCAAGGTGATGGTAGCATCATAGAATGAGTTTGGAAGCATTCCTCCCTCTGCTATATTTTGGAAGAGTTTGAGAAGGATAGGTCTTAGCTCCTCTATAAATGTTTGATAGAATTTGCCCGTGAAGGCATCTGGTCCTGGGCTTTTGTTTATTGGAAGATTTTTAATCACAGTTTCAATTTCAGTGCTTGTGATTGGTCTGTTTATATTTTCTGTTTCTTCCTGGTTCAGTCTCAGAAGGTTGTGCTTTTGTAAGAATTTGTCCATTTCTTCCAGGTTGTCTGTCTTATCGGCATATAGTTGCTTGTAGTAATCTCTCATGATCCTTTATATTTCTGCAGTGTCAGCTGTTCCTTCTCCTTTTTCATTTCTAATTCTGTTGCTTTGAGTTTTCTCCCTTTTTTTCTTGATGAGTCTGGCTAATGGTTTATCAGTTTTGTTTATCTTCTCAAAGAATCAGCTTTTAGTTTTATTTATCTTTGCTCTTGTTTTCTTCATTCCTTTTTCATTCATTTCTGATCTGATCTTTATAATTTCTTTCATTCTGGTAACTTTGGGTCTTTTTGTTCTTCTTTCTCTAATTGCTTTAGGTGTAAGGTTAGGTTGTTTGTTTGCAATTTTTCTTGTTTCTTGAGGTAAGATTGTATTGGTATAAACTTCCCTCTTAGAACTAGTTTTGCTGCATCACATAGATTTTGGTTTGTTGTGTTTTCATTGTCATTTTTTCTAGGTATTTTTTGATTTCCTCTTTGATTTCTTCAGTGATCTTTTGGTTATTTAGTAGTATATTTTTTAGCCTCCACGTGTTTGTATTTTTTAAAGTTTTTTTTTTCCTGTGATTGATGTCTAGTCTCATAGCATTGTGGTCGGAAAAGATACTTGATATGACTTCAATATTCTTAAATTTACCAAGGCTTGATTTGTGACCCAAGATATGGTCTATCCTGGAGAATATCCCACGAGCACTTGAGAAGTAAGTGTATACTGATGTTTTTGAATGGAATCTCCTATAAATATCAGTTATGTCCATCTTGTTGAATGTGTCATTTAAAGCTTGTGTTTCCTTATTTATTTTCATTTTCGATGATCTGTCAATTGCTGAAAGTGGGGTGTTAAAGTCCCCTACTCTTACTGTGTTACTGTTGATTTCCCTTTGTATGGCTGTTAGCATTTGCCTTATGTATTAAGGTGCTCCTATGTTGGGTGCATAAGTATTTACAATCATTATATCTTCTTGGATTGATTGCTTGATCATTATGTCGTGTCCTTCTTTGTCTCTTGTAATAGTCTTTATTTTAAAGTCTATTTTGTTCATATGAGAATTGCTACTCCAGCTTTCTTTTGATTTCCATTTGCATGGAATATGTCTTTCCATCTCCTCACTTTCAGTCTGTATGTGTCCCTAGATCTGAAGTGGGTCTCTTGTAGACAGAATATATATGGGTCTTGTTTTTGTATACATTTAACCAGTCTGTGTTTGGAGCATTCAATTCATTTACATTTAAGGTAATTATCGATATATATGTTCCTATTACCATTTTCTTAATTTTTTGGGGTTTGTTATTGTAGGTCTATTCCTTGTCTTGTGTCTCCTGCCTAGAGAAGTTCTTTTAGCATTTGATGTAAAACTGTTTTGGGGGTGCTGAATTCTCCTAACTTTTGATTGTCTGTAAAGCTTTTAATTTCTCCATTGAATGTGAATGAGATCCTTGCTGGGTAAAGTAATCTTGGTTGTAGGTTTTTCCCTTTCATCACTTTAAATATGTCCTGTGACTCCCTTCTGGTTTGCAGAGTTTCTGCTGAAAGATCAGTTGTAAACCTTATGGGGATTCCCTTGTATGTTATTTGTTGCTTTCCCCTTGCTACTTTTAATATTTTTTCTTTGTATTTAACTTTTGATAGTTAGATTAATATGTGTCTTGGCATGTTTCTCCTTGGATTTATCCTGTTTGGGACTCTCTGTGCTTCCTGGACTTGATTGACTATTTCCTTTCCCATGTTAGGGAAGTTTTCAAGTATAATCTCTTCAAATATTTTCTCGGACCCTTTCTTTTTCTCTTCTTCTGCTGGGACCCCTGTAATTCGAATGTTGGTGCATTTAATGTTGTACCAGAGGTCTCTCAGACCGTCCTCAATTCTTTTCATTCTTTTTTCTTTATTCTGCTCTGCAGTAGTTATTTCCACGATTTTATCTTCCAGGTCCCTTATCCGTTCTTCTGCCTCATTTATTCTGCTATTGATTTATTCTAGAGAATTTTTAATTTCATTTATTATGTTGTTCATCATTGTTTGTTTGCTCTGTAGTTCTTCTAGGTCCTTGTTAATCATTTCTTGTATTTTCTCCATTCTATTTCCATGATTTTTGATCATCTTTACTATCATTACTCTGAATTGTTTTTCTGCTCGACTGCCTATTTCCTCTTCATTTGTTTGGTCTGGTAGGTTTTTACCTTGCTCCTTCATCTGCTGTGTGTTTTTCTGTCCTCTCATTTTGCTTTACTTACTTTGTTTGGGGTTTCCTTTTGACAGGCTGCAAGTTCATAGTTCCCCTTGTTTTTGGTGTCTGCCCCCAGTGGGTGAGGTTGGTTCAGTGGGTTGTGTAGGCTTCCTGGTGGAGGGGACTGGTGCCTGTGTTCTGGTAGGTGGGGCTGGATCTTGTCTTTCTACTGGGCAGGGCTGTGTCCGGTGGTATGTTTTCAGGTGTCTGTGAACTTAGTATGATTTTAGGCAGCCTGTCTGCTAACAGGTGGGTTTGTATTCCTGTCTTGGTACTTGTTTGGCATGGGGCATCTAGCACTGGAGCTTGCTGGCCATTGGGTGGAGCTGGCTCTTAGCATTGAGACAGAGATCCCTAGGAGAGCTCTCGCCGACTGATACCACATGGGGCCGGGAGGTCTCTGCTGGTCCAATGTCCTGAACTTGGCTCTCCCTCCTCAGAGGCTCGGGACTGACACCAGGCCAGGGCACCAAGACTCTGTCAGACACACGGCTTAGAAGGATAGGGAGGGAAAAAGAGAAAAATAAATAAATAAAATAAAATAATAAAATAAAAAAATTTAAATATTATTAAAATAAAAAAAGTAACAAAAAAAAAGGAAGAGAGCAACCAAACCAATAAACAAATCCCCCAATGTTAACAAGCACTAATAACTATACTAAGATAAACATAAAAATCAGAAACAAGTCAGTCGCTGACAGGAAACCGCAAGTCTACAGTTATTCCCAAAGTCCACTACCTCAATTTTGGGACAATTCCTTGTCTATTCAGGTATTCCACAGATGCAGGTACATCAAGTTGACTGTGGAGATTTAATCTGCTGCTCCTGAGGCTGCTGGGAGAGATTTCCCTTTCTCTTCTTTGTTTGCACAGCTCCCAGGGTTCAGCTTTGGATTTGAACCTGCCTTTGCCTATAGGTCACCCTCAGGCTTCTGTTACCGCCCAGACAGGATGGGGCTAAAGGAGTGGCTGATTCGGGGGCTCTGGCTCACTCAGGCTGCGGGAGGGATGGGTACGGAATGCAGGGTGAGCCTGTGGCAGCAGAAGCTGTTGTGACGTTGTACCAGCCTGAGGCATGCCATGTGTTCTCCCGGGAAGTTGTCCCTGGATCATGGAACCCTGGCAGTGACGGGCTGCACAGCCTCCCGGGAGCGGATGTGTGGAGAGTGGCCTGTGTTTGCACACAGGCTTCTTGGTGGCTGCAGCAGCAGCCTGAGGATCTCATGCCAATCTCTGGGGTCCGCGCTGATAGCCATGGGTCGAACCCATCTCTGCAGCTCGTTTAGGCGGTGCTCTGATTCCCCCCTCCTTGCACAGCCCGAAAGAGTGGTCTCTTGACTCTTAGGCAGGTCCAGACTTTTTCCCGGACTCTCTCCCACCTAGCCGTGGTGCACTAGCCCCCTTCAGGCTATGTTCACGCAGCCAACTCCAGTCCTCTCCTTGGGATCTGACCTCTGAAGCCCGAGCCTCAGCTCCCAGACCCCATCTGCCCCAGCAGGTGAGCAGACAAGCTTCTCAGGCTGGGGAGTGCTGGTCGGCACTGATCCTCCATGTGGGAATCTCTCCGCTTTGCCCTCTGCACCCCTGTTGCTGTGCTCTTCTCTGTGGCTCTGAAGGAGCCCCTGCCACCTCCCCCCTGCCACCCTGTCTCCGCCAGTGAAGGGGCTTCCTAGTGTGTGGAAACTTTTCCTCCTTCACAGCTCCCTCCCCAACGTGCAAGTCCCATCCCTATTCTTTTGTCTCTGTTTTTTCCTTTTTTTTTTTTTTTGCCCTACCCAGGTACATGGGGAGTTTCTTGTCTTTTGCGAAGTCTGAGGTCTTCTGCCAGCGTTCAGTAGGTGTTCTGTAGGAGTTGTTCCACATGTAGATGTATTTTTGATGTATTTGTGGGGAGGAAGGTGATCTCCACGTCTTACTCCTCTGCCATCTGGAAGGTCCCTCTCCCCTTTATCTTTTTTTTTCCCCCTTTATCTTTAAATGTCAAAATGAAAATAGATCAGAAGCTTAAGTCACTTTTTATCAATGCATAATATAGGGCATATATATAGGGCATCAATTGGGCTCTGTTGAAATTGGGTAGATCTAGCTTTTAAATGGGAACTTTTGCCACCTTACATGTTGGCTTATCCAAAGGGAACTTCTGAAAGCCTACTCTATTTATTTTTGTTAATACATCATCTTAGTTCCTTACAGTCTTTTACAAAAATCTAATCTAGGATCAGTCAGTTGTGTTACATATGTGCACTCAATCAGGGCAGTTAAGATGGCATTATCGGCCAAATCCTATCAGCAGTTTTACCGACCCATTAAACTGGGCTGGAGTTGGTGTTTTCAGTTCCCAAGGCGGTATTTAACCACCTTCTCGGTAGTTTACGCTCTCTACCCAGCTGTCAGTTAAGCAGCAGTATTGGGCTGGGGAGAGCCTGTGGCGATTGGAATTGGAATACCAAGGTCAGATTTTAGCTCAGCTGCAAGATATGTGAGAAGGTTTGTACAAGTGATGCAGTCAACTCTTAGGCTCAGTTTCCTCAGTATCTCTTACAGAACCTGAGAGTGCCTGCTTCCTAGGAAATCCAATAAGTATTTATTGGCTGAATGTAAAATCCTCATATATTTCTAATGTTTTTTGAATACAAAATTTTCATTTTTAAGATAATTTCTTAAGGCTTAAAGTATAATGAACATATCTGATCCGTATAAAGGGTAGTATTATGGATACCAATATACGAACTGTTTTCACCATTGTATGTCACAAACTATGTCTTTCTTTAAAAATAGGTCCTTACCTACTGACTCCAAGTATTGATTAATTTACCCTAGGATTTTAAGCTCACATTTAAAATGATATGACAGTACTTAATTAGCTGATTTAAGAGGTTCATTGTTTTTCATTTTAATCAATAGCATACGTGTATACACACATACACCCACAAACACACTCAGGTAATTTGGTTGCTCTTTAAATTACAATCATGCCTTATAAAAAACATTAGAAACAAAGTTGTTTTTTACATTAATGGTTTTTCTAACACAACACAGTTGACGTAATTGCAACTTACATTTTACAGTGAGTGGAAAATATGCTCATTTTTAATTTAGAAATCAACATTTGTTAAAAGTACTAATCCACATTCAAAAATTTAATGCAATGCACGTTTAATTTTCAAAACATTGCTTCAGGCAGTGGTTTGACATTTCTTATAATTTATCAGATTGCTTTTCAAAATTAAGCTAAAAAATTAATTTGCTGTAGTAAACCCTCTAAAAAATTATGATTATCATCCCAAACTCTACAACCGTCCTTAATGAAGGCCTTTCTTCTTTTTCATCATCAGTGTCATGGTTATTGTTAATTGCTTTTTAAGCTTATGTCATAATCTTAGCAATTTAACTCCAATTAACATGATAGCTCAGATGGCAACTTCAGCAAATGCTCAGGAAATGTACCTAACACCCTTTAAAATCACTGTGCTGTATACCAGATATGGATTTTTAATATAAAAAACAGCATATTATATGGAAATATTTCATAGATTCAAGAATATGAAATTCAACTTGGGTACATATGGCCTTAAATTTAGTTCTTATATTTAGGATGCCAAGTTTTTCTGGGCATATGGTTTTTTCAGTATTTGAAACATAGAGTACTGTCAGGTTCCATGCTTTTGCTTCAGAGACTGACATTTTCTTTGGTACATATACTGGATCATTGATGCCTCATTTATAGCTGATAGTGTTTCTTACGTTCTACTCTTCCATTGAGAACTGGTCCAAGTCCTCCCTCCTGAAAGAGAAACTTTTCCTGATAGGGTACCAGCGACTTCCCTCATACCTTGCACCATTTAACTATTATTGATTGCACCATGCATTTGACAAAAGATACCATTGATTGTTGTTCACAGTTGTTTTTCTGGTTCTCCTCAGCTAAATTGTGAGCCTTCTATGAGCTGTGACCCATTCCTTTATCTTGGTGTAAAATAAGAGCTTTACCTTGTCTCTGTGTACACCTAGTGATAAATCAATATTTGGTGATGATGAGGAAGTATCACCTAATTTTGGAGACCTGGGAGTTTGCTCTCACTGAGTTATTCCTTTGTGTGCCACAACGGAAGAATTTCTTCTAAGGCTCACTCTTTCTTTACCATTTGCTACATTCATGCTTTAAAGGTATCCCATGGGGCTTCCCTGGTGGTGCCGTGGTTGAGAATCTGCCTGCCAGTGCAGGGGACACGGGTTCGAGCCCTAGTCTGGGAAGATCCCACGTGCCGCAGAGCACCTAGGCCCGTGAGCCACAATTACTGAGCCTGCGCGTCTGGAGCCTGTGCTCCGCAACAAGAGAGGCCATGATAGTGAGAGGCCCGCACACCGCGATGAAGAGTGGCCCCGACTTGCTGCAACTAGAGAAAGCCCTCGCACAGAAACGAAGACCCAACACAGCCATAAATAAAATAAAATAAAATAAAATAAAATAAAATAAAATAAAAAAGGTATCCCATGGAGGTGAGTAAATTCAGAGTTGGGTAATGAAATTGTGTGCATGTTCCTTGATTTTTGAAATAAGCTTCCCAGTATATAATCTAAGAAAAGATGACTAAGTTAGGGTCCTGCCAACTTACTGTGACACGCATATACTTTTTGAACTTGAAGTTTTATACCTCTCAAAATTCATCTTTTGTGTTCTATTATGTCATGCATGGCTTTACATCACTTTGAGTGGTGTAATTCCGTGGAATACTAGAATAATGGGTAGCCCATTTAGAATTCATTCGTGCTGAGAGGCTTACAATAAGGTTGCCATAGTTGAAAACCTGATTATGAAAACATCCAGATCCCCCATCCTCATTGCAGAAATGTTTATGCTTTCATGTTTTGCACACACATTTAGAATTTAGCTCGATGCTCAACCAGCACCATTCCCAGGGAGGTAAATTCTGGGAACCCTCCACTTCCATTTTACCCACAGATTAAAGTAGCCCCCAGCAGCTTTGTTGTTGATAATTCTGGCAGCCTTCCCTTCTTATTGGACTTGGACCTAAGTAGCTCAATTTAATTTCATTAGTATCTCCTTGGATGTCTTATTGGTAGTTGTCAGTACTCTCGTTTCCACTTCCAAAATCTTTTATAATAATACATATAATGAAAGTTATTTATAACCACTGAGCTTGTGGTCACATGAATATTGAGATGAAAATATGCTTTGTATTTCAGTACAAATCTGTTTTGCTGAAATGTTTTTAAAACATGTTCTGATGGATTGGAATAAATAACTAAAGGAGGATAAAATCATTTTAAAGATGAAATCTCAGTATCAGATTTGACGTGTTTGATTGGGGGCCAGATAGTGTGGCCAGTGCAAGTATTTGATGCCTTACCCACGATTTGGAGATGCAGAAGGCTTGGAAAACTAAGAGCTCTTTCACGTGTTCATGGAAAAGCCATTGGGGCAACGTCAACCTGGACAGATGCACAGTTATACATAATCATTGTTTATCCCACTTATTGTGAGTACTCATATTTTTGTCTAAGAAATGTCAACATGTTTGTTGATGAGTACTGTCCCGGACCCTGCTGGGGGTGTTAACTAAAAATGGTAGATGCAGCTTTCTCAGTCCAAAAGAATTTGAACATGGGAACACATGTGATTCCAAGGATCCAGATAACCAGCTGAGGAGCCTGTAAAAGATGAAGGTTAATAATTTTTTTTTTTTTACTGAAAAATTGTTGGGGTCATGATCAGGATAGAGAAGGGTTGCTACATCTAGGAAGATACAGACATGTTGGTCTCTATTGCTAGTTCTGCACTGAATGACTGATTTCTATTTCCTTAGCCTCAGTGCCTGTCATAGATGAAATAACTGGATGCTGGTGAATCCAAGGTGGTGAACTAGAAGGGAAAGATATTAAAATATAAGCCATCTAGTTGTAACAGAAATCAGCTTCTGACAGCTATAAAAAGCACCACAAAAAGTTGGCATGAAACTGCTCGAAAGCCCAGAGGTACAGAAAAGCCCTGAGAGGATCTGATTCTAAATTAAAGAATTCCCAGTGGAGGTTAGGTTTAGGTTAAGTAACGATTGATCTTAGTACTTGCTGAGCTGCATCGTTATTGCCTGTTTATATCTCTGTACCCTGCTCTAGGCCACAAGCTCTGAGTGTGGTTGTTTCTGTGTTATGGGGAGAGGGCTTCTCAGTTCTGAGCATGTGGCCTGCCAGGTGGTGGGTGTTGATTAAACATTTGCCCATAAGTGGATGAAGTGTCTTTAGTTATGCTCCAGTGACTGTAAGTCTGCACATTATATTTCAAATCTATGGTGTTTATTGTGGTTTGGTGGAGTAGGGGAGAAGGAGGGAGGTGGCCACAGGCTTCTAGAACCTCTTTGGACAGGGAAGTGGGATTCATTTTCAAACTACAGTGCTCATGCCGTCCATCCAAATTCTGATATGTCCTGGCAGCCTACATCTGATGAGAATTTCTGTTGTAAGGAACCAGTATTACTGGTGGAATATTTCCTGTTTTTGCTTTGCATCAAAGTGAAAAATAAGGGTGAGAACCACTGTAGAAAACAGCACATAATTTAGAATCATGAATGATACCAGTTAATGTATCAGCTTAGCGGTTCTAATAATAATGGCTGTTTTAATATATATTTGATAGAAAACCCATGGCATGCATTTCCTTTTGGTTAAGTAAGCCTGTGGAACATGCGGACATAACTGGGATGTCTCCATTCATAGGTCTCAGTACATGTAAATTACAGACAAAGTACCAAGGGGAAATGTGCAGTGTGTTATGGTTGGCTTTGCACACACAAATCTATAGCAGTGACAAAGTGAAAATTCTAAAGTAATGTTCGAGATTAAGTCTATGTTTTCTTGGATTTCCAATAAATTCTACCACGTAGATCACAGCTCTGAACTGTATGTTATATACTCTCATTTCTCTGGCCTTGGTGACCTTGGTACCATAATTGCTGAAGTAATACTGGGGAACATTGGTGTCAAAAGAAATAGAGGCTTATGAATATTATTTAAATTTAAAAACCTAACCAATACAGGAACTTAAAGATCTAAGCACAAAAATTGGGAAGCAGACAAGAGTAGGGATGGTTTAAATGAGCTAAATTCTCCTATATTAAAGTAGGAAGTCAAAAGACAATGTCTAATTAGATATAACAAGCATTCATGAGATATAATTTATAGGTGTGGAAGTGACCCGTAGGAGAAGCACAAATAGAAAAATGTTAGTGTCGCCAGCACTAAATGAGGAAATGAATGCAGAACGAGGTGGGAAAGGAAAGAGTTGCTTTTCAATATAAATCCTCCTGAACTATCTAACATGCAAGTATGTGAATATATTATTTTCATAATATAACATTTAAAAAGAGATGATATAAGCATTGACTTAATATATCAAATTGATTCAGAATTTTAAATATTTTTATTACAAGTTAATACAGATTCATTAGCAATTTGAGAAATACAGAAGAGCATAAATTAAAATAAAATCACCGGTGATCCATCCACTCAAAGGCAGTTGCTACTAGCAGTGTGGTGTCTGTCCTAGCAATTCCACCCCTGCCCCACAGATAACTTAATAAAATGGAATTTTAGAGTAATTGCTGTTCATTTGTAATGATAACTACTTCATGATAATAAACATCATCATAATGCTAACTAGTATTTTTTGTTATGATAGGTATCCTCTTAAGTGGTTTATAGATATTCTTTTTATTTCCCCAGCACCCTATGAAGTAAGTGCTTTTACACTCTCCCTGTTAGAGATAAGGTAACCAAAATCCAGAGTGTTAAGAACTTACTCAAGACACTAGTAGATGGCAGATTCTGGAAATGAACCCTGGAAATGAATAAACAGGAGTGATAAAAGATTGTCAACCAAATTTTGAATATGCGATACAAATTAGATATTAAGATATCTTTGATCCTTTAAAATTCCTGTAGGTATCTATTCTGTATTCAGTGTATAATGTAGACTCTGGTTATCAGTTCCTGTTGCTTTTATTCACTTTAAATTGTTAAAGTGTAATACTTTTTTTGAAATACATTTTAAAACATTTTAGAACAGTTTTATTTCTACAGAAAAGTTGATTAAGATAATACAGAGAGTTCTTGTATGTCCGACAGCTGGTTTCCCCTGTTATGCATTTCTTATATTAATATGGCATACTTATTACAACTAAAGAGTCGCTGTTGATACATCATTAATAACTGAAGTCTGTACTTTATTTCAGATTTCGTTAGGTTTTACCTACTGCCCTTCCTCAATTCCAGGATCCCATCCAGGATACCACTTAGATAACTCTTGCCTGTGGGTATTTCTCAATTTTCTCTTGTTTTTGTTGATGTTGACAGTTTTGAATAGTACTGGCCAGGTACACTGTAGGGTGACTCCTACTGGAATATGATGGTTTTCTCATGTGTGGACCAGCCTTAGTGTACGTGTGAATGTGATTTTCCATTGGTGATGTTAACCTAATCACCTGGCTGAGGTAGTGTCTATCAGATTTCTCTCATGTAAAGTAACCCTTTTCTCCTTTGCAGTCATTGTGCAGCCCGCACTCAAGGAAGGGGGAGCTATGTTCTACCCTTTTTGAAGCTGGTATATCTATATGAATTATTTGGAATTCTTTTGAATGAAAGATTTGGCCTTTATTCTCTATTTATTTATTCAATCCTTTATTAGTATGGACATGTGGATATTTATTTTATACTTTGGGTTATAATCCCATATTACTTTATTTTCTTGCTCAGATTGTTCCAGCTTTGATCAAAGGCGTTCCTGCGTCTCTTTGACATACTCCTATCTTTTTTTACTAGCACTTCCTTACTTTCTGACACCATAAGATGCCCCAAACTCATCTTTATTTTCTCCATTGCAGTCCTAGAATCAGCCATGTCTCCAAGGAGCCCTGGTTCCTTTTATTGGAGAATGGTGTTAAAAACCGCGAGTGGTAGGCGTGCTCACTGCTACCGGGGTGTCCTTGTTTTAGGCCCTCTCAGCTGACTGAGCAACAAATACACAGTGAGTGTACTCACCCATCAGTAATTGTTTCTGTGTGTAACAGTGTGTATCTGTATGAAGCTATCCATGAGTCCATGTGATGTCTGCAACTCGATTCCCTTACCACATGGATCATTCTAGCCTCTTACCCTTGTTTATGTGTAGCTTCCCGCTCTAAATATGAGGAATCTGGTTCAAACCATCTGCCATCCATTTACTTAGTCATTCACGGATAGTTTACACGGATAGCAGGAGCAGAACTGTTAACCTGCGCCCCTGTGGAAAATAGCATCAACTAGATGACAGTGCTTTAGAGCAGTTTATTTCCCCTTCAGTCTTGCAGACTCCTCATTTCTGAAGTTACTTAGGTCACACCTCTTTCCCCCTGCCCCTTCAGTGAGATTATTTCCTACATTTGTAAGGCAGTCAGATTGCTTCGTCACATTCCGCATTCCATTCTTGGATTCCCTGATCTCCTACATGATTTTTAAAATTTGCATACATCAAGCTTCACTCTTGTACTGTAAAGTTCAGTGGGTTTTGGAAAATGTATAATGTCATGTATCCACCGTTACAGTTTCATATTGAATACTTTCACTGCCCTAAAATATCTCCTGTGCTTCACTATTCAGCCCTTTTTTTCCTCCCTCAGAACCCCTGGCAACCACTGATCTGTTTACTATCCCAATAGTTTTGCTTTTCCCGAGTATCACATATTTAGAATCATACAGTGTGTAGCCTTTTCAGATTGGCTTCTTTCGTTTAACAATAGGCATTTAAGATTCATCCATGTCTTCTCATAGCATGATAGCTCATTTCTTTTTGTTGCTGAATAATATTCTATTTTCTGTGGATGTACTGCAGTTTATCCATTTACCTACTGAAGGAAATCTTGGTTGCTTCCAGTTTTGATAATGAATAAAGCTAAAAACATTCACATGCAGGGTTTCTTACCCCCTCCCCCAATTTATGGAGGTATAAATGACATGTAATATTGTGATATACATATATCTATTATGTATGTATTTAACATATATAATGTGACAATTTGGACATGTTTTCAAATAAGTTGGGTAAATACCTAGGAGTGTAATTGCTGGATACTATAGTAAAACTATATTTAGCTGCCAGTTGTCTTCCAAAGTGGCTGTACTGTTTTACGTCTCCATCAGCAATGAATGAGCGTTAAGTTGTTCTGTATCCTTGGTAGCAATTGGTATTATCAGTTTTATTCTTATTTTTTAGCCATTCTAATAGACGGGTAGTGGTATCTCGTTGTTTTAATGTGTAATGTATTATCTAAAAGAAACCATGGCTTTTACTTGAAATAGCATCTAGAAATTCCTAGATATCCCTGATTAGAGTCTTTGCGAATCTTACTCCAGAAAGTGTGGAGACTTTGAAAATACGGAGAACTCATATGAATCCTCAGAATGAATGCCAGCAGTTAAAATTTAGTAAGACTTTTTTTTTTAACTGATTTGAGCAGAAAAAAATGAGTGAAAAAAGAAAAAACATAGCAATACAGCAGGACCAGTTAAAGGGAAGTGTGGACACTGGCAATAAAACTTTGAATTCCAGGAGGAGTGGTATAAAATTATACGAGTCCTGGGATCTTCCTTTGAAATAGTAAGAGAAATAGCCTATAAAATAGTAATAAGTACATCTTCCATTGGAAGGGCACTAGGCAATGGCAGTCTGAAAAACCCCGGAAAATGAGCTGCGTTTGAGTCATGTATGGCAGGAAAAGGGTTAATTTCTTTAATATTTCACTAGCCTTCAGTTTGGTGGCACCTATCTTTCTTTTACCCCCATTTACTGAATCACTAAGAAATCCTATTGAGTCCACCTCTGAAATATCACAAAGCCCCCTAGTTTATGTCATCCATTCATAATTGGATGGTGGCAACAGCCTGTTCTACTCAATCTTGTCCACTTCAGATCCATTTTCCTCATTGGAACCAAAATAATCTTTCAAAAACACAAAGTTAAATTTCTTAACAGCTCTTCTTCCTATGAAAAGTGAAACTTCTTAATTTGGTTAAAAGCCTATGTGAACTCATCCCTTCTTAATAAATTATTTATACATCAAGATACTCTCTTCCTTCTTTTTAAGTCAAGGTCCCTGATCTTTGGTGTTTCAAGAGAAGTCTAGGACACTAGATTGTAAGTTTTTGAGAGCAAAGACTGATTTTATTATGTCATTGTTCATACAGAGTACTCAAAGGTTATTAGTTGAATGAATATACACTTCATAAAGTGTTTATTATAATGCACTTAATAATAATAAGTAAAATTTTCCAAATAGCTAACAGTAGGAAATTGTTAAATAAATTAGAGAGAGCCATATAATGAGCTACTATGTACTGTTAAGTTGGGTTTGACTTGTATTCTTGGTAAAGTATATGCACTGTAGCAAACAATAAATAAAGCTGTTTATATAGTATGATTCCAGTATCAGACACATATGGACATAGAGATGAGTTTGGGAAAAGGGTATCAGAACATTAGTACATTAATATCTCTTGAGTATCAGGACTATTTTTGTTTCTATGCCTTTCCTGTATTTTCCAAATACTCTATAGTTAATCATGGAATTGCTTATTTTTTCAAAATTCATTATAAAATATATTTTTGTATTCTATAGAAAACAAACTTATGGTTACCAAAGGGGAAAGGGGGGTGGAGGATAAATTAGGAGTTTGGGATTAACATATACACACTCCTATATATAAAATAGATAACCAACAAGGACCTACTATATAGCACAGGGAACAATACTCAGTATTTTTAAATGACCTATGAGGGAAAAGAATCTGAATATTCTTTTTTTGTTTTTTTTTTGCGGTATGTAGGCCTCTCACTGTTGTGGCCTCTCCCGTTGCGGAGCACAGGCTCCGGACGCGCAGGCTCAGCGGCCATGGCTCACGGGCCCAGCCGCTCCGCGGCATGTGGGATCTTCCTGGACCGGGGCACGAACCCGTGTCCCCTGCATCGGCAGGCAGACTCTCAACCATTGCGCCACCAGGGAAGCCCAAATATGTATTTTGAGTATATAAAAGAACGTATACATATATATGTTCATATATATATGTATATTTATAACTGAATCACTGTGCTGTACATCTGAAACTAACATTGTAAAAACTTAAAATAACTGGTTATTGTTTAGTGATTTGATATCATAGGATTACTTTTAACTTTGACAAAAGAAAAGTGCTAGCTTTATGTTCATGCAGTTAAAAGGTCCAGTTCTAAGTAATACAGTATAGCCAAGGGTATAGAAGCAGATACAAACACCAAAAAAAAAAAAAAAAACTCACACACAAAAAACAATTGCTGCCTATGGAGATTCCCCAGTTATATACCTGGAATGTTCTAGCCATTCTCATTTCAAATGCTGTTAGATACAGTGTCCCCCCAGCAGCACTGCAAAAAATGGAAATGATAATTGCTGAATTATCATAGGTAAGAAAAAGCCAGTGCTGACTTTACACATCTCTGTGCCTACTCAAATTAGGTTATTCACAACTGAGTGAAAGCCCAGGTTTCTTTATTAAACACAGAGCCAAAACCAGATGTGAGTTAAGAGAGATCCAAAAGCAACTGTGTCATCAATTCAATGTTTTGTACTTTGTAAACACAGCTATCACTGTTACTCACCCTAGGTAAGAGTTTGCTCATTATTACATTTGTTCTGTATTGGCTCAGAAAACAAAACCACTGTGTAACTTACACAAAAGCGCCCGTGCTTAACTAGCACCTATCAGGCATTTTGCCAGTGTGCTGTTTAACTTGGAACAACAACAGCACAAGAATGTATTCGTTTTGGAAGATAAAATTGTAAAAGAAAATTGTGGAAGAACACCCCCGGAACTGTGGAAACCATATATCATTCCTGCGGGAAATTAGCTTCTTAAATACCTTCTTTCTTTCAGCACTGATAGATGCAAAGAACACGCTCCTGAAGAACGGTAAGGAAACTCTGTCTGCAGGTCCTCATTAGGTAATTAGCATGCTACTGGACTCAGCAACAGTATTTTCTGGAAGTCCTAAAAGTACGAGAAGGGAAGTACAAAATGTATTTTATTATTTATAAATATCATAAAGTATCTACTACTGTATCTTTGGGCTTTAAATATAATACTCAATTTTAAAGAAGAATCTTCAGGTATCCCCTTAGCTGATTATGACAAAATGCTGTTATTCTGCTAAAAGATACTCTTGCTGCCTGATTATCTCAGTTGATTCCATTTTTATCAATCATTGTTTCATATATTGAAGAAGAGTCAAATGATAATAATTATAAAATCTTTTTTAGCCGACTGAAGGGTAGGCCATTTTTTTTCACTGTAATGGGTACCCAGCGGAATTCCTGGACCACAACAAATATCCGAAGCATGGATGAATAAATTAAGGAATTTATTCTGTCAGCTTGACAATTCAGCTAATTAGATTGTCAGAGTCAATAACATTCTTAATATGTATTATGTGATTCCATGACTACAGTACTGAGTATATCATGTCTATTTAGAAATTTGAAGTGTATGTCTCCATGTGTTTATGTCATTAAGCATTTTGAATCACACAGACAATATTAATATTCAGTGCTAGGGGCCCAGCTATCTTTATGCCGTACCATATTGAATCATCTTTGTCTTCAGCTCTTCTCAGCAGTTTTATACCTGCTAATAGGTGGTTACATAGGGAAAGCCCAAACTGATACTCTGTAATGTGAGTAATTATTTGAAGGTTTAAATTCCATTCAACAACATTTACTCAACATCTATAATGTATCAGTCCTTTTCAAATACTTTATTTCATTTAGTTGCTTCAGTGACCCATGAAGTGGATATATTATCACTTACATTTTGGGGAAAATATTATTGAAGTTAAGAGAAATTAATTCACTTGACATAGTAAGTAGCTGGGTGCGCAGCCAGTCTAAGATTCTGTAATATCCAGCTCTACCACCCTAGTCTGTTCCTCCTTGAAATAATTTCAGAGGGAGTTTGGTGTAGTAAAAAATTCATGCAGTATCTTGACATGAGTCTGAATCCCTGCTTTGCTGTTTGTTTGTAGTATGACTTTGAGTAAATTACATAAACTTTTCCAGCTCATTTTCTTTTTTTTTTAAATTTATTTGATTGAAGTATAGTTGATTTATAACGTGTTAGTTTCTGGTGTACAGCAAAGTGATTCTGTTATATATATATATATATATATATATATATATATATATATATATATATATTCTTTTCCATTATAGTTTATTACAGGACACTGAGTGTAGTTCTCTGTGCTATACAGTAGGAGCTTTGTTATCCATTCTATATATAATAGTTTGCATCTGCTAGTCCCAAACTCCCAATCCATCCCTCTCCCATCCCTGCCCTTTGACAGCCAGAAGTCTTTTCTCTGTGTCTGTGAATCTGTTTCTGTTTCATAGATAAGTTCACGTGTGCTGCCATATTTTATATTCCACCTGTGAGTGATATCATATGGTATTTGTCTTTCTCTTTCTGACTTACTTCACTTAGTATGATAATCTCCAGGTCTGTTGGTATTGCTGCAAATGGCATTACAGTACTATCTATACTGTTAAAACATTGTTTCATTATAAAGTGTTGCTAACACATATGCAACATTAAACAGCCCCTTCTTTAGATTTGGACAGAAAAAGGGGGGATATTTCCTAGTAGAGGTACAGTAACATCTCATATCTTCTCCCATTAAATTCTATGTAAATGTCTATAAATTGCCTGAAAGAAAATAAGCGCATTGAAAATAATATAACTTAAAGGGGGAGTAGAAGTTCATAAAAAGCAATGTTGGATGATTAAATGTTTTGAAAACACACATAACACCTCAAAGGTGGGGGGCAGTAAAAGTGAAGAAATGAACTCTAAGCTATGAAATTCTGCCACAAAATAAAGACATCGAAACCAGCAAAGAATCCAGATCTTTACTCCAAGAGATAAAAGAGTAAAACATGCGGTAAAGCAAAACAATATGGGATAAAAAAAAAATAAAAAACACCAGAGAAAGAAAACTACTGTAGAAATTATTAAAGTGACACAGAATGGGAAATTAAATCAGTGAAATAGGAGGTAAAGTCCTGACACAACTGGAGAATGTGGGAAAACTTGTTAAAAAGATAGAGTAGGTGACAGATCATGTAGGACCCAAAGGAAAAAGTACAGAAGTCCAAACCGAGTATACTGGTTTCCAAAGTGGCAGAAAGTATATCACATACTAAATTGCTGAGTATTTCCAAAGTAGAAACAGGAATTGAGTTTTCAGTTTGAGAGACATTATAGACTACCAAGAAAAATATGAAAAACACAAACTAATGCAGAGAAAATTATTTACAAATTTTATAAACATTAGGGGAACCTTGATATATGGTGTAAATTGAAAAATGTGCATTGTGTATAAGTCAACTCTTTTGGACGTTTCCCCTATTAACTGAAGGTCATGATATGTGTATATATATATATATATACACACATACCCACATATATATGTGTATGTATATATATACACATATAATATATATGCATATACGAATTTCACTAAGTGATATGTACTTGTGTAAATAAGTTACATATATATTTCCAGTATTATTTTACTGAAATAAATTGATGTTAAAGAAATGAAAAATTCACCTAAATGTTTCTCCACAGTTTCAGGATCACTTATTCTTGAATGGAGGGCTGTGACATTGCTGTGGAAATGTATGAATTATGACAATTAGTTATCCAGACAATTTGTATAAAGATGCCATTCATTATATAAGCACTGGAGGGAATAAATGAATATTTAAATAAACAAAGCAAAACTGTAATTTAACAATATCTTAAATTTAATGCTCAACAGGTCAGTCTTATAATAAGGAAAAAAAAGTGAAAATACAACATGTTATTGTTATGGTCTGAATGTGTCCTCCAAAATCCATATGTCGAACAACACCCCCCCCCCAATAATGTGATGGTAGTAAGAGGTTTTGGGTGGTGATTAGGTTTAGATGAGGTCATAAGGTCTCTTATAAGGATTAGTGCCCTTGTAATAGTCACTAGAGAGCTTGCTCCGTTATGCTCTCTGCCTTGTTCCGATACAGTGAGAAGATGGTCATCCATGAGGAGGAAGTGTGCTCTTACCAGACAGCGGATCTGAGGGGATCTTGATCTTGGACTTCTAGCCTCCAGAACTGTATCAAATGAATGTTTGTTTAAGTCACTCAGTCTTTGGTATTTAGTTACAATAGCCTGAACTAAGTCACCAAAAGGGATTTGATAATGGCATAAAACAAGCAAACTTCTTCTGCATGATCATCTGTAAAATCATATGGTAAATTAGAAGAGCTAATAGTGACTAAAATATGAAGTAAGTGGTAAAAACTTTAGTCCAGTGGGATGTGTGATCTATGTAACGAAAACTTAGAAATTTTATTTGAAAATTTGTGTAATCTTTTTTGTTTAGTAATGTTTTCTGGTGATCTATACCGTTTGATTTTGTACCCACATATACTATGCTCCTATTATGTGCCTTGAAGAAAAGGTAGAATACAGTGTTTAGGAAAAACTTCTTGATTGAATGAATGGCGGCTCTGAATCAAGACCCCTCTTTCCAGTGGATGCCATTTCTGCTCCAAACTACATGGGTTCATCCATCTTTGAATTCCTTAGAACACATTTACTTGTAGCACACCTTTAGTTAATTCAAGAACTAGTTATATATATTTGCTAGTGAATTATCCTCCTTAATAATAATGATAAAAATTGTAGGTACCTCTGTTTAGGAAAGTGTTACAAAATGGAGATCTCACATATTTAAATTTTAAATAGTTGTGTTGACACCAGAGCTTGTTTATTAGGAAAGAATTGCATCTTCACTGATCATGTAATCAACTTGAAATGTGCAATGTGCAGTGATAGTTTCAATGCATTTAGTGCAAAGTTCCTTAGGGAACAATGATAAAAAATGAAGTGCATGAGGGGAAGCTAACAAACTTAGATTTGAATGATGCTATTAATATTTTAATGGTTTCTCAATGGTTTAACAGTATATGGGTTTAAAAAAAACTTTTTTGAGGATAAGATTATTTTTCTGTGGTAATGCATTTCTAAAATATAAGCCAGCTTGAAAATATGTTGTCCAGTTTCTCAGGCATATCTATCCTAAATTGCAGACAACCTCTTTTGAATTTTATGGATGAGAAGTATTTTTTTAATTTGACCTCTTCCTCTGAATCATTCTTGAAAATGCTCTATTTCAATATAAATGTCTCCTCTGGATTCTTCTGGGTAAATAATTTATATTCTGACCTACTCACTTGCCATTTGAATCTGCATACAAAGTTCTGTTGCCCATTTTTGTCAGTGATATTCTAATTAGTGTACATATTTATGATGTATTGTTTCATGAAAATATTGAATTATAAACATAATTTTCTACTTAATTGAATATATTAGGATAATGTGTTTCATAATTCATATCACCCAGAAATGCTCCTTTGGAATGGTTTTACATTATTATTTACAAATAAATGCTAGTACATTGAAGATTGAAGATTTTACAAATTAGTAAGTTATGGTTTATAAAGATTAACTAACTCAAAGAACACTCAACAAGGAAAAAAAATATTGAAAATATTGAAAAAGCAAGATTCAGCCTTAGCCTTAGCCTCAGAATTCCGAGCTAGCATTCTTATTTATGAATGAAACTGCCTGCAATCTCCCTCAAATTCTGAAATAAAGATTATCTGCACCGTGAGAGGTACGAACATTTTCTAAATGATTTACAGTACATTATATGTGCTGTGTATAATGTGTTCAGTAAGTTTTAATGCAAAGCCTTTTCAAGCAAAACTTTTCCTGCTGAATACTTGCTGCAGAATAATGTTTACACCTATATAAATTATCTACATTTTAGAAAATGTCAAAGCATTTGGTGTTACTTTACACTTTACACACACACATACACACACACACACACTCACAAACCAGCAGTTATCAGAAGAACGGAAAGATTCTAATATACAAGAAAATGGTTCCCAGTATAAGGAAGTTATATGTAAAATATTTAACGAAGTACATTCATATCTTGGTTTGAAGAAACATAAGCCATTGAAACACTTTCTCTTTTGCTCTGTGGTACATTTAAACTGCATCCAGGGTTAAATAAAAGTTACTTAAAACATACAGAAAAAATAGAATGTTGCATTTTTGCATAGTTACTGATGGGGGAAAGGCAACACATGAGACCATCTTTTTTGTTAAATAAGTCTAGCAACTGTGCTTATGAATTAAATTGTCAAAATAAATTGATACAGGAAAATAATTAAAATTTACATCTATTGTTAGATAATCTTAAATTTCTAGGGTACTAGCAAATATTTATTGCCAAGCATATTTTGAAACAGTCTATTATTTTCATAATTGTTTAAAAAAATTCCACATGTAGAAATATGATTATAGACATTAGTATTTAAATTATTCAGATAAATAATGTGGAGATGTAAGTTTAGAGATGAGTTACTTGAGAACAGCATATTTAATACTGAACATTTAATTTGGGATAGTATGCTTACAAGTGATTATTAAATAAAATACTTATACAATTTATGTTTGATCATAAAGTTATCCTATAATAACGATACCACTGAACCCTTAATCTTTAGATACGTTCAAAATGAGGGAAAAAAATAATCCTTCTTGTCCTTTTCCCATTCTGATAGCCCTGGCTGGAGGCCAGGACCTTTCATCAGTCCAGATGAGGCATGGCCCGGGTGCAGGGCTGTGACAGTGACAGGAATGCAGAGTGTCCCTAGTGCCCTGTGACAGCAGTCAGGCTACTCCAGCTGAAATGATCAAGGATCATTTATTCAATTGCAGCAGTGAACGGAGGGGACTTTT
Source organism: Phocoena phocoena (assembly GCF_963924675.1). NCBI lineage: Eukaryota > Metazoa > Chordata > Mammalia > Artiodactyla > Phocoenidae > Phocoena > Phocoena phocoena. Next base: position 10,174,465 of record NC_089221.1, on the reverse strand, counting down.
AAAACTCTTTTCACAGTTGTTTCATCAAGAAAGCTCATTTAGGAAAAATACTTGCAACATCAATCTATATTAAAACTTTTCTTCTCACTTAATTTTGCCTTTTTTAGGATCTTTAATCACTCTTTTTCTGGTTTATTTGCTTTTTGACTAGTAATGAGATAAATGCAGGCACAACCCAGTGCGTGGGGGGGCCTTGGTTCTGTAAAAGACTTTAGTCCAGTGCTAAGTCAAAGGAAAAGATGGATAATAATTACAAACTTGTCTTTGATAGTTTGCTTTTTAAGTTTCACCAACTGCAGTATCACTAAATCTGCTCTTTTTGGTAGGAGTTTTCGGTAATTTCTATAGGTATTTAATTTTAGCAGCCATTTGTTTTTCTACTGAACTATTCTGTTACAAAAATATAAGTAAATGCATTGTATAAATCAACGTTCAGTTTTCATATGGATTTTTGTGGCACTTGACTATTTGAAGAATGAAACCATCCTACAAATGGCCCTAATACCTATGATTTTAAGTACAGTATTTCAGTTTTTAAAAAAGGTTGGGCTCATTACCTTGAAAACTGGCAAATGTTTATACTTGAAAACGTTGAAGGAAAGCAGTAAGAAGTAAATTAAGTGGTTCACAGTGTGAGACAGGGTTTTCACAATGCTGTGGCTACAGAAGGACCAACTGCCTGTTACTGGGGAATTCTTTTTTGGTAGGGATTATGCTGAAATACCACTGCAGATGAAAGCCCTCTCAGTCAAGGCTGGAGGGGAAGAACATGCCCCTCAATGTGCTCTGTTCAGAATAAAATAGCATAAAAATAATTTCTAAGGAAGTAATTGGACTGGATTGGACCTCAGGTGTGTGGGCAGAAACATGGCGTATGTGTGGGTTGGTGGAAGAGTGGCCCCCAATGATATCCACGTCCTAGTCCTAGGAAACTGAATATGTGATGTTACATGGCCAAGGGCACTAGGGTTGCAGTGAATGAATGTTGCTAAACAACCAATTAATGATCATGGGAGGAAGCAGCTGACCTTGAGAGGGGGCGATGAACCTGAATTACCTGGTGGGTCTGAAGATGAGAACTTGTCCTGGCTGTGGTCAAAGGGAGAGGTGACTGGAAGAAACAGAGGAGGACTCTACCTGCCCTGGCGGGCTTTGAAGGTAAAGGGAGGGGCCAGGAACCAAGTAATGTGGGCAGCCTCTAGGAGCCAGAAAAGGCAGGGAACCAGATTCTCCCCAGAACTTCCAGAAAATAACACAGCTTTGTTGGCCCCTTGATGTGGCCTGCTGAGACCTGTGCTGGCCTTCTGCCCTAAAGAGCTGTAAGGTAATAACTTTGTGGTGTTGGAAGCCACAGAGGCTGTGGTAAAAATTTTCCATCAGCGGTAAAAATCTAAAAGGTGAGGTAGAAATGTCAGACCTTCCATGCTGAATTGTTCCTTCCTGTAAAGGAATAACATTTTGCATGTTAAGAAATTGCATTTTCCTTCCTGAGACATCTTGGTCTCCTTCCTCTTCAGCTGGCATGTGCCACCAGCCACTGCTGTCTTGCCTTCCACATTCTGAATCCATCTCAGATCAGTTTGGTTCTTTCCATCCCCCTTGCTTTTCTTCTACCCCTGCCGTTCCACTTTGAATCTAGATCTGGAAGCCACCTCCTAGCTGGTCTCCATTCTCTAGTTTCACCCTTGCCTTTGAGAGACCCATTAAATCTAGGGTCACGAGCCCTAAATCCCACTTGACCTTCTCAGTTCTCTTCAGGGAAAACTGCTCAGTGGGTTCTCATGACTCACAGGATAAAATCGCATCTCCTTAAAGAGTGGTAAATCTTGCTTTCAGACTTTAATTTCTTTGTGGTTTGTATCCTCACCTGTTGGTTTGGTGACTTTCTTTCTTCAGTGCTCTGCTTAAGTATCTCTTCTTCCAGAGACCCTCTTTGACCTTCTAAACAAAGGTGAACTTGGCATCTGCTACCTCTGCCTAACTCCCCACAGCGGTGGGCTTTAAAGTTTACCTGGGTGCCACTGGGTTCACAGCCCTTTGTGAATTATCTAGCCTGGTAGGCTCACTCTGTATTTGTTTCAAAATTGAATGAGTTAATGCATAAATAAATGGACATTTATTATCCCTGAACCATATTTTAATTTATTGTTTTTTCACCCCATTGCATGATGTGAAAAGAGAGAAGTCAAAAATTAATGAGAGGGCTTCCCTGGTGGCGCCGTGGCTGAGAGTCCGCCTGCTGATGCAGGGGCCGCGGGTTCGTGCCCCGGTCCGGGAAGATCGCGCATGCCGCGGAGCGGCTGGGCCCGTGAGCCATGGCCGCTGAGCCTGCGTGTCCGGAGCCTGGGCTCCGCAACGGGAGAGGCCACAACAGTGAGAGGCCCGTGTACCACAAAAAAAAAAAACAAAAAACAAAACAAAAACATGAGAAAACATGAGGCTGGTGATTACAAATACAGTACTATTTGGAAAGAGAATAATAGTAAATTTGTTTTCTGTGGGGCTTATAACATGAGTTTTCCTGTGTTGAGCCTACTAATAATGAATACAAAAGTTTAAACCATTACAGATGCAAAAGGGCATCCAAGTAAATATTTCTTACCCAGGAAGACTTGGAGCCACGCAAATGGGGAAAACTCATCTGCTTGGGCCCTAATAAGCATTCATTTCATTTCCCGTCAGTCATTCATACACTGGAGAAAAGGAGGTCCAAAATCTAATTTTGTAACTGGCTGGTGTTTGTAATTCTTGCTCTCCCTACTGCTTTACAAGTTATTGCCTTTCAATTCTGTTAGAAAATCAGCATTCCTCGTGGACAAATATGTTTAAGCACGCTTTCATATAGTAAATTAATTCTAAATACTTAAAAAATATCCCGAACAGAGATGAGGGTACAGATGACAAAGCAAACCAAAGAGAGAAATACACACAGCAAGACTCCAGTCCTCATTGATCTAAGCCTCCTCTGATCTCTTCCAGCATGGAACGTCTGTCTGCACAATTTAGCACCTAATTACACAGCGCCTCATATCAGTAGCTGTTGCATTTCAGGTTCACAAACTATTTTTTCCAAGTTTAGCTCGGTTACTACATTTTCAATGGACTGATTGAAAAACTGTAAACCCAATGGATGTATTAAAATACAGTGAGAAATGATAGTGCTTAGTAATTTTGAGGACTTCAGTTGGTGTTTTTGCTCATCCCTTTTCCAGAAGAAAAACGCTGTGGGAAACAGAATTAATATTGAAAGCTTGACTGTGAATAAAGATGAAGAGAATCTCTACTTGGACCCCAGGTGGGATTGCCCGGTGTGTAGACACGTAGCAGGTGGACAGGCTTCCCCGCGATCAGCCAGAGAGGGTGGAGGAAACGACAAACCATTGAGCTTCATACCTTTTCCCATATTTCTTATCAGTCAATTTAAAATAATTTTACGCCATGAGTATTGGACTCAAGGTGAAACTAACAGTATTTCAGCAAAAACTTGCTTGTGGGAAGAAAAACCTAGGAATAGCCCCAGTGTTAGAAGGGAAACATTTGCGAGTAATTGTATCGGTACAGAGAGACAATAGGATTGGCTGATGGATTGGATACTCTGTTAGTTTGCCAGGGATGCTGTAACAACGTACCACACACTAGGTGGCTTCAGACAACAGAAGTTTATTTTCTTATGGTTTTGGAAGCCAGAAGTCTGAAATCAAGGTGTCACCAGGGCACTGCTCTCTCTGAAAGTAATAGGGAAGGATCTGTTCCAGGCTTTTCTCCCAGCTTCTGGTAGTTCCCTGGCTGGTGGCAGCATAACTCCAGTGTTCACGTGGCATTCTCGCTGTGTGTCTCTGTGTCCAGTTTCCCCTTTTCATAAGGATCATATTGGATGGGGGGCTCACCCTACTCCAATACGACCTCCTGTTAATTACATCTGCAATGACCCTATTTCCAAATAAGGTCATATTCTGAGATATTGGGGGTTAGGACCTGAACCTATAAATTTGGGGGAGGACACAGTTTCACCCATAACCAATACTATATGTGGAAATGGAGAGTCAAAAATGAGGCAACTAGAAGAATAGAACTGCCCTTCAATGGGAAAGGGAAGGCTGAGAGGACCAGATATATGGGGGAAATCAGATGTAGGGCCCTGGAAAAATGGATTTTGATGGATCTTTGTGAAGAGTGTATGTTTAGAGTGAGGATTGGGGAGTCTCATAAACCAATAAAACAATAAATGACAAAATATTTAATTCTCTGTGTCTGGAAATTTATATCAATAATGCTTGTGTGGAGAAAAATATATTGATTACATAAGATAATTTTTAACTATCCAAAGCATTTATAATTTTTCTTAATTGGCATCAAGGGATAATCATCATATATATTAAAGAGTTATGCAAATGCAGACTGTTGTTTTTTTTTTTTCCTAAGTAAATGTGTCTTATGCATTTTATCCCTGAGTTAGTTTATCATTTCCAGTCTTTGCTGGCAAGAGTTTATGGGCTGTGAATAGGATTTGGCAAGGAAGCCTTCCTTAGGGAATGAGGAAATGGAAAGCAGAATAGAAGCATTGTGCACTGCTAGAAGATTTTTCTTTTAAGAGGACATTGCTGTTTTATTGGTGGAAGTAACCATGGAATTTGATAATTAAAAGAAAGAATAAGCAAAATTCCAGGCAACAAGAAGTGAGACTTTTATAAGAAGCCATGTCAAGCATGAATAATATCTTGAACGCTCAATTCATTGGCCTTGATATACTTCCTCTTAGACCCCTGCTGTAATCATATTTAAATTTCTGAAAGCTTTCATGCTCACACAAAAGGAGACAAGGAAGAAGTGTCTCAGGACTTTTTCTCTCTCTTACAGTAGCAGGCCATGTGATAATAAAATATTCGTGTATTCTTTCAGTTAACCATTATTTCTGAATTATTTGGAAATGGAAAGTAAAACATAAGCATCACAGCTAATTTGATAGTCATATATTTGGGCTAATAATTATCAATGATAGATTTTTAATATCTACACATTCAGACAATTGAAAGATATGTGCATATATGTTATAAAGAAAATTGGATCTTGGTATCTATATCAGTCAGCATTGCTCAACAGTTTTTGAGGGTAGAACATTGCAATAATTATTATCTGTCCTTCCTAACTATGTAATTAGAGCATTGAGTTTGGCAGGAGGTCTCTCATTTAAATTGATGATCATTGGAGAATAAAAACTTTTAGACTGCATGGTCTGGAAAAGAGAAAAGAGAACTGGTGGTGAGAAATCCTGGTTTTGTTCCCAGATTTAGAATAGCTCCATCATATGACTTGGAGAGCAAGTCAATTAATTCTATTTGTAGAGTGTTAAATGCAGTCACCTACTTTCTTGGCGTGGTATCCACATCTTTGATCTTGTTTGACCAGAGTGAAACCAGCATGACTACATTTTGCATGCCTAGACTATCTGATCAGTTAGAGTAATGATCCATGTAGCCTTAGTCATCAGTCAGGAAATAGGGAAAGATGAGGAAGATGAAATTCTGAAGGTTGAGATTGACACGATCCAAGAAAGGTACAGAGCTCAAGTTTTAGCAGCAATGAATTGATGGGACAAATGTTGAGTTACCAGGCAAGAAAGAGTCTCAGTGCCCAAGATGCTTTTTCATGAACAACTTTTCTGGCAAAATTACATTGGGGATTATGACTTGTTTAGTGTTACTGTGCCCGCAAGAAATTGTGCTTTATGGCAACATCTACAAGACACATTGTCAAATATATTCTAGCAATTAACACTGTAGCCATTACCCAATGAATTAATGAGTATTTGATATAACTTTGGTAACTCTTTAACCCAGTTCACCATTATGATAAATGGCCATATTCTTTACCCCCTTCTAGCCATTTCCACTTGTGTTCTGCTTGGTGCACAGTTCAGAATATGTTCCTGTTTTCATCCTAGCTCGAATAACATTTGACTTAATATCAACACTTTTTTGTTACTGGTGCTGTACCACCTTCCTCTTGGTTTATTCCTTTGACAACCTGAAACTCCAGCCATTCCCTGGTTCTGATCCACAGGATACTCCTAGGGCTGCCATAACAAAGTAACTCCAAGTGGATGGCTTAAACAACAGAAATTTATTATCTTAGATTTCTGAAGGCTAGAAAAGTGGAATCAAGGTGTAGGCAGAGCCACACTCCCTCCAAAGCTTCTAGAGGAGGATCCTTCCTTGTCTCTTCCAGCTTCTGGTAGACCCAGGTGTTCCTTTGCTTGTAGATGCATCATTCCAGCCTCTGCCTCTCTCATCACCTGGCGTTCTCCCGGTGTGCTGTTGTCTTCACTTCATCTTCCTTCTTTTTATAAGCATACCTGTCATATTGGATTAAGAGCCCACGTTACTCCAGTGTGACCTCATCCTAACTCTTTATATTTGCAAAGGTTCTCTTTCCGAATAAGGTAACATTCACAATCACTGCAGGTGGGATGCCCCTCAACACATCATCTTGGGGGACACGATTTAACTCAAACGTCGCTTTTATGAGTGATATTTGTGCATTTCCTGTGTAAACCCTGTGCATCACTTGACATGCGAAGGCTGACATATCCAAAGAAACAAATGCTTATGTCCCTGTTGGTCAAGGAAAACCATCACAGTCACTATTTATAGAAAATCCTGTATATACCAGATACTCTATGAGGATTAACTTAGTCAGTGTTTTCAGCAGCATGCAGGTAGGTATATTCATTTTACAGAGGAGAAGTAGGTCTCATATCACACAATAATCATGGGCCACATGAGATCTGACTCAAAAGTTGGTGCTCATTCTGCAACTGTATGACACTGCCCTCAACCCAGAGGGCTTATTAAAGTGCTCTTTGAACGAGTAGTGATAAGCATATGGTGGGCACTAAGTGGGTGAAACGTAATCTGGGTCAGGGAAATGGAAAGGGTGTCAAGCCAGTGACACAATGTAATTTGAGTTGATTAACCAAGGGGAGGTTATTTCAGAGAAATTTAATGTTATATAAGCAATACAGGACCCCAATACCCAAACCAGAAATGGGTGAAATTATAATTATAAATTATTATATATAATAAATTATAATTATAAATGAAATTATAGCTCAACTTCACTTTTAAGCATTGGAGCAAAAACCTTAAATAAAATTCAGTCATATAAATGTGAAAGGATCATAGCAAATTGAGTTTTCTTTCAGATATGCAAGGATAGCTCAATATTAGAAAACTAAAGAATGAAACCTAGCATATTAATATTAATCAGAAGATAAGCCTGTGGCTATGTCCACAGGTGCCTAATATGCATTTGATGAAGTATAATACCCTGTCATAATGAGAAATAATTATTTTAGGAGAATAACATAGACAGGAAGGTCTTTAACTTCTTGAGGAGTTAACAGTCAGAAATATCATATTTAGGAGTATAGTAGAAGTACTTCCATAAAAATATGGAATATTATGCCTTCTACCACCTGTAATATTCAGCATTATACTTGAGATATTAGGCAATCTTAAACATAAGGGTTAAAAGGGTGGGGAAGCAAGAGACAGGCCATCATATTTGTAGAAGTCCCAGTCATGTACCTAGAAGACACAAGGGAATAACTAACAAGCTGTTATCACTAATAAAGTGAGTCCATTATGCTATCCAGATCCAATCTCAAAACACAAAAACTCAATAGTTTTCCTACATACCAGCCATAAGTAACTAGAACATGTAAAATGGTATGAAGTCCCTTCTACAAAAATAATAAAAGCATAAAATATAGGTAAAATCCTCACAAAAACATGCAAAACTTATTGGGAGAAAAATATTAAATTTCATTAAAGTCCATAACAAAGACCAGAGGAGAAGGAGGATATATATCAGATTCATGAATGACAAGACTCACTATAGAATCCTTGCTTATAAAAGAGAGAATTCTTTCTAGTATACAAATTTAATGCACCTCCATTCGAAAACTCCAAGATTTTTCAGAAGTGGGGAAAAATTGATTCAAAAAATCACATGTAAATAAAAATGAATAAAACAATCGAAGACAATTAAAAAGTCATAATGATAATAAGACAAAGTAAGTACAGGCACTTTTTTTTTACATGAATTACCTTGTTAAGTCCTTAAAACAATAATATGAAGACTAGAAATAGACTTCTATATATGTAACAATTTCATATATGGGAGGGAGAGAAAGAAGAGACTCTTTCAATCAGTGCTCTCGCCCGAATGAGGTATCATTGGCTCTCTGTATGGAAAAATGAAGTAAAACTAGATTTCTGCCTGCACACTATAAAAAAACATAAATTCTGGGTAAAGGCCTGTTTTAAGAGAATAAAATAATAGGTAAAGTCATGGAAATGTTTATTAACGTTGCATATTTAATGTCCTTATGGTCATTAAACGTGAAATGGACAACACAATTAAGGATTGAGAAATTTAACCATGTCGATCCTTAAATCTTATGGAGAGAGAAAAGAAATGTCTTCATAACTAAGGTTAAACGTCAAGGGACAGGGGCTTCCCTGGTGGCACAGTGGTTGAGAGTCCGCCTGCTGATGCAGGGGACACGGGTTCGTGCCCCAGTCCGGGAAGATCCCACATGCCGCGGAGTGGCTGGACCCGTGAGCCATGGCCGCTGAGCCTGCGCATCCGGAGGCTGTGCTCCGCAACGGGAGAGGCCACAACGGTGAGAGGTTCGCGTACCACAAAAAAAAAAAAAAAAGTCAAGGGACATGCAAATTAAAACAATAGCGAGATACCACAACTCATCTACTAGAATGGCCAAAATACAAAAATACTGGTGACACCAAATTTTGGTGAAGCTGTGGAGTAGCAGGAACTCTCTTTTACTGCTGAAGGGGATGCAAAATGGTGCAGTCACTTTGGAAGACAGTTTGTCAGTTTCTTACAAAACTAAACAGAGCCATACCATATGATCCAGCATGTGCTCCTTGGTGTTTACCCAAAGGAGTTGAAAACAGCTCCACACAAAAACCTGCACATGGAAATATGCAGCTGTATCCATAATTGCCAAAACTTGGAAGCAACCAAGATGTCCTTCAGTAGGTGAATGGGTAAATTAATTATGGTACAGCCAGACAATGGAATATTACTCAACACTGAAAAGAAATGGCCTATCAAGCCATAAAAAGACATGGAGGAAACTTAAATGCATATTACTACGTGAAAGAAGCCAATCTGAAAAGCTGTGCTGTATGATTTCAACTTGATGTCCTGGAAAAGGGAGAACCATGGAGACAGTAAAAAGATCAGTGCTTGCTAGGGGTTGGGGGAGGGAGGGGTGACTAGGTGGAGCACAGAGGCTTCTTAGGGCAGGGAAAATACTCTGTGTGATACCATAATAATGGATACATATAATAATATATTTGTCCAAATGCAGAGAATGTGTAACATAGAGACTAAGCCATAAGATAAACTATGGACATTGGCTGATTATGATGTGTCAATGTAGATTCATCTGTTGTAACAAATGTAGTGCTTTGGTGGAGGATGTTATAATGTGGGAGACTCTGCATGTGTTGCGTGGGTGATATTGGAAATCTCTGTACTTTTCCCTCACTTTTGCTGTGAACCTTAAACCTCTCTAAAAAAATTAATTCTTAATACAAAAAAGCCAAGGGACTGATGGGAATACACACTTATAAAAGCAAAGAATGAATACCGTGAATATGTACAGAACTCCCATGAATGAATTTTCAAAAGTCACATACACGAATAGAAAGGAAACAGAGATGGCCAATACACATAAGAAGAGACGCTCAACCTTGCTTGCACTCTGAAAGTGCAAATTAGGAGGAAATACAGTTTTCATCCATCGAGTTGATGGTAATTAATGTTGGGTAGTATAATGATTAGCTAAAGGTGTGGGAACTCTGGGACTCAAGCTGAAGAGCAACTGCTTGGAAGGGCACTTTGGCAAGATTGTGTTAAATTTGACATCTGCATCACTCATGCTCCAGCAATTCTGCATCTTTGTCTCTTTCCTGTATCAGTGATTCTAAAAGTGTATCTCCATTCTGGCAGCATCAGCACCACTTGGGATAATATCAAAAATGCAGAGGTTCCAGCCCCACCCTGGGTATACCCAATCGGCAATTAACGGTTCAGCAGGTCCTCCAGGGTGATCCAAATGCCAAAATTTGACAAGCAGGATTAGGGCTGTTATTAGGGAAACAATAAGGAATGACAGAGCCATGCAGTGGAACACTATAGGCTATAATTAAGCAAATATGGGATAGATCTGTAAGTCTTGCTATGCCAAGTTATATTGTTTCCACAATGCAAGCTATAGAATAGGACGTGAAGAGTAGCCATTTATGAAAGTGGTTCAGGTAAGACTTGAGTCTTACCTCAAATGATTCTATTTGTTATGAAGGAGAAAGTGTTATGTGTTATGTATGTACATTAAAATGAACAACAACAAAAGGTCTTCCCGAGAGTGACTAGCCCAGCGTAGACCAAATAGAATTCACCATCGCCAAGTGGGCCATGTCTGGCATGGTCTCCAAATTGGGGTATGCCCAAACCATACAGTATACCTTGGGATCTTGGAGAATACATTAGATATTCTGCTTAAATTTGCAGTTTTTATATCCTGAAACAGGAAAAAAACATTGAATTTTATAAGTTTTAATAATGGGATGATAAAGGGGCCTTTGTTCTGTACATCAGATGGTTGTCTGCTATTTGTAGTACCTATGATAAACTGAGGGAAGGGTTGATATCCCACCGTGCAATAATGTACCTCTGTGACTTTTCATTGTCTTCGGTTTATTCAGTTTAAAAGGTTAATGGAACATGTTCTTTTTTTTTTTTTAAACATCTTTATTGGGGTATAATTGCTCCACAATGGTGTGTTAGCTTCTGCTTTACAACAAAGTGAATCAGCTATACATATACATATGTTCCCATATGTCTTCCCTCTTGCATCTCCCTCCCTCCCACTCTCCCCATCCCACCCCTCCAGGCTGTCACAAAACCCCGAGCTAATATCCCTGTGCCTTGCGGCTGCTTCCCCCTAGCTATCTACCTTACTACGTTTGTTAGTGTGTATATGTCCATGACTCTCTCTCGCCCTGTCAGAACTCACTCTTCCCCCTCCCCATATCCTCAAGTCCGTTCTCCAGTAGGTCTCCGTCTTTATTCCTGTCTTACCCCTAGGTTCTTCATGACATTTTTTTTCCTTAAATTCCATATATATGTGTTAGCATACGGTATTTGTCTTTTTCTTTCTGACTTACTTCACTCTGTATGACAGACTCTAGGTCTATCCATCTCATTACAAATAGCTCAATTTCATTTCTTTTTAAGGCTGAGTAATATTCCATTGTGTATATGTGCCACATCTTCTTTATCCATTCATCCGATGATGGGCGCTTAGGTTGTTTCCATCTCCGGGCTATTGTAAATAGAGCTGCAATGAACATTTTGGTACATGACTCTTTTTGAATTTTGGTTTTCTCAGGGTATATGCCCAGTAGTGGGATTGCTGGGTCATATGGTAATTCTATTTGTAGTTTATTAAGGAACCTCCATACTGTTCTCCATAGTGGCTGAACCAATTCACATTCCCACCAGCAGTGCAAGAGTGTCCCCTTTTCTCCACACCCTCTCCAGCATTTATTGTTTCTAGATTTTTTGATGATGGCCATTCTGACTGGTGTGAGATGATATCTCATTGTAGTTTTGATTTGCATTTCTCTAATGATTAATGATGTTGAGCATTCTTTCATGTGTTTGTTGGCATTCTGTATATCTTCTTTGGAGAAATGTCTATTTACGTCTTCTGCCCATTTTTGGATGGGGTTGTTTGTTTTTTTGTTATTGAGCTGCATGAGCTGCTTGTAAATTTTGGAGATTAATCCTTTGTCAGTTGCTTCATTTGCAAATGTTTTCTCCCATTCTGAGGGTTGTCTTTTGGTCTTGATTATGGTTTCCTTTGCTGTGCAAAAGCTTTGAAGTTTCATTAGGTCCCATTTGTTTATTTTTGTTTTTATTTCCATTACTCTAGGAGGTGGGTCAGAAAGGATCTTGCTGTGATTTATGTCATAGAGTGTTCTTCCTATGTTTTCCTCTAAGAGTTTGATAGTTTCTGGCCTTACATTTAGGTCTTTAATCCATTTTGAGCTTATTTTTGTGTATGGTGTTAGAGAGTGATCTAATCTCATACTTTTACATGTACCTGTCCAGTTTTCCCAGCACCATTTATTGAAGAGGCTGTCCTTTCTCCACTGTACATTCCTGCCTCCTTTATCAAAGATAAGGTGTTGGAACATGTTCTTTTAATATCACAGAAACTTGATGATACTTTGTAATGGCTAGTGAGGGTAAAAAAAAAAATTTGTATTCTATGTTCACAGGTTAAATGATCACTGATGGGAAAAGTTGCAACCTTCACATTTCCCAAAGGAAAAGGTTTCAAGTTTTCCTGAATTTTTCTGTGATGACAGGTGGCTGTCAGAAATATACTACATATTTGATAAGAAAACACATTTAAAAAGTGGATATTTAAAAGTGGCCCTTAAAAAGTGAAGAGTAAGTTAAGTGCTTTTATAAGTGTGTCATTGCTCTGGAAAGAGCATTTTGAATGTTTGAAAGGACTTGGAATGTTTGATTAATCGTTACATGATTTTGTTGCTAAAATCATGTAAGCCATCTTGTATTTTTGTTCGTATTCACTCACTTCACAAACCCTGAAAAATAAATGTTCTAAACATTTTTGATTATTCAAACATACAATTTTATTTGGAATTTGGACCATTTGTTCAAAGCTATTAATATGAAATAACTAAACATTTGGATGACAGGAGTGGAAATAAAAAATTACTACCCCAAGTTCAATAAAATATACCTTAATAGGGCTTCCCTGGTGGCGCAGTGGTTGAGAGTCCGCCTGCCGATGCAGGGGACATGGGTTCGTGCCCTGGTCCGGGAAGATCCCACATGCCGCAGAGCGGCTGGGCCCTTGAGCCATGGCCACCAAGCCTGCGTGTCCGGAGCCTGTGCTCCGCAATGGGAGAGGCCACAACAGTGAGAGGCCCACGTACCGAAAAAAAAAAAATACATATATATATATATATATATATATATATATATATATATATATATATACCTTAATAATAATGAATAATAGCTAACTTTAGTCAGTTACGAGTGAAATTGATCAAGCATGTGCAGAAAGGAGAACTCAGTCTCTTTGCTGTTCAGCTCTCTCTCTGCTATTCTCTTCATTGCTAATTTCTAATCTGTATTGTCTTCCAAAAGCTTCCCTTTCCTTTTCTTGCCTGTCCCACCCATGCCTCTCTCACTTTGGCTGATTTTATGGAAGTTGTTGAAAGATCATCACTGTCTTGTGCATAAGCCCAGTGCAAGGAACTGATTCACAGCAACCATGGTCACCGGCCAGGGCTTCAGAACATTTGGTGTCCCATGCATGTGCTGTCAGGTGCAATAATCATTTTTTATAAAGTTTATTTCATTCATTCAAATTTTCAGCCAACACAAATGGGTGTACTTGAGATGAACAAAATATAATTCCTTCCCTCAAAGAACTGGCAACCTAGGGAGGAAACGGTTAATACAACAGCAGTATACATAGTCGTGGGGAGAGTCTGGGACCATATGGCTTATGTGACCATCTGGGAGGAGAAAGACATCAAGGAAAGCTTCCAGGAGAAGTAGGATTTGCCAGTTGGAAACAGGGCATTCTAGGAGCATACAAAGACAGGAGAGTGAAAAACAGTATAGTTTTTAGAGGAAATTACCGCGGTTTGCTCTGCTGGTAGAAAGCTGGTCCGCAGCGGATGAAATCTGGTTTTAGGCTGTTTTTAGCATTGCATTATAAAGTTGTAGTTCTCAGCCCTGGCTGTGCATCAGACTTCTCTGGGACCCAACCCTGACACTACTGAATCAGAAACTTCAAGTGGGCCCAGGCACTGGGTTTTTTATAAGGTTAGTTAATTCTGAGGGGCTGAGAAGCTTGTCTACAGGTTTTCTGTATTTAATGCTCTTCTGATATTGCAGAGTCCCTACTTTATAGTTTACCTGTTTCAGCATGTATCCATGGTATTCCTAAGTTAGTTAGTTGTTTCCAGGCCTTGGTCTTTGCTGGAGTTGAAGGCAGCACTCTTATGGATTTGAGCAGAGTACTAAGAGTCCTCAGCACTGACTTGAGCATAAAGTTATTAGTCTGATTTAATGTGCAGGAATAACATTAATAGCCAGACAATGAAAGTCTTGACTACCATGCTAAGTTATTTAAAATTTAAATTGACTGAAAAGGTGGATAATCAAACAGAGCAAAACCAACCAGAGTTAAAAATTAGATGTGGCCATCAGGTAATGACTTTAGTTTAAAATCTCCTGAAAATACCTTTAATTTGGGTTTGAACAAGAGGAACATAACTGGATTTTCAGCGTCTTCTCCAAACACAGTAATGTCCAAGCGAGCAGTGTTCTACAGATGAGTATCAGCTGTGTATTTGTTGGGAAATCAGGCATTAATTTCTAGAGCCCTGTCAATACATATTCATTTCTTTATTCGTCCATGTAAAAGTGCATTAGAAATGGGACCTGGTCTCAGCAGGAAGTAGAAATATTCTCCCAACAAAATGCAACTGTATTTTAGGATTCACTTTCATCTTTCTTATTGAAACTCCAAAGATAGCTGTATAAAGTAATCTTCATAGAAGTAATCCTTCCTAACTCATCTCAAAACTAGAATCAGGCATGCACACGCATGCATGCACACTCACACGTACACACACTGAGAGCCCATTATTAAGTGATGGGAGTTTGTGCAAAATCCAATAATTTCTAATATAAACAGCCAAAAATATCAAATGAAGTTTCAGTAGTCCTTTCTGTTAATTAAAAACCTTAAATACTCCCGATTCAGCTTACTAAGAAATAAAAAGTAAACTTTATAAGTGCTCTACATAACTAGATTGATTGCAGATGTGATTAGAGTAGTCATAACTGGAGAACCTATTTCACAGTGTAGCTATGGTTGCATAGATGTGATTCCCCAGAAAAGTGGCTAAAACACAGTGTTTAATAAATCATGAATTATGATTGTTAATATTGCTGCATTTATTTTATCTGTGATTTATGTTCACTCTCATATCTTTTTCTGGGTTGTAACATAGATAGGTCTTGATTATGAACAGACTTTTCAATCTAGGTGTACATATGCATAATAATTTTGCTTAGCTCTATTTAAGCAGAATAGTATATAAAGATACCACTGTTTAAGTGAAGAAAATTTATTAGTAGTACTGAAGACTTGCATTTACAAAAATTTTGTGTCTTTAATAACTTGCCCACTGTAGTGTAGTCCAGAAATTCTACGTTGGGGTGGGATAATTCTGTCCATAACATGTCACAGATGGAGAGCTGACTTTAGCTCTGGAGCACATGTAAGTTGTTGCTATGACTTTATTGTTTAACTAATTTCACAGCTTTGTGGCAGCCAAGCATTAAGAAGGTAAAGAGTCCCTTCCTCTGGAATTCTCATGATCTGACTGCTGGCCTACGAGTCCATTCTAACACTTAGAAAAAAAGGAAACTCTCGGGCAATAATAAAATGAAAATGTGGGTAAACCCTAAACTATCATCGGGAATCACAAGCTCAGTATATTAGTTAGCATACGTGAAAACTTTGGACCATTGAAGATAAATGTTTATTCATGAGAGTTATTAAGGAAAAAGTGCCAAACTTAGAAGGAGATTTCAAAGAAGAGTTATTCATTTTTTACTTCAGTTCAGTTTCTTTCATCCAAAATAAACTGATTTGTTTTAATGATCCTAGGATAGTTTCACATCATCTTTGTCATTTCATTTTCATTTTGTCTAACGCCTGAAAATGTTTTATCTGTATCTTGCTCCAGCCTTTTCTAATTTAAGGAAAGAAGTGAATTTCCAACATCAGTTAATTTTCGTAACAGCTCTCTGGAAAATCAGTAGCATTTACTTTTCTGGCCTGGGTATTGAGGGACTTAAGGTGTAATGCTTTATTTATAACCACTGCAATGATTTATCGAACAGAGAGCACCCTGGGAAGCTACATCACTTTAAAAAGTATTAATACATTAATAGAGTAACAGAAAGCAGTCTCAAGGAAATATGCAAATTGAAGAATTCCCTTCTGAGAGGGCTGTCTTACACTTTTCTAAAATACAATTATGACAGTTATAGAAGTGGCTCGTGATGATAGAGAAAGAAGCAGCAGCCCCTGGGGTCTGGGAGCTGTTCTGGCGCCCAGGGCTCCACCTGGTGATCATCCGCACTTCAGCAGGGGGAGGTGGGCCAGGCGTGCAGCCCTGAGCTGGGTACAAGGAGATGCTCCAGGGAGCACTGCTGCTAAAGGAGATAGCAGCGGGACAGCCATTCATGACTGTCCAGAACACTTCACCGTCCAGCGCGAGAGGCTGCAGGGCCAGTTCCCCTTCAGGCCTGGGAGCTGAGATTCAGGAAGGGGCTCAAGTCCAAACACCATATCCTGGTCTTACCAGTATGTCACCACTTCTGCTATGGGGGAGGAGCTGGGGGAGGAATTCTCTTCCCCTCTTGAAAAAGTTGGGGAAGATGCTAACAGCCCATCTCCAAAATTCAATCAAGGCACTTTCTTCTGCAAGATAAATTCTGACACTAGTTGCTAAGGTTCATTTGTCTGTTTTCACTGTATAACCTCCAAGTTTGGGATACTATTATATTTTCTATTTTGCAGTTTCCGTTTTTTCTCTGTTAACAATGTGTGATTGGAGTATTTTCATTCCACTTCTTCTTTCAACTATGTTAAATAGTATAGATCTATTTTGATAGAAAATGCATTAAGCAACCAATTTGTATTTCATTCACTTTAAACTGGAGCCTAATTTTTTTAATTAGCTTTTAATATTTGATGTTAAGGTGTTCAAGGTACTGTAAAGTATTTAAAAATGGTTATCTTGTTAAAAAACCACACTGATGGGCTTCCCTGGTGGCGCAGTGGTTGGGAGTCTGCCTGCCGATGCAGGGGACGTGGGTTCGTGCCCCGGTCCAGGAAGATCCCACATGCTGTGGAGCGGTTGGGCCCGTGAGTCATAGCCGCCGAGCCTGCGCGTCCGGAGCCTGTGCTCCGTCCGCAACGGGAGAGGCCACAACAGTGAGAGGCCCGCGTACCAAAAAAAAAAAAAAAAATACCACACTGATTAACCTTTCTTTACTTCAGCCATCATTATTTATTATATTTCTTTTAAAAATCTACTTGTCCTACTTCTAACCAAATGGCTTACAAAATTGTTAGTGACTATTTTTTACCCACAAATTATCATAATCTTTTACTAGGTATATGTAAATATTATAATATTGGGATACATTAATTATGTTTCAGTGTGTTATAATTCTCAGTACACACTGTAACTCATATTTCGTTGGGAGGAAAACAACTATGCATAAATGTTGCAATTAGATAAACAACTGTAATCAAGAATTTTTTGTTTTTACTTTGTGTGCACATATAAGCAAGATAGACATACATGTAGTCACATAATTGGCATGCACATTAGAAGAAAAGTATGGCACAAATTGTGCCTGTATTATCTGTTGCTGCATAACCAATTACCACAAAGTTAGTGGCTGAAAACAACACCCATCTGTTATCTCACACAGTGTCTGTAGGTCAGAGGTCCAGCCGTGGCTTAGCTGGTCCTTAGCTCAGCACACCGCCAGGCTGAAATCAAGGCACTGGCCAGGCTGCAGTCTCACCTGCAGGCTCGACTAGGGAATGACGCACTTCCACATTCTTTCAGGTTGTTGGCAGAATTCATTTCCTTTTGGCTGTAGAAGTCACAGGGCTTGCCTGTTCATAGCTGATAACAGAGAAAGATAGTCTGTGGCTTCAAGTTTTTTATCTCTAGACCTGCTTTAAAGATCTCACCTGATTAGGTCAGGCCCACCAGGGCACTGGACATCCATCGTATTTACAAGTCTTGCCCACACTGAAGAGGAGGGCATATAACACAAGGGCAGAGGTATTAGGGGTCATTTTAGAGTTCTGCCTCCCATCTCCCATTTCCCAAGAAAAACCTCCCAAATTCAGTTATTACTGGCATTCTTTGAGTTACTAGTATATGATAGGACCTGTATTATTATCTTTATTAAGCACTTAAAATCGTTATTTTCACAAAAATTTTAAATGTGCCACATTTAAAATTTCTCCTATTTTCCATTGTCCACTTGACTTCCGTGAACATTTGTTTGATGGCTTGCATGTTTTCCAGTACGTCAACAATTGTTGTCACTTTGCCATAGCTTATGTCATTTCCACTGAGGCACCAATACATTTTACTGTTATCAACATCGTATTTGTTCACTGATCCCAGCAGAAAGTCTTCTTATTCTCTAGTGGGTTTTGTGAACTGTTTTTGGTTTTGTTCTGCTCTGTTTTGCAGCCACAACTGTGGGTACAGTGTCTACTGAATGATGCCCTGCTGTGTAAGTGGGTTTACAGGGCTCCTCCCTGACTCTCCTAGCTTCTCTGTGAGTGTTCTCTCACCCAGGGCACCACGGAGAGCCATCACCCATGAAGTCCTGGGGAATGGGACTACCACGTGGGTGGTCAGGGCCTTAACTACCCCTGGTGGCCTTGGGAAGGAAACTAGGAATTCCCTGAGCAGTGGAGCAGAGTAATGTCTTTTTTTAGAAATAGAGCAGGTGACGTAATTGTAGGTGGCAAATGGGAAGCCCTGCCAGGATGAAACAGTGGTGTCTATTTGGCAGTTGGTAGTGGACATCATGACTGGGTCTGCTTGTCTACCAGTAATTCCATGTGTGTATGCAAACGGGGAGAAGCTTTTGCCCAGTTTTCGCTTGCCACATGGAGGCACACCCACTAGAGAAATCATCCCAACTTATCTCAGCAACTGTGTCACTCCTGTCCCCTTGGTTGCTGCGGAGCCTGTGAACTGGCAGGTATGATCCCACCCCTCTTTCTTTTCTTTGGG
This sequence comes from Phocoena phocoena, assembly GCF_963924675.1. NCBI lineage: Eukaryota > Metazoa > Chordata > Mammalia > Artiodactyla > Phocoenidae > Phocoena > Phocoena phocoena. The sequence continues at coordinate 10,155,461 of NC_089221.1, read as the reverse complement.
ATCTGCCTCTCCATTGCCCTGCTTCTTAATTGGTTAAGTTGGCCAAAGGCACCCTCAGTCCGTCTAGCTATGTATATGCTTCAGTATTAGAATTCCTTCTGACCCACAGCTATAAACCGCATTCACCAAAGTCCACTAGACCAGCACTGAAGGTGAATTTTCTCTGGACATTTGCCTGAATCTTGCATCAGTCTCTTCTTTGGTTCTAAACCTGAGTGCTAAACATGAGTGCAACTTACTCAGCTTCCTAGAGTATTCACATCATAGATGTTGGGGAATTGTTTTATAATCACAGGAGAGATCAACATGTAGAAGAGAAATAAAATTCTTATATCATAAAGAAATATGATAATGAAATATGTGAAAGATATTGTGCATTTCATGGTGAACCTAAATAGTTCAAAGATGAAAAAGTTTAAATTAGGCCCAAGCCAATGATTTTCTTCGGCACGCTGCTTGAAATAAATTTTTGGTAGTGATATGCAACCATTATTAAAATATTCCAGCAGTAGATAACAAAGGATGAAGTTTTAAAAGAAAAACATACATATATGTAGACTGGCTTTTATGCCGCCATGTTGACACAGGATTTGCTTGGATGGAGCCTAGATGATGGGTCTACTTTAGCCATTTTGTTGCCTTGTTATAGGATGACATAGGGTTAGTCTTCAATCTTATTTCTTAAAAGCAAATTCTAAATATTGTAAGTTTACAAAAGATAATTTTTTTCATATTTAGCATTTAGTAGAGCAGTAGCTTTCAAACAGTGGTACATATTAAAGTTACCTTCCCAAATCCAGTATTCACCCCAGCTCAATTTCATCAGAATCTCTTGGGACAAGGACCTAGGTATCAATATACTGATATTGATATATCAATATGTATATCAATATATATTTAAATCAATATAAATTTAAATATATATTTAAATATGTATATCAATATATATTTAAATCCAGACGATCCCAAAGTATAGACAAGTCTAAGAACCACTGTAGCAGTCATTTAAAAGCAGTACATTCCAAATAGTCAGCGTGTAGAAATTAGAGAGATGGTGGTTACCAAATACATGGCCATGTTATCAAACGTGGTCATTGTGATACATTGCCAGTGTCATTCAGTGTAGAGAAACTCAAAGGAGAAAAGATTGTGAATATATATTTTTTGCACTGGTGATAAATCAGTTGTCAGCCTGTGTGAATTATCTAATGTGTAAATTGTTATGTATATTTCAGAGAAAAGCAGACATTTCCCCTTGCATGTTACTCTTCATTTCAAAATCTATCTTAACATAGGTTATGTTCACAAAGCACCCTGCAGTTTTAGCAAGTATTGTCCAAATTTTAAAACTTATTGCAAAAAGACAGTTGAAGTGCAGTAACAAGCAAAAGCAAGGAGGCCCTTGGGGAAAGGAGCCCGCAGCCTTTGACTGTAAGCTCCCAGAGGGCAGGACCCAGTATTGTTCATTTCTCTGCATTCCTCAGAATCCTTAATGCTTGGTTGTGTTTCCATTAAACTCTGGATACTTGGGAAGTGATCGTGGTAGGGAATTTATAGATTGGAATGATGCAGTAAGAAAGGGCAGCATGAAATTGGAAAGGCATGGCCTTTTTTAATTCAGCTGGGTGGACCTCAAGCTGGGTTGTATTTAGTTCCCTCTTCTGTAAATGGGATTAGTGTCCTCTATCTTATCAGCTTGGTTAAGTGAGATAGTATTTGTAAAACTCCTAGGGACTGCAATAACATATGTATGTTAACATAGTTCTTTTCCATACCTGTCTTGAAAACAGTTTATCTGTGTATTTAGGTAAAGCAGTGGCTATAAAAAGGAAATAAAGTAGTTGGCTTGGGACAAAGGTTAAGGATGTTATCACATTTAAATTTGAAGGAAATGGAGAGCCCTTTATTGGTTAAAGAAACTCTTGTAGAATACAATTCAATTTCAAAAAAAAAACAACCCAATCATAAAATGGGCAGAAGACCTAGACAGACATTTCTCCAAAGAAGACATACAGATGGCCAATAAGCACATGAAAAGATCTTAACACTGCTAATTATTAGAGAAATGCAAATCAAAACTATAATGAGGGGCTTCCCTGGTGGCGCAGTGGTTGAGAGTCCACCTGCCGATGCAGGGGACGTGGGTTCATGCCCCGGTTTGGGAAGATCCCACATGCCGTGGAGTGGCTGGGCCCGTGAGCCATGCCGCTGAGCCTGCGCGTCCGGAGCCTGTGCTCCGCAGCGGGAGAGGCCACAACAGTGAGAGGCCCACGTACCACAAAAAAAAGAAGAAAAAAAAATCCTGCCTTGACCTTTCCCAAATCCTAGAAGAGGAAGAGAGAGAAGAGAGAAGTTGCAGTATGTAGCCTCCACGCTCTGTACAGTAGAAAATAGATAATTGACTTGAGAATGATGTTGGGGTCTTAAAATTGACAAGCATTAAGTTCTATTAACTGCAACAAGACTGTTTTAGTAACCAAGTCAATGAAAATTTAATAAATTGGACTCAGCTGTCCTGAAGCAAACCAGCCACCCAGCAGAAAAGGAAAGATTGACAAATCACAACAGGTAGAAGTTACTGGAGAAGAGAAAACCATTTGATATTTATACATCAACAACTGGCAACTTCTCATATAACCAAGAATAGATACTTTGAGACCAGGAGAAGCTGTGATAACAGCTGATCTCCGTCTAAGTGACTTACCAGTTCTGCCGACTCATTACCAATGTTCTAACCCATGTCAGCACCCTGTTATAAGCCAGTAGATAACCCATGTTATATGCAGACTGAGATCACCATCTTTCTGGGCACTCTCTGTACAAGGCACCCTATGATTCCCCCCCACCCCAGGGCTTGTTTGTGCCCCTCGTGTTACCATGAATTGGTAATTTAGCTAAATAGCACATAAACCAATGGAATGGAAGGTCAAAGTGAAAGCTGTTGTTTCAATGAAAGCTACAGTAAGTGCTGGAAGGTGAGAATGAAAAGATAGCCATTGGATTACCGTGTGGGAGAAAGCAGTAAGAAGTATGGTTAAAAAAAATCATAAAAATCCAAAATTGGTCTTCATTCAATCTATTTCACGGTTTTGTTTTTTAATCCGCCCACCATTTTCAAATAACTGAGATGTGAACTCATAGAGTCCACACCATGCATTACATATAATGTGTGAGGATAACGTGACCTTCTGATCCAAGGCTCAGACTTCACAATGGCGTGTTCTTCCGTAAAAAAGACGGGAGATGGGTAATTATGTTCTAAGATTTAAAAATATTGAGATGTATCTACTTCTGTCAATTTTTTAATCATAACTGATTTTTTGGCATTTTCTTCTTATTTTAGAACACTTTTAGATTTACAGAACAATTGTGAAGATAGTAGTTTCTGTATGCCTCACACCCAGTTTTCCCTATTATCAATATCTTACATTCTTATATTACATTTGTCACAGTTAACGAACCAATATTGATAATTACTCACTTAAGTCTATAGTTTATTCAGATTTCTTCACATTTTTCCTAATGTTTTTCTGTTGCAGGATCCCATCTAGGATTCTATGTTATATTTAATAGTCATGTCTCCTTAGGCTCCTCTGAACTATGTGGTTTTTCTGACTCCTTATTTTTGATGACCTTGACAGTTTTGAGGTCAGGGATTTTTTAGAATATCCCTCCACTGGGATTTATCTCATGTTCTTCTCATGAGTAGACTGGGGTCATGGGGTTTGGAAAGGAAGACCACAGGGATAAAGTACCATTCCCATCACATCCTATTAAGGGTATGTCCTGTCAACATGACTTGTTTCCATTGATGCTGACCTTGATCCCCAGGCTTGGGTAGTTGCTCAGAATCACGTGGAGAACTAACTCACTGGCCATTCACACCCTTGGGCCTGGAGCTTTTCGTTCCAGAATTAAAAGATATTGATCACAGGTGGTTGATACAAATAGTGCAAGGACTGGAATGCAACAAATACCATTAAGATCCTTGGGCTCTGAAATTTTTAAATTCTGGGACCATCTTAGAACCAAATGCCAGGTGCCGAAACTTACAAGTTTATGGCATAGACCAGCGGTTCTTAAATACTCAGGTATATCAGAATCACCTGGGAGAGCTAATAAAGTACCCCCAGGGTTCCCAGGGGCCTAGAGTCATTGAAAGAGACAAGGCCTGGGCTTTTGTATTTTTTACTAAGATTTTCAGGTGAATTTTGGTATGACTGATGTTTGAGAACTAAAAATAAAAACATTGGATTTAGAATAACTTTACTGTGGAAGATGCCTGTTTTTTGGGGGTTTTTTCCTATCAAGCATTCAGTTTCCTACTTCAGTCTCAAGCCCCTAATACTTATTAGAGAAGCCCACCCTTCCCAATGTTTATGGTGGCCTCTGCTAAGATTCATAAGTGAAGCTCTGACCTGGCTAATCAACCAACTCCATGTTCCTTGTCTCAGAACTTGACCCGGGACTGGAAAGATGAACCACGTGAACCTGATTCACTGGAGTTAAGCATATTGAATGGGAACAATGAATATATACTTTGTTTCTAACACTTTTGATGTATTGAATACTGACATAAGAAATACCAAGGTAAACTTGACTCAAGATGTGTTTTGTAGGGCTTCCCTGGTGGTGCAGTGTTTGAGAGTCCGCCTGCCGATGCAGGGGACACGGGTTCGTGCCCCGGTCCGGGAAGATCCCGCATGCCGCAGAGCGGCTGGGCCCGTGAGCCATGGCCACTGAGCCTGCGCGTCTGGAGCCTGTGGTCCGCAACGGGAGAGGCCACAGCAGTGAGAGGCCTGCGTACCGAAAAAAAAAAAAAAAAAGAAGAAGTGTTTTGTAATCAATAGTCAGTGAACTGATTATCAAGTTATAGGCAAAACGCCGTTTTGGGACTCATGATAGAGGGCTATGGTTAAAGTGATTGTGTATAAAGGCCCTGTTTGTTGAAGAGAAAGGTGATTCATTTGTAGCTGAGAGGCAGATTCTCATGCCAAGAGATGTTTCTTGACGGTTTGCTCATGTGAAGGTCAATTATGGTAATTTATTTAAACAATTCATTGAGCAAATAAAACAAAGTAATTGAAAGTGAGGATGTGCTTCTACAATTAATTTTTTTTTTTTTGCGGTACGCGGCCCTCTCATTGTTGTGGCCTCTCCCGTTGCAGAGCACAGGCTCCGGACGCACAGGCTCAGCGGCCATGGCGCACGGGCCCAGCCGCTCTGCGGCATGTGGGATCTTCCCGGACCAGGACACAAACCCGTGTCCCCTGCAGCGGCAGGTGGACTCTCAACCACTGTGCCACCAGGGAAGCCCCCTAATTTTTTATTATGGGATGCTTCCTAGTTCTCAATTATTCAGTTATTTTGACCTTTATTGTTAAGAACTTGTAACTATAGAATGTTTAAATAGAAAGTATTTCTATCCTTTAGTATTCAAGAGTATGTCCTTTTTTAAAAAAAAGGAATATGGAATATTTTGCTTACTATGTGATTAACTTGGGAACATTTTGCTTGGGTAAAGCAACCTGTAATCGCTACAATCAGGTATTTTGTGTGGGAATCCCAGATCAGTCACTCATCAGCTGTTTGTGAGGTTGAATATGTTAATTAATCTTTCTAAGTCTCGGTTTTCCCATCTGTGAAATAATTGAGATTTTCAATGTTACATCTCGGATTCTGTGGATAAAAAAATATGCAGTAAGCCTATCGATAGTGTGTACTGAAATAATGGTAGCTCTTTTAGAGTCTTCATCCATTGCATCTGTTACTTTTCCCCATCCCTGTCCCTGCAGACACACTTGTATTCTCAATAGAGGCTTACAAGGAATTAAATTAACAGAAGATATTCTTTAAAATGCATTATTGGTAGAATGGGAGTTGACAATTTCAAGTCCCAGCGTTTTCAACATTGTTTTTCTTGCTCACTGGCTGAGAGGTGAAGTCTCTCAGCTCCCCACCCCCTCTGCTCTGCAATCTCATGACTACAGCAAAACCAGATTCGGGCACACTTCTCCCTCCCCAGGTGTATTTGTTTCCTAAGGCTGCTGTAACAAATTACATGAACTGAGTGGCTTAAAGCAAGAGAAATTTATTCTCTCACAATCTGGAGGCTGGAAGTCCTCAGTCAGCGTGTCAGAATGGCATGAATGCTCTTCGAATGCTCTAGGGGAGAGGTCTTCCTTGACTCTTCTAGTGTTGGTTGGTTGCTGGCAATGCTTGGTGTTCCTTGGCTTGTGGCAACATGCTCCAGTCTCTGCCTTCAGCATCCCATGGCCGTTTCCCTCTATGTGTATCAGTGTCCAGATTTTCCTCTTAGAAGGACACCAGTCATTGGATTAGCTCTCACCCCAATCCAGCATGACCTCTGCTTGATTACATCTGCAAAGTCCCTATTTGCAAATAGGATCACATTCACAGGTTCCAGCTGACATAAATTTGGGGTGGACACATTTAAGCCAGTTCACCAAGGCTTCAGACACATGCTCCCTCCCTAGTCCCTTCTGGAAACCAGGGTCTCTCACATGCTTTGCCCCTCTGACCCCTCTGCAAGCAGCAGCCACCAATAAGAGCAACACATAGCCCTCCATGACATTCTGTAGGAAGGAAAGAAGCCAAGTTCTCCTTGTGATATTATCCATGTCAATTCATTAGGTAAAATAGCTGTAAATCCTCCGTGGGGTGAGAGTCTCTAGGAGAAAGTGATGTCAAGTTGCAAGAGAGTTGGGGAAAATGCAGTGGAGGAACATTTGTCGTAGTTATTGAATGTTCCCTGGTGTGGTGAGCTCAACCTTCATGTGCTCAGCCTCTCCCCTCCCCTCTCCTCCCCTCCCCTCTCCTGTTAGTACTTAGTGTTATCTCAATTTCACAGATGAGGAAATGGATATGGAAGTTACATGACTTTTTCAAGATCCTATAGCTAATACATGGCACAGAAGAATTGTATGTCCAGTTTTCTCCGACTCAGATATCCAAATTCTTTCCTCTTCTCCAAGGATTTAGGATATGTCTTTTTCCCTTTGAACTGCCCACTGAATTTCTATCATCTTCTCTCATGGGAAATCAGAATGGTGAAATGAGTCCTGAAAAGACGATCTAGTAAAAACTGCACCTTTCTAACCAGAGGTATTAGTACCCCATGTGTCCTCTTCATCCTCTTTGTTTTGCTGTCTTTGATTAAAAACCCTCTCTGACTGCTCCTTAAAAGTCAGACAAGATGTGCATTTTGCAGGACAGAAGGAAATCCGGGATGAGTTTGGATGTGAGAAGTGAATGCTTCTGGAAACGCTGCTGACTGCGCTTCCAGCTGAACTGTATTGTAGTTGGAAAATTGCCAGTGTTTGAAGTTACAGAAAAGCATATACGGTAACACAAAAAGAATAGTATTCTACAGTTGAAAAAAATCCATTCCTTAGATCAAGACTGAGATATACATTATTTCCATTTTGCAGATGAGCATTTAAGTGACTGTAATAATATAATCAACAAGGCCAGCATAGAAACCAAGTGTTTCAGACAAAAGCCAGCATTGTTTTGTTCTCCATCAAGAAATACACAAACTGATTTAGGCTTGAAATATATTCCAATGAACTATTCTGTGTATGTATTGAAAAGTTAATGACATAGTAACATTAAGGTTTATTTAGTTTTTTTTTTAAGTTATACTTGAATTTCCTTCTGTTCAATATTATTTGATAACCAGTTTTCCATCCTACAATTAGATTAATGTACTATCACTTCTTGCTTTACATGTTCAGTATTTTATCTCCTTTAACAAATTGTTCAGAACAGCAAGTGCAAAATTTAAAAGATAATGTCTGTGGATCAACCCTATTGTTCATTCTTAGTATTAAAAAAAGAATTGAATGGTTTCTACGTGGTGATTTCCTTTTAAAATTGATTGGGTATAAATTTGCATGTGTTTTGCATGCTTTTTTATTCGGTCCTGATATATGGAAACTAGTTATAAAGCAAAACAAAATTATGAGAGTTCTGTCCTTAAACAGCATCTAGGGCTAAGGCTAAGCTTGGCATAACTAATTCTGTATCACAATAGTTTCCAAATCAGTTGTCTATATTATTCATATAATAAAAATTAACTGTTTTGAGCAGTATTTTAATACTGCACAAAATAGGACAGCTATAAAAACCTGAGTTTTACCGCTTGAGAAAATGATTACATTTGCGTGGGCTTACAGACATATTTAAATTTACATGTGGATGCATTTTTTCCTGTTACTTTCTCAATTGGGTAAGTGAACCCTTGCAGATTATTGACAGGAAGTTTGGGATTTTCAGTGGGCTCTACTGGTATTTGAGGTTGATTTCATGGTGGACAGTCACTGTTCAGCACAGAAAGCTCCCTCTGTGATACTGTCAATCCAGTTTTGCAGTAAATCCAGACAGTCTGATACAGGATGATGACTTGGGTCATCTTATATTCAGCTGTTTGAGGTAAGGGTGCATCTCCCTTAACTAGTCCACTGCATAATTTATTTCAGATTCTACAACTGTCACAAATTTGACTTAGGATGAGTCGTTCAGAGAACTTCTATTTGCAGAGGTAGAAGATGAATTCATATGGCACATATTTTGCCCCTTGAACCATATTCTAATACAGTATTTTCAAATTCTGCTCCAGATTTCTAGGATCTGCAACTCATCCTTTAGCAGAAGAACTTTGCTGTATCTGTTGGGCTTTGTGTGACATTTCATTGGAACAAAGGATGGCAGTGGCCAAAAGATCAGATGGCTATGTCTGCTCTTCTGAAATTTAAGGGGATTTACCATCTTTTTAAAGAAAAGGGCCACTGTGTGCTTAATCTATATTTTATTCTTTAAAGCCAAGTTCTTCACCATTTAGGTTTCATATGCCTCACTGAGAATTTCACAGAAGCTATAAGACTTTTTAGTAAAATTCACAAATGCATAGGCATCCAACTTTTCAGAGACAATTTAAAATATTCAAAGTCCACTGTAAGCCCTGGAATCCCAGGTTAAGAACTCTTATCTAAATTTTATATTATTGTTATTAATTCTTCCACCAGAAAACCTGAGACAAAAAGCCCCTACCACTTGACTTTATACTCTTTAGCAAAATGAATTCAATAGAGATGTAATTTTAAGTCTAAAAATAAAATTTTAGAAATAGTTGAGAAAATGTAAGTATTCATAGAATATCAGAAAATCAAAGGCGGAAATAATAGTCAAAGATTGAATCAAGATTAAAACTTCAAATTTCTAAGTAACAAAATCAATAACATACATATGCTAGTTAGAAAGTTCATCTCTCTCCTATGTAAGGAACAATGTATAAGAAAATCAATGTCACAATGGTAGAAAAATGGGTAAAGACCATGAATGTGCAGATTGTAAAATGAGAAATAAAAATGGTCAAGAGGGGGAAAAATTCATTTTCCCTAGTAATTAAAACTATGAGGTAACTGTTTGTCCTTCAGATCAGCAAACTTGACAAAAAATTCCTAGTACCCAGTATGGCATTCTCATTTTCCTACTGAACCCATAAATCGAACAAGCTACCTGGAGTGAAATTTTTCAGTATGTTGCAAAAGCCCTAAAATGGTACAAGGCTCGAGGCAATAATCCCATCCCAAAGAATTTAAGAAAATGGACAAGCAAGCAAGGTTTCTGTTGCAACCTCTTTTAGTAGTGGAAAATTGGAGACAACGTACAAATTCAAAACAGCAGATGGAGTGGATACATTATAATGCATCAGTTAATTAGATACAGTGGAGTCATTAAGATACTGCAGAAAATGATTACTGATATAGAAGGGGGTCAAGAGAGATATTAATAGAAGACAGCATGTTACAAAGTAACTATAGAATTTTGTGTATCTATGAAAAATATCAGTTTTATATGTCACCATATTAATATTGGTTTTCTCTAAATGGTGGTAGTTTAAGTATGTTTATTCTTTTAAAAATTATGTTGCTTATCTGTATCTTCTGTTTGCTATTGTAGTCCTGTGCTAATGGGATAATTTTTTTTTTTATTTGGTCAGGCAATTGCAAAGGTTTTATTTCCTCTGACCCACATATCTAATTGTATAAGTAGTTTATTATCTCTGCTTATATTACAAATGTGTAGCTAATTAACTCATCATATTCTCCCTGAAACATTCTCTTCCCCCTCCTTCTGTGCTCTCAGTTTCTTTTCTTTTCTTTCTTTCTTTTAATGGGATAATTTTTAAATTTAAGCAAGTTCATACCAAATTCTAAAAAATAGTGCTGAAGATGTGGCTCTATGAAAGATGTAGTTATTTCCAAGATGGTAAGAGATTTGGACTTCTTCCTTTGTTATATCATAAAGCTTTTAACTTCATGTGTGTATGTGATTTCATATATATATTCCTATTCACGTGCATATATTCGTATTAGTAGGGATATGTGATTCTGATGGAATTCAATTCATATATGGTTAAGAAAAGAAGTGGGTTTTGTTTTGTTTTATAATGATATAGTTGTGTCTCCCTAACCCAAGAAGAGGCATGTGGCTGTTTCAGGAAACATGAAACTAATCAACCCTCTGCTTCTTCTTGGGCACTTGCTGTGTCCCTCCCCCTCCCCGCCCCCCCATTCATTCTCTCTCTCACTCTCTCGCTTCCTCCCTTCCTCTGAGTCTCTCTCTGTCTCTCTCTTTGCTTTGCTGGCTGACATGGTGGGAAACACAAGCACTCACTGCTTTCAAACTCTACAGTCTTAGGGCTGTGGTCATTGGAGGAAGATGGCGTAACCCCCCTGGAACCCAAGCCAAGGATCCCAGGGTCTGTCTGTGGTGGCATGGGTCAGATGCCCATGGCAGACAGTTGGCTTGGAAGAAGGTGTGCAGTGTGGTCTAAGAACATGTCAGCTCTCCCCTGCTCCCTGTGGATTGCAGTGCAGGCCTGAGTTGTTCCTTGAACATTGGGAAAAGATCAACCAAGTGAAAAATGTATCCACCATACTGAACAGTCTTTTTTGTTTCCTTTTGCATAATGCCTGACTAGCTAAATCTGAATCTTCACTACTATTTCATGATCTTTATATATTCTAATTATGTGTACTTGGTATAGTATTAGTTCAGCACTAAACATTCAGATTAAGATTAGAGTAATAAATTGCTATCAAGTTCCGTGAATGCTAGTTCTGTGTTTTGAAAATTATGGTGACCAGGTTTTGGTGCTTCTCCTGTCTCTCTCTAAGTCTGTGATGCTGGTGAGGTCTTCTCAGCTTCAGGGCATCTCTGTTTTGTCTTCTAGCACGTGACTACGGCTTCTCTGCAAAGACTTGCCCAATCCTGAAAGCCTAGGCTATTCTTAATGATTTAACCCATGGTGGTAGCTTACTTGAATAGTTCTCACAGGCTGATTACATTCTTTTACATTTAGCTTTTTGAACTTCATAATTTTCCCCAGAGTTCTAGCAGAATATAGTCCTAAAAATGTACAGAAAGTTATTAAACCTGGAATTAGACTGCCAACATATTTTCAAATCGAATGCTTAATTTCATAATTGGAAAATGATACATCTGCGTGGAGAAAATCAGTGGGGTTGGAAAACAAATTATGTGTAGACAGTGTTGGTACAGAAAAATTATACATATTTATGAACGGCCAAATCATCTTATTACTGGAATTTGAAAATATAATTACCAATCATTTATAAGGTAATGATTTCAAGTGAATGCCCTATCTCGGGGCATGTATTTTATGTGTGTGTGAATTTACACATATATGCTATATACTATACAGTATTTCTAGGTACCGTCTGATTTGATTTTTTAACTAGAATTCAGATTTTAGGGAATTCAGTGCTATGGCAGATAGATACTATGTGAAATGATTAGTAAAATAAATTGCCGCTTTTAAGCTCTAGAAGAATGCTATGCTTTACAGTATTTTAATAATAATGTATAATATACACTTTAAGTACATTGTGTGAATTGTTCAAAGACCATATTAAACTAAGTTCCTTTAAGGATTTTGTTTTACGATCGTAAATGTGAAAGGATTGTTCTTCCATATGTGTTTTTATTGTAGTTCATATAATTCTCTCTTAATATTGCTGGGACCGGGTGACATCAACCTTCAGAGAGATACTCTCGAGGCCCCACCACTGCCTCCCACAAAGTTGCCATGGAGACAGCCTCACTGCAGCTTCGTGTCTGGGTTGTCAAAGTGAGGTGCAGGGCAGGTGGTCCCTGCAGTGACCCAGGCCCAGCCCTGAAGGAATTCTGGAACTTATAAATCTGATTTTCTGGTATGTTGCCTAAAAATCTACATTTTTACCAAGGTCCTCAAGGTGTTTCTGTTACACATTGAAGTTTGAGACCCACTGATTTGATTCAGATGGGAAATGCATCCATTATATAATGTATGGAAATCCGAGCATAGAAAACACTTCTTTCCCTTTTAAGAGAAATCAACTTTATTATCTTAGCGGAGTGAGCCCTATCCTGCAGAAATATAAATCTGGGCAGAAAAACTCCATTGCAATTTTCCATCACTGAATTCTCCAAATATCTGAAAGGCAGAGAAAGATCCCAGGATCCTGAAGACATGGGGAATCTGGGTCCTTAGTGGCAGTCTGTTTCTCTTGGGAGCATCTCAGTGATTCACCTCTGGTACTGCTTTGTCCTCAGAAGTGACTACAGGTAGTTTTTGTCAGTCAGCTTGAGATAATAGTATTTGTTTGCATGATGCAGGATGGCGTGCTGCTGAGAACACCAAATGCCCAGTCAGACAACCTGGGTTCTGGGTCTAGCTTAGTCCCTCACTGGTTATACGAACTTGGTAAATTCTTAGGGTCCCAGATACTTTGGCCCTTTTCTAACATCCGGATTGGCAGGAGGCTCTTTGGGTTCTAGGTGGCCCTCACTGCCCATGATTTAGTATAACATGTCGGTAATGTAGTACTGCGGTGGTTGTTAGAAAGGCAATAGACTAATTGAGGGATGACAGAAAACCGGGTTCATTTAGTTTTGTGAAGCTTCATGTAAGAGTTTTTTCATCCCTAATACTGTAATTAGACCAAAACATTTGGAATGACAAGGCATGTCAACCCCCATTTTGGGTTATTAATAGAAAAGCAGGAGTCTGTAAATGCAACCTAGAATTTTTATATTTTAAGAATTTGGTCAGACATTATTGGAATACTCTCCTAGTTGACCAATAAAACTATGGGTTATTATGCATACTATTTGCATGTGTTATATATTTTTGTTTTCACTTAATTTGATAAATATTATCCAAAGAATGTACAATGAAGTAGCCGGGGGTGTAGCAACAAAGATTCTGTGGACAGAATGTGCAGTGCTGTTTGTCAGGTGGTCGCCAAATAACAAGCTTGCTTCACGCCGCCTTCGGCCCTCCTTTGAAAGTGGACATCAGTACCTGGTCAGTGGGAAACCAGCGCAGACTCAGGGAGAATTGTGCCTTATGGCAGTCGGCCGTGATATACATTCTCTAGGAATCTATTTTCAGTATACTAAAAGAGAGGCTAAAAATGCTCTGGAAGTTTACCAAAAGACAGTAAGATAAAAATGGGCATTCATCGGACTCACTCTGCAGAGGGATATCATTCTTGTTAGTGGCTCCTTCTAAATCATCTCTTGAGCGTAGCATGTACCCTGTGGTCTTTTGTCTTAGAGACAGAGGTGCTCAGGCTCGCACCCTGAATTTCTGGAAGTGGAATCGTAGAAATTCAGTGGATGTATATGAACAGACAGGGATAGAGACACAGCACACACACACTCACACCTTAGTCATCGACGGACATTGTGTAGGCAATGGTTTTCCTGCCATCAAAGCAGTATTGAAGCAGTGGTGGTGTTCGGACCACCACGTACAGCTGCACAGGTTGTACACTGCACAACTCTAGGAGATGTTATCCATCTATACCTCTGCCCCTCACATGTGCTTACGATCTTGTTACAATGCTCATTTCGTTCAGCTTCCAGGTGAAAGCCAATGCTGCTGGTGTACTGACCACATGGAGTAACGAGTACCCAGATGACAATGTGGATGGAACCCCCCAGAGTTGTGTGGTGGTGCAGCCCTGGGGCTGCGTTAGGCTCACAGTGAAACGCCACACTCCTGGCCACAGCTGCGTGTTACAGAGATCAGCCAGTTCTCGGTGCCCCTCACCTTTAGGGTGTATTACTGTGAATACTTCTGACTCACAGTTGTTGCCCTAAAATACAGGGTAGGTTTGAGATTTTATGTTAACTCTGCTTTAAAATTTAAGAGCAAGGAGAGATGAGAAAGAGAAGTTACAGCACATCAGTTCATGGGTGACAGGACTAAACAGCTTCCCTTCATGGATAGTGTGGGGCTTCCAACACCACCCTGGTCTGAACTGAGGGTCAATTAAGTGTCCCCCAGGTTAACCATTCTGAACATCAAATGGATCCAGGTCACCAGCACTAATATCATTGTAACTTGCATTATCTCGATGTAGTGTTTTCCAGATTCTCCACATGGGATGTGCATTCACTCAGCCAGCCAATGACATGTTGAATGTACAAGTATATGTAAGTGATTTATTGCTAGAATGTGATTTAATTATTTAATGTAAATTTAATAAAAAAATAAAAATGTGTAACTTGAGTTCTCATTAGAGGAGTGAAATAGCTAAAATACCTGTTATAAATACCACAGGATTTCCCAAAATTGAATATTATAGTACTGGCTTCATGGAAGATATTTTAGAAAATCCAAGTCTTTGTGTTCTATCTCTATGATGACTCTGGTTATTAAGAAACCATGCAAAGTCCACAATGTATAATGGATCTATTCTGATGCAATAAACACATAACATTTTACTATCTCAATGATTGTTTTTAATTGAAATATTTAATAACTCATTACTGATAAATTACTTGTTATTGAAAAATCATGATCTAACCCTAAGTAGTTTTGAGTCATTTTAAAAAACCCACGTCCATCAAATGGGCTGCTTTTTTTTTTTTTCCTTGCGGTACGCAGGCCTCTCACTGTTGTGGCCTCTCCTGTTGCGGAGCACAGGCTCTGGACGCGCAGGCTCAGCAGCCATGGCTCACGGGCCCAGCCGCTCCACGGTATGTGGGATCTTCCCAGACCGGGGCACGAACCCGCGTCCCCTGCATCAGCAGGCGGACTCTCAACCACTGTGCCACCACGGAAGCCCCTCAAATGGGCTTCTTGATGTTGATTCCTGGCATCTCCTGTCTTTGCCCTTCTATCCATCTTCTTATTTGAGCCCATTATACACATAGATGACTCCAAGAGTCTTATAACTAAACTCTCCCACAAATACTACACCTTTTTTCAAAATAATTTTCAGGCTGGATTTAGAATAAAATTTTCAAAATATTAAAATATTATCTCAAAGGTCATTAGCCCATGGATGAAATCTCATTTTTAAAAACATTTTTATGTTTTAAAATTTGTTTTATTGAATTATAGTTGATTTACAATCTTGTGTTAGTTTCTGGTGTACAGCAAAGTGATTCAGTTATATATATATTCTTTTTCATATTCTTTTCCATTATGGTTTATCACAGGATATTGAATATAGTTCCCTGTGTTATACAGTAGGACCTTGTTGTTTATCTGTTCTATAATGGTTTGCCTCTGCTAACCCCAAACTCCCAATCTACCCCTCCCTCACCCCCTCCCCCTTGGCAACCACAGGTCTGTTCTCTATGTCTGTGAGTCTGTTTCTGTTTCATAGATAAGTTCATTTGTGTCATATTTTAGATTCCACATATAAGTGATATATCATGTGATATTTGTCTTTCTCTTTCTGACTTGGTTCACTTAGTATGGTAATCTCTAGGTCCATGCATGTTGCTGGAAATGGCATTATTTCATTCTTTTTTATGGTTGAGTAGTATTCCATTGTATATACGTACCACATCTTCTTTATCCATTCATGGATGAAATCTCTTAATTCATGGCCAGGTTCTTCAAAATATCTAAAGAGTGCAAGTTCAAAAGAGTGGACAGCAGACCTTTCTGGCCTAGATCTTCCTTTCTTTCTTGTTACATCTTCTAAGAATCTTTTCTCTGGGCCTTCACTCCACTTTTCTGATCCATTTGGCAGCCTGGAGACTTGCTCTGTGTATCACTGCCTCAGGCCAGCACGCATACTCCCCGTCACTGAAACTCCCCTGCTGACCGACTTCTGCCTGTCCCTCAGGACTCAGCTCAGCATGCTATCCTCAGGGGTACTCCTGACCTTTCCGTGCCTGCCTGGCTCCATCAGAACATTTGTCTCACTGCAGCAGCTGTCTCTTTATTCATCTGCTTCCCACTCAGGACCACAGAACTGCAAGATCCTTTGACTTCATTTCTCTGCCTGCTGTTCCTTGAGCTCAATGCATTAAATAGGGGCTTCATGAACACCTGCTGTGTGAGCAAACTGAAGGAAGGAAGAAGGAAGAAAGGAAGCAGGAAGGGAAGGAAGGAAGGAAGGAAGAGTCCTACCTGAAGAGAGATTTAGGGACTCCCTTCTTGAAGACAGATATTACAATATGCACGGTGCATATTATTCATCCATGGCCAACAGAATCTTGACACATTTGCAGTCTGAGTTTGTGCCAGTTAGACGATGTTCTTTGCTTTTCATCTAGACATATTTTTCTTGGTATGAATATAACTTTTATTCCTGTGAATTGGATGTGCAATATTGGCTATTAAATTGTAAGCCCTTTGTAGTAGAAACAGCTTTTCCTCTTAATGTCTTGACTCTCTGTGTCTAGCACAGTGTATGGCCCTTGGGAAATATAATTTTAATAGCACAAGGGACCAGTGGTATCACTGCAATCAGTTTAGGTAGCTGGATTGAGTGAAGTGTATCAGTTAGGGTCGTTGGTTGGTTACAAGTCAAAGAACCACTGATTCGCTCAAGGGGGAAAAAATATTTGTTGGAACAATATGAGATGCTCATAAAAGAAAAGGAAACGTCCAAAAGCTAGGGTTTAGGAAGTGCAGGACCCAGGAAAACTCCAGAGCTATAGGCAGCAGGGACTAGCAGATGACTCTGGGGTGTCCCCGTTGGCAGAATCAAATTCAACTATTTTTTATCTTTGTGTTGCTCTCCTTAAGACTCAGGGCCTAAGAGGAGCTCACTGGATTAGAGACATGCCTACAATTGGCCAGGAAAGCATGCTGTATTAGTTTCCTATGGCTGCTGTAACAAATCACCACCAATTCAGTGGCTTAAAACAACACAGATTTATTGTTTTCTAATTCTGGAGGTCAGGGACCTGAAATAATTCTCGCTAGGCTAAAGTCAAGGTGTTAGAAGGGCTGCATTGCTTCTGGAGGCTCTAGAGGAGGACCTATTTCCTGCCTTTTCCGACTTTGAGAGGCTGCCTACATTCCTAGGCTCGTGGTCGTCTTCCATCTTCAAAGCCAGCAATCACATCACTCCATCTTATTCCATTGTCCTGTCTCCCCTGACTCTAACCTTCCTGATTCCCTTTCCACTAGTTAGGATCCTTGTGATTACATTGGGTCCACCCAGATAATCCAGGATGATCATCTCAATTGAGGGCAGCTAATTAGCAATGTTACTTCCATCTGCACTAATCCCCCCCCTTGCCATGTAACATGACATAGTCGCAAGTTCTGGGGGTTGGAACATGAACATCTTTGGGGGCCATCGTCTGCCTACCACAGATGGGCACCCTTGATTGTGAGCACAAGAAACTTCATGCATCCTAAATGAATAACTCCCCCAAGGAAAAAATCAAGGTTCAACCAACAAAAGCAGAGAGGAGGGCTACAGATCAGACAAAACCAACAGACCTCCCCTGCACATGTTGAAGTTCCATTTTTAGCACTAAAAAGTGCATTCTAAAGATGTTTCTCCTTGCAGTGAAGGTATCTGAAATTAGGTGAGTAAATTTGACAATATGAAATGTTTAAAATAGTATTCAAGTAAGTCATTCTCTTTCTTTCACTGGAAGCTCTTGTAATGCCAACTGGCCAAGTTTGGCAGACAATTAAAGCCAAGTCAGCATTTCTTCTACAAAAGTGTTGCCATAGACAGTTGAACCATAGGCAGGTGAGACACTAAATGACTGCTACAGAGAGGGTTCCCATCCTACAATGAAATGGCCTAAAAGCTTTGTTATCAATTTGCATGTTTTCAGAGGATTGCGTTGGCCTGGGTAACCCGGCAGGTTGTAATAGCTCTGAGTAAAGGTGTGTTTCTACCATTTCTATTACCTTTTATGAGCCTTTACTGAAAGCAAGTGGATAGGGATTCTGTGCCCTAGATTAAGAATAGTTGTCCAGGCAGGATTCAATTCATGAATTCTCTTTCTTTTGCCAAGTTAAATGTGTGATTGCAGAATCAAACTTGCAGATAAGCAGTAGAAAAGAGGACACAGGCCAGTGTTTGAGGTTGGCTGGCCCCTATAGGAGATGTACTTACTTCCTGTAAGGAGTTGCTCCTGGCCATTCTAAGACGGTTAAACTCGTAATTCATGATGCCCTAGACTAAACTCACAATGTCACTGCAAAGCACATGAATAAAAACAGGCAAAGGAGAAATACGATTGAACACTGTCATTTATCTTAAAGCAAGCTCTCATTTGGAAATTGTAGTGCTCCTTTATTTCATCTTTCATTTACTTTCTGAAGTAATTCTTTTTCGGGTCATTTCGTTTCTTGGATACCCACGTGTTTCATGTTACCCATAAGAGGGTTGTCCAGTGCCAGCTCTTCCTTTTGGTTCATTGTGCAAGAGTACAAGATTGGAAGCTTGCTCTAGACATTACAGTGTATGTATCTAATAAACGAAACGTATGGTTTTATTCTCTGCTCTATTAAAGACTCAGGGTTTGACCTTGAAAATATTACATAGTTCCTTTGCACCTCATTACCCTCCCATTTATAAAACATATCTGCAAAGAGTCCTTACTGGCCCAGGCTGCTTGCTCTAGGGCTGCTCGTGTGCTTCTGTACTTTTTGCTGTGTAACAAGAAGAAACATATGCATTAGATGTCAGTACTGTAGGGGACTCCAGGATTGATGAAGTGAAATTGAGGTTTCACCTAGTTATATCAACAACAAATGTATTTTTCATATTTAAATTATTACTTTATATTGGAGTATAGTTGATTTACAATGTTGTGTTAGTTTCAGGTGAATCTGAAAAAGAATAGATATATGTATAACTGAATCACTTTGCTATATTTTTCATATTTAAAGGTGAAATTTATCTTCCCTATATCTAAAAACTAAATATATTAGAAGTCACATATGTATGGGAATAACATAGGTTTTCCTCTTACTCATTTGACCAATAATACTTACTCTACATGATGTGATTCAGTCCCTTGATTTTTCAAGTCCCATATTCTAATCATGAGAGAGTCCAGTTTCCAAATTTGCCTAACGTGTTAGCTAATGTGGTCAATTTGAATTTTAAATTGGAAGTTGTCTTGGTGACCATCACAAGCTACATTCTTTTGGTATAAAATCCTGTATGTTGGAGACATTGGTTTTAGAGCCTATTCATGGTTAATGGCAGCTGAGTGAGGTCTTCTGCCACCATGGCAGCGTTTCTTATATTCAGACTCTGTTTATCATCTGTTCTGAGGTTGTTCGCTCCTAAATCCTTATGTAGTAACTGTAACAACTTGAATATATAAAATTAAAATTCAATGCATTATTATTCAGTTTTCTCTAGGTACTTATACAGTGACTAAATCATGACCAGTTATAAATGACCTTGAAAATAAAATCTGTAAATTAATTTCTGATTAATGTTCTTCACCCTATTTTGTTCAATTCATTCAACCTATCACTGGAACTTTAATCCTGTGTTCAAAGTTCAGAGAGATTTAAAAAAAAAACAGTTGAGAGTGTTTTTTTCTCAATTGCGCAAATTATACGTGTGGTACACAGAAATTAGATAATGATTTTTTCCGATAGGATGATGGGTTGATTTGTTAATCTAAATTGAAATTCAGTCACTTGTACAATTTAAATTTAGCATCGTTCTCAGAGTAATTACTGTTTCATAAAAGCAGTCTATCAGATGGCATTGCCTCATGTGGATGCCACGTACAGACAAAAAGTCACAGGGGAACAGAGGCAGAATCCATGCAAAACAAAAGGTTCTTTCAAAACCTGGCATCATTTTCTTTGGTGGAATTATTGACATCAACAAGTACCAATAGCCACTTGTGTCTTAATTAAGTTAATAAATGACTAATTGATCTAGTAAGTAAATGATTCCAGGCAAAACAAATGCTCATACAATGAAAAGACCAACTAAATAATCACATACAGACGAATAAGTTAAAGATTATCAATTCACTTGCTACTTTATTCATTAATTCATTCAACAAAGCAGTATTGAGCCACTGGTTGGTAAGAAAAACTCTTAACTAAGGGATTGGGACAAGTCAGTAAAGAGAAGTCATTTAAAATTAGGGAGTCATTAACAAATACATAAAAGATATATTCATTTGATTTTGACATATTTATACCTGTGTTCACTGATCTTATAGGACCTGGTCCATTTACTTAACTATGGGCCTGCTCATAAGGGTTCCAAACGAACATTCTTGCAAACCCTTCCTCACCCTAGTGTCCCCTCATTGCATCCTCTACGATGTCCAGTTTCCATTTATCTAAAGTAAGAAATCAAGACACTTTTGGAGTATTTTGAAGGAAAAATCCTTCTAGATGTGTATAATTGTTCCCTAGCCATTTACAATCATCCCATCTATAAATCCATGACATTTTAAAATGGATTTTCTTAAAGGAGTTTCACCAAAGCATTAAAAAAATAATAATAACAGCAACCTTTTATGCAGTTGTATCTCACTGGTTTACATGTTTAGTTAAATAATAGAATCACAAGTTAAACTGGAATGAATGGATTTGGAAGCAACGCAGCTAGCTGCTGGTAAACTACCCCTTAACCACTGAGGGCAGGGAAAGCCCAGCCTGCTTTGGAGTGGAGAGCCGACCACAAGTGCAGAAGGAGTCGGTCAGCAAGGGTTTAGAATGGAGCCAGTTAAAAGAGCTTCTAGAATATGTACTGCTCATTGTGCTAGGCACTGGGACACTAAAATAATAAGCACTCTGAAGGCATTCTGACTTGTAAACTTTTCCTCTTTAGAACAAAGATCCACACTTTAGATCCAATCTCTGTATTCACCATTTTTCTCTGGGGCACCTCCAAGGTGGGAAGAGACCATTTCCTATTTGTTTTTTGCATCCACTACTCGATGCCTAGTAGTGGGCCTGGCACATTTTGTGGTCAGTGAGTTATTTTTAAATTAATGAACTGCTTTTTAAATAGGTACCAGCATTGAGGCATCTTATAGATTTGTAGGACAGTATTGTGATTGAGAACCACAGGCCATGTGACTTTAAACAGTAGCTCCTCCCTTGGTAACTTAGGGAGGTTAACTTCCCTCAGTTTCACCATCTGGGAATTGGGGATAGTAATAGAAGTGCAGCATAAGGCTGCTGTAGTAATTCATCACACTGGTGAAGAGCTCAGGAGAGTGCCTAGTACACAGTGAATATGCATTAATATGCTTATGATGTTGTCTTGTAAAACATATTTATTCAATTGTAACTTAAAATTTTAAATATAACTTCATAGCTATTTCCTCATTTGTACAACCATCCACTTATAGATAATATTCTTTTGTATACCTGCCAGGTTGGGTATGACACTGATATGCATTTTTTATTGCTTTTTCATCTAAGACACAGAAAGTAATTGATAGGAAACTTAACTGTAGGGAAGATAAATATAAGAGAAAATTTTTGTAGTTAAATATTTATGGTTTCTCTAACCAAATTCCATATACCTACAGTGTTTACATAATTGAAATTTTTAAATAAGTACCATGTTGATTTATCTTTAGGTAGATTTTATTTTTTTAAGTCTCTTGGACATTTGGATATAAAAAATTCAATTTCCAGTACTTGTTACTATGCTTTTAATAACCCCTACAGTTTAATGAGGTTTTCACATTAGCTAGAACTTAAAAACTTTTTTCACCCTTTTAAAAATAACATCATCTTTGATTGAAATTTCATCTATCCATTATCTTTTGGAGATAGTGAGAGTCTGTCAACAATATAAAGATATAAAAGATTGTAATCAAGTTTACTTTTGGACCTCTCCCTCCAGAAAGAACAATACAAACACCAAAATATTACCCCATAAAAAGTACAAAATTCCTACCTAAGTGGCAAAAATTTTATTTTTCTCTCTGGACATAAAACCACAATTTCATTTTATAAGGGTTATGCTCATTTTCTTTAAATTTGTCTATATTTGAACTCTTATAATTTTTTAATTGACTAATTTTATAACAACTAAATATCAAAATGTTTGGCATTTTATTCAGGAATAATGTGTGTGCTAGAGAGTGGGAACTACTGATCATGGGAGATATTGTAAATATTTAGGAAAAGGAGAAAGAAGAAGTAGAAAGTGGGAAACCTAATGCTAGAAAGAGACTTTTCCCCATACATAGAAGGAACTAATTGTAAAAGAAGTTATTTTTAAAAGTATACTAGAAAAATGATACAGATGTATTTTTAAATGTTAAATATTATCACTTTTAAATCAGGAATATGACATCATCATACCAACCCTATTTACTCATATCTGAGATTTAAAATATGATGTGATTGCGTACAATCACAGAACATATAGAGAAAATTTTTCAAACAGCTTTGCTGAAATTTGCCCTTGGAGATTTGAACAAGTTTAGTCTTTTAGCGCATGATGGGCTTCATAACATATTAAAACGGTGTTGACATAATGGTGACTTAAAAAGGTGACATTCTACTTTCAAGATCTCAAGAGTAGTTGGTACCTTAGTGACAAAAACCTAAGGATTTATCTAAAATTAAAATAAAAAAATCTTCCCTGAAACTGATGAGTATTGTTTTGTAGTCAGATTTTTAATGTAAAAGAACTATTACATTCAAACATTGAGATCCTGAGGTCTAATCAAGAGGATATGACAATATGTCAGGTATTTGGGTTAAACTCCTCGATCCCTGTTGACTTCTTACCTCTGAGACTGGACTTGCTATTTATTTTTTCTGAGTCTCATTGTTCTACACTCATGAAATGAAGTTATTAGTAACTACTTTTTACATTTGCTGTGAGGGTCAGAATTTTTATCTATAATCTCAGTACTGTGGATAAAGTGCTATAAGAGAAACATAATCACACCCACTTGAAAAGTCACAGAGTGAAAGATGACTCATGTTTCTCTGTGGTTGGAATCAGCTTTTTGTTTGCTGTATTTATTCTACAATTTAAAATATAATTTTATGGGAAGAGGCGCCGAATAGACACTTTTTTCCAGAGAAGATATATAAATAGCCAGCAGGTACATGAAAAGGCACGAAACATCACTAGTCATCTGGGAAACACAAATCAAATCCACAAGGTAACACCACACCCCTGTCAGAATGGCTATCATCAAAAAGAGAAGAGATAGTCAGTGCTGCGGAGGACGTAGGGAAGAGGGAACCCTTGGGCACTGTTTGTGCAAATGTAATTTGGTGTAGCCATTATGGAAAACGGTATGGAGGTTCCTCACAAAATTAAAATTCTAGAACTACTTTATGATCCAGCAATCCGACTTCTGGGTATATATCAGGAAAAGCAAACAGGATATCGAAGAAATATCTGCTCTCCCATGTTCATTGCAGCATTATTCACAGTAGCCAACATACGGAAACAACCTGTGCCCATCCATGGATGAATAGATAGAGAAGATGTGGTACATATGTACAATAGAATATTATTCAGCTGTGAGAAAGAAGGAAATCCTGCCATCACAACAACATGAATGAACCTGGAAGGCATAATGCTAAGTGAGATGTCAGACAGAGAAAAAGAAGTGCTGTAGGATATCACTTATATGTGGAATCTAAAAAAAACTGATCTCATAGAAACAGAGCCTAGAAAACAGAAAACAAATTGGCAGAAGTAGGGCTGGGGATTGATAATCTCCTCTTCATATATCCAATCATTCATCCATTTAAAATATTGATTGATCCCATACCAAAGATATTTAAAACACTGATGTGTAATATTTAATGAATATAAATACAAAAATAAGAAAGGTTCTTTACTGTATAACCTTCCCAAGTACAATAAAAACCTCTTGTACACATATAATGTAGATTTAATTCTCTAAGCAAAGCTTTACTTTTTTTCTCAAGGTTGTGTGCTGTAATAAGCTAATTATGTCACTTAAAATTTCTGTCTGTAGGTAAAAAATATCAACATATCTTGGCAGCTTTCAGAAATGATCATGGCTGTATTTAGGTTTTGTTTTATTTTTGTTCTTTTAAGGACAGTAGAGAGATTTATTTTTAAAATTTCCAAGTCTGTGCTAACACCTAAAGTTGTATAGGAGTAGCTGAAACGCTGTGTTCTATAATTAAATATAAAATACTGATTGACAGTTTCCCTGCTGCAGTGGGTTAACTATATCGGCTAAGGAGGACAGATATCTATTTACAGTGTGAGATTTTGTCCTTGAATGCCCATTGATAGTAATTCCGGAAAAAAAAATGCGTGGTTGAGCTCCAGTATCTTGAGATTGTGAAGTGGCAGATACATATTTGGAATCAATGTGAAGGGCAAATTGCCATAATTTGAGTAGACACTTTCAAGTACTATAGACTGAGACCACGTTGCAAGCCAGCATGTGGCTGGTATTTGGGGATTTGTTTAATAGATTGTGACAGTCAGAGTTGGTACTTCACAGTAAATTGTTGTGCACTGGCTTTAGAGGAGTATGATTTTTTTTTTTTTGGTACCAGACTTCATCTTGTGAATCTATGATTAAGCAAAGAAATATAAAATGGAAAACTGCATGTTTGTGTAAAATATTATTAACGAGAATATTTGGGAAGCCAAGTTGTCTTTGCTTATAAGCTTAGACGCTGTTCAGCCTCTTGCACAGATACGACGTAGGAGATGGATGGTAAGTCTTCAGAAGCTGTGCTAAGGGGAACCCCAATGCCTGGGACATTTGGCAACGACAGTATTTTCTGGGAAGTCACTGTGTGTGATGTGGGACGAGCACTGGATTAGGAGCTGCGCTCAGCATACTGTGAAATTTCAGCCAAAAGAATAGTCGCTCTACCACTGAGCCTCTTTATTATAGAATATATTAGAACTTCCCCTCCTATTAAGGGGGAGTCAAAATCTAAAATATTTTACCTATTTCAATTTCTGTTGAACTTACTATTACTGTGATGGATCTATACTTGCAGAATCTCAGACTTTCTTTCTCTGGCACAAAGAGAAATGTCTCTGTAGCCTAGTAAACCCATGAAATCAACTGTTAACACGTATTTGTGGTATCTGGGAGAGCTAGGATGGTTATTGATTCTAGAAGTAGGGTCACTATCCGTTTTTTCATAAAGAGGAGCCCTAAAATTTTATACTGTTTTTATAATAATTAAAATTGAAATAATTAATTTCATCCAGATATATTCCCACTGTAAATGTAGACACAGGTATGATTAGGAGAAATAGATATGGTTTGGCTACTTTAATATTATATATTACCCAAGCTCATTAATTTGAATATTTTTATTTTATAAACCCAGGAAGATTTATAGGACATTTATGTACCAATCACTGTTGTAAGAGTAAAAATCCCTGACAATTTTAAATAGGGCTGATGATGCATTATAAATATTCTTTCATTATAACTTATTCACTAAGCATTAAATGATGCCAACTCTTCACTGGGAACTATTCTAGGTACTGAGGTTGTTAAAATGAATAAGACAGTTTCTGTGCTCAAAGAATTCATGACCTAATTAGGAGATATATAATGTAAAATAAAGGGTGTTTCCATAAATCTGAGATGCTGAGAAGTGTATCATTGATTTAATAACTTTTAGTGGCAAGTGACACAAAATCCATCCCAAATGACTTAAAGGAAAAGGGTGCCAACAGTCACGTAAAGAAGCATCCCAATTTTAAAAACATTCGAAGTTTTAAAAAATCCCAGAAGAGGTAAGATCATGACAGCTCGTTGTGATAAAGGCACTGCTTGAGGGAGGTTCTAGTTACACAAGTAGCAGTCAGGAGGAAGTGGTTCAGATTGTGGAGTGGTTCAGAAAGGCTGCGGAGAGCAAGAAAAGCTTGTGGGAAATTATGAAGGAGGAAGAGAGTTTAATACCCAAACAAAATCTTAGAGGTGATAAAAACATGCAGGAAGAGAAATCTGCGTGTGCAAAGTTTGATTGGATAAGACGTATTTGGAACTATAAGAAGCTCAGGGTATCTGTGGTATAAGGTGTGAGGGGAGAAGCAGCCGGGCTTGAGAATGGAGATGTGAGCACTGGCCGGAGCAACGACAGCCTCCTACGTTAGGCAGAGGAGATTTCACTCCATCCTCCAGGTCATTGGTCTCCAAACTCTCTTGTAGCCATCAGTTTAGTGGATAACCATTAGGATTTTTAAATGAAATGGAATAAAATAGAATAGAAATATGGTGCATCCCATGTTTTAAGGCTTTATATTTCCTGAAATTTTGTTTCAGTTAAGATGTGGGAGTCATGATATAACATACATTTCCTGTCTCTGTAGGTGTTGGAAACCTCTGTCCTAGGTGTTGGGATCCATTCAACTCAATTTAGAAAAAAGGTGTGTCATAATCAGATTGATGGTAAGAAAGTTGACTCTCCCAATAAATAGTGCAGGAGTTTGATTGGGCGAGTCACTATTTATTGCAGGCAAGCAAGACAATTTGGACAGTTTTTGTGGCTGTCCAGGCGAGAGATGAGAGGTCACGCCGAATTTGGTGCATTGGTGGGGTTTTCAGGGAAACATTTGTAATAGGTAGTAAGATATTTGGATATTAGGTGTGAACTCGCGGGAGAAAACATCTGAGTCATTATTTGCATATCCAATGTCAGGTGTGCATGGCTTTACCCAAGAGAGGTGTGGATGGTGTTCAGTGGGAAGAAATGGACCATGTGGAGCCTTTGGAAACTCACGTGTAAAACGAAGGTTGTCAATCTTGGTGTACTGGCCCACCAGGATTCCACAAACGGTTGTAGAAAATGTCTCAAGTCACTTGTGAATGTAATAGATGCGACAAATCATTTGTTTTTTAAAATTACCAAGTTTAAGTTCATTATCTCCATCAAATTCCAGGTCATAGCCAAACTTCTTACAATCAGGATCTCCCTCCAGCCCAGCAGCAACCCCCAATTACTCCCCTCTCTGTGTTTCCAGGCTCACCTCGATGCTGCCTGAATCCCAGCCCAGGTGTTTATGCTTCCTGCTCATCTTATCTCACATTATAGATTTATTCTGGCCCTTTCCTCTCTGCCAGGAGCCCCGGGCCTTTCCAATGTCCACTAGTCAAACCCCAACCTTCCTTCAGCTTTTTCTCTTATTCATTGGGTTCTGAGGGGACCCTGCTTGCAGTTGAGGAATCTGCCAGATGTCACTAAACAATCTTACCTGTCGGGAGACACACGTGTAGGAGGTTGAGGTACCTGCCCCTTGCTTTACCTGTGTGGGCTTTGGCATCTCAGGTCACAAGCTTGGCTGGGGCAGGGCTCAGGAGGGCCAAGGACTCACCCTCATCTGCTGACTCCTTGGTCACGAGTACAACCTTTTCAATACTTTTTTAAGGTATTAAGTGTTGATAGAGTGTTTGTTAAGACTAGGTGAAGATGCCTGAGATGATGCTTTAGAAGACAAGACTGTGAGTTACTGAGAGAAAAGAGCCAAGAGAAGACCCTCTCCTGTCCTCACCAACTTCATTTTGCTAGAACTTTCCTGTGTGTGTGCCTCCCCCGGGCCTGAGCACTGCTATGCCACCTTGCCCCGTGGTCTCCACAGAAGCTTTCTTTTTTACCTTCAGACATAATTCAGGTCCTTAAGAATAATCATTCAGGTGGGCCTTAAGTCTGTGGTGATATTTAGGTTGGTCCCATTTTCCTCAACAGTTAATAGAGCACACGGTGACTCATAATGGATTTCCTGACCTTCCGTGTTAGGTTCAGCTTCCTACTGTTCCCTCTTTTCTGAATACAGGTAAAAGAGTCCCCTCATGTTTGACATGTGGACTCAGCATTCAGAACTCAACAGCTCTCCACGCTGCCATCATACATCTTCCACCACAGCAACCAATGACCTTGTGTCTCTGACTCCATGGCTATCTCACACCTTATCCCCAACTTATCAGGTAGAATCGGACATTTCTCCACCTCCTGGCTTTGCCTGCTGGTGCCCCTGTAGTTGCATGTTCTGAATATGGCTCAGTGCTTCTTCCCATCCTTGCGTGGTGCTCTCCATAACTTTTGCCAGATTCTGTTTGCAAGTTGCGGGTTGCAAGTATCAAGTCCTAGAAGCCCCAGAGTGTGCTCGATGGATGGTCCTTGTCTTAGAACCAACAGCCCAGGGTATACATTCTCAGCTAGTGCACTAAGGCAAAAGCCTTACACTCGTTCTAGGATTTGGGAAGAGCAGCTTTCTTTCGAAATAAAAAGATGTCATTTCAAATATCATTTAGAGAAACGTTATTAATGCAAAGCCCGTTTTACTTATATTACGTGCTCTAGGGAGCAACCACTACTGATTTTATAGTAATAGTTCATGCATTAACTCAACAAATATTTATTAACTGGCTGCTATATACTAGATACTGAGCTAGATGTGGGAAATTTAACATCAACCAAGACAGGTTGAGTTTCTGCCCTAATTGTATTGAGTTTTGACAAATTTTAATTATGATATTGTTTATGTTATTAGGAGAAGCTGAAATTTTACAGTTTTCTTTAAAAGGAAGGAGCAAGGATGGGTATATCTTTATGTGTGTAGCGTGCATCTGAGAGAGAATGATGCTATGCCTATTTCTCTTGGTAGTGACATCCTAGTTACAAATACAGAATTGCAATTTTGGTGACCAGAGTGATTACACAAATG
This sequence comes from Phocoena phocoena, assembly GCF_963924675.1. Classification (NCBI taxonomy): domain Eukaryota; kingdom Metazoa; phylum Chordata; class Mammalia; order Artiodactyla; family Phocoenidae; genus Phocoena; species Phocoena phocoena. The sequence continues at coordinate 10,126,500 of NC_089221.1, read as the reverse complement.
AGGTGTTCCATAGTGTTGTTCAGGTCATTAGTTTATACTAATTCACACATTCCCTGTACCCTAATGTTAATGGGATGTTTAGGCTTATTCTTCCATTTCACATAATCATCATCTTTTAAATGTTGCCTATGGAGTGGAAGGTTATAAGATCAACATGTTAATTACATTCAGTTTTAAAATATTAAATTGCATATGTATTATATATAGATACATATATAAATGATAATATTTGGAGTACTCCAATGGCCAGTTTCATTATCTACTTGGGTGGAAGGTGATGGCCAGTTATGAAAGTGATGCCTAATGATGAGGGTAAAGCTAAAAGTCAGCATTTGCTAATATTTTTGTGTTTTAGAACATAAGAGGGGGACTGTCTTGAAGAGGGTGGGACTCATGAGAAGGGAGTAAGGCTAGGTGTGGCAACATGAGTTTTGCTTGCTGGTTTGGTGTGAGGGCAAGAAGTCAAGAAAGTTAATAGCAGAGAGTCTTGAAGCCATAGTCTAAAGGTGAGGGAAGAAGAGAAAAGTTCTAGAAGTTTCTAGCAACTATAAAGTAAAAAGTGAAAGGGGCCCTGGCTGAAGGGGAAAAAAGCAATATTTGGAAGTCATCAATCTTTACATTCCCTCATTCACATAAGAGTGTGGTTTCTGGCTAGAGCTGCTGTGTGCTGCCCAGATGTTAGCAGCAAAGAAGACTCACAGGTATATGTATTTGAGGTTGTAATTTTTCAGGCCAGGTCACCTTCCTCCGCCCCAAATCTGTTCCACCTACGGTGTGGACACCTTGGGTGGTGGCCACTCAGACCAAACCCCCAAATCACCTGTACTCCTCTCTCTCTGTCTTATGTACCACATGCAGTCTATCAACGATCCTGGCAGTTCTCACTTCAAGATATAATTATAATCTGACCACTTCTTCCATCTTCTACTGCCCATGACTAAAGCCAAAGATGAAAGATTACATGAAAGAATTGACTATAGGGTCAATTGGGTATATAGATCAAGGCCGTCAATGGAGCTTTCTCCAATAATGGAATTCTTCTGTATTTTCACTGTTCAGTGCAGTAGCCACTGGCCACATGTGGTGGTTGAGTACTTGAAATGTGACTAGTGCAACTAATAAACTGGCTTTTTAAAATGTTATTTAAATTTAAATAGCCCCATGTTGCTAGGAGCTACTATATTGGACAGTGCAAGTCTAGCTAATGAAATACAAAGTGAGAGAGTGGCATGGACATATATACACTACCAAACGTAAAATAGATAGCTAGTGGGAAGCAGCCGCATAGCACAGGGAGATCAGCTAGGTAGTTTGTGACCACCTACAGGGATGGGATAGGGAGGGTGGGAGGGAGGGAGATGCAGGAGGGAGGAGATATGGGAACATATGTATATGTATAACTGATTCACTTTGTTATAAAGCAGAAACTAACACACCATTGTAAAGCAATTATACTCCAATAAAGATGTTAAAAAAATGAATTAAACGTATGATATTTGTATTTAAAAAACAATATGTATAAATAAAGTAACATTTTGTTATCAATGTAAAAAAAATACTTAGTGAGTCCCACTGTATGCAAGGAATTTGGAGACTCTGGAATTTGAAGCAGGTAGGACTTGCTAACCTAGGAGGAAAAAGAAAACAGGTTTCCATGACAGCAGAGTATAATTGAAAGGATAAGAGGTTGTGGGTTACAGATTGGGGGTGGGCAGCTCAAGAGGAACAAAGACCATATCATGGCGAAAGGAACTTGTTTCTGACTCAGAGAGGAGGAGATCCAGTAATGCTGGCACAAGAATGCTGGGTTTGTCACTGAATTAGATGATTGTGTGACACAACGGTTCATCAGTTATTTTTGAAGATGGCTTTATTTTGGTGTCAAAGTCATCAGTTGCTAGGCAGAAGTGGCTAAAGAAGGAACAGGTTTGAATTACAGAATAAAATAAGGATTTATTTTCCTTCTGTGTGATGGAGGTCAATAAAATATAACATTGAATTGAGAGCAAGAGAGTTTAGCCTTCCTAAGCGCAGATGCGATTTTAACATGTTACCTAGTGTAAATTCATAGTGACTCATGTTTGGGGAATAAAGGTTTAGAACATATATTTGGACCTTACAAAATCTTATTACATATGCATATAAGAGTTCAAGTTGAAAAAGAGTCTCTGTATACGGGAACTACCTGATTTTGCTATTACTGTCATCCTAACCAAGTTTCCTGAGTTTCTTACCAGATTTTCTACGAAAGTGGTCGTACTATGGATGTTCTTAAGTTAGTGCTTTGTTCTCCAGGCTTATTTCACAGCACTGGCGCACATCTTTTTGTAAGCTTTGGTTTATCCAGGTGTGCTGATTTGAAGCAGTCCGTGCCTTATCTCGACACCTGTAGTTCATCTGGGATGAGTGTGTTAGCAGAGGGCTGCACTAAATCGTACCACCCTGCTACTCTCGCGATTCCCGGGCCTCCCGTGCCCACCCGGAGGTAATTAAGGGAAAGGAAGCTGAGAACGATCTAACCCTGTTTGTATCAGTCTGTTTGGGCCGCCATGACATGATATCACAGACTGGGTGACTTAAAACAGCAGACATTTATTTCCCCACGGCTCCGGAGGCCAGAAGTCCAAGATCAAGGTGCTATAGCCACGGAGGTTTCTGGTGAGAACCCCCTTGCTGGTGGTCACTTTCTCTCTGTGTCCTCACGTGGTGGAGAGAAAAGCTCTGGTGTCTCTTCCTCTTCCTCTTTTTTTTTTTTTTTAATTTACCATTTACTCATTATTTATTTATTTGGCTTGCAGGATCTTAGTTCCCCAATCAGGGATCAAACCCGTGCCCCCTGCAGTGGAAGCGCGGATTCCTAGTCCCTGGACTGCTCTTCTTATAAGGACACCAGTCGTCTCACATTAGCACCCCACCCTTATGACCTCATATAACATTAGTGACCTCCCTGAAGGCACCATCTCCAAATACAGTCACATTAGGAGTTAGGGCTTCAACCTATGGATTTGGGGCGGCAGTGAAGGAGGGGAAGGTGACACAATTCTGCCCATAACACAGCTCCTGCATGTGAGAGTGTAGAGCAGTGTAACGTGGGCCCAGGGGCGGCTAGTCGTGTTGTTTTGTATTTTCTAGACCTAGAACATGTGAGTAGCAAATTCTGCTAGAGAATAAACCACCCAAAATCTGACATTATGGTTCCCTCATATTGTCTCTTTTTCTCATGCTGATGATGAGTCTGTTTAACATGCAATTTGGGTGTTTGTAGATTCTCATTCGACTACATATATGGAAAGACTTCTTACACAGTAATCGTGTAAAGGGTGTGAAGGGGTATTGTATGTAGGAGGAATAAATCTGGGAAATATTTCTTGTATTCGTGGTAAAATAAAAACAAAGTCAAAGAGATAAGTTTTTCTATATCAAGTTGGTGAAAGCAAGACAGGGTAATAAAGGCCAGTGTTTTCATCCTCTTGGGGAGGAGACATTCTCATGACACTGCTGGTGGGCAGGTATGTTGATTTGCTATTGGCTCTCAAAATACGTGCAGATTCTTCATTCCATCAAGTAACACTTTTGGGAATTTATCGAAAATGTCAGAAATGTAAAAATGGGTAAAATGATAAACAAAACATAAGTGAATTATGATGCATACAATTATTGAATACTAAATATTTATTACATCATTAAACTATATAATAATTTTTGCTGATGTAAGAACTAGTTCATGATAATGTTGCTGAGTGAAAAATTTTTTAAAAATCAAAAATATTACATTAATACTTCATTATGTAAAGTTCATTATGCAAAATAAGTCAAATCAAAAAAAAAAAAGTAGGAAAAAACCTATACCAAAATACCAAAGTAAATATGTTTATCTGGGATGGCAGAATTACTAATGGTTGCTTTTCCTTTTTTTTTTTTTTTTCCTTTTGTCTCTCTACATTCTACAGATTTCCTGGAGTTAGAATAGATGAATTACTAATATTTAATGGATTAGCTCTGTTTAAGACTAAAGTACTTAACCGTAGGCTGCAAAGTCTGAAGGCTTAAGGCTTTTTATACTTATTAGCAATCCAGGGCTTGGTTCTGGCAGTATTTACCCAGCCCTCCCTCTTTTCTGTAAGCTCTAAGCTAAGAAGGCTGGAAGTGGAGGCCTGACAGTCTTTACTACCCATACATAGTGATGACCAATGGTTAAATTAAATCTGGATGTTAAAAATTACGAACCACGGAATTTATTCCAAGTCATTTTCACTAGGGCATAGAGGTTGCCTTGGGTAGCAGTGCCTCTATGGTGGGAAAAGCCTTAAAGACTTCACTTCTCTTTCTGTTATTGCGATCAGGGGGAAGGAGGGAGCATATAAACAAACCGAATCATTGCTTATACTCTGTGGGTCAAAGTTGTCAAGTGCCTAAGGATATACTTTGATTTGTTGCCTATTAAATCCCATGTTTTAAGATGACAGGTGACTGTCATACTTTTAAGAGTTATATTTTATAGAAATTGGTGTGTAGACAGCATTTAGAAGGCAATAGAAGGTATGGGAAATAGGCTGAAACATCAAAGCCCACTAAAATAGGGAAAAAAAGGGAGAAAACTTGAGTTCTAGGTCCACTTATGTTACTTGATAACTTTGGGACCTCAGACAATTTCGTTGTCGAAAAATTGTGTTGATAATAATACTGGCCCAGAGCTTGAATTCAAATCAGCCCAATAAAATTTAGAAACCACAGAAGTTAAAATAATAATTTGAGGTATGTAAGAACCCTTTTTTCTCAGCATAAGGCTGTTCTTACGTAGCGTGCCCTTTGGAGGCCCCTGCCATGGATGTAGGTGGAGATGCACGGTCAAGGGGGGGCTCCCCTAATGACCAGAGGTGACTCTTCAAGAACTGCCATTTTCCTTTCTTCTTTCTTTCTTCCCCTGCCCTGCTCTCCCATCTCCCAAACTTCCCCTAAATAAGACATGCCTTTCAGGCTGTTTTACCAGGCATGACATTTGCTGGTCTGTTTATGTCCATCCTTGTGATTATAAGGCTTGATCAAATTAGAAAACCACATATGAAAGTAAACTGAACACACAAAAGCACTTTATTTTTAATTTCCCACCCCCAGCATCATAATTACCTAAACCTCTCTCTTTCCTCCTGTTGGTATCCATCACCTAATATACTTTCCACTTGTTTGCCATGGTTGCATTTGGCCAAATTATATTTCACTTGATCCTTATTCTTTGCTTGCATTCTGCTTGTTAATGTTATTTGCCCAAATCCTCCCATATATTCTATGTTTGTAACAGATTTATTTTTCCAATGATATTCTAATCCCTATTAGTAATATTATAAGGAACTTCAAAAAATAAAAACAAATCAAAACTAAGTTGGAATGTCCAATGAGAACATTAGGTTACCATGTTTTTGTCATATATTTAAAGGAAAATTCTATACTGGAGCCCTTTGGGGTTTGCATATCCCTAAATTATTAACTAAATGCTGCTAATAACATAGTACAAGGGCTGTGAAGAAAATTATGTTGCTTAGTTTGAAACCCAGGATGCTCAGATACAGTATAATAGGAGATACCTTTTAACATTCACACAGCAATGGTTCCTGGAAGGACATGTAATATAATAGCTTAAGGCAAGAAAATAACCTTGATCTACTGCCAGCCTTTTATTTGAACAGTGATTTTTGTTGTGCCTGGGTAAAAATTGCCCTGAGTTACTTATTACTTCCTCTGCTGATGACCATTGCTAAGTAATACATGTGACAGATACTTCAGTCATATTTATTTGTGTGAGAAAGAGAAATACAGTGGAACAAAATAACTTCTGAGAGTCCTGTTTTTAACCCATACATGTCTGTCCCTTTATGAAGTGGGCTGATGTTATCTGAGTCTCTCCTTTCTTTCATCAGTAAACTCATACAATAAACTGTGGCAAATGAGTCTTGCCAGCTTTGCAGCTCTTGTCTGCTGTTGGTCTCAGAGTTAAGAACTCAGCAAATATTTGTGGAGTAGGCTAGCCATTTACTATATTTCACAATACCAGCCGAGCTTCTTATGTCAACTGTGGTTTCTTAATTACTTATAAATTATTGATCACTTATTTTGTGTGATTTTCATATTGAGGAGAATATCTTTAGTTTTTTTTTTTTTTTGAGGTGAAAGTATGTCAGTGCACAAGGAATAAATGTATCTAAATCAGATAGAAAATGGTAGTTTGACGAGCTTTTTATCTTTTATCTTTACTTCTTTATCCCTCTGTTTTTTCTCATCTTACTTGCCTTTTCTATCTCATCATTTCTTCCTCCATTTACCTCAAAGACAAGACACAAAGTTGTGAGCATATTTTGGAATTTGGTCGGGGTGGATATAGGAGAGACTGTCTATTTGCTTGCTTCTCCTTCTACAATTATGTCACGTGCTTTCTCTGTAGTTCATACTTTCCATCTTACCAAAGTGTACCTCTTAGAGCTGCCTGATAGTTACGTCTGTTTACAGGGCCAATATCCAGTGGCACTGAGCGTGTCCTCTTGCATTGCAGGAGCTATGCCTGTCCCAGACCAGCCTCCATCAGCCTCGGAGAAGACCAGCTCCTTGAGCCCTGGCCTCACCACCTCCAATGGGGATGGCTCAGAGACAGAGACCACCTCTGCTATCCTCGCCTCGGTCAAAGAACAGGTAGAAACATTCCACTTTTCTGACATACACGTGGGGACATTGTAAACATCATTCTTTCCAGATGAAAGATGGTGATTTAATTATTTTGGGACGAAAATCATCGTTTTCTAGCAGAATGTTGGTATTCATTATATAATTGCTATTCACGTATAGATTATAATAGCTTTAGACTCCGTTTATATTTGAGATTTAGGCAGCTTTCCTTGAAAAAATATTCTACAGGAACAAAAACGAAAATTGCAGTCAAAAATCCTATAGGTGAAGTTTTGGCAGATTAAGTGATGGACCTGACGTTTAATACTGTTAAATGTGTGAAGCCAAATAATTGGTCTTAGAAACCTAAAGTTTAATAAAATTTCAAAGTATATCCATGACGCTAAAAAACTGGTAAGAGTGAGAGCAGATGAATATCATATCATTGTGGGCCTAAGCAAATTTGTTTTCCCAGTGTTTCCGAGATGGCTCTGGAAGAATGCATTTCAGAACTTTTCCTGTAAAGCTGTAGTCTAAATGATTCTTCCTCTACCGTTTCTTTGCCATAAAAATGAATAAGCAGATAAAATCTGAAGTCTTAGATTTAAAAGTAATTGTTTCATAAAATTCATGTTTCTTATAATTAAAATGTAATAAATGATTAAAGAAAGCTGGAAAAATTTTGTTTCTTTTGCTTACCATGAGCTAGAATACAAATCAATATTCTTTTTAAGTGCAAAAGCATCCTGTGTTTGAATTCTATGATTCAGGGATGCTGAATTAGCAGCAGCAGTGGGGTAAGAGTGACATAACTTCACTGATCCCAGGAACCTCTCAACAGAGCAGTAGACTAAGTGCGGCAATTAAGGACTCAACTAGTAGAAGGACTCAGTTTTCCTAGAGGACATTGATTTTATTTAATAAATGGGGACTGATTTAGGTAAAGGTAGATGCTCAAGTTATCAAAGAGTAGCTAAGGAAAGGTTCATTGATGGAAAGGATCAATGATGCTGTCAGTCAGAATTGTGTCACTAGGTCAAGAAAGTGTGAAGCAAAAGTATGTTCACAAAGGAGAGTCGAATAGATTGATTGGATAATCTAGTTTGTGAAAATGGTAAGTAAGCAGGAAATTGGGTTGAGGCCCAGGCTGTATTGCTTGATTAGTTTGCTTCCAAAAGCCTACCTGTGAGCGTTTTCTGATTATTTTTCAGGGGTAATGGAAAAGGGGAGCAAAAGTTCATGATACTTCTTATACTCCAAATACTGCTTTGTTATATAGCTGGGTTAGGTCATGGATTTTTATTCTGTCATGGTCTGGAAATCTTGCTAGGCCACTAGCTTTAGAGCAGTGACAAAATGTAAAACACGAGGAATAAATTTAATAAGATAACCAGACCCGTCTGATGAACACTATAGTATTTTATCAAAGCACATAAAAGAATTCAGAATAAAGGACAAGGCATGCTACAGTCCTGTGTAGAAGAGCTTGACACCATGCCAATATTACTGTCTCCCAAATTAATGTAACATTTAGGCAGTTGTACTCAGGATTCTGTGGCTGATTGTTTCTTTGGCAAATTGGATCAAGCTATTTTAAAGATCATATGGAAGCATAAATATGTGAGAGTTGCAGGGAAAATTTTGATCAAAATATTTTACCTTGGACTTATATATACTACCAAATGTAAAATAGATAGCTAGTGAGAAGCAGCCGCATAGCACAGGGAGATCAGCTCTGTGCTTTGTGACCACCTAGAGGGGTGGGATAGGGAGGGTGGGAGGGAGGGAGATGCAAGAGGGAGGAGATACGGGGATATATGTATATGTATAGCTAATTCACTTTGTTATAAAGCAGAAAGTAACATACCATTGTAAAGCAATTATACTCCAATAAAGATGTTTAAAAAAAAAAAAAGAAATATTTTACCTTACTAAACATACAGTTGTGTCCAGTTGGCCCCAAATAGAAAGAATAATCTCTCTAGGACATAACTAAAGATTCAGAACAGATTAAAAAATATAGAGGAGCCTGACTCATTTCAAAGTATCTCAGTTGAATACAAAGCAGTGGTGGAACTGGTGTTAGCATAACTGGCTAAACATCTGGAAGAAAATTAAGGCCCTTAACTCACAATATATTCAGAAATAAATCTCAAAGGGAAAGCAATATAATTGTCAAAATAAAACTATAGACTTGATAGGAGAAACATTGGGAAAATATTCATACAACCTAGAGGTGGAGAAGGCTTTCTAAGTACGTGCAGGAAACTCAGAAGCCATACATGAATGGTTGGTACAGTTGGCAGTGTGAATACCAACAATAATAGCAAGGAATAATTTAACATATAAAAGGTTAAAAATAGACCATGGGAAGTAATGTGTCACAAATATGACAAAATGTTGATATAATTAATATATTAAGACTTCCTAATGTTGATGAGAAAAAGACAAAGGAATAGAAAACTAGGCAAAAAATATCAACAGGAAATTTAAATATTTTTCACCCTAATGTGCCAATCAAGGACATAAAATTCAGAATGAAAACATGATTTTCTTTAATCTACCAAATAGACAAACATTAAAAAACAGTATATATTATAAGCTAGCTACAGTTAACTTTTGAGGAAATTCACATTCTTTTTCATTCCAAATGAAAATGTGTTTTACTGTAATCTTTTCATAAAATAGTATGTTGCTGTGAGTTGGCTTTTGAAATATTCCATAGCCTTTGATTAGTGATGCTTAGACATAGGTTCTATAGAAATGAGTGACCTACAACATAAGGTATTAAGTATGAGTATGTATTGCAGAATTATTTGGGATAGTAAAAAAAAAAAAAGAAAACAGTATTGATTGATGAAAAGTTTTAAAAATGGTATCTCCTTTATGTAAAATCCTCCATATAAAAGATATATCCTTTCTATGCAGTTATTAATAAAAGTGAGTTAGGTATATATCTAAACTTTGAAAAAAATCCATGAAGATTTTAGAAAAGAATAGTATAGTATTGTATTATCCTGTTTTTAAAAAGCGAAATAGTAAACATGTTTTTTGTTTGTACATGTTTATGAGCCTCTAGAAAAGTGTACAAGGAAATAAGCCAAATTATTAGATTTCTTACCATACGCGTTTACATTTGGACAGAGGTAGGAATGGGCATAGAGGACTTAGAGGATCAGCAAGTGTATCAAAAAAGGGGAAAATAATTGGGAGACTGGAAGAAATATTAATTGGGTTTGGATAATAGAAAATAGTCCTTCAGCTTAAATAGTGATATCTGTAGTTGAGAGAGTGGATAAGCTACTTAAAGGAAAACTACATTACCGTAAATAAAATGGCCTCTCCAAAGCCTTGATGAGAATTTAATAAAAACTTACTGTGAAGAGTTTTTTTCTAATTATTAAAATAAATTCATTGCTCATTTTTGGACAGTAAAGGTGAGATGCTTTGTGGCAGATAAGTAATGTGAGGAGGAATGAAAATGTCTTGGGAAGCTGAGTTAGAGCAGGTGGGAGCGGCCAAATCAGAGATGCGGCAGTCAGGTCCCATGTGTGCTGTCTGCCAGTTTGAAGGCAGAAATCAACAAGCGTTTAAGCCCATGGACTTCCTTAGTGTGGCCTCATGTAAACAACCAATCACTTCCTTCACTGAGACATTTTTGTCCTAAATTATTCTTAAAACGTCCTTCCTCTCTTTTTCTCACGCATAGACCATCCTTTATGGAGTTAAAACTAAGTTAAATATATTTTTAAAAAATATTAGCTGAGATTAAAGAAAAACGACATTAGAAATTAATACCTTCTATGATTCTTAACAATTACGTGTATAACCTATTTATAAATCTTTTCACGTAAAGAATATCGTTTGCCTGGTGTTCTTTTGGTGCTCAGAAGGGATAGCTTTCTTGAGTAAAAATACTATTTATTCATTTAGAGAATTTCAAGTAAAAATATTTTATGACATTACAATTATGTACCACTCTAGTCCTGGCTTCTTGGACGTCAATTCTGTAGGAGGGAAGTGATTTTTTTTTTTTTATCATAAGCAAGCATATATTCTGAGCTGACTGGATATAATAGGTTCCATAATGTAATTAATTCATTAAATATATTGCATACCTTATTTAAGCAAATCACAATAAAGGATAATAACAGAAATGGATACATAAAGAAAATTCAGTCTAGTAAGAATTCATTGGAATAAGTTGTTAGTGAGACTAAGAACAGAAGTTCTGGGGCTGGTAGTTGACATTACATAGAAATAAATTCTACTCTATAACCATGGAGTGGAACTTAAGTCATGCCAAACCATGAACCCTGAAATGCACCCCACGTAGCATGTATGGCACGACTTAGACATTTTTAAGCTGAGCCCTAAGTGTTTGAACACACAGCAGCCATGGATTGCTCAGTGAAAAGGTGTTCATTGATTTTTTTCTTTCTTTGCTCTGATTTCCCATCTTGATTGCTTTTTAACTGGTGAATTTTGTACTTTTATATTAACATAAACAGAACCATGATTTATGCTATACTCTATGGATAATTTTCTGTATTTCAGACACATCTGTCTCGTTGCCAACAGTTACCAAGTCTCTTGTCCCATGGGGCTCTAAGAGAGAGGGACCCAGTCCCCACTCCCTCTCGTGAGTGTCCTTCACCAGAAGAGGAAGAGAGGACAGAGGTTGGGCATGTGATGATTCCCATCATATCATTTGAGCAAATAACTGAGAGGAGACTGATAACCCTTCATCACAAAGAGGAGACAGAATGATGTGATGGCTAAAGGGGCAAGAAGGGCCGAGGGATTTCAGGCTGGGAGATATTGCTATGATGATGGCAGTGACCCAGAAGAAATTAATGATGCTTGGGAGGGGTATAATTTCAGTGGGAAAATCACTGAGTAGGTGAGAGTGAAGGGGACCCAGTGCACCAGCAGAGGGAATGGCTTTTAGAACAAAGACACCTATGAGAATGGGAGAGAGGCAAAGTTCATGGCCGTAGGAGGGCTGATGGCTTGGTACTGGAAACATATGTATTTCTCTTCTCCTGTCATCAGGTAGATATGGTCAGTTTGTTTTGAGTTGTTTTGGGGTCTGGAGAGCTGGGCTGAGCCGAGGTGGAGAGGATATGGATATGGATATGATGAATGCAAGAAAATGATTATAGTGACGGATCTTGGAATTGCTGCTAAGTGAAAAGGGGTAAAAGGCAGAAAAAGTGGTAGGAACAGTGGATTCACAGAGTGAATATGTATGGTGATAGCATGAGAACTGTGTGCTTAAATGAAGAATTTGAAAGTAATTATTGTTAGTGTCGAGACCTAGGTAATGACTCTGGGAAATGAGATCAAATCAAGAAAAGAGAGAGAGGGGACTTCCCTGGTGGCACAGTGGTTAAGAATCAGCCTGCCAGTGCAAGGGACACGGGTACAAGCCCTGGTCCGGGAACATCCCACATGCCACGGAGCAACTAAGCCCGTGTGCCACAACTACTGAGCCTGCGCTCTAGAGCCCCGAGCCACAACTACTGAAACCCGTGTGCCTAGAGCCCGTGCTCCGCAGCAAGAGAAGCCACTGCAATGAGAAGCCCACGCACCGCCATGAAGAGTAGGCCCCGCTCGCCACAACTAGAGAAAGCCCGCGAGCAGCAACAAAGACCTCGTGCAGCCAAAAATAAATAAATTAATTAATTAATTAAAAAAGAGAGAGAGAAAGCTTGTTGTTGACTGTGAAAGCTGATGTGAGAATGAGGACAGGGCAGAGACTCACATCCCCATCACTGGAGAGACCCAAGGTGGCCTCATGACTGCAAGAAATACAACATGTTTGCTTGTGGTTTGCCTGGGAGTAGTCATCTGATCTTCATTTTCATATTTTCATTAAAAAAAAAAATTGTTCCAGTGCTGGTCTGTACTATTAGACAAGAATTTACGTTTACTCATGCCATGTAATGTTGACCTATGTATTTTACCTTAAATCAATATGTGTACTACTTTGCTCTTAAGAAAACCATGGCTTTCCTAAAACTACACTTGTTTTGAAATACATTTCTTTCCCTTCAGTTGACCTATGTCTCCTTTGATCATCACATGCTTCCAGAGTTGATATCTAAAGGGTCTTCTTATGTAAGCTAAAAAAATTATGGGGACTTTAAAAACCATGTTTTAATTGAAGTATAGTTAACTTACAATGTTGGGTTAGTTTCAGGTGTACAGCAAAGTGATTCAATGTTTTCAGATCCTTTTCCATGGGGAAGTTTTTAAAAACCTTTAGAGCTCATATTGATCTTTGTAAATTATTATGGCTCAGATAAATATGTTTTTTGTCATGATTCTACCAGTGAAATATACTTAATAATGAACAGATTAGATAGAAGATTCTAGGTACATAACAGTATATGCAAATGTGTCATTTTGTTGTGTTTATGTAATAGTGTTTATCAGTTGCCTGCTATGTGCATAACACTGTGCTTCCCCTGGGTGATGCACAGATTTGGAGTTTCATTGCTTTCAGGTAGTTAGCCATGAAGCTAAAAAGATAAGACAAACATATATAAAAAGTTATAAAACATTAAAAAATTGTAGGTGAAATTTTAAGAAAACTCTTGTCAATATATTATGAAATTCCAAGTTATTTATACCAATAAACTTATTCCTTAAACTTTATAGTGTTAATAACCTTAGATACTGTATTGCTATGGTAATTTCTCCTGTTCTTTACATTCCACAAGGATTGAAGATTACATTATTGCTTTTAGAGGACATTTTTAGGACCACAATTTAGGGTATTGCTGATTTTCAGGTAGGAAGAGAATTCTCTTGCTTTTAATCAGTTTTGTTATTATGTTTAATGTAGAAAAGTAGGAGAAAGGCATTTCTGAGCTCCCACTCTGCAAAACTACTGCACAGAGGACTCTGTATATGTTTGAACCATATGAAGGTACTAAAAAAGCATTTTAAAGGATTTATCTTACGTAAAATCTAAAAAAATTGTGGATCACTTACGTTGACTCGTGTGAGGATAGCATGCCTTTATTTTCACTTAGCGTCTACATTTATAATTTTAAAATTACATAGCTCTGTATAACAAGAATGTTATTGGGAAGGAGTATATTATAAAACACTTCCTTAATTGGTATTTTTCCAGTGCCACGTAGCACTGCAGAATCTCTCAGCATTATTAGTGTTCCTGTAATGTGCAGCAATAGTTTCTGATAACACAATGTGGGAAATGACCTATATAACTAATCAATTTCCCAACTGTATTTTGGAAAACCATTTTATGAAAGTAATGACAAAATTATCATCCATGAAAAAGCGGAAATTAAAACACCTTTAGGAAAGGTCAAGAAGATAGAGAAGGATTATCTGTAAAGACTAGTGAACTTTATATTCATTTAGTCAGGGAGGAAAAGAATTAGACCATAGTGCCACAAGTTGAACTTTCTGCGTGTATTAAAATTAAAATGAGGATTATTTGATTGATGATTTTCAAATTTATTTTTTGTGTTAGGCCAGATATAGATTGAAAGTGAAAAGAAGGGCACGATTTTCCCCCTATTTTCATTGCTAGACCACAGACTATGTTAGGAGCAGTGAATGACTGTCTGGACACGTGGATGGGGAGAGGAAGGCGCAAGCCAGGAATCTGTAGACCTGGGTCTTTGTCGATGGTATAGTTCATAACAAGGAAAGTATTAGAAAGCCTTGTAGATATCACATACACAGGAGGGGAGCCAGATGTAGATATAGTGACCAAATGGGTATTAGACTTCCAGCTGGGCAAAGAAAGCAAGCACGTGGTGCAGGTAGAGTTCCAGACTTCCAAGTAGGAAGGAAAGGGATGGTCATGTGGCACCAGCCTGATAGGACTGGCTAGGTTTGAAGCAAGTCTGTTTCTTTGTGTATTGTGGATCTTTTGAATCACAAGAATGGTGGTTGAAATTGGAGATCAAAGAAAGACAAGGGTCATAAACCATTTGTGTAAGATTTGGGGAATTAATGCTAGGAGTTCTAGTTATGGCTGAATAATTCTGGAAGTGTGGATACATCATCTGCCTCCCTTCTCCGCACCCTCCCATGCTCCCTCATGTGTATTCTAGTCGTGCCTGTAAGTTATTTTGACTTTTTTTCCTGAAGCTTGATTTTTCCCTTAACATTTTACTTTGTAACTCTTCTCAAGACACATACAAACTCATCCATCTTTTTAATAACCCCAGATTCTATTCTAAGAATTAATTCATTTGGTTGCCGTCTGCCCCGCCCCTTTGAAGGTATTAGTTGAGTTTTTAGGGGACTGAAGGCTGTAATGAGAAAAATAAAAATGGATTAACCCTTTATATGCTAAGTTAGAAGATAACCTTTTATTAGGTGGGATTTTGTAACAGGACATCGTGGTGCATTTCTAATGCTTCTTTCATATTTATTGTTAGAATTCATTGTTGAATATTAGTATGTGAAATCACATTGACTATTTTAAATGTGATGTTTTAATAGTTTTTAATGAATTTGCCATTATAAAATAATTCATGCACATTGTGGAAAGTGTAAAAAACTCAGAAAGGAATAAGGATGCAAACTTTCTTTGAGAATAACACTGCAGCTAGAGGCTGCTACAAGTATTTGGGAAGATTTCCTTCTAAGATTTTTATGTGACTATAAAATTATTTGTGCACACTTTTAATATTTTATACTTTGTACATTTAACAGTTATATCAAGAGTATTTTTATATCACTAAATATTAAAACATTTTTCTAATGGCTATATGAGCAGACACACTGAATTATTTAATATTATAATTTTATTTAACTTTTTCCATCTTAATCCAGTTCTTCGGTTGATTCAGTTTTCTCAGATTGAAAAAAAAAATGACATGTCTTACTTTCTTGTACATAAATCTTTGGGTCTACTTTGACAGAGGCTGCCTGGAGCAAAGTTTTGAGAATGATTTTTAAAGACCCTTACAAACTCACTGAGAAAACCTGCCAAAATTAATTACTGATAAGAGCCACAGGCAGGACATATGAAGCAGGAGCTCCTGGGGTATAACCCTCTACAGGATTTGTACAGAGCTGGAAATTAACAAATAACATATTCTAGAGGGAGTAAATGGGGAAAACATGTTTAGTATTCAGAGCAACTGAACCAAATATGGTAGAAATAGGCAAAATAAACATAGGAATTATCATAGGACGAGGAGACAATGTTAGTGTCTCAAAATAACAAAAACATTTTTTAAAAGGACAGATGTTAAATTTCTTTAAACTTTGTATATTTTAATGAAATATATATTATATATTTCATTAAGATCTCTATGTAAAACTTATTTCATCACACATATAATTAATGACTTTTTTCTTTAGTGATTATTTTGTTCAGTGTTTCCTGTATATGACCAAAGAAACTCAAACTTTAAAAAATATTCAGTTTACCTACCTTATAGGAAATTGCTATAGAATTGAAATGAGAAATTAGCTTGTTTTTCTCTATGACCAAGGTTTTGCTGAGGTCAAATTAAGTGTTGCGCCTTCTTGTATTGTTCTTATTTAACTCAGAAAAGGGAGGTGGGTCATTTCACCAGTTTGATCTGCAATGTGTTTTTGAAATCTGAAGGAATCATTAATGAGACTCCAAACAGATAGAATTCAACGAACTTATACAGCTCAGTGTTAGTTAATTTCTGTGGAGAAAATGTGGGGTGACAGGAGTCCCGTGGATTAAATACCGTAACATTGCTTTCCTGGAACATTCCTGTTTCTGAGAGTCAGTGGTTTGGACTGACGCTATCTCTGGCATGCATCAGCAACACAGGTAAACATGCCCCAGGCAGCCCATCGATCATGTTCAAGTTGCTGTCATTCGGGCTGCAGTCATTAAAGGAATGTGCAGGTTCATGCCCTGGGCTCTAAATGAGCCGGCTGTCTAGCGGCTGCCATAGAAAAGTGAAGACCAGAGTCTCTCACTAATGACAAGTTCTGACTTTCACATTCTACTCATGGTCTCTGAAAGCAGCTGGAGGACTCAATATCAATGAGACCAAAACAAAAAAAAACAAAAATCACTTTTGACAAGTAATCTTCGGCATTTATGTAGCGAATACTAACTAGTTCTATTCACCAAGTCTATAGATTTAGTTATCTGGGGAAGCATTTTGCAGCTTACATCTCCTGGCAGATCTGCTGTATGAAGAAGTTAAGTTCAGAATTAAAAACTGGATTACATAACAGTCAACCTAAGGTTGTTCCATAGTTGTAGGCAAGTCCAAGCAATTCTGTGCACAGTTGGACACTGCCATCTCTTGTGTTCTGGGAAGCAGGACTCCAAGGTGTCAACCAAGGGCCTTTACAGCTTTGAGCGGATTGGAAGCTTTTGAAGGGCAACTGTAGCTCTGCTGGCCAGCGCTTCTGCCCAACACCTCCACAACTGAGAAGCCCTCCACCCAAACAAAGGATATGCTTTGAACCTAGCCCATTAGCTAACACAGACACTTTTAAGAAATAATACTGTTCATTCCAACTGCTTGTCAGAGACCTGCAGTTGCCTGCTATAGACCTGTCGAAAGTCAGAGGCAGTTTATTCTTAAAATGAATAATCTAGAATGTAAATTCTCTCTATTTTGGGATCTCTGCTCATATCAGGGATCGCACCTCAGTCCTCCGCAGTAATGTCTTCCAAGAGCGTGGCTTTAATAATGCTGCAGTAATGCGATGACTCCACCTTTAGGGAGAATAGAGATAAGAAATTACCATCCTGGGAGCTTTTCTGGATTGTATGGAAACCTGATGTTGAAAACCTTTTGCACACTGTAGTCACTTGATTTAGCAGAAATGAAACATTTTAGTACTAGATAGATAATACTGTTATTCCTAGAAATAATAATTAATAGTGCTTATTTTCTGAGAAACATCTAAGTTTACTGATTAATTTATCAGTTAGGTTGTGACCAGGTCTCCTCCCCTTACTGTGTCACCAGCACCCAGGTGAGTGCCAGACCCAGAGGGCATGTTTAATATATTTGTGTTGAGGGTGTAAGTTGACGAATAAACTTACTGTGTTTTCCTGTTCTGTTGTAGCTCAAAAGTGAATGCTTTGTCTAATTGTGATGAAAGCCATTAGTTTAGTTGTATGGCACAAGGATCTCGTCTCCATTGTTACACTGATCATGTCCTTTTATCCTTCTTTGAATGGTTGTATTGCATCCATGGCTTCCCTGCATGTTGTTTCAGAATTAGCCCATTTACTTTGATGAATCCCAGACCCCCAAATTGCAGTTTCCTCCATAAACAACCCAAATCGAAACTTTAAAATGAGGCATGTTAACTGAAACATATCCTTCACTAATAAAATATGTAGGCGAGTGTCTTTTTATCTTTTTCCTTGAATGGACTTGTGTGCCTTATTTCAGCCGAAAGTTAAAAACAAAAAACAGGCCACCAACTTCCCTGTTAGTACACGAATCAGCAGCTTCACACATAAAAAGACACACAGACACCCAATTCCTTTTGTTTCTATGCAGTTATATCAAATTTCTCATATTTGTTGAGTATCTCTCTCAATCATTTCTAACTATTCTTTGAAAATATACTTTCCCCCAGAGGTTAGAGCAATCCAGCTACAATAATTGTTTGCTGGTCTTGCATTTCCTTTGTGTTTGGGAGATTTTTCGCCTATTCACAGTTGATGGAACGCAATATGGTCATAGTAGACTCTTCTGATTATTACAGATTTTGACATACGTTGTTCTGTAGTTGCTATTTATTTGTATGTTTTTTTAATGGTGGTATGCTGTATGTATTGTGGGGTTTTCTTGTTGTTGTTGGCTTTTTTATGTATTGACATAAGATATATTGTGTCTTTTTAAAATTAAATTAATTTTTAAATTGAAATATAGTTGATTAACAATGTTGTGTTAGTTTCAGATGTACAGCAAAGTGGTTCAGTTATATACATATCTGATATATCTGATATATATATCAGTTATCTATCTATCTATCTCTCTCTATATATATTCTTTTTCAGATTCTTTTCCCTTGTAGGTTATTACAAAATATTGAGTATAGTCCCCTGTGCTATACAGTAGGTCTTTGTTGTTTATCAATTTTATATATAGTAGTGTGTATAGTAGTGTGTATATGTTAATCCTAAACTCCTAACTTATCCCTTCCCCCCATCATGACCTTCTTTATTGGGACTTTTCTGGACACATAGGAAGCTTGCTTCTTCATAACTCAGTACAAGACTAATTTCAGTCGTATCTACAGGTTACAGGAAATAGAGTCTTCATATTAAAATGTTATAAGGATTTCGGTTGAATGATCATAAGTGCTATTGTAGCATATCCTGATTATGTCCCTAGCTCATTTGAGGGTTATTTTGCAGGATTTTCTCATGAGAAAACTCTACAAAGTGAAGATGGCCTTAAAACAGCTTGTTACTGAAAGCCACTTCACTAAAACATAAAATCGGAGTATACTTTCTATGTCAACACCAGAAGTGCACAGGTTGTTTTTGTGAGAAATGTGGACCTTATATAAATGTTGCATTATGGTGAATTAAAACAGGTGACAATATATTGACCCTGTAATACTCACTGTGCGAGGTTGTATTGTCAAAAAGTGGCCATAGCGTTATTTCCCATCTCTGTGACCTTCTTCTGATGTGAGTCTGACACTCTCCCATTGACAGATGGGCTCTCTATTCCCTGTCCTTCACATTGTATGAACTCGAGACTATGGCGGAAGTGACACCATCTGACTTTTAAGACTAGAGTGTGAGGGGCAGTACACTTTCTAAGTGGTTCTCTTGGGATACTCATTCTTAGAAACCAGCCACCATAAAGTGGAGGTGGCTATGTGGAGAAATGCTCAGTCCTTGAGCTCATAGCCCCATCTGAACTTTCAGCTGACACCAGCATCAACTCGCCAGCTTTCTCTCATCAACTTTCCAATGAGTCATCTACAGTCGAGTCCCAGACAAGTGGCCCCAGCTACAGTCCGATCCCACCAATACTTGAAGAATGATGACCAAGCTAAACCATTGTAGTTTTAAGCCAGTTTGGGGGTGGTTGGCTGCATAGCAGTAGATAACCGATTTAGTTGATTTTCCATGTTTATAAAAAATCAGTTGTATTAGACCGTCTGTATACTTTTCTCTACTTCTAAGTCTTATGTTTCTATACATCCTGATGTAACTTTAAAAGATAAGCTTATTGAAATATAACTCACATGTCATACAGTTCACCCATTTCAGTGGTTTTCAGTGTAGTCACAGAGTCAAGTATAGTCACAGATGCAACTGTCACCACCATCTAGCTTTGAAACATTTTTGTCCCCTCAAAAAGAAATCCCATGCCCATTAACGATCTCTCTGCATTCTCCCCAAGCCTCACAGCCCTAGGAAACAATTAATATACTTTCTTTCCTGATAGATTTTCCTCTTCTGGCCATTTCATATAAATGAAATCATACATATATGGTCTTTTGTGAATAGCTTCTTTCACTTTTCATAATGTTTCAAGGTTCACCCATGTGGTAGTATGCATCATTATTTCACATTCCTTTTTATTTCCAAATAATATTCCATCGTATGGATATATTTCATTTATTTCATTTATCCATTCATCTCTTGATGGGCTTTTGGGTTGTTTCTACTTTTTGGCCACTGGGGATACCGTTGCTATGAGTAGTTATGTATAAGTTTTTGTGTGGACATATGTTTTTATTTCTCTTGGGTAAACACCTAGAAATGGAAATGCTGGGTCATCTGATAACTCTCAGCTCAATATTTTGAGGAACTGCCAAACTATTTTGCAAAGAAGTTGCATCTATTAGTGTACCACATTCTTCACATCCTGCCATCACTTGTTCTTGTCTGTCTTACTTATTTTAACCATGCTCTTGGGCCGTGGCAACTTTTTTAAATGAACTGCTAGACCAGAGCCTGAGGACACACACCAGACAATCCTATGGTAGATCAATAATACATATTTAAATATTTAAGTATTATATTTTTAAAACTATTTAGCAGTATATTTTTGCAGTAGACAAAATAAGCTCCCAAACATTTGTTATAAGCCCCAGTGTTTCCAGGGCAGCGTACTCAGTCCTGTGAAGAGTCCAGAAGCCAAGTTACGTTGAGTTTCAGATGGAAGAGCCAATGATGTTTGGCTTGCAAACTATGGTGGTAGAGTGGGAGGGGTGGGGTGGGGTGGGAAGAAGGGCTATAAGAACTGCCATCAAATATGGAAAAGAAGGAGGAAACATCTATTGAGCAGATGTTGTACGGCTAAGAGAATTAGGACAAAGGATCAACATTTGGAGGAGGCACATTTCAGTTTCGTATCAGACATGATTCTTAATTGAAACTTAGGCAATTTTAAGCTGAAAAGGAATAATGCAAAGACATAGCTAACTCATGAAATATTTTGAAGGTCCAAATAGTCAGACTTGGGGTTCATATTGCTAAGGATGATGGCCAGTTTTCTTGCAAGTCTACCTTGGGGATGGGTTCAAAAGGTGGTAACTTTCAAAAATGGAAGGAATGTTCTCAAGGATGCTGGCAAATGACAAATTTAGGAAAGTACCAAAAAGTACAACCAGTTATTACTACCTCTTCAGGAAATTCACCAGCAAATAAGGATCAATGGCAGCCCTTTTGACCAGTGGGTGACAGCACAGAAATGTACCATGATTGTCTATAAATTTGTTGATAGCGATCCCTGCAGCCCTGGGTGGGGCTGGTGGGGGAGCCTTTCCACAGGATGCTCAAAAAATGTTATTCTTTTTCTGACTAGGACATAAAACTAGGATATGGAATTTCTAGGATACTAGGATATGAAAAATTGGGGAAGGATATGTGCCGTACCATTACCTAACCCCCAACCCCCCAAAAAAAATTAGATTTCCCATAATTTCAAAGAAAGAAACATCAAATTCTTGATTATTAAAATTAAGCAAGGAGAATCTGAATGAGTATCTGTCAGGGACTCACTTTGGATAAAAGGTTGAATTAAGTGAACTCAGGGCTTCTCCAAATGTTAAATATTTTTGAAGTCTGACATTCAACTTGTTAGTAAATAAAATCTCCTAATTAGTACTCCATCACTAAAGATAAATATTACAAATTATTTTATAAATATTGGCAAAGTTTGAATATAGGCATATTTGTCATACCTGCTAAGAGTCTTTTCCCAGTGGTCTGAGATAGTCCTAACTTTTAAATATTTGGTATCTATCAACAGACCGATTATTATCGTGGAGCATTAGAAACTATTGCCTCCATAGCAAGCCCAGTTAAAGACTTAAGCTAAGACATTTGATGAACTTTGATAGGGAGAAAGACAGTTGGCATTACTGGGCTGAAAATGTTTCTTCCAGTTTCAAGGACAAATTAAAACTTCAGAGCTTCTGCCATGGCACGATAATAAGCTAGCAGCAGCTCCTGTAGGTGAAGTGTATCATCTTGTTTTAATGATTTATTTGTAAGTAGATATGGGATTTGGGCCAATATTTGGCATGATGGGAAAAGTAATAAACTTGGCATCAGTAGATTTGATTCAAATTCTTCCAGCATTTTCTTATTGAATGGCTTTGGTTAAGGCATGTAACATCTCTCCAAAACTAAGTTTGATGATCTAGTGAAATGAGGACAATCATATATCAGAGTTACGATGGAACGTATGCAAATTATAACACAACTTGTAAAAACACATGTTATTTAATTAGTTCATTATGATCTCATGGAAATCTATGCTCTTAATTAGTTTATATCAGCTCGGTGAATTGCTCTTCACCAGTCTTTCTTAGGCAGTTAAACATATATGCAATCTCAAACTTTGGATGAGTTCATGAAACCCAAAGGTAAATCTGGAGTTTCTTTAGTTACTTAGGAAATTGAGAGAGAAGAGGATATTTGACTGAGAATAAAACTATATTAAATTAGCTTTTAGAGTTTTACTTATTGTCAGATTATTACATGAGATGGTCGATAAATGTAATGCCCAAGAGAGAGTGTGGGAGGTGTTTTGAAGCTCCTTGATGACACATAACTATGTTAAATTTCAACTTGCTGGGAGAATATGTAGATCATTCTTTGTCTCACTTTTCTGAATCAAACTCTTCATAAAGAAACATGTGTTTAGAACTCTTGATAATCAGGTCATTTTTGTTGCTGTGATTTAAAATCCTCTGAAACCACAGGCCTGTGTAAATCCTAGCACAGGCCAGTGTCTGATATCAAGGAATCTGGGGAAAATCAAAGAGAGCAAGTTGTGTTCCTCATATTGGTCTGCACTTGGAATAGTTGTTGTGTTTGAGAGAGGAGGGAGCTCTTTCCTACAGACCTGGAGCTCAGAGCCAAAGATGCCTGGAAGAACATTAGGCCCTAGGGTTTGCATAAATCTTGGGCCAGTGGGGATTCTCACAAAATGAAATCGGGGACCCCAGGTAGTTCTACTTAAATATCAAGGACATTAGCAATATTTGAATGATACTGTGGAAAGTGCTCCTTTTTTCTTTTGTGTACTCTATGAAGGGCCTTTCATAGTACCTGGCATATGGAGGCTGCTCTTTGCACAGTGGTTACAATGAAGTTGGCATTATTTTGTTAATTAATAATATGACTAACAGTAGTAATAAATTGCATTCTTAACCACCAAGGTTGAATTGATTGTGTAAAATTCATTCCAGGAGTTCTGATATTTTATTGCTATTGGACTGTTTTATGGAAGTAAGTGAAATGAATCCACCTATTTCATTCAAATTGTTGAAATCCTTATAGTGTTAATAAGTGAGCTTAGTGAAACACATTTTATACCTTTTGCAAAACCTTTATTTGATAACAAAATTCCTAGTATCAAGGCTCCAGTACTGTCTAATTTCATAACTGGTGATGATTCAGTTTTTAGTGGAATGAATGAATGAATAATTAAATAACAACTGTTAGGAATTATATGTAGAAAGAAAATAAGTAGATGAAATTTAATATTTTTAGATAGAGTTAAGAGTTGTAAGGTCATGATGTGACTATTTCATTAGCAGTAATACCTCGCATTTAATTTTAAAATAATTGAACCAAAGTAAACCATCTTTCCTACTCACAATAATGTGATACGTCTGGGTATTTGCTTGAATTGTACCTTTCTGATAATGTACACATGAAGAATGAATGAGAAATTGCATTTTCACCTTGTTAACTTCCTTCATTTATGATTTCGTTCTTTAAACTGCTTAGTGTACAACTAAATTGCTATTCTTTTTATTGCTGGGGTTTACATTTTTTTAAGCATTATGACTTTATAATGACACAGTGTCACTGCAGGCCTCCAGAAGTTTACTACCAGAGATGAGACAGCTTAGAGGTGTCTGTCAGGTTACCCTAAGCCCCCAGTTTGTGTACAGTCCCAGTTACCCAGTGTTTCTGTTGGCACCGAGGATTGATGGCCTCTGCGTGGCGACTTGAACAGTGGTGGGCATATTATCACATTTCTCTGAGTCTTTTTGTCCCAGCAGTTTATATTGAGTAGAGTCTGATGGTCTAACATACGAAGTTTGGACAGTTGGAGGCCTTGTTGACCTGTGAAGAAAGCCAGAATGCTTTGTTGTTCAACTTTTTGAAAAATTCACTGAGATATCCCAGTATCTTTCCAATACATTATTATTATTTTTTTAACATCTTTATTGGCGTATAACTACTTTACAATGGTGTGTTAGTTTCTGCTTTATAACAAAGTGAATCAGTTATACACATACATATATCCCCATATCTCTTCCGTCTTGCGTCTCCCTCCCTCCCACCCTCCCTATCCCACTCCTCTAGGTGGTCACAAAGCACCGAGCTGATCTCCCTGTGCTATGGGGCTGCTTCCCACTAGCTATCTATTTTACATTTGGTAGTGTGTATATGTCCATGCCACTCTCTCACTTCGTCCCAGTTTACCCTTCCCCCTCCCCATATCCTCAAGTCCATTCTCTAGTAAGTCTGCATCTTTTTTCCCGTTTTGCCCCTGGGTTCTTCAGAACGTTTTTGTTTGTTTGTTTGTTTTTTAGATTCCATATATATGTGTTAGCATATGGTATTTGTTTTTCTCTTTCTGACTTACTTCACTCTGTATGACAGACTCTAGGTCCATCCACCTCGCTACAAATAACTCAATTTCGTTTCTTTTATGGCTGAATAGTATTCCATTGTATATATGTGCCACATCTTCTTTATCCATTCATCTGATGATGGACACTTAGGCTGCTTCCATGTCCTGGCTATTGTAAATAGAGCAGCAGTGAACATTTTGGTACATGACTCTTTTTGAATTATGGTTTTCTCAGGGTATATGCCCAATAGTGGGATTGCTGGGTCATATGGTAGTTCTATTTTTGTGTTTTTAAGGAACCTCCATACTGTTCTCCATAGTGGCTGTACCAATTCACATTCCCACAAACAGTGCAAGAGGGTTCCCTTTTCTCCACAGCCTCTCCAGCATTTATTGTTTCTAAATTTTTTGATGATGGCCATTCTGACTGGTGTGAGATGATATCTCATTGTAGTTTTGATTTGCATTTCTCTAATGATTAATGATGTTGAGCATTCTTTCATGTGTTTGTTGGCAATCTGTATATCTTCTTTGGAGAAATGTCTATTTAGGTCTTCTGCCCATTTTTGGATTGAGTTGTTTTTTTTTTTTTTTTGTTATTGAGCTGCATGAGCTGCTTATAAATTAATCCTTTGTCAGTTGCTTCATTTGCAAATATTTATTTTTTGATGTTTGTTTTGTGTCTTTTTTTTTTTTTTTACTTAAACCAGTTCAAATTGAGCTTCTGTCACTTAAAACCAAATGAGTCCTAGCTAAATCACGTATTTGAAAATTGATGGGCATGCTTGTTAAAGGCAGACCCATCACTTTTCCTTCTCTATTTTAAGACACATAAAAAATGCTTTAAAAAAGCTGTTGAAGAGTTAAAGCATTCCAGAATATTGAGTTCCCGCAAGACCTCTCAGAGCTGAATTCCCAGTAAAGAGCAGGAGAAGAAATCTGCTTTCCACATGTAGCTGTGATTTAGACAATATTTTGTAGTAGGATCTTTTCCTTGGGTAAAAAAAGATTTGCTTGACTAAGAGGAGAGTTCTGGAAGTAACTATGAAGTCAATTATTTGTGAATACTTGTAAAAAAAAAGTCATCACAAGGAGCTAATCAAGATGCATTAAGGAGGAACTTATACAGATTGGCTTTCCAAAAACATTTTTTTCTGTTTCAAAAAATAGATTAACATACAGATAAGAGCAGTGACAATCTGAAGATGTAGTGCTTTCTGAGTTCAATAAAGCCTTTGACAGTCTCCGGTGATATTCTTATGTAAAATGAGGAAATGAAGCGTTTATGCATGATAGTGCAGTTCACATCTGCACTGGCCATGGAAATAAACTCTTGCCCAGAGAGTACTGAATATTAAATTGGGGCACTTAAAAAATTCTGCCTGCCTGGATTTATGGCAACAGAGGGAAATCTAATCTAAATTTAATCTAAGACAAAAATCCTGTCTCCCAAAAGGTTAAGATATTTTATTTTTACATAGCTACTATTGTTGCTTTTAATAATGATAATCATAATAACATAATAGCTAAGGATTACGCGCCATAATACAAATAAGTATGTATCACTCTTTAACTTCCTGAATCCTTACAACTTACTTGGGAGGAAGGTTGCTTTATCCCCATTTTGAAATGAAGTTGAGATTGATATAGAATTTGCAACTTGCTCAGATTATATTGTATTATATTAAATTATTAAATTATTATATTATATTATATTTCAGAGTGGATCCCAGCCTAAATTTCCTTGCCTTGAAAGCGAGTTCACATCCACACTGCTCTATAATGTATTTAAATGAAGTAAGCAATCCGGGCAACAAGTGTTGGGCTCTGAAACTTTACCTGAATAAGGTGTCAGAGAGGAGAGAGAGAAATTCAGGCAATTATTTTTAGAAAAATATGGAGGTTCTCATTAAAAAAATCATCATGTCTAAAAAGATAAAAACGTTTAAAGACTTGTTGAGGCGTTTGTTTCTCTGTCTGGAAGATCGACTCCAGTCCATTTTTACTGGGGTTTCCCTTTTTCATTTTCTACCAGTTTTAGCACCACAGGAACCCTCTTCCATCAGATTTGTTCACTTTGTTTTCAGATATAATCACAAGAAAAATCTTTCAGGTTCTCTTTAAAAATAAACCACTCACAGGAAACATATTCTCTCTGTATCACGGAATTAAATATAGAGGGTAATTTACAGTTAGGGTAATATTTCACTTGCTGTCAGACCTACAGTCTTGTCGGAGACAAGGGTTTGAATGGGTATAACTTGAAATCCTCAGGGTGCCCCTTGTCTCCTCTCCAGGAGAACAGTAGGTCAAGATGGATTGAGCTTTTCAGACCACTAATTTTAATCTTCAGATCCATCACAAATTTTCTTCCAATTTATACCCTAAGAAAGATGCAGAACTGATGCTCTGTGTTAAACTTTATTTCTCCCTATTGAAGTGGAGCTGTTTTAAAATATTTTAATGATATTGACGTTGTTGGTATAGAAGCCTTATCTTCCTGATGAAAATACTAGGAAAATAACTGTTCTGGGTATGTGCATATTTGCATTTCTTGTGTATCTAGGTGCTAAATATCTCTATAAAGAGTAAATAATTTTTAACTCAGCCTTCATAATGATAGCAAAAAAAAAATATGGTGTTGGTGAAATATCTGAATCATGTTCATTTCTTCATCCTAAAGTGAAAATAAAACACTGAGTATATTTACTATTTCTGTTTGGTCATATTCAATGTTATTTTTCATAGGAAGATATAAATATCTGAAGTTCTCATTTCTTCCATCTTTTAGTCTAATTTGCAACAGTGTATACATACCACTTTTGCAGTGACTGGGATTATAACTTTATTTTTATTTAGCTTTAGCACGATTTCAGGCTCATACAGAAGAAATTATTATCAAGAAATAACCCTACTTTCATATGTGCTTTGGTACCATTTTCCCATAATTATATTGCATATAATTAATCAAAAATTAACCTTATACAGCCTTTCCTTCTCAAACCAGTGTATTTGTTTTGTGTTGTTTTGAACCTATTTTTAGCCACTGGATATGGGAACTGTGGGAAGTTACTAAAGTCTAAGTTCTAGAATGAATGACTGGTTAGTGTTATTTTACTCTTTGTTTGCTACATGCAAAAGCAATGTTTATATCTCTAGGTTTTAAAAATATTAAATTATACCCATTTACTCAACATCGTTGGAAAATGAGTTTAAAATAAATAAGGGAATTTACATTTTATTAATGTTTGATCTTTGTCAGCACTATAATATTTTCATCTAAATTATAAAATTATTTTTATCTTAAGATCTATTTCCTTTAGTGAATTAAGAACAAACACTGAAAACATTTCAAAGTTTTCTTGTTGCCTGGGTATTGTTTGTGGGAACACAAAATTTACTGAATTTCACCCATAATTGTAGAAACAAGGGCTAATGAAACTTTGAAGAGACAGACCTGTGTCCCAAGACAATCTCAGAGAGTTACTTTGTTGAATATATTCCTGAAAGCTGTTTTTCTTTTCTTTTTTTAAAAAATCATCTCCCACTTTGCCATTAAAAAAAATGTAGTGAAAACATTTCGCTGTGTGAGCTCAGGGACCCTGAAACTTTCTGAGGTGGCAATTGTGGAATAAAAGGTCAAAGCAATTTTCTCCCAGTTGATTTAGTAAAAGTGATAGTTTGTATGTATATAGTTCTTTACATTTGACCCACTGCTTCTGCAAACACGGTTTGATGTGGTTTTGTGCTACCTGATGTGGTCGGCAGAGGAGGTTTAGCTCATTTCACTCCACAGATAAAGAAACTGGGGAAACTCGGGGCTTACGTGTCTTCTCCAACATTATACAGATTATTAGCTCCAGATCCAAGGCTAGAAGTCAATGTTGAATCCTAGTCATAATAATATTAACTAAAAATCATTGAGGATGTACTCTGAGCCAGGCACTGTGCCAGACACATTATCTTATTAATCCTCCCTATATTCAAGCATATACAATTGCAATGCCCATGTGACAGATGAGGTTTAGTGAGGTAAAGTAACTTGCCTAATCCCATGTGGCTAGTATGTAGCAAAGCACAAATGCTCAAGATGTAAGAGTTATTCGTAACTAAACGTGTTGTAAAATATATTTTATTACGTTATTTAACCTCTCTGTGTTTCAGTTTCCTCATCTGTTCATACATCAGTAATACTGTCTACCTCATAAGGGGTTGTGAGAATTTCACAGTTCATATGTAAAGAGCTTCAAACAGTACATGGTATGTAGTAAACACACCATAATTATGAGATATTACTTTTATGTGATATTAGCCTCAGAATATCTGCTTATTTTTTTTAATTTAAAAGACAATCGTAAAACCTGAGCATTTATGTCTTTTATAGCTTGGTGTTAAACCAATTGAAACTGACAGAAATACATTTCTATATGTAAGTGGCAAGTGATAAAAATGCCCTACAGGTTAAAATTAGGACTATGCCAATTAAATTATAAACAGTGTCATCAAATAGGACCAGTCATGGGTAAAAAAGAATGTGAATCTCAGTGGTACCACTTGGAGAGCTAAATCAATAAGAAAGACATTTGAAAGTAAAGAGTAGTATCTATATGGGTTATGTGGAGTGACAGGTGATTAAAACTTGTTTGCCTTCATGTATTTAAAGTTAATCGGCAAGGGATCAGATTGCATTGTATTTTGTTTTGCCATGACAAAGAATAAAAGAGTAATTTAGCAAAAATCTTACTGCTAATAGTTGGCTCATGCCTACCCTTCTGCACACTGACTATGCTCTTGTGGTGGCCCGCTATCCCGAGCTTCAGCTACAGCTACTGGAGGAGGGACCAGGGTAGGGTATTTAGTGAAAACACTAGATACATGTAGTTAAAGTCTGTGACTGATCTTCATTTCCTTCCCCCAAGACCTATCCTAGAGGATTTCTATGTATAAGCTAATGAAGGAGAAACTTGGGACATCCTTTGTGTTGCTTTTGCTATATCTGAGATCAGTTTGCAGGGAAACTATTTTAGGCTTCTTCACAACTATTTGACCATCAACTCCATTTTTTCAACTTCCAAGAAGTATTTAGTTTATCACAAAGACACAGCCTTGGATTCGTATGTCAAATCTGGGGAATAAATTCCTTAGAACTGTTGAAGAATTCACCCAGTTAAAGTTAGACTTAACCCCTGTATCTCTTCAGATTTATTGGGCTGGAATTTTGAGAACATCAGCTGAGGAGCTTTGTAAGAGATATGCTAAATGAGCTCATTTACATCATACAGGAAAAGAAACAGCGAATTAGGTATAGGATAGGGTCTTGAAAAAGTTCATTCATTTGTTCATTCAACTATTTATAGATTCTACCGGTCAACAAACATTTATTGAGCTATTTATATGCCAGAACTGGAAAGATTAGTGAAAGTTTGTGCCTCTTTGAACAAATCACAATTAGAGTGGTGGCAGTGGTTGTGTTTTAAAACAAGGGAGTACTGTAATCAGATTTTCCTTTGGGGAAAAAAAATGACTCCAGGGGCCTTGCTAGGAATCTAATCGAAAGGGTAGGAGCTTTTGCAAAACTCCAGAAGAGCGAAAACAGACCCCTATCCCAAGGAGGTAGCCTGGGGAGTGGAGTGGCATAAGAGAGAACTGAAGGTGATGGGATTCGGTCGCTGGTTGGATGTTGACAGTCACAGGGAGGGATTAGTGGATCCTTTCAGCCTAAAACTTTAGGTGAGGGCTTCCCTGGTGGCGCAGTGGTTGAGAGTCCACCTGCTGATGCAGGGGACACGGGTTCGTGCCCCGGTCCGGGAAGGTCCCACATGCCGCAGAGCGGCTGGGCCCGTGAGCCATTGCCGCTGAGCCTGTGCGTCCGGAGCCTGTGCTCCGCAGCGGGAGAGGCCACAACAGTGAGAGGCCCGCGTACTGCAAAAAAAACCAAAGAAACGAAAAACTTCAGGTGATTTAGGACATGGAGACAAAGCAAAGCTGGTTGAGATCCAATTGCATTGTTCTTGGCTTCCCAAAGCCTCCCCAAGGAACAGTCATCTCTCCTGTGCCTCCCTGCATCTCTCTTGGGACCCATGGCATTTTTCAACTGGTATTAGAGTTATCTGTATATGTCTCCTCTCTCTTGCTAGATTGAAAGATCCCTCTGGGTTTAGGTTAATTCTACAATGAAAATGTGTTTAACTTCCATGTATCACAGAATACACAGCATTCATGGATTTTAAGTGAAACACTACGGTCATTTTCCTAAGTACATCTTGGTAATAATCTACCAATATGATTTTTATAGTATCTCCATTTAATCTTATTTAAATGAGGATAATTTCTATTTTTTAAAATATACTTAGATGGCAGTTTTACTACAGGATGTTTTAGCTAACAGAACATGAATTTAATATTAAAATATTGTTCTTGGGCTTTCCTGGTGGCGCAGTGGTTGAGAGTCCGCCTGCCGATGCAGGGGACACGGGTTCGTGCCCTAGTCCGGGAGGATCCCACATGCCATGGAGTGGCTGTGCCCGTGAGCCATGGCCGCTGAGCCTGCGCGTCCGGAGCCTGTGCTCCACAGCGGGAGAGGCCACAGCAGTGAGAGGCCCGCGTACCGCAAAAAAAAAAAAAAAAAAAAAAATTGTTCTTTACAAAATCTGTTTATATTAACAAGATCCCGATCTTATACTAATTGACAACAGCATCTGCATTCTTTTCACATAATTTGAGTACCATTTCAGAAATGCTGGAAACCGTTCTCTCTGGGCTGCTCTTACTGCTTTTTGCATAACTTTTAACTTTGTACATTGTTTTTGCAGTTCATTTCATGTTCTTAGTAAGCAGGAAAGAAATTAAAATAACTCAAAGTACTTGGCATTATTGTGTACCATTTTAGAATACAGTATTAGTTCATCATCATATTTTATCTGACGTTTTGACAAGTGTCTTAACAGATCAGAGAAAAGAGAAGCTTTTACATGATTAAATTATACAAAGAAACACAGACACACCATGTCACAGTGTAGCTGAGAATTTTCCCAGAGTCAGTAATCATTAAATAAGAGATAATTCATACCTATATATAACTGGGCCTGGGAGTTAACTCTAGCTACTGAGGTCCTTAAAAATGAAAAAATGTAAAAACTCTTTGAACTTTTTTTTTTTTTTTTTTTTTTTTTGCGGTACGCGGGCCTCTCACTGCTGTGGCCTCTCCCGCTGCGGAGCACAGGATCCGGACGCGCAGGCTCAGTGGCCATGGCTCACGGGCCCAGCCGCTCCACGGCATGTGGGATCTTCCCGGACTGGGGCACAAACCCGTGTCCCCTGCATCGGCAGGCGGACTCCCAACCACTGTGCCACCAGGGAAGCCCTCTTTGAACTTTTAAAGTCTCTGCCAGTCACTGCAGATTGGCCAAGTTCAACCACCGTTTCCCTTTCCAACCTTGCTATAAAAATGAGAAAGCTGAATTTTACCTTCCAGCCTCTTCTACAGCGAGGCTGACATATATTTGACAAATAAGAGCATAAACCTACCGAGACATTTCTCGCTTCCTGGATAATGGTTGATGCACTGTCCTTCCCCATTATCCCTGCCTCAACTGTGGGTTGATGCCTGGAACTACAACAGCAGCCCACAGCCCTGAGTTGGCCAGCAGCACACCCAGGATGAGGAAGCGTCAGGAAAGATGGAGCTTGGGTCTTCAGCATCCTTGAGTCACAGCATTGAAGTCCTAGACTAAATACCTCCAGACTCATCATGCAAGGAATATAAACCTTTAGTTTTTAGACATTGTTATTCAGATCATGCAGATGGACACATCCCAGCAGATATAACAGTAGGTAAATAAAAGAGTTACAGTTAGTGTTATTTTAAGTATTAGAAGTACTAGAATCTCTCTGATGTCTGGAAAGAGCCATAATTAAACGCTTGCAGAAGGATGTAATCTTTTCTTACTTAAAGCTTTTCGTTGTAGGAGATTTTTCAGCCTCCTCTGGTATATCTTGATTGTGGTAGTGCTTATACAACTCTAGATATTTGTTAAAATTTGTTAAACTTTATACTTAAAAAGGGTGAATTTTACTGAATGTAAATTTTACATCAGTGAACTTGACTTTTAAAAAGTGTTTGGAGAACACAGGTCTTGAGAAGTTCTCCTCATCCCTCTCCCCTGCCCTGCTCATGTTTTATCACCATGACTCAGATCATTACTAATGGAAATAGTTTCAGTTTTAGAATTGTGCTTTTATTTTGTTTTTGGCCTAAAACAGCACACATATGTGATTTCACAGTTTCTGCAGGTCAGAAGTCCATGCATGGTTTAACGGGGTCCTCTGCTCACAATTTCACATGAAGGTAATACAGGTATCAGCTGGGTTGGGTTCTCATCCAAAGGCTCAAATGAGGAAGAATCTGCTTCCATGTTCACTCAGGTTATTGGCAGAATTCATTTTGTCACACCTGTAGGTCTGAGTATCCACACCCGTTCAGCCTGTAAGAGGTTGCAGGCTGCCCTCAGCTCTTGGCGAGACTTCCCTGGATCCTTGAAATTGCCTACAGTTCCTAGCCACGTGGACTTTCCTAACGTGACTGCTTACCTCACCAAGCCAGCCAGGAGAGTCTCTTCAGCAAGGCTGTTAGCAAAGGGAGTCTTAGTAATGTAGTGTAATCTCAGATAGTAATGTAGTGTAATTCTTTTGGTTAGAAGCAAGTCCCATGTGCTACCCATGCTTAAGAGGAGAGTATTACACGAAGGTGTGAACACCAGAAGACAGACATCATGGGGGTATATCCTAAAGTCTTCTACCACAGCCAGGGGGAAGACAGAGGGGAGTTGGCTGGTTACTGGAGGGGAGCAGTTCATGGCATGACAGAAGTGGGAGCTGGATCAGGACCGGGGAAGTACTGAGTATGTGAGGATGAGCGTTTGGCAGGGGGTGGATAGGGTAAAGGTTCAACTTTGACTCAGCGTTACAGTACTTTTCTGGAGAGATGTCCACTCTTTCCAGAGACTAAACTCAGCTCAGATCTTTTTTTTTGCGGTACGTGGGCCTCTCACTGTTGTGGCCTCTCCCGTTGCTGAGCACAGGCTCCGACACACAGGCTCAGCGGCCATGGCTCACGGGCCCAGCCGCTCCGTGGCATGTGGGATCTTCCCGGACCGGGGCGTGAACCCGCGTCCCCTGCATCAGCAGGCGGACTCTCAACCACTGTGCCACCAGGGAAGCCCTCAGATCTTTTTAAAATGGTATTTCAAGAGAATCAAAATGTACCTGTATGAGGAAAAAGTAGAAGTTTCACCTCCCTTCCTTTAGCTCATGACTCAGATATCTGTTTACATCTTCAGATGTTTCACGTGAGATATTTTCTTCATATGCCTACATATACATATATATTTATATAAATGGGATCAGGCTATATAAACGGTTTTGTAGCTTATTGATCTATTTCTCTCATCTTTTCTTTTTCTAATAATTATTATTCTCCTTTGAGTAGAGATCTTGCCCACAATTTGCTCAAGAATGAAATTGGGTGGGGGAAGTAATCTTGGTAGGCGTACTTGCTCAGATATGTTCTGTTTCTCCATATACAATCTGTAGCATCCTTTGGACTGGAGACACATCTCCAGGTGAAGGAGTGGATCATCCTGGCAGAGGGCCCATGTGGTATTTTCCCCTTACAGGTATTTGACTGGCCATTTGGATAGGGTTTATTTCTGTACCGTTGGCAAATGTCAGCTCTTCAAATGCTTGTAGTTATTTTCTTTTTCTTTCCCTCTGGCTTCATCTTCAGTTTCTCTAGTTTAATTGTCAGAAAATGGATCATTGGTTGAGACTCTGAGGATTCTCTTATTTTATTCTAGAGAAATCTGCCTTCTGGTCAAGCTCTGGAGAGAAACACTTCGGCTTTTGTGTATCCTTAGTTGAGTTTCACTG
Source organism: Phocoena phocoena (assembly GCF_963924675.1). NCBI lineage: Eukaryota > Metazoa > Chordata > Mammalia > Artiodactyla > Phocoenidae > Phocoena > Phocoena phocoena. The sequence goes on along the minus strand of NC_089221.1, from coordinate 10,091,836 downwards.
GTTTGCATTTGTGTTGTACATATTTTCTGTTTTTAGTATATGTGATTACATCAGTTATTCTCCTTCATTCCAGCAGGTTCCAGGGAAGGGGGCCAAGGAAATATACTTAGGCAGCTTTTCTCCTTTTTGTAACTCTGAGCCGCAACTAAACTGTAAAAACTACTTCATAACTAGGCTGGACAGAAGGTCTGTAAAGGAATAAGCTGAATGTATATTCATTTAGATGTGAACTTAAGTGCATTCATCATATTATGGGTTAAAGGTTAGGATGCATCCGTTAGAGCTGATACAAATGGACTCCTCTAGGACCAGCACATTCAGTTTTAAACCTCAGTGGCCTCCACTAATGTGTGCTGTTATCTGGAAACCAGAACTTGAGCTGCATCCCTGAGGCTCAGGGCTAGGGTCCAGGATCCCTCTGCGTGACTGTGGTGCCTTCAACACTCCGCCACGTGAAAACTGAGAGGCACTCACTCCTGTTTTCATCAAGTCCATGTTAAAGTTAACCATCTGCTACTTGACCTAAGTGAAAAATGGTATGTGTCACTTCAGTTCTCATTAGATAGGCATCTGTATTCTGAGAAGCCTTCTTAATTAATCTTCATGAATGTCAGCCAAGGCCATGCATGGAACAGTTCTGAAGTGTGAGCTTCCTTCACACCTTTGTAGGTGGTCCTTTGAGGTCAAGCCCAAACAAGATTGATAGGAAAGGTGCTCTTGAGACTTCTTAGATAATTAATTTCAAAGGAGTTTGACTACATGTAGTCTTCTAGTCATTGCTATTAAAACAGCATGTTCAGATATTTGATTCAGAAATCATTTTCTTTCTTCTTTTCTCTCCTCCTAACGAAAGATGCAAAGATTGTAGGATTATGGACTAATGATGCTTTGAGGTGAAGATTCCAGTGCAAGTACTAACTTACTATATATTTTCTTTTAAGATTCCACAAGAATCCCTCAGACAAGAGATGATTCTTTTCATTTTCTCCCTCCAGGAAAATATTCCTTTATTCCTTCTTAACTAATTCAGTTACTAATTGGTTCTGATCAAAGACAACTTGTTCTAATCAAAGTGTATTTTATATCTTTATTCCAAATTCTAATTCTTTGGCAAATATACAAGATATCCAGATAAATAATTCAAATCCAGTTTTTTAAAATTACCTTTTTCAGACACAAAAGCCTGAAAGTCATATGTTTCTTTATTTACTAAATACTTCGGTGCAGTTATCTCTCTACTCCCTTGAGGGTAGAGGCAATGTTTTCTTCTGCTCTAAATCCTTGAGACAACTAAAGCAGTACCTTGAGCTTAACATTTGCTCAATAAGCATTAGAATGATGGTGAAGATTTTATTTCAATATATATTTGAGGTTGGCAGGAGCTGTGATTTGACAGTGACAATACAGGTTTGCCTGTGTAGCCTGTGAGTGCCTCTGTGTTACACTCTGACTCTGCAAAACTCAGTTAAAGGCAAGATGGGAGCGTTGTTTCCAATAAACAGCATTGTCCAGGTACCTCTCAGGTTTTTCTGCTGGAAAAATCCCCCAAATAGATTGAACCCCTTTGGTTAGTTGCCATCTCCTGAATCAAAGGTATCAAAACTATAGCCTCGATATCTATTTTATATGGACCAGGTTAAGATTTTCTTTAAAAATCGGTTGCCAACTATGTATTTTTTATTTCTTTTGAGCATTTGGAAGAGTGAAACATTTTTCTTGGGAAGGATTGACAAGAGCTTGAGTAGCTCTTCCCTGCTTTGGATGGAGCTAGCAGATTCTGGTCACTTCTATGCCAGCCAGCCCACTGCAACCGTGTGCATTACCTGCCTGATCCTATAGGAATTTGCCTTTCTGGTCCCTGGAAACTTCACCCTAAATTTCCCTGTGGCGGGTTTCTCCTCTTGCCATGTTTTGGAGGTGACATTGTGACTAAAGTTGACATGATGAGGTACTTGGTCTCTCCTCCAAGTTAAGGTAAGGAGCTTGGTTGTCTGGCTCAGGGTGGGGTCATTAGGCCTTATTTGCATCTGCAGAGAGTTGAGCCAGAAGAAATGGAAGGAAGCATCCCAGGAAAAGAGGGACTCAGTACCTCTGAGTAGAGAGAGAGAAACTGGGTTAATAACTTTGGTGTTTTTGAAGAGTGTCTAAGGGAAGCCCTCCCTATATGAAGGGATTATATTCACATCTAGGCAGAACAGCCAGACAAGGTCTTCGCCGTGGGTTTTCACCACCAGGATCCAACGTAACAATCCTTGACCTTCAGAGAGCAGCTTGGGGATGGTGACAGTTATCTTTTCAGTTGTGTGTGGAAGGAGGAAAAGAAGAGAAGTGATATTGGTGGTGGATAGAAGCACTAAACGATGTGGAGAAAGTAGAGCTCGGCAGGGTCAAGGAGAATGACTTGTGTTAACATCTGGGCAAGAAATACAGTAAAACAAGTACTCTCTGATACCACCTTCGTGTATTCTGCTAACTCTTGGTCTGTGGATAGGGGAAACTGACACATAGGTGTGGGCTTGCAACTGATTTTAAATGATGTCCATCAAAACAGGAAAATAAACTGGGAGGTACCTTCAGATACCAGGGGATTGACAGCTATGTCAGTCATCTGTTACCAAAATTACGCTGTGTAACAGCAACCACGAAACCTCAGAGGTACACAGCGAGAAGCATTTATTGCTCACAACGCTGGGATATTAGCTCAGTTCTGCTGATTAGGGCTGCACTTCCTCATATGTTTAGGGTCAGCTGGATGTCAGCTGGGACAACTGGGCACCCAGGTCTGCTCTCTATGTTTCATAGGCTCATCTTTGCTTATTTTCATAGCAGTGGCTGAAGCACAAGAGAGAGGACAAACCCAACTGTGCAAGTGCTTTTCAGGCCTTTGCTTGTGTCGTGTTTGCCGTTACACATTATTTGGCCAAATCCAGAGACAGAGTGGAAGGGCACTGCAGAATTAATCTTCACTAAAAGTTTGTTGTGTTAAGCCACTAAGTTTTTACGATGTCCTTACTGTAGTGTAACCCAGCCTACCTTGGCTGATGGAATTATTAAATATTTTCTCAGCATTATTTTTTTGTCACAGATAAAAAATATACAGATGACAAATATGTATGGTCATACATTTTACAAGACTTCGTGATGAAAATTCTATGCTTATACTGTAGGGATCTTATATAAAGGAGTGTGCCATAACACTCCATTCTCTCTTATTCTTTTATTCTTACATTCATAAACAGGTATTTTTAAATGAATTTTAATACACAGATTATGTTATAGTAAATTAAGTGGAAAAAATTATGTCCTTATATACTGTCATCACATATATAGTCACCTATAAAACTTAATAATTCAGTATCTTATAATTCCTGAAGTTTAGCTTAAAGTAAAATAAATATTGACTGTATAGAAATCCTTTGAGACATTTATATTGATATAATCACTTTTGTGCAAGATGTCAATTGGCTGAATTTGATGTTATCATTAAGCTGTCAGTTAATTGCAATGTGGATTCATTTATACTTTACACACTTTTATCTTGAGCATTCAGCTGCCAGTTCCTCATGTCTGTCCAGCAGACTGGTTGAATTGCAGTTGTTATCTCTGACATCGGGTGATGGAATTCCTTACATGGGAAGTTCCTAGCTGATGGCATAGCGCTGGAGGCTCCTCTTAGGAGATGTCATCATGGAGAGGAAGGTCTTATTAAAGCAGAAATAGACACTCAGAAAGCCTGCTGTGCCTTCAAATAAAGAGGAGAAATAGCTACTCGTGGCTCATGTTTATCTTAGAAGCCCCCTTTCAGAATTTTGACAACCCAGCTAAACACCATAGATAATTATTCTATGCAGAATGGTCTTGGGTGATCACAGAATATTTAACCAAAATAAACATCTGTTTAATAAAGCAACTGCCATTTGATTAGGTATGATATTAATGAAGCAGAGATAATCTTCTCTGAGTAATCCAGAATTCACACAGATTGTACCTTCACCAACTTCTTACATATTCTCTCAACAGAATAAGTTTATATTGTAGACCCAATCCTCTAATTTCAGTAGATCAACATGTTTTAACAACAAATTGATCACTTGTTTTAAAAAGGCCTGTCTTTCTCTTTAGCTCAGTTGTTCATTAGGACTCCAGAAAAAAGTATGCCAGTGCAAGAAGATGACAGAAAATACAACTGTGTAGTGCAAACGAAAAGCTCTCAAATGTGTGTAACTATGTGGCACATTTTCACTGCACGTTATTTTCCAATCACACTTAATAAAACCAAGTGGGGATTTGATTCATTAAGTCATTATCCCACAATAAACTGTAAGCTAAGTGTCAGGGGCCATTACCTACAGTAATTAAATCTTTGAATCAAAAATTAATTTTCAGTAAATATTGAAATGATATTAAACACACACACACAAATATTTTAAAACCCGATGTATAAGTGATTTGGACAAAGCCTCTAAGATCAGTAAAATGGAGTTTCTGCAAAGCACCCCACTTCCTCTGCTATACAAGAATGAAGCTAGACCAAAGAGGAGGGAAACCACTTTCTATGAATTTGATTAAATTTACAGTCTGGTGCATTGTATTCTTTTCATGCTCATCCTTATAATTTCTAATTTCACAAAGGACTAATTAAAATTTTGCTTAAGCAGGTATTTTCATTTTGGAAAGAAACTTGTGGACTATATACAATTCCATGTGGCAAGAATTTATAGAGATGCCAGCAAGAGAAAGGAGATGTGGGCCAAAGTTGTTTTTGTTTGTTTGTTTTTTTTTTTGAGGCTCCTCTTTCTCTTCTTGTCCTTTAAATATTTCTTTTCCTCTTGTTTCTTTTCTGTCCCTCTCACTATATCTTTGAAGAATATTTTCCTTCCCCTGTTTTCATTTACATTGCTGAAAATTTGGAAAAGTTTTGCCCAATACTTTCTTCAGTGATTTAGACGTTTTGATTCAACTGCCCATTCCCTGTGGACACCTTGAGCTCAGCACACCCTTAACTAACCTCATTTTCCACCCACCCCAATCTTCTCCTCTTGTCATCCTCAATCTAAATCCACAGAAGACTCAGTTATCCTCCCAGTTCCCAAGCAAAAAGCCCAAGGCCATGACATGCTCCTTTCTTCTTTGCACACAGCCAATTAATTACCAAACCCTCATTCTTCTCTCTTACCTCTTTTTAATATCTATTCCCCTCCATCCCTACCTCCACTTAGTTTATGCTTCTGACTCCTTACTTTCCACTTTGTCTCCTGATGGGCTCTTGACCTCTATTCTGATTTGTTCCAACTTATCCATACAATGATGAGCAAAATTCCTGAAATGCAAACCTCACAATATCATTCTAGTTCTTAATATTATGATTGAGTGTGGCAAACCTATTCTACAGATATTCATTGATAAGTATTGACATGATTAATGACAAGTTTTAAAAGTTTTCTCCCTTTTTAAAAGAACACCTACATACTTCTAAATAATACATAGGTCCAAAAAGAAATCTCAAAAGAAATTTTTAAATATTTTTAACTTAATCAAAATGAAAATACAACTTATGAAAATTTGTGGGATGCAGCAAAAGTTATGCTTTGAGGGGGATTTATAGCATTGAATGCATATGTTAGAAAAGCTGAAAGATCTAAAATCAATAATCTAAATTTCTACCTTAAGAAATTATAAAAGGAACAAATTAGATCAAAATCAGCAAAAGAAAAGAAATAATGAGAATCAGAGCAAAAATCAATAAAATTAAAAACAGGAAATCAATAGAGAAAATCAACAAAACCCAAAACTGGTTCTTTGAAAAGTTCAATAAAACTAATAAGCCTCTAGCCAGAATAACTAAGAAATAAAGAAAAAGGACACAAACTACTAATACCAGAGATGAAAGAGGGGATGCCACTACAGACCCCATAGAAATAAAAAGGATAATAAACGAATACTGTGAACAACTCTCTGCCCCCAAATTTGATATCCTAGATGACGTGGACCAATTCCTTGAAATACAATTTGCCAAAACCTCACAAGAAGAAAAAAGATGAACCAAATTGGCTTATATCTATTAGAGAATTGAACTGACAATAAATAACCTTCCAAAGCAGAAAGTGTCAGGCCCAGATGGGTTCATTGGTGAATTTTACCAAATATTTAAGGAAGAAATCATAACAATTATGTCTAATCTCTTTCAGAGGATAGAAGCAGAGGGACTACTTTCTAACTCATTCCATGAGACCAACATTACACAAATACCATAAGTAGACAAAGACATTACAAGAAAAGAACACTGCCAAATTTGCCAGAAAAGACCAATATCTCTCACAAACATAGATGGAAAAATACTCAATAAAATATTAGCAAATTAAATTCTATAACAGTGTATAAAGAATTATACACTATGGCCAAGTGGGATTCATCCCAGTTAAACAAGGCTGGTTCAACATTCAAAAATCAATTAATGTAACCTATTACATTAACAGACTAAAAAACAAAAATCATCTTAATAGATACAGACAAAGCATTTGACAAAATCCAACAACCACTAATGATAAGAAACTATCAGTAAATTAGGAATGGAAGGGAACTTTCTCAAACGGATAAAGACTATTCACAAAGATACCCCTACAGTTTACATCATACTTAATAGTGAGAAACTTGAAGCTTCTCCACTAAGATCAGATACAACACAAGGATGTTTCCTCTCACCACTCCCTTTGAACCTTGTGCTAGAAGGCCTTACTAATTCAGTAAGTCAAGAAAAGAAGACAAAAGGTGTACAGATTGGGAAGGAAGACATAAAAATGTCTTTGTTCACAAATTGCGTGATCATCCATGTAGAAAATCTGAACGCATCTGTAAAAAAATCTCCTGGAACTAAGAAGTGATTATAGTAAGGTTTCAGGATACAAGATTCATATAACAAAAGTCAGTTGATTTCCTGTATAACAGCAATGAGAAAGTGGAATTAGAAATTTAAAACACAATGCATTTCCATCAGCACCCAGACAAAAAGAAAAACTTAGGTATAAGTCTAACAAATTATGTACAAGATCTATATAAGGAAAACCACAAAACCTGATGAGCAAAATCAAATAAATGAATGGAGAGATATTCCGTGTTCATGGATAGGAAGACGCAATATTGTCAAGATGTCAGTTCTTCCCAACTTGATGGGTAGATTCAATTCAATCTCAGTCTAAACCTGAGTAGGTTATTTGGTGGATATTGACAAACTGATTCTGAAGTTTATATGGAGAGGCAAAAGACCAGAATAGCCAACACATGTTGAAGGAGAACAAAGTTGACACTACCCGAATTCAAGACTTAGCATAAAGCTATTGTAATCAAAACAGTGTGGTATTGGTGAAAAAACAGACAAATTGATCAGTGGAACAGAATAGAAAGCCCAGAAATAGACCTCATAAATATAATCAATTGATCTTTGACAAAGGTGCAAAGGCAACATAATGAAGCAAAGATAGTCTCTTCACTAAATGGTGCTGGAACAACTGGACATCCATATGCAAAAAAATGAATCAAGACACACACCTTACACACTTCACAAAATTTAACTCAAAATTTAACTGTAAAATGCAAACTATAAAACTCCTAAAGATTACATGGAAAAAACCTTGATAATCTTGCTTTTTAGACACAACACCAAAGACATGATCCATGAAAGAAATAATAGATAAGTTAGACTTCATTAAAATTGAAAACTTTTGCTCTTTGAAAGACAATATCAAGAGAATTTAAAAACAAGCTACAGACTGGAAGAAAATATTTGCCAGAGACATGGCTGATAAAGGACTGCTTTCCAAAATAGTCAAAGAACTCTTAAACACTCAACAGTAAGAAACCAAACAATGCAATTTTAAAAATGAGCTAAAGACAATAGACCAAAATAGACATACAGATGACAAACAGCCTATGAAAAGATGCCCCACATCATATGTCACCTGGGAAATGCAAATTAAAATAACAATGAGATACCACTACACACCTACCAGAAAGGCCAAAACCTGGCACACTGACAACACCAAATGCTGGCAAGGACGTGGAACAACAGGAACTCTCATACATTGCTAGGAGGAATGCAAAATGGTAGAGCCATTTTGGAAGACATTTTGATAATTTCTTACCAAACTAAACATACTCTTACCACAGAATCCAGCAATCACACTCCTCGGTGTTTACCCAAAAGTGCTAAAATCTTATGTCCACACAAAATCCTGCACATGGATGTTTATAGCAGCTGTATTCATAATTGCCAAAACTTGGAAGCAACCAACCTGTTCTTCGGTAGGTGAACGGGTAAATAAACTATGGTATATCCAGATAATGGAATAGTGTACAGCACTGAAAAGAATTGAGCTATCAAGCCATGACAAGACACAGAGGAACCGCCTGTTTCTACGTGAAAGAAGCCAATCTGAAAGGCTCCATACTGTGCGATTCAAACTGTATGACATCCTGGAGAAAGCAAAACTGTAGAGGCAATAAAAAGATCAGTGGTTGTTTGGCGCTGGGGTTGGTGAGAGAAGAGTAGGGAGACCAGAGAATTTTTAGGGTAGTGAAAATACTCTGAATGATATTATAATAATGGATTTATGTCATCATACTTTTTTCTAAACCCATAGAATGCACACCACCAAGAGTGAACTCTAAGGTAAGCTATGGACTTTGAGTGATTATGATGTGTCAATGTAGATTCATCCTTGGTAAAAAGAAAAAAAAAGAAAAATACCATTCTGGAGAGTGATGTTGATAATGAAGGAGGCTATACATATGTAGAAGTAGAAGGTATATGGAAAAGCTGTGTACTTTCAATTTTCTTATAAATCTAAAACTGCTCTTAAATCACAAAGTCTTAAAAAATAAATAATAAAATGATTAGATAGCTAGGTAGCTAGGTAAAATTACAGATATGTGTGTATGTATATTATATATATAGAATTATATATTTAGTTAACTAAAACATAAATTGTAATATATTTTAATCACTTTTTAAAGAAAACAATTTTCTCTTTTTCTTCCAGTTTTATTGAGATCTAATTGACTTATAGCACTATAAGTTTGTGTCCACCATAATGATTTTACTTACATACATCATGAAATGATGACCATGATAAGTTCAGTGACTATCCATCATCTCCTATCAATACAAAATTAAAGGAAAAAAATGTTTCCTTGTGATGAGCACTCTTAAGATTTACTTTCTTAACAACTTCCATGTATAACGTACAGCTGTGTTAATTATATTTATCATGTTGTACATTACATCCCTATATTTGTCTTATAACTGGAAGTTTGTACTTTTTGACTACCTTCATCCAGTTCCCCGTCTCTCACCTCCTGCCTTTAGTAATCACAAATCTGATCTCTTTTTCTATGAGTTTGTTTTTGAAGTATAATTGACCTACAACACTATGTTAGTTCCTGGTACGCACCATAGTGATTTGGTATTTCCATATTCAAAATGATCATCATGATAAATCTAGTTTAATTGCTTTTAATAACATAGTAATATGTGGCAATATGTAAAAGGAAATATGTCTATTGATATGAATTATGCTTGAATAATTGTAATTTATATAATAATTTATAGTTTAGAATAAATGATAGAATATATCTGTAAATTCTCTAAAAGTTTAGTTTTCCGAAAATGATGTGCATAATGGATTACATTTGACAGTTCTTACTGTCAACTTTGTTGTGATACTAGCTCCACTGCTTTTGTAATGTTTTCAATGAATTTACCTATGGCTCAGTTGGATAAGAAAAAAAAGAAATTCTTCCTATTTAAATTCAGTCCCTTATTTCCAGTGCTCCAGGGAGAGGGAGGGAGGTGCAAGCCCAAGAGAAAAAGGGAGTGTGTAATTTAGTGTAAGATCATGTATTCCTTTAATATGAGAAATACAGTGATTTAGCCTCAGCATCACGTTGATTTCATGGAGAGTTAGGTTGGGGATCATTATTTGGAAACTTTTGAACTGTTTCTTAAATGGGCTCTGGCAGTTTCTCTCTTTACAGCATTTACCCAGGTCTAAGCTGCTATTGTTTCTGGTCTTCAACAACCACTAGCCTGTGTCACCTTATACATTCTTGTCCCCAACTCCCCTTACCCAGTTTCTACGCAGTCACCAGAGTGATTTTTAAAATTAAATCTGATCTGTGACTCTCCTACTTTCAACTCTGCATTGAGTTTCTTTTACCTTAACACGAAAGCCTAGCTCCTAACCACGGCTTCTGGTTTTCCAGGCATATCAGCATCCTTTCTGTTCCAGGAACAGAGTTATCTTCCAGATTCAGGATCTGAGATGTGCTGATTGGAATGCTTGCCTTTTTCCATGGATGATTCTTTCCCATACTTTAGGCTTCAGTTTAAATTATCCCTGCTAAGATAGGCTTTCCCTGAAGGCCCTTCTAAGCAACCCTGCCACCCCAAAGTTCCTCCACCTGGAAGTGCAGAGGTTAAGAGCACAGACTCAGCCTCCGGCAGCTCAGGTTACAATCCAAAACCACCATTTTAAGGTTTTATGATGTCAAGAGATTCCTTAATCCTTGAGGACGTCCTTCAGCTTCCTCATCTGAAAGATAGGGATAATAACATTAGGGATAACTTATTTGATAATTTGGGGTTTTGAATATGTGTCATGGCCTCGGTGCATGAGGGCAGTGCTTGGCACATAGAAACCCCTACTGTGATTTCTATTATAATAGAAATTGTGTGATTATAGTGATTACTATGCTACACTGTTATTATAACATAAAAAAGAATGTTTAATACATTTTGTTTGCTTATTTTTTAATTCCCTCTTTTATAATAACAATGTCACGGCAGGGACCATATCTTCTTTTCTCTACCACTATTTCCCCAGTCATTCCTGGCACATAGGAGAACCTCAGCCAATATTTTACTGAAGATCTGTGAATTGAGGTTTTCGTAAATGAAATCAAACCATATTGCTGAGGCACAACCTTTTTTTTTTTTTTTTTAAACAGCTAAAAGTGGAAGCAGTTCTCAAAAGCAATTCTGCCATGCCTACAGACATTAGTAAGACAAACTGATTCTCAAGCAGGCAGGAAAAGAGTGCATCCGCCTGTATGTGAGATCAGAGAGTCCTTTCAGGCAGGGCTGATTTCAGCTACTGTGCCCTGGCCCCGCTAACTCGGTTGTTAAATGCTAGCTGTTCGTGCTAGGTGGTATATAATTCCTGGCAGTTCCCAGAGTTCCTCTGACCTCCCTTAAAATCTGTAGGAGCTCTGAATGAGTAAGAAAGGGTTAAAAGCTGGCACGGAATACCACTAATTTCAACAGTGAGAGCTAATTTCTAATATCTGTTATGCTAACAAGTCCCCAATTTCACCACTGACAGCTCATTCTGATATAAATTTTTTTAAATAGCTGCTTAAACTGGGGATCTGCAAACTGCAGCCTGAGGGCCAGATCCAGCCTGCTGCTGGTTTCTCTATGGCCTATGAGCTAAGAATGATTTTTCATATTTGTAAATAGTTGGGAAAAAATCAGAAGAAGAATATATTCTGTGACATGTGAAAATGATGTAAAAGTCCAATTTCAGCATCTATAAACAAGGTGTTATTGGAACACATTGTTTATGTACCGTGTATCACAATTTGGCATTACTATGACTGAGATGAGTAGGGACAGAGACCTTGTGACCCAGAAATCCAAAAATATTTACTTGGTACCTTGGTTGCTGAACCAAACTTGGGTCCTCTCACCTGCACACACACCTGTACACAGTAAAGCCAGTTTACTGACGTGGGGTTGCAGTGAAGGAGAGTTCAGTGTTTATTGTAAGGTGCCAGACAAGGCATCTGGGGCAGCTAATGCTCAAAAACCCTGAACTCCCTGATGGGTTTCAGGAAAGCTTTTTTTTTTTAATTTTCTTTTTTGATGTCGACCATTTACAAAGTCTTCACTGAATTTTTGTTACAATATTGCTTCTGTTTTATGTTTTGGCTTTTTGGCCATGAGGCATGTGGGATCTTAGCTCCCCGACCAGGGATCGAACCCACGTCCCCTGCATTGGAAGGCGAAGTCTTAACCACTGGACCGCCAGGGAAGTCCCAGGGAAGCATTCTTAAAGGCCAGGTGAGGGAGGGTGGTTGCAGGGTGTGTGATCAGCTTGTGCACAATTCTCTGCTTGATGGTGAGGTAACAGGGCAGTGTCACCCGGGTTAACGTTATCAGTCCTCAGGCTCCAGTAAGTCTGGGGGCTACATGCTCATGGTCAGCAAGTAGTTAATTTCTTCCATTTAGTGGTGGTTTTAGCATCTGCAAAATAGCTCAGGCCATGTGCATGAGATACTGTTATCTAGGTACTTCAGAAAAGAGCTAAAGATTCTGTGACTGCCATATGGCTGATTTACTGTTTAAATTCTTACCAGTTCTCCTGGTCCAGTTGTTACTTTTGTTACTACCTGTTAGCATGCTTTGGATCATTAATTCTTCAGCCAGGCTTTTGTGACTCAGGGGAGGCCTGGGAGACTACAGCTTTTCTATAAACAAGAGGTAGGCAGGGAGGATGGGGGGAGGGGTCTGTCCCGGGAAGGCCCCATAGGGTCCTGCTTGGTCACACCTTTACAGAAAGAGTTTGTTGATCCTGGCTTAAACTAACACAGGGGCAATATCGTGCTATCTGTGCTCAGTATTTTAAAGCAAATTATAGATATTTGTAAAAAGTGTAAAACTACTTATAATAAATGTGGCTAGTGTTTAAATAGCTCAGGCAATACAGGTGTGAACTAAGACTGTCACCTGCCATATCAGTAAACAAAGGATGTTGCAGCCATCAGCCAGTAGATCTGCCCTGGGACGGTGCACCCTGAGGAAACTCAGGATGAGAAAATGGAGGATACTGGCCCCAGAAAGCTGAGGTGCATATAAAAGGAATGATTTCAGTGAGCCCAGATTTTGCATTATCCCATACACAGAAAAACGCTAAATTCCTTAACTTGAGATGTCTGGTTTTCTTTAATTAACAGTCATCTTTTGGTGTTCTGACCACCTGGTCTTTGTTACAAAAACTCTTATGTATCCTGGCTCCAACCCCCTTGCATCTTCAGAGCCATCTCCCAGTTATCTGAGATGCTGGGTCCCAGGCTTAAGTCCTCAGGTTTGTCCACCGAATAAAACATAACTCTCAACTTTTAGGTTGTGTGATCAGCTCTTGCACAATTCTCTGATCGGTTGATGGTGAGGTAACAGGGAAGTGTTCACCGGGGTGAACATTGAGCCACAGGTACTGTGAACTCTTTTGGAAGACTGTTTAGTGACACTGGACAATGCTCATTAAGTATTAAATGTTTAAAATACATATATATTGAGATCACAATTTTAATATTAACATATGTACATTTATAATGAAAAAGAAAGCGGGCATATTAAGGGATTATGGATTTTACTTTTCTGTATTTTTTGCCTAAATAAACCTGTATTTATTGTACATGAGCCTCATCAGCTTTAAAATAACAAGACTCCATAATAATGTAAAATGTCAAACTCATGCCAAAGCAAAGAAAAAGGAAGTGTGCATAGTCTTTTTTTTACAAATGAAGTAAACATGAATGTGGCATCATTAGGGAATAAAAATATTTCATTTATTCACAAGAGATAGGAAAGCATTGTTATAAGATATAAGCAGGAAAACACCTCTGAATTGCTTGTTATTTGTCCATCGTATTATAAAAGAGGAAGGAGAGATGGTGGGTGCTCTCTCTGTAGTTCTTAATGATTCTCTAGAGAATAATTCTACTCTAGAGCTTTAGTGGGGTCAGAAACTCTAAACCAATGCACAAAACACAGAGCTGTCAAGACAAAATATCTTTTCCCCTCACTGCTTGCCAGGAGCAATGGCTTGGATAGATTATGATAGGGTATTAATTTCCTCTAAAACCGGTTGCTAGACTTTGTCCTGAACAATAAGGGATGTGACAGGATGTGACAGGATCAGCATTTTTAATAATGTACTATTTAAACCCACTTCCTCCTTTGTGTGATGTCTCTTCTTCCAGGCTGCCTCTTCCTGATCTGACCTTTTGTGATTGTAACTTTCTATAGTCCTTGATTGAAGCTAGCGATTTTCTCTATCAGCTTCCTCTTTACTCAACCCCATGTAACACATTTCCATTTCTTCTAACTGTACCACAGCCCAGCAATATTTGTTTAAGGCCGTACCTCTGTTGGTAACATCTTTCAAAATAACCTGCTGTATATAATATTTTTTGGATGGCAACTCTACTGTAAATATTTAAGATGACAAGCAAAGTTGTGAGATTCTTAGTCCTGTTGTATATGTTGTTTCCATTGGCCTTAAAAATCTCCCAAACGTGCTCATTTTCCTATTTAGCAAATTCTGATTTGGTGTTTACTGCTTGAAAAGCAGTATTCAAGATACTGTTGAACAGAGAGAAGGGGAGAGGAGAAAGGTATATAAAATTAGCAAGTGTGATCCTTATTGGAGTCTCTTATATTCCCTATTAGATATACAGTCAGTTCTCATTGTTTGCAAATTTTGTATTTGTGAAATTTGCCTACTTGCTAACATTTATCCATAACCCCCAAATCAATATTGGTGTTTCTTTTGCAGTCATTCACAAGACTTGCACAGGGTGGGAAAAACTTTTAGTCACCTGGCATGCACTTTCAGAACTGAGGTCAAACGAGGTGACACGCTACCTTTTTTTCCCCAGCTCTCATACTATAAACAAGTGTCCTTTTTGCAGTCTACTTAGTGCCCTTGTTTCAACTTCTGTGCTTGTTTTGTATTTATTTTGCTGTTTCAAATGGGTCCCAGGCATAGTGCTATGTGCTGTCTAGTGTTCCTAAGTGCGAGAAAGCTGTTATGTGCCTCATAGAGAAAATACATATATTAGGTAAACTTCATTCAGGCATGAGTTATAGTGCTGTTGGCCATGAGTTCAAAGTTAATGAATCAACAATATATCCTGAATAAGGTGTCTTTAAACAGAAACTCACATAAAACAAGGTGATATATTGATAGGTTGTTGAAAATGTTGTGACCCAGAGCCTTGCAGGAACCTAACCCTTTATCTCCTCTATGAACAGTGGTTCCTTTATCACTAATGCAGTGTTCGCATTGACCTTGTAAAACATAAGAGAATCTACTGTATTATGTTTAGGTTGGTACCTACTTTTGGGGAAAATTCTTAGAATAATTATTGATGATAACAGTAGTTATTCATTCAACAAATAGTTACTGAGCATTTCTGTGTGCTAGGTGAACTGCAGTGATCGGAAGACGAACATTCCTGCCTTTGTTGTGCTTCCATCACAGTTAAGATTTTTTGATTTCTAAGAGCTGTGCCCATCACTTCATGTATATCACATAATCCCCTCAACAGTACCATGAAGTAGATATTTTTAATCCCATCTTAAAGAAAGCAAGCTGTAATTCAAATAAATAAGTTGCCCAAGATAAAACAGAGTATCTTCCAGGATTGAGTTTCAAACTCGAGATGACTTGATCTAAAATCTGTGCTCTTAAGTACTATGCTATTATGTCACCATTTATTTTTAAATTACCAAAAACAACATGCTGAGAATATAGTCATAGAAAATCCACATGACTACTGAATATTTGTTTCATATATTAAATGCTACAGAGTAGCATTTCTTCAGCTTCAGTAATTTAGATGACTATTACATCATGGTACTAATTTTGCTTTGTCTTTGGTAGATCTTTTTCATCTTGTTCTTTGGAAACTGGAGTTACCTTTTAAAACTGTTCTTGGTTTCTGGATTGTGAGTTTATGTGTAGCAATATGTGAAGATAGATAACCCAGACATTTTTAGGTTTAAACTTTGAAGAGGGATGGAGATTTTTTTCTAAAGTTTTGGGGCCACAGGAAGAAGAGATTTTTATCAACCATCTCATGGTTAAACTTCTAAAAATTTTTAATCTATGTCTGCATCATTTTCTAAATTTCACAGTGGCATTTATCGTCTCAGCGTCATTGTCTTTTCTGTCTCATATGCCTCCAGCCTCCTCTTGAGCTATTCCTCATCCTCAGGACCCTCCTCAGTCTTTATGTCCTCTTGTCAACATTTCTTGGCTACCCAGTAAGACAAAGTCCAGACACTGAGATTTTACCAAAGCTGTATCTGTGGCAGCAGGCTCATTATGCCTCTGGTTAGTTTCGTTTTAATACCTTGTTCTTTTTCCGATATTTTTCCAATTCAAGTTTTATATTTTTTAAGATGGCTTAGGATTCATATTTCCTTATTTTAAAAATAGGGTGTTTTTTTTGTTGTTATTATTTTGTTTGTTTTTTTTGTTTTTGTTTTGCTGGAGAGTTTAGAAAAAAGAGCAAAAGGGAGAAAATCGAAATCTCCAGCAATTATATGCTCAGTGTTTTCCAAGGTTAAAATTAAAAAATATATTGCAGCCATGTTTCCAAATTAAGTATTCATCTGCTAAAACACAAGGTTTTAATGATAGCATCATCATTCAAAAATATATTTGTGATGTTTTGAGATATTAGGTTGAGTAAACTTTTTTAAACTAAGGTTTCAATTGTATACTTTAAAATTATTAGCTACATAACCTTTAGATTTTAGAGAACCACTTCAAAGAAAATGTTAACATTTTGTATGGAAAAAGGCACTGAGCACATTTAAAAAATATAGTTGCATAATTGAGAACCAGAATATTTCTTTATTTTCTTTATACTTAAATTTTCCTTCAAAAACATAAAAAATTGTATTGAAGTTTGTATCTTTAAGATGAAAGTCACTTTTCAAAGCATTGATGTTTTTGTTGAGTACTTGTGTGTTTGGGGAACCTATAATTTTCGAAACTCACCCTGAATACCACATTCTGTAATCTATTAACCAAACATATCATTTCTGTCAAGACATTTACTTCATTCACATTCCTTTGTCTTTATCTTGTGGAGACTCCGTGTCTGATGGATTTTTTTAAAAAGCATCAAAACAATGCGGCTAAAAAAAAAAAAAAAAAAAAAAAACAATGCGGCTGTTGACATGGTCAGAATCATTATGTTTTGTTAACTAAAGGTTTACTTTTTCTTTTCAGTGTGTTTTCAGGTTAGTATGCTGCGATCCTCCTGTGTGGAGTTATTAATTTCATGTTAACCCATAGTAAACAGTAGTGTTTTATATCATAATTATAAATAGTCAGACTTATTATTTTGGAAACAGTATTTTGTTGAGAGTACAGATTTCTTAAGTCAGAGCTCCTGCAAACTTGAATGAGTAAGAGAGCTGTGGCGTCATTTGTGCATTTTCACTTTGTTTCACTTCTATAATTCTAAAAATGAAGCAGCATTTGAGGACCATGTGGTCTTCAACAAATACACTTTCTTATTCATTTGTAACATTGTTTGACAGATTTTTTTTAAATGTTTAGTTGTACATTTAAGCTGCTGTGCTGCTGAGTAAGGATTTGTCAACAGTTACATGATCTTGTGATATGCCAGTGGCCTGATACATTGGATTGCATTCTCTTCCAGCTCACTCCTGGCACTGACTTTATTTCCCCATCAAAGTGCAATTTTCTTTGACTTTGTCACTTTCAAGTCATTTTACAATTGTGGCAATTTGAAAATTGCCAAACTTGGAATGATTATCTTTTAAAACTTATACTCAGGTTATTCTTTCTCAAAGAGCAAGACAGATTTCTCCCTGATGTTTGACTGGTGCCACATATTCTTCACAATTTTATGTAGGAGGGAAGAAGAATGGTGATTCACTCATACTGTACATTTGCTATCCTGCCTGGAGGCCAGGGATTGTAATACTGCTGTGACAAAGTAATTTTTACTATATGACAGGATATACTGTTGGAAAGAGATGGTAGGATCCTCATATGAAGTTGGAGGAAATAAATTTCCTTACTTTAGCTTTCCAAGTAATTTGATGTAACTCATTCTTTATTTCTTTATGGTCACAAGCTTTTATAGCTACCCCTTGTCAAATGTCACAATATCACCATAATAAAATGTAGAAGTGGTCTTGCTGAATAACAGACCTATTAGACAATTTCTACAATTCAGTGATTATTAACTGTATGAAAATGTGGCACATTCTGTGTGAAAAAAATAGTATGTCTCAACATTTTCTACAGTGACATTCACAAATTGATTTATTTACTCAAAAGTTATGAAAGAGAGTGGAGTGTAATGCTGGTTTTAGGTTCTGCTAGTTATCTAGATGGTAGAAAAATTCTTTCATATATGTTTTATAATTATAATAAAATAAATCCTTAGTATAATATCATGTAATTTTAAGGCAACACAATTAATCCACAAATATATATGGAGAGAGAGATTTTCATTATCTCTTACCTTCAGACTACACATCATCATTTTTAAAAACCTACCATATTATTCGTCCTGTAATAAACCTTTAAAAGAGATATTGTCACCCCCATTTTACAGATTGGAAAACTGAGTACCAGGATTAAAATAAATAAGCATGTCAAAGATCTCCTAGGTAGTTAAATGCAGAGTCTCTCCTGAGTCCAAGCACAGTGTTCATTAGTCTTTGATTGGCGCTACAGCTGCTCTGCATTATATATTACAGATTATACTACTACATCAGCATTAGACTAGACAAAAATACAATATAATAAAACAGCACTATGGAGAATAGACACTATTGGGAGTAGTTTTGGCATAAATACTGTTGGATCAAGTCACCTTGGCAGTTCTTGTCAGCGCCTCTAGTTTTGTGGTCCCCACTGCCTCATTCATCAAAAGGGTGATGCCATCTGTGATTAGTAGGTGCAGAATGAAATTCTTTCCTGCTTATGTTCTACCCCCTCACTCTCAAAATTTGCTTCACTGTCTCAGATGGTTGTTAGAATTTTTCTGCCCCATCCCAGCTCCCTCTGCTGCAGCCGGTCTCCTCTGATGTGGGTGTTCTTCTGTGCTCTCTGTGCTGTAAAGTGTAGAGCTGTTCAGTACAAGCAGCCAGCCCCTTCTCACAGGATGTGGGTTCCTGAGTTCTAGGACTGTGTCTGCCTCTAGTCACTTGTTATTTCAGGCCTCAATTTTGTTACTTGGAGAACTGAGATACTTCAGTCTGAAAAGTACAGGGTTATTTTTGAGACAGATTTAGAGAACACATGCAAGAATTTTGAAAATTATAAAAATAATTTTCACAAAGTAGTCTAGTGTCTCTGAACCTGATTGCTGAAAATCCAAACATGATGTCAGTGGGAGACATTTGCTTATTTTCTATCACCGTTTTTAGAATCTTTTTTAAAAAATAATTTTTATTGGAGTATAGTTGATTTACAATGTTGTGTTACTTTCAGGTGTACAGCAAAGTGATTCGGTTATACATATACATATCCACTCTTTTTTATATTCTGTTCCCATATAGGTCATTACAGAGTATTGAGTAGAGTTCCCTGTGCTCTACAGTAGGCCCTTATTAGTTATCTATTTTATATATAGTAGTGTGTATATATCAATCCCAGTCTCCCAGTTTATCCCTTCCCCCCCAACCCCCTGGTAACCATAAGTTTGTTTTCTACATCTGTGACTCTATTTCTGTTTTGTAGATAAGTTCATTTGTACCCTTTTTTTAGATTCCACATATAAGCGATATCATATGATATTTCCTCAGCTCACTGTGGCATGGACAATTTTTGTTGGCCTTCTGAAAGTGTGTCGCTTATTGTTCATTTGTTCACCATTTATTCATTCGTTCTTTATCGAACCATCCCTGCATGCTGAGCACCCAGAAAATCGCTGGTACTGAGATGAATGACAGAACCTTGTTGAGTCTTAGATTTGCAAAGGCTTCTGTAATAAATGCCATGATGAAGGTACTAGGTACCCTATGGGAGCAGAGACAGAGGGTTTCTTACCTATCTTGGAAGATTTGGGTAAAATTTCCCACAAAGATGAATAAGTGTGAATAACCAGCAGTGGAGTAAGACCCAGCATCCTTACAGTGGCTCCCAAATCACAGCACAATCTGCTTCGCCATGGTTTTTTGTTTTGTTTTGTGTTGTTTTGTTTGGCCAAGCTGCACTGCATGTGGGATCTTAGTTCCTGAGCAGGGAATCGAACCTGTGCCCCCTGCAGTGGAAGCTCAGAGTCTTAACCCCTGGACCATTCGGGAAGTCCTACTATGGCTTTTCTGATTTTATTCTCACGGTCACCCCAGCAACTGTGAGGCAGTCAGCCTCACAGGTCTCCCTGCCATCCCCAAATCCACCAGGCACATTCCCTCTGCAGGGCCTTTACCCTGTCCTTTCCTCTGCCTGAATCTTTTTCCCCAGATGTCCACGCAGCTGCTCACCTACTCACCTTCTTCACATCTTTGATCGAATGCCACTTTCTCAAGGTCTTCCCTGCCTGCCATACTTAAAGTGACACTTCTGCTAATCCTGCATTAGTGTTCTTCATAGGAGTTTTTAACTTCCAGCATACTATATAAAATATTCATCAATTTTTTAAATTGTCTCTCTCCAGTGGAATATGTGTTCTATGAGGGCTGGGGTTTCCCCTGCCTGTTCTGTTAAGTGTAATGCATTTTTAGCTCTTAGAATAGGGCCCTGCAAGTATTACCAGTGCGTGAGCCAAGCACTGTATGGAAAGCTTTCCATGCGTTATCTCCTTTGATCCTTACAGCTAAGCTCTGAGTTAGGTCCGATTAGGTCCTTCCTATTACAGCAGAAACCACAGCTTCAAGAGGTATAGCAGCTTCCCCAGGCCTGTGCTAGTGAGGGATCGAAGCAGGTTTTGAATCCTGGTAGATGCTGCTAGAGCCCACACGCTGAATCTTTACCCTTGAGTCTAGACAGGAAAGAGAACACCATGTATCGGGGGCACTGGGAATAGTTACAGTGATCAGTGTGATGGCTGTGGGTCAGGAGTGCCAGAAATGGAGGCAGTGAGGAGGCCAGCAGGAGGCCGTGATGGAGGCTGTCTGCTGGCTTCGTGGTGCAGTTCGTTTTCTATACATGACAGTTATTGTAGGATGCTGAGCAGGGGGTGATGTGATCAGACTTGGGTTTCAGGAAGAACATTCCAGCTAAAGTATGAATAAATTGGAAAGAATCAGTGTTCTGTTTGGGAAGCCAGTTAGGGGGTTATCAGAGTAGCCCAGGCAAAAAATGGACAAAGAATTGTGAATGGCAGTGGAAATAGAGAGAGAGGGTGAATTCAAAAGACTTTTGAAGGCAAAATGGACTGAATTTTAGTAAAAGTAGATACACAGAGCATGTGAGAGAGAGTCTTGGGTTACACATTTCTTGGAGGGATGGGAGATGAAAGTTTCCATTTTCTTACCTTCTTGACTATGTTTTCTACTTTCCTCTATATTAAAAATATATTACTCTATAGTTTATATAATGATTATAATATACTATTATACAGTATTAACTATTATATATGACTTCCACCAACAAACCATGTTGTGAGATTTTTTAATGAGAATTTTATCAATTTTTTAAAAAAAGTTTTTGGTGAGATTTTTTTTTAACGTGCTAACATTTAGGGATGTATCACCCTCACACATTCAGCAGCAAGAGCTGTTTCATGAGGGGTCAGGGATACTAGCTCTGGTAACCCCTGTCGGGAGCTCACAGATGCTCCTGCGAGAGCCCTTTGAATATGGCAAAAATAAAAAAATAAGTATAGTTTATTCATTAGTAATAGTATTATCCTTGTGATGATGATGATGTAATCTAATAGCACATCCTCCCCCCTCCACCCCCCCCCCCCCGTCAACTAACAGCTCACCTCCAAAAGGTTGCTTCCCTAACTGCCTGGAAAAGAAGGTTTACTGAATACAAAGGTGGGCTGCTGCTGACTATAACCGATGCAGCGGTCTGCTGTTGGCGGGTTCTTCTGCCATGCCTGGCAAAGTTATCCACGGTCTCTTTATCCCTTTATCTTTTGTACTACAGCAGAATTTTCCAAAGTACAGTGTTTCCTATGAGTTTTCTTTTTTTAATTTGTTAAGCTTGTATTTATAATATATGTGAATGTTAAGGGGACTTCTTTTTAGGGATTGTGAGGGGTTAATGATAACCACTTCCGATCTTCATCGCCTCTTCTCTGCACTAGGGAAAATAACTCCCATGTAGGTGTGGTGTGTAGGAATTACATGAGATAATGTTTGTAGAGTTTCTCGGAACAGAGATCAATAAAATTACAAGTGTTCGTCAAATGGCAGTTAGGAGTAATAAGATTGGTATTATCATTAAAATGATTATTGCATTATTTATTGATTTAACTTAACCTAGAAAAACCTTCCAGTGTTTACATGCAAAGCTTGCTATCTTGAGTGTCTTTATTAATAAGTAAAAGGTTGAGTTTAAGAAAATAATTTTGTTTGGTAAAGTAAGTTGTAGTTAGAAGAAATTGCTTTATTTAAATTAATTCTTACACCTAAATCCCCAAATCTCTCTTGAAGCAACTGGTAGGTCATGTAATACTAGTCTGATTGTTTACATAAACTTGAGTACAACCTGGCACTTGAATAACCAGAAAACTCAAAGTTTTTGTAAGAAATTCATGAAAGATGAGATTGTGAACTGTCCCTGTGTTTATTATGATGGCTGCCATTTTAAATTCATTTTTAAAGAGATTGAACCAGTTTTGGCAGAACATGCATTCTTCGGGTCACTTTGGTCCTCATGACTCCCTTAGTTTTTATGATCATCAACTTCACACATACACTTCACCTGCTGCCCCTCTTTTGAATGTGTGACCTTAGATCTAGTGAAGAAAAATGTCTTAGCGGTCAGCATCGTCTTGATATTCCTGAATGCTATCTGGGTTTTGTAATCATCTACTTTTCTGAAAGTAACAATCCACTTATGCTGAACTACATGGAATTGCTGATACTAGACTGTTTTAGACCCATAAAATGGCACTTCTATTTGGTTCTATCACTAATAAGACGAAGGTAATAAGCTGCAAAGCTTCAGTCTAATGCTAGTTTCATGAGGGTAACAAGTAGGTGATTATTTAACAGAGAAGAGGAAAGACAGTGGATCCTACTTGTTTGACTATAATAGTAGGAAGGATTCTAAGGAAGGAAGGTCAAGGAGTTTCAGAAATGGGGAAACTCTTCTTGTCCTTAAAGCACTTAAGTAAGGAGATGATTCACATACACCTCTTGAGACGTACAGGTGAGATTCCTCACCAAAGTGTTTGTCCAAGCACATAGTAATCACAGGAGTATTCAGTGGATCACATGAGAGTACTATAGTAACGAAGTACCGCAGGTACCGTATACTCTGCAACATCAAACCTTTTGATCACCCACCTTGATGTGCTTTTACTGAATATTATAATAAGCCTAATGTGTTCTTCCTTCTTTTTAGTCTTTGTGAAGTTTTTGGTTCTTTACTAGGGGTTCTCCTCCAATCTTCTGTTCTTTTGTAGCAAAATCAAAAACTGTCAACATGTAAAAAAGTTGTTAATATAAGTAAACATAACTGGTTTTAAAAGCCATGTTGACATTTATAATTAGAAAGGAAGGAACTTCCGGGGCTGGGGGTGGGAGGAATACTCCTATCTGTCTAAGAAGTAAAGTTCTGTTGGCATCAAGCACAGACTGTAAGATCACAGCTTCTCTCTGAAAGCGAAATTGCCACAAAAAGCCTATCATCATCCCCTGGGATATACTCAATAGTGTGTTGAACACTGGTCAACATGAAAATCAGACAGACACACAAAGGCAGGATTTTTTTTCCCCAGATGTGGCACACCTGCAGAAACCTTTTAAAAATGTGTCACTGTCGTCCGGGAAATCATGCGACCTTAGCACTTTTACCGTCATAACGCTTTAGAACTGTTCGGAGCTCAGTTTATTTCCTCCAAACCCTTCATGTTACACATGAGGAAGTGGGGACTTGGGCAGGGCACAGTGATTTGGAGCTTTGACCTGGAGGCTGTCACTCAGTCATCATGATGGAAATACACTGTCATCCTGACTGGAGCTTTGTATGTTGTTTCTCCATGGGGTTTCAGCAGAGATTTCTAGTTTGCCCTGTGTGATTTCAAGTGGCATTTTAAAGGCGCGAGATTGGAAACTCACTACGTCTGATCAGGGTGATCTGTCCCTTGGACCATTTTAGCCATGGCATTTCCACTTCCCAGAGCGTATTTGCCTTCACTTAAAAGTCTAAGAAGATATGCATTCCTTTTCTCTTTGAGCACTTTATAAAGAGCAGTCTTGTAGAAAAGAAACAAAGGATGCTAATTATCAGCAGAGTACCATGTAAATGCACAGGAGGCTTTCAGCAATTATGGGATCATTAAGTTAGGTTGTCTATGAACCATTAAAAAAGATAAATACGGGTTTTGGGGGGAAAATCATCGTCTTTATACTGGATTATGAGTATCCTACTGGTAATTTTATCATAGATTATAAATCAAGGTTTAAATATGTGAGTTAGGAGAAAGTAAATGTTAGAAGCAAATGAAACTTGCTCACTTTCTACTGCTGTTTAACACGTAGTTTGTGCAATGCTGAGAATACTTTAAATTGTTGCAGTGAAATTTTTATCACCTCTGACATGGAAACCTCTGACATTTATCATTCTGACATGGAAGCTTAATATTCTGGTTAATGCACTGCATTTAAAAGAATATTTAAATGTCTTGAGTCTCCACTATGTGTCTGTGAATTTCTACGTGATGTACAGAGGAGGGTAAGTAAGATATGTCAGAAACTAGTCAGGTAACTGATAAGAACATGATTAGTAGCAGTGCAAACTGAACCTTAAGAAAATACAGGTGAATTTATAAATCGATGCATGATTGATTGGCAGATATATGATGGGGAAAAATGGGATTTAAATTATGTTGTGGTGATACCTGTTCTATTCTGAGAAAATTAATAATTATCTGTATCACATTTTCCACTTTTAGTTTGTAAATTTTAATTCTCCCTTTCTTTTCCTCCTCATTCATATGTGTTTATTTCTGTGATATTTGTTTTGTTGCTGTTGTCGAATCCTATTCTGATCAGCAGACTACGTGCCAACATATTTAGGTTCTTGGTCTGATTATTTGTTGCCTTTCTCTCCAAGACTAAGGACCCTTAGTATTACCTGCACTGAATCATTGAACACCTACAATATACCAGGAACTGGGAATGAGACAGTATGTGTCTCCTTCTACTGTTCACCTTCCATTTATCGTGAAATGTGTTTGGATATACATTGCACCAAGTTTGTTGACCTTTATAAATATAGCAGATTAGTAAGAAGGAAAATAAAGGTGGACCCTTATTTTTCTCCTCCAGATTTACTCAAGGAAATGTCCTTCCCGTATACATTCAGTGGAATCCTTTGCTTTTGAACACATTCACCATCTACACATGCTCACATTTTATGAGTGTATCCAGATGTCACTGGTATAACGTGCAAATGGTCCTGAGTAAATTGTGTTTGGATCATCTATGGAATATTGTGTGTTAGGGCGCAAGGGCAGTCTTCAACACCTGGCCCTATCTTGTCATCCTGCTTCCATCTGTTGGTTGCCAGTAAATATTGAAACCACCAGCCCAGGAGAAGTGCCCTGGGCTTCAGGTACAGAGAATCACTTTAATACAAAGATCTGCTTATCTCAGAAGAGGATGTAAGGCTGCCATACGTTAAACCACGGCGCTGCCTCTGCATGTCTTCTCCCTAAAAGCCAGAGAGAATTCAGATGCTACATGACTTTGTGCTGTGATTCAATGGCGGGGAGCTACAGAGAGGCCAGTGTGCTGTTCACAGGTGCCCAGGGGGAGAACATGCAGCGCATTTACCTGCACAGAAGGACAGCAAGCTGTTGCAGTCATTTCTATGTAGACAGCTTGTCTGTTTCCTGCTATATGGTGATAATTACTTCAAAAGGTGGCCAGGAGAAGGCTGCTGAGAAAAAGTAACCCTTTCCTGACACGTCAGGAGATTCTCATAACAGGTAATTAGTAAACTTGCAGGTAGCTGGCAAGATCTGCCTGTCTGAGGGGTGTAAGCCGATTTTTTAAAGGAATTTTGCATAAACTTGTAACACGTATCCTGGAATGGTCAGTGGTAATTACCTTGTGATAAATGACTTTATAATTAAGATTACTGTGTAGTAATAAAAAGTGTTGGCTTGTACAAATAAATGAGTCTTTATACTTTTCTGTTGCATTTCTCCTCCCTTCATTAACTTACCCTGTTGGAAAGGCAAGGAGAATGGTTTGTTTACTCAGGAACCAAGATTGCTGAGAGTCCTTTAGGTAGTACACAGTAGAGGCACTGTGGAATAGGTAGCAAGATCAGGTTTGCTAAAGAAACCAAACCAATACTGTATGATATCACTCAACTGTGGAATTTAAAAAAGCCCCGTGCATAGCAACAGAGACTAGAATGAGGGTTACCAGGGGCTGGGGTGGGAGTGAGGAGTAATGCAAGATGTAGGTCAGTGAGTACTAACTTCCAACTATAAGATGAATATATTCTGGGGATCTAATGTACAAACATCGTGACCATAGCTAATAACACTGTACCAGAAAGATGTTAAGAGAGTAGATCTTAAATGCTGTCACCACCAAAAAAGAAATGGTACACATATTCCTTGATTTACAATGGGGCTACATCTCAATAAACCCGCTGTAAGTTGAAAATATCCTAAGTTGAAAATACATTTAATACACCTAACCTACAGAACATCATAGCTTAGCCTATTCTGCCTTAAAGTGTGGTCAGAACGCTTACGTTAACCTACAGTGGGAAAACATCATCTAACACAAAGCCTATTTTATAATAAAGTGTTGAATGTATCATGTAATTTGTTGAATTCTGTACTGAAAATGAAAAGCAGAATGGTTGTCTGGGTACAGAATGGTCGTAGGTGTGTTGATTGTTGACCCTCGTGATCGCACGACTGGCTGGGAGCTGAGGCTCGCTGCCACTGCCACGAGAGAGTATCCACCACGTGTTGGTAGCCCTGGAAAAGATCAAAATTCTGAATTCAACGTATGCTTTTCACAGGATGCATATCCCTTTCACACCATCGTAAGGTCAAAAAATCGTAAGTTAAGCCATCATAAGTCAGGGATCCTCTGTAGTTATGTGATGTGATGCAGATAGCTAACACTCTGGTGGTAATCCTTTTGCAGTACACGACTGTATCAAATAAACACAGACCCCCTGAAACTTATGCATTGTTGTAAGTCAATTATATCTCAGTAAAGCCAGGGACGGGAAAAAGCCAAACTCAGAAAGAAAAAGGTAATCTGAAAAGGCAGGACTCATATATCAGTGCAGACACATGCTTTTGACTTTAAAAAAGTAAAGTTTTTATTACGTTCCAAAGTCTTTAATTTGGGATCACTTAGATTCGTTCATTTGAATATTTCTTGAGTGTCAGCTGTGAACATGGTTCTGTTCTTATTTTACTTCATCTCCAGACTCCATGCTATAGTGTTGAAGCCTCCATCCTTCTTGAAATACTCTTTTGGCTGCTAAGTACAAAATATTCTTCTTCTCTGGGTTTACCCTCTGGCTGTTCCTTTCATTTCCTTTGCCACCTTATTCTTCCCGTCTTTTTTTGGTTTTTTTTGCAGTATAGCTGATTTACAATGTTGTGTTAATTTCTGCTGTGCAGCAAAGCGATTCAGTTGTACATACACATTATAATATATGTATAATATATGTATAATATATGTATAATATATGTATAATATATGTATAATATATGTGTAATATATGTGTAATATATGTGTAATATATGTGTAATATATGTGTAACATATGTGTAACATATGTATAACATATGTATAACATATGTATAACATATGTATAACATATGTGTAATATATGTGTAATATATGTATAATATATGTATAATATATGTATAATATATGTGTAATATATGTGTAATATATGTGTAACATATGTGTAACACATGTATAACATATGTATAACATATGTATAACATATGTGTAATATATGTGTAATATATGTATAATATATGTATAATATATGTGTAATATATGTATAATATATGTATTATGTATAATATATGTATAATATATGTATAATATATGTATAATATATGTATTATGTATAATATATGTATAATATATGTGTAATATATGTGTAATATATGTATAATATATGTATAATATATGTATAATATATGTATATATATGTATAATATATGTATAATATATGTATAATATATATATATTTTAAAAATTCTTTTTTTCATTATGGTTTATCACAGGATATTGAATAGAGTTCCCTGTGCTATACAGTAGGACCTTGTTGTTTATCCATTCTATATATAATAGTTTGCATCTGCTGACCCCAAACTCCCACTCCATCCCTTCCCCACCCCCTCTTCCCCTTGGCAACCACAAGTCTGTTCTCCATGTCTGTGAATCTGTTTCTGTTTCATAGATCGATTCATTTGTGTTAGGTTTCGTGTTCCACATATAAGTGATGTCATATGATATTTGTCTTTCTCTGACTTATTTCACTTAGTATGAGAATCATCTCTAGGTCCATCCATGTTGCTGCAAATGACATTATTTCATTCTTTTTTATGGCTGAGTAGTATTCCACTGTATATATGTACCACATCTTCTTTGTCCATTCATCTGTCAATGGATATGTAGGTTGCTTCCATGTCTTGGCTATAGTGAGTAGTGCTGGTATGAACAGAGGGTTGCAGGTATCTTTTTGAATTGTAGTTTTGTCTGGATATATGCCCAGGAGTAGGATTGCTGGATCATATGGTAACTCTGTTTTTAATTTTTTGAGGACCCTCCATACTGTTTTACATAGTGGCTGCACCAACTTAGATTCCCACCAACAGTGTAAGTTCCTTCCCACCTTTTAAATGTGGAATAGAATTCCACGAGGCTCTGCTGGAGCCTTTCTGTGCATCTCATCCTGGTCTTCCTAGATGAGCTCATTCATGTCCATCACTGACATCTGTAATTAATAACAGCCCCACCTTCCCTACTTCCTCTAAATCTCCACTTCACTGCTTCAGAGGCACCTCAAACTCAAAACATCCAAACTGAATGTGTGTTTTTTCTCTCCAAAAGCTGGTCTTCCTGGAGCCTTCCCTTTGTTGGTGAATGGTATCTCTACCTGCCCAGTTGCAAAAACTAAAACCATAGGAGTCATTCTTGGAACCTTCTCTTCCCATGTTCCCCCCGATGGCTGATTACAAACAAGCCCCTTGGGCTTTGCTTCACGACATTTCTTGAATATGCTCATACTTTTCACCTCTACAGCCACACCTGTCTGTGCCATCATTTCTGTTCTGTCCTCCTGGAGCAATTCCCCCTTTGTCTGCCCCACATCTACTGTTGCTCTCCTATTTGTTTTCCTAGTAGGAGCTTCAGTTTTTTGTTTGTGTGAAGTACATTTTGTGCACATTTTAACTTAGTACTTCTCTGCTTAAAACCTTTCTAGGGCTTCCCATTGTTCTAAGGCAGGGTTTCTTAGCCTCAGCACTGTTGACATTCAGGCCAGACAACTCTTTGCTGTGGTGTTGTCCCCTGTATTGTATGATTTAGCATCATCCCTGGTCTCTACCCACTAGATGTCAGTAGCACCCCCATCCTCACAGTTACAACAGCCATGAATATTACCTTATGTGGCAGAAGAAATTTTACAGGTGTGATTCAGTTAAAGATCTTGAGAGATTGTCCTGGATTATCTGGATTTTTCACAAACCATCCTTATAAGAGGGAGGCAGAAGGGGGGATTTGACTACAGAAGAAGGCAATAGGTTGATGGAAGGAAGAGGTGACATTGCTGGCTTTAAATACAGAGGAAGGGGCCATGGGCCAAGGAATGAAGGCAACCTTCAGAAACAAGAGAAGGCAGTTAAATAAAGTCTCCCCTAGAACCTCTGGAAGGAAACAGCCCTGCTGATACTTTGACATTACCTTAGTGAAACTGATTTTTCACTAAGTGAAACTGAATTAAGACCTCCAGAACCTATAGTGCGTTAAGCCACTAAGTCTGTGGTAACTTATTACAGCAGCAATAGCAACTAATACATCAAGGCAAAGTTCTAGTGGTGAGAGAATCTATGGAGAGAAGATAGTTTTTGGCATCAAAGACTTTATAATCTAAGTTTAAAAATACACATAATTATAGGATAAGATAAATGGGTTATAATTTAGGTACAAAGAATATGCTGTTCTGGTGCAAAGGAAAGATTGGCAATATCCTGTTAGAAAGATCAGGAGAGGCTTATTAGAACATTTGCAATTTGAGGGGGTCTAAAGGACACATGGTGTTTGGATGCACAGAGATAATGTGAGGAAAGTTCAGGCAGTAGAAACAGCTTGCAGGAGGGAAGGATGGAAATTATGAAATACATTGGGGAAAAAGGTCTAATTTATCTTGAGTGTAGAATGCCTTGAAATTAACTGAAATGAACTCAACAGCATGAGTTTGCTCAGTAAGGTAGGCTGGGACAGATGACAGAAGATCTTGACTGACAGCTATCCAGTTGGTCACATTGTTCGGTAGCCCATGAGAAATCACTGAAGTTTTTGACCAGGGCATGAGATGATAGAGCTCTGCTTTAGAAAGCAAGCCTTGGTGCATTGTATAACATGTGCTTGGTTAGAGAGAGACTGGAGACAGAAAAACAAAGTAGATGTCTTATCAGCCGAGGTTAGAGATAAATAGACCTTGACTAAGGGTGGTAACAGAGGGAATAAAAACCAAAGGAACATCTGGAGAGATATTTTGGAAGTGGGAGCCACAACAATGTAATGAAAGGTCAGAAGAACAAAAAAATTGATGTTGTCACCAAATAGGGATTTCCATCTGAGAAATGAGGGTGTCAGAGGAACGAGCTAGTTTGGGGTTATGATGGTGAGTACTGAATGAATTTGGCTCATGCATGGGACGTGCAGAAAGCGCAGCTCCTGTTCAGAGAGGCACGAGCTGGAGATCCTCCATCCAGAGAGTCAGTAAGTGAAACGCTGGAAGGTGGGTGAGATTGCCTAGAAGGTGGGGCCTGTGAAAAGGAGCAGCCATGAGGGTTTAGGGGAAATTACAGGATGCTTTAGGTTGCAAGAAACAGAAAAATCTCACCTTAGACTAGCTTAAACCACAAGATAGTGTGTTATTCCCCAAAACAGGGTATATAGAGATAGGTTGGATCTTAAGTCTTGCTGCTCCACTGTTCTTTCAGTCTTGCTGTCCTCTGCTCGTAGACTCAGTACTCAGGCAGGTGGGAAGCAGGCTGTAGTACACGTAGACATGACAATTTCCAGACAGAGAGGAGGCTAGCTCTTCCAAGGTCTCTTTCTTAGTAGCAAGACAGCATATCACAGAAGCATCACCCAACCCTCACATGTCTGCCTGCCAGTTTCAAACTGGTACATCCCTGAACCAGGCACTGTCAAAGTGACCGGGATGACCATGATTTGCTTGGTAGACGCTTCCTGATCTCCCCCCTTCACGTTTCTGACTACCCCCTTCAACACACACTGACCGTGTGGAGGAAAAGTAAACTCCTGACCAAATCCTGGTCCTGGGGAGGGATCAGTGTTTGGTAGGCATCCAATAGTGTCTGCTCATGGTGACGTTTAGGAAAGGCATGGAGGACGAGGAACAAGTCGAGCAAGCATGGAAAGAAAAGTCAGTTAAGAATAATTCGAAGACACTGGTTCCTCAAAAAAAGACAAGAAAGGAGAGTTTCAAGAAACTGTTCAGCAGTACCAGAAGCCACAGAAATGGTGCAAGGTGAGGTGATAAGAAGGTCATTGGTTACATGAGAGGGGACATTTCAGTGAATAGGTAGTCACAATAAATCAGGTTAAAGGGAGGCAAGAGCTTGAAAATAATGAAGATTCACTCTTGGCTTAAAATGTTTGACAACAAAGACAAGATCAAAAGAAACATGGCACCAACTTAGAAAGATATATTATGTGGAAGTGGTTTGCCTCTGTTTGTTGACATGTTTATGAAGGTAGTATGTAAGAGTCCTGAGCATATTTAGGTACAGAAAGTAAGGAAGTTGGCAAGAGTGGTAAAAGAAAGGGACCACTGAATTAGCCAGTAAAGCCATTGAGGCAGTTATTTCAAAGTCTATCCCTAAAGCTTTGGGTTGTGGTTAAAGTTATTAGCACCTGACTAGGTGAGACCTAGCCTGGATGAAAATTCATTGACCTTATTGCAGACTGTGTTTTAGACTTGGTTGTACACTTCTGTTAATTACAATACTTTAATTGGGATAGAAATGGATAGCAGCGTCAGTTTTAATTCACATGTTTCTGGTTTTCTAGGGCTTTGCACAGGCCTGGCCCATACTAGATACTCAGTAAATAGTATCCAAATGGAATGAAAAAAAATGTCTGTAGTAGACTCATTCTGTGTGGTTCTATTGGAATGGTTGATTTTAGTTGTCAAGTATAGGAATGTGACTCATGTCTGGCCAGTGAAGGACTTCATCTCCTTGATCACAGTGATTGGTTTCTGGATGGACATCACCCCATGAAGGGTTAGTCAGAGTCCCTCCATGGAATATAGTTATAAGGATGCTGGGAAACTGTATGTTTGTGTCCCCCACAAATTCATATGTTGAAATCTAATCCTCAACGAGATAGTATTTGGAGACAGGGCCTTTGGAAGGTAGTTAGGCCATGAGGGTGGAGCTCTCATGAAGGGGATTAGTGCCCATATAACAAAGACCCCAGAGACCTTCCTTGTCCCTTCTGCCATGTGAGGACACAGTGAGAAGACTGCCATCTATGAACCAGGAAACAGGTCTCACTGACACTGAATCTGCTGGTCTTAGAATTCCCAGCCTCTAGAACTCTGGCAGATGAATTTCTGTTATTTATAAGTCACCCAGTCTGTGGTGTTTTGTTATAGCATCCTGAACAGATGAAGATACTCTTTCTCCCTCTGGTATCTCAAACTTCCAGAATGTTGTAACCCTAGAACCATTGGTGTCTATCTTGACACCATGTGGAATATGTATATCTGTTAATGGGACCAAGCACAGGCCAGTAAAGAAAAGAAATGGTAATGAGAAAAGGATCAAACAGACATCTCTTCTTGGTTCCTGGAACCAGCTATGCCAGAAACTCAGGTACCTGGACTTCTCATTTATAGGAACCAGAAAAAAATTTTTTTTTTAAACTAAGCTATAATTTGCCACAGTCTTATTAACACAGTGCATTAGAATAGTATTTGTTACTTTTTACTGAAAGAAGAACAGCCTTAATTCTTTTCATGATCTGCCTGGTTTACGTTAATTTAACCAGATTAATTTGCAGGGTGGATCAAAGGATGCAGAACCTCATGTTAGACTTAATCCACTGCTTGTATCAATATGCAGTAGTGCTAGAGTACTGTGCCTTAATATTTAATTTCCTAACCAAGCCCCATGGTTGTTATAGCATTAACTAATCCTTCTTATTTCATTTGAGATCTTTCATAGACTCTGCTGTGTGCATTGTGGCCTCTTGACCTGTCCAGATGAAGGAATACTGGGTTTTATTATCACTCTGGACTCAGTAGAGGCCCATAGCTCTAGACAATTCTATTCAGGTAAAATACAGTCCTGAAATTCTGAAGTCATCACTCAGGAAACCTAGGGTCCCCCCAATAGATATTGGAGTTGTCAAGTTGCAGCTATTTGAATAGTAAATGAAAGCACATTTCTATCAGAAGAGGAGGTAACTCCAAGTTGGCATACAGAGGATTGATGTGATATGAAAATGCCTACTCAGATTATTTTCCTGACAGTGAAGGGAATTCTGACATTCCATATTTGCTTCATTGTCAATGCCAAGTTATTTTTAACTGTTTATTGTCAAAGTTTTGGTCAATTTCCTGCTCATCAATGATTTATGATGGAGTGGATGTTTGTTCTGATTTGATGAAGGAATCCTTTCTCTCTCTTTGTAGTACACTATCCATTTATGGAATGTTGGGCCAGAATAGTATTCTGAAAGGGTAGAAAATAAGGAAAAAGAAACATTTCCAACATAAATAGGACCCCTGAAGTGTTCTGCTTGAAACCTCCCGAATCAGGTTAACCTGACCTTTGCCACAAATCTGGACTTCTTGTTAGAAATGTCTTGGAAAAGCACTGACAAAATCTAGGTATTTGGTGAGGAAATGATACATACTTATGATCAAAATAGAATTTACTCAGAAAATGTTCATTTTCACATTTTTGAACAACTGTGATTAGATAAAAACAACGACTTGAATGCATGGGTTTGCCTAAGACTGTATATATACTTTTTAATTGCTCACATGTCTTAAATACATTATTATACCTCAGAGTTTTAAATATTTCTGCTGGAAGCCTTTTCCACCTCTTAATATTTCTTCATATTAACCTCTGTTTCTAGGAATGGCCATCACTATAATTATCTGTCTGGTGTCACTTTACTGGAGAACCACTTAGAAACAAAAAGGTCAGCAGAGAATCAATTAAGCAAGCCAGGAGAAAATGAAAAGATTCGTTTAAAGTGGAAGCAACCAATTGAGAACCATCCTTTTAGAGAATTTTGAAAA
This sequence comes from Phocoena phocoena, assembly GCF_963924675.1. NCBI lineage: Eukaryota > Metazoa > Chordata > Mammalia > Artiodactyla > Phocoenidae > Phocoena > Phocoena phocoena. Next base: position 10,057,305 of record NC_089221.1, on the reverse strand, counting down.
AATGGAATGTTTGGTAAACTTTATACCATTTACTGGTAATATATTAATTTACACAAAAGGGAAACAGATTCAGTATTCATTGGAGTAGTATATTTCATAGGAAAAGTCCTGGGCTAAAGAATTTGCAGTCAAATATGTGGCATCTAAAAAAATGCTACAAATGAACTTATTTACGAAACAGAAACAGACTCACAGACATAGGAAACAAACTCATGGTTACCAAAGGGCAAAGGTCGGGGGAGGGATAAAGTAGGAATTTGGGAATAACATATAAATGCTACTATATATAAAATAGATAAACAACAAGGACCTGCTGTACAGCACAGGGAACTATACACAATATTTTGTAATAACCTATATGGGAGAAGAATCTGAAAAAGAATATACATATATATGTATAACTGAATCACTTTGCTGTACACCTGAAGCTAACACAACACTGCAACTATACTTCAATAAAAAATAAATTAATTTAAAAAAGAATTTGAAGTCAAGAAGAATAGCAGAAAACCTCAGTAAACATAAAATACAATTTATCTACCCCAATGAGGAATGTCTCAAGTCCCTTCTACCCTTGAGAGAAAAACCCTGTGAAGGAATGATAAAATGTGGCACAGATTTAGGGTTAAAAGAGTTTATTCAGGTATTGAAAAAATAACTCCAAGGGATTTGAAAGATGTACATCTTGTTTCTTTTAACTTTTGTGACCATCCAAAGATTATTTAGACTAAGTTTAATATTCTGATTGCTACCCTAAAACTTTGGAGATTTACATCAGTCATAAATACTCATTCATTTCCAATCTGTGAGCTTCTCCTTAATGTATTTAATCACTGAATTCCACCCCACTCTTCTCCTTTCTGACTCCTTGCCCCATAAATCAGGCCCAGGATTGACAATGCTGAAGATGTGTGAAACATCTATTTCACTTCCATATTTTATGGCTCTCTAAGAATTTCCCACCTCTTTTCTCAGTAATTGTAACCCTGTTGAGAGTGACACAGCAATCGTGACAATATTCAGCTATGACGTAGATTTTCTTACCACATCTAATAAGGCCTCTTTAGAAAGTAAGCTGCTAGAGAAAGCTGTCTTTATACCTGAAAGGTGATAGAGAAAAAAGGGAAATTTATGTAAGCCATTGAAAAATGTTATGCATAGGTAGGACTTGCGTTCTTTAAAAAAAATTCAGGGAGCCTCCCTGGTGGCACAGTGGTTGAGAGTCCGCCTGCCAATGCAGGGGACACGGGTTTGTGCCCCGGTCCAGGAAGATCCCACATGCCGTGGAGCGGCTGGGCCCATGAGCCATGGCCGCTGAGCCTGCGCGTCTGGAGCCTGTGCTCCGCAACGGGAGAGGCCACAACAGTGAGAAGCCCGCGTACTGCAAAAAAAAAAAAAAAAATTCATATTTAGTGAATTTATGGATGTTTCATTCACAGGGAAAATTTTTGATTGTTGCTACATTAAAAATCTCTTTGGGGTCACCTATGATTTGAAGGACTGACAACAGAAAATGCAGGAGAGAAAGGAAGAAACAAAGAAAAAGATAAAAATTGGGAAGGGCTCGGGTTACACAGAGGTGGTGAGAGAAGATGGGCTCCTGAGAGGAGCAAGACCAGCCCTTTCCAGTTGCTTCAGGGTCTCTGTAACCGCTTGTGTTTCCCTCCCTTCTGTCCCACTGCATTTCCTGACCAGAGGCCACCATCCCACTTGGATTCAAAATGTCTGTACTCGCCTGGCAGACCACAGGTTCTATTTAGATAAGTCTCTGTTGGCCATGCCAATGGATATTTCAAAAATGAGATGACAAAATTGAAACAGGGGTTGGAGTAGGTGGTATGGAAGACAAGTTTCTACGTGCTGCACTGATTGGTTTATTCCCCATTTCAAGTATGTGTATGGCATATCAGGTGCTTTTTGTTGTTATTGTTTTTGTTTTTGGTAAATGCTATACTTTCTTTAGTTCAGTGCCTTTCAGAATAGTTCCATCTGCAATCTTACTTTGAATATTTGAATCAACTCAAAAATTCTGCCTTCCTTAAGTAGGTTATAAAGCTCTTAATGAAACTTGACACATGTTTTCAAACCAGACTCATTAAAACTCTCTTTTTGAAAGTCAGTGGATTATTTCATTAAGCAAAAAAGCTCTAGATACTATTTTACTTTAAAATCTGCTGGGGTACCTTATGTTTGGCATTCAAAAGACATTCAAAGGTTCAACACGTAGACTGACCATATTGTATACTTGTTTGGGGTCCAAAAAGTCATCACGTTTACTCATTTGAATTTATGGATGACTTCTTCTTATAATTAGATACTTAGATCTATTTCCCAAATCTCTGTGAATATATGTGGCTTCACTTCTTTCTTTAAGGAGATGAGTGTGCCCAGGTCTGGTCAACATGGTTTAAACTGAATTGATCTTCCCTAGATCTTGAACTTATCAAGTCATAATTATGGTCTAGGGGAGTTGCACAAATCAGAAACCTTGCCAGGAGCTAACACCTGGGAACCTTTCCTCGTCCTTTCTGTGGTTCTGGTGTAGGACTTGTTGATCAATGAGAGAGCCTCCAACTAACATCGGTATATAGATGTGTGTGTGTGTGTGTGTGTGTGTGTGTGTGTGTGTGTGTGTCTGTGCGTATTCAGTTTTGTATCCCATTCTCTTATTTGAAGTTATGAATAAAGTCCTTCCTAAAACACCACTTTAATTTTAATGTAAAAATCAGTTATTCCTGATATTGAATAAGTACATGAGCATGCTAACATCAGCTTGAAACCTTAATGCTTTTGGCTAGAGGCCATTGTAAAACTTCCAGAACAATAAAACACAGCCTTCGGAATAAGATTTTAAAATACGAGAAAAAGATTAGACTGAATTCCCAAATGTAAAGCCACAACATCCCAAGTTAATTTTAACTCATAAAAACCAAAGCATCTGCATAATTACTTACTGCAATTTGAAACAAATCTTTGCTCAGTGTTGAAAGCAGCTTTTCAAAAAAAATACTGCAAAACCACAAACATGCCTTTCTACAGTGTCATTTATATCCGTATCTATCTATATACATAGTGAGAGCTATATCTATAAATAGATGGAAAGATAAATATAACGAGAGTACAGGCAGTAAAGGCAACAGCAAGAAGTACGGCCCCCCTGCTGCTCCCTACTTGTGTGGGGAAATCAGATTAATCCCACCTAACACTGCATAAGTTCCAGACTTTCTGGAAAATTCAGGAGTGGTGTGTTTCCAAAATGGAGGTCTTGGATTTCGTGATTGTATAACCTGTGAGTATTGAAACGATCAACTAAAACATGATAAGTGATTTGCCGATTTGTATCCCAAATTTGTGGCCTTCATATCAGTTTCATAGAAATCTGATTCTCTCAACTTTAAATGCAAAAGAATTCATTCCCTTCACATTACGAGAGAGTGATTAAGACGCTCCAGCACGTTCTTTCTTTTGTTTATACAGAAATGGGCCAGGCAACAAGCTCTGTGTCTACTACTCAGATGCAGAAAGAGAACAATGTGCAACGATGAGGCACAACTAGTGTCATTTTACAATCTTATTACAGTGCACTTTTATTTTTACCCAAACGTATTCCTCCAACTTAATGTGGGAAACTTTTTTTTATTTTGTCAGTTCTGACTATTGAGATCATCCCATCTATGAAAAGTCTTCTTTAAAACTTCCTCTCTGAAGGGTGTGTGGATCTTTCTAGGCAAAAGCATTCTTTCCTTGTTCTTTGTCCTTTTCTTAAGGTACTTGTTTTCTTCTGAGTCTCTAAGGTTTGGTTTCCCCTCTGGTATGCAAGCCTATTGACTTGGGATGTTCATTCTAGGAAGACAGCCCGGGAAAAGGGTGCATAACTCAGCCAGTGTAATGATTTCAGCCTCTAGTTACTTATTCCTCCAACAACTTTTTGGGCAGTGCACAAACTGTGCAACTGGACATGGGAGCCATGATGTTATGTCAGGTTGCAGTTTGTGTAAATGCCTTTACCCCCCTTAACCTTTGGTTTCAGAATCATCTCATCTTTCTTCTCCATCCTTCTATAGTACAAATCCAATTTGTGTGAAGTAAATTTAATAATTGCATCCAGCTCTGGTGAAGAGTTCAGATCTTTGGAAGTTGTTCATATTTCTTTGCTCGTAATACATATGATTCCTAAGTGATGTTTAGCTAAAAAATATGCTGTATTTTCTTCTCCTCTGACACATTTCAGCTGTACATCTTAAACATGACACTGTATTTGTGAAGCAGGAGGGTAACTGGTCCATTTGGAAGTACAAAGCAGAGGGATTCAGGCAAGGTGAGGCAGGTAAGGCTGAGGGGATTGACTGCAGTGAGTCCTTTCTTGTCACTGAGCTGGTCTCTGAAGACACATCTTACTCAGTTCTCAATTCTGCACCAACATTTTAAGATAGAAGTTGATACATTTTATTTAATATATGTGCAATTATGTAAAGCTACCATTTTAGAATGTTTAAACTATCCAAGAAAATAGCCATGCTTGATGTAATATCCGCTATAACATTAAAATATAAAACAAATTACAACACCTGAAAAGGAGAAAACCCTTATATCACGTAGTTTGTTTTCTTTTCAAGCTAAATCCCTTACGACAGTAACTTTCTGTCTGTGGAAATATGGTTAAGAATTACACACAGGTCTCAGGAGTTCTGTTTGTATTATGTAGCCTGCTGTATGCTACAGCTAGATACTTTGTAATTTATATCAACTTGTACAACAATTCTTAAATATAAATGTTATTATCCCAATTCTAGTGACGAAGCAACTCAGCTTAACTTGTTCACTATCTCTTTGCTAAGTAGTGGGGCTGAGATTCACGGGCTCAGTTCCCAGGGAGTCTTTGTACTCATCACCATATCTGTGAGCTGCATAATTTCATTATTGATATATACTGTGTGCCAATTCCAAATATTAACCCAGTTACCTGTAAACTCAATCATGACTTTAGTTATTCAGCGGAAATCTGGTTGGGGAAATTAATTTCCATTTCACCCTCACGCTCATTGTTTAACAAGGGCCAGCACCTTGAATACTAGGAAACCAGATGACACCAAATATAAACATCTCAGCGATTTCCCATTCAGAGGAGCCATTCCTTTAGCTGGGGTTCTTTCTTCAAAGCAGTGATTTCACAATGCAATTAATTTGTCTTCGTTCTACAATTACATACTTAATCCTGCAGTGAAGAGCAACTTCATACTTCATTCTCTGAACAAGAGCTAATGGAGCAGTTCATTTTGTGGAGAACTGAAAACTAAGTTGTCAATTCCAGCTTTCCCTGATAAGTATCCGTGGGGGGAAGTAGCAAGGCAGATGAATTAGAGCTGATAATTTGGATGAAAATGATCTCAGCCATCTGAGACTCAGGCAATGAACACATGTTTTTCTGTGATATTTTAATTTGTTCATGAGTTTATGTTATGAGATTAAGGTATCTATTTTAATTTTTTAAAGTCTCCTTAATACAATTTGTCCTGAAATTGTATTTTTTCACTATTTATGTTTATTTATTTATTTATTTTAACATTGTTATTGGAGTATAATTGCCTTACAATGTTGTGTTAGTTTCTGCTGTACAACAAAGTGAATCAGCTATATGTATACATATATCCCCATATCTCCTCCCTCTTGCGTCTCCCTCCCACCATCCCCATCCCACCCCTCTAGGTGGTCACAAAGCACCGAGCTGATCTCCCCTTGCTCTGTGGCTGCTTCCCACTAGCTATTTTACATCTGATAGTGGATATATGTCCATGCCACTCTCTCACTTTGTCCCAGGTTACACTTCCCCCTCCCTGTGTCCTCAAGTCCATTCTCTATGTCTGCGTCTTTATTCCTGTTCTGCCCCTAGGTTCTTCAGAACCTTTTTTTTTTTTTTTAGATTCCATATATATGTGTTAGCATATGGTATTTCTCTCTTTCTGACTTACTTCCCTCTGTATGACAGACTCTAGGTCCATCTACCTCACTACAAATAACTCAATTTTGTTTCTTTTTATGGCTGACTAATATGCCATTGTATATATGTACCACATCTTCTTTATCCATTCATCTGTCGATGGTCACTTAGGTTGCTTCCATGTCCTGGCTACTGTAAATAGAGCTTCAATGAACATGGTGGTACATGACTCTTTCTGAATTATGGTTTTACATTTAAAATTTTTTTTAAAAAATTTTAAAAAAGTTTTTTCTCGAAGAATGACCCAGCAGTGATCTTTTTTTTTTGTCAAATGCTCTTTTGACAATGATATGGTATGTGCGTAAGTATTTGATAGCCATACGATATTTTGAATAAAGATATCAATGTTAGCAACCAATTTCTATGAGTATGGAATAGCATTTTCATTAGCAGCTTCAGCTGAGGCATTGAGATCTGAATGAATTTCAAGACTAAACCTTTTTTTAATTAACTTCTCTGTAGCTTTGAGATATGTTGGCAACTAACGGAATTTGAAGATGGAATAGCCATCTGGTTTTAAAATGGTTTCTACCTTCTTGGCTCACTAGGAAGTGCTAATGTGGAACATTGCCAATCAAGTCCCTTCTACCATCATTAAAATTAATTTCACAAACTAACATAATTCAATGACATCACTTAGAGTTACTTAATGCTATCAGGCATGAATGCAATGGTGAAATAAAGAATATCTTTAAATATTATTATTTTACCTATCTAATATCTTATACTTATTTTCTTATTCTTCCTGAGTGAAATTCTGACTCCTTTCTGGATTATTTTATTAGACATAATCCTTGATTATTCAGGGTCTTTGAACTGAATGTTCATGTTTGAAGACTTCATGAGAGTTTAAACTTTGGCTTCATCATCTCCCATTTATAAATACTGTACTAGAATATAGTCTTTTAGAAGGGTAATTAAGAAGAATGTTTATCCTCTGTTAATTGCAAACAGATACATTCTGTACATACACACATGTAATACTAATTCGTGGTCTTAGGAGCACATCATACTTCAGCGGTCTTTCTGGTTATTTTCATAAAGGAAAAAACCATTTGATTTTCCAGGAATAGATATCTTTTCTTCCAGCAATATCTCCATCCTACTCATTAAGCACCTTAATAGTTAACTTGACTCTATTTTCCGTTGGATACATAGGCTGTATATATTACAATGTCACTTGCAGATAGGAATGGAAATTCAAGTTCATCGTTGAATATTTCCTCTTTAGTGGGAAAATATGATTCTCTTTTAATTACAGATCAACCTATGGACAGAGAACATTAGGATAGTGGAGAACATCAAGATAATCTTTTTTTTTTTTTTTTTTTTGTGGTACGTGGACCTCTCACTGCCGTGGCCTCTCCCGTTGCAGAGCACAGGCTTCGGGCACGCAGGCTCAGCGGCCATGGCTCACGGGCCCAGCCGCTCCGCAGCATGTGGGATCTTCCCAGACCGGGGCACAAACCCGCGTCCCCTGCATCGTTAGGTGGACTCTCAACCACTGTGCCACCAGGGAAGCCCAAGATAATCTAATTTTTATTTCAAGTTTATATTTCACATCAGTTATGCAGACATGGTTTTCTTCAATGCCATGGTCACTTTTTCTCCAGAAAGTCCAGATTCATGGAAAGTCATCTGCAGTGACTCGGTGGGTGCTGTGTTTGAGTCTTGCCTTCATTAAGACACATATTAGAGGCATTTCTTTAAAATGAAAATCTTAAAAATAACTAGGAACCCTTTGGTTTCTTCCTGACTCCCAAAACCCGTTTAACTGATGACTTAATACAATCTTCTCTGGTACTTCCTTTCTCAAGCGAGTAGAGACTGGAGAATTTTGGCTACTGTATTTGTTCACTGGTGGCTTTTGTCTAAGCGGTTGTCTAGTAATCATGTTAGGCTCATAGAATGAATTAAAGTAAAAGCCTTAATTTGCTTTCCTTATTATTTACACCAATTAGAAGGACTTACTCTCCACTCGGAACTTATTTCTGTCTCCAAAAGGTAATAAGAAAAGAAAAAATATCCATCTCTGAAATAGAAATCTAAAATTTTTTCTTATTTGGTCTTTCCAATCAGAAAGAACTAATTACTTTCTAAACAGGGAGGACATGGCTATCTTTCCATTTTCAGTTCCATGAGTGGCTTTCTCAATGGCCTAGTAAAGGTAAAATTTGCAGCAACTTTAGAGATATACTTTTATAAAATTATCTCATCTGTATATTTTAACAATATATTAAAGTAATTTTGAGATGATTTTAACAATATATTAAAGTAATTTTGAGATGATTTAATCACGTTTAGGGAAAATTAATTTTGTGAAATAGAAACCACTGAAGAGATCACACTGAAGAAAGTCACAAGACTCAAAAAAGTTGGCATTTCAAGAGACAGGTGATGGATTCCATAAGAATCAGTGCCTTAGTTTAAGAGATGAGGAACTAAGTTTCTAAAGGGTCTGAAGAGGCAGCAAAAAGTTAGAAATGTAGTTCTAATTTTGCTGCTTTTTTCAGTGTAAACTTTTGCAAATTCTTCTCACCTTTCTGAACCTCAGATTTTCTTCTCTAGAAAGAGCGATCTCTAAGATGTTTTCCAGGTAACATCATGGGATCTATGTGGCAAAATAGAGAGTATTCTTGCTTTTGTCTAGTACTCTTTTCAAGTCTAGAGGCTTTTTGCTCACTCTCACTCCTTATTATAATTATAATCAATTTTTTAAAAATTAATGGATTTCCTGGTAACTTTTGTAACAACTGCTTTCTTTGGGTTTAGTAGGAAGAAAAGAACAATCATCATACACTTATATTTATATCCCTAAGAGTTTATTTTTCCGATATAATTGACTGACTTTTTATGTTATCTTATTTTATATATTTCACGGGGAAAGTTATCATGGTTAGTAAATAAATATTACTTGAATAATTCTTTAATCCAGGAATCAACTACACATGTTTCAGAAATTCAGGCACATTTTCAAATGCCACTAATATTCTTCTTTACAGTTTTCCAGTTATTATTTTTTCTCAAGATTTTAAAATTAAATTTTGCTTTTAATGATAATCATCCTACATAGCTTTGTGTGCTTTAACTGTGTTTTACTTTATTATCACCTGGATAATACTGTGTCATTACAATGATAACCGTTTTAAGGTTTAATATGTCAACTTGGGAAACACAGACACACACAGACACACACACACACACACACACACACACACACGCAAGCTAGATTAATACTTTAAATGCAAAGACTTCTAATGGTCCCAGAGTATGAATAATTGAGACCATGTAGATATTGCCATCTTCCCTTTCCCAGTTTGGGTTTTTCCCCAAATTCTATCTTATGCTAATGACTCATTGTCTCTCCTTATGTAACTCACCCATCTCCTACATATAAACAAATATTCTCAAATTAATGTCTTGAATTCAGTCCTATCAGGAGCCTCTAGGCCAATATTATCAGCTGTCTGTTGGTCCTTTCCATCTTCGTACCTCCTTTTTCAATGTTTGCTATCCTACCAGCCCTCCCACTCAAAATGATAGAGTTGTTCTTGAAATCAGCTACTCTCGGGAATTCCCTGGCAGTCCAGTGGTTAGGACTCCATGTTTTCACTGCTGAGGGGGCTGGTTCAGTCCCTGGTTGGGTTATTAAGATCCCACAAGCTGCATGGTGGCCAAAAAATAAAAAAAAAAAAAAAGAAAGAAATCAGCTACTTTCCCCAAATTCCTCATTTCTAGTGATTGTACTTTCCCCCTCCCCCGGATCAGGCAGACTCAAAACCTTTGGCTTGTACTTTTCTTGCACCACACTAATCTAGTTGTAGTCCTTCAAAATGGAGTGTACTACTATCCTTGCATTAAATTCCTCACTGTCCCCATCCTTGTTTGTGGCCGTACCACCTCAGGTAGCAGCATCTTCACTGGTCTCTCTGTCTATGCAGATCTCCTCCCTTTTCTGGTCTCTGCTAAAGCTCAGCTGGATTAAACTCCCTCAAGCACAAACTGTTGATCTCATGCTATGGGCTCAGGATTCTTCAAAGCTGCCACTTTGCCAATCTAATGGAGTAAAGACTCTTTATTGGCAGCTAAAGAAGTGCAATATATTCAATGGAATATGACTCAGCCATAAAAAGGAGTGAAATTGGGTCATTTGTAGAGACATGGATGGACCTAGAGACTGTCATACAGAGTGAACTAAGTCAGAAAGAGAAAAACAAATATCGCATATTAGAAAATGCATATATGTGGATTCTGAAAAAATTGGTATAGATGATCTTATTTACAAAGCAGAAGTAGAGACACAGACGTTGAGAACAAGCATATGGATACCAAGGGGGAAGCGGGGGAGTGGGATGAAATGGGAGGTTGGGATTGACATATACACACTATTGGCACTATGTATAAAATAGATAATGAATGAGAACCTACTGTATATCTCAGGGAACTCTACTCAGTGCTCTGTGGTGACCTAAATGAGAAGGAAATCCATAAAAGAGGGGATATATGTATACGTATAGCTGATTCACTTTGCTGTACAGTAGAAACTAACACAATATTGTAAAGCAACTATACTCCAATAAAAATAAAAAATAAAATTTTAAAGAATAAAATAGGATGGACCAATGGGGAAAAGAAATTTGTTCTCCTTCTTTTTGTCCTCTTTTATTTCCTTCTTTTGGATTTATTATTATTATTATTGTTATTCTTTTCCTTGCTAGTTTGTAAATTATGTATTCTATTTTCTTTCTTTCAATAATTACTCCACAAATAAAAATATTTACACATAAAACAAAAAAAAGTCCAAAATCTGATTCCGTCTATCTTTTTACTACTTCAGTAAGTGGACCTAATATTCTAACCTGTTTTAGTGTTTACTGGTCACCTGAAGATGTTCATTATGTTAGTGAAATACTATTACTACAATAGTAACAATTCTTCTTCACGTGTATTTGACTGGAATTCTGCTTCTGGTCATAAACAATTAGTAGAAGATGGGAATTTATGGCATAAGCAAATGTAAACACTGAACAAATATTGTATATGATGCAGTCATTTTCAGACTTTGGCCAACAGATTGTGCAGGACTTGATTCTTGAGAGAAAAGAAGCACATGAGGTGTCTCATATTTGTCTCAGCTTTCAGCCTAGGTGTGGTTTCCCAGCACTGACCTAAGGAGAGAAAGTGGAGCTTTGTGAGTGAAGGAGCAGATATCAGAGAAGAGGAAAATGTAAGATCTGCATAGGATGGTCCCTCAGGTCCATCTGAGTGCACCTGAGGGCTGAGTGCACATGCACAGGAAAAGACTCCCAAAGGCTTCAGGTAGGACAGCCACTGTGGAACTAAGAGTTGAATGGAGATTCAACTCCACAATCAGAGGTCATGTGGTGCTGAGTGATGTTGGAGTTCTGGTCTCTCCAGAATGAAACAGCCTTGCTGAGCACAGTGGACATTCAGTTGAGATCCCAGAAAAGCCACATTTTGGAAGTAACCACAGCCAAAAGTAAAAGTGATGTCTTAGTACTAAGGAGAAAAACAGAATACACTGACACTATCATGCATGAAATCAAGCCTGACTCTGGGGTGTTTTCGAACCCTAATAACCAGTTTTCCGATTCTCTGGATACCAACCAGGTGCTCAACAAGTAAATTCTGACACTAACTACCCAGAGTTACGATAGATCCCACAGCTTAGGGGCTCAGGGCTGCAAGACTGCTCCTCATTTCAGATGCCAACTGCAAGTCCCAGGGTCACCTGTACTTCTGATCAACAAGCTATAAATCGGGGGTTCCCACAACCCTCTCCTCAGGTCTAATTTGCTAGAACAACTCACAGAAATCAGGAAAACACTTTACTTACTGTGACTCTCTTATTGTAGAGAATACAGCTCAGGAACAGCCACATGGAAGAGATGCACAGGGCAAGGTACGTCTTGTGGCATACAGAGTTTCCATGCCCTCTCTGGGTGCACCAGCCTCCCAGCAACCACAGTGTGTTCAACAAGCCAGAAGCTTTCTGAACCCTGACATTTAGGGGCTTGCAGAGGAGGGTTATGGAGGTTTCATTACATAGGCATGATTGAGTAAATCATTGGCTACTCGTGATTATTAACTCAATCTCTGGCACCTCTCCATACCCCCCCCCACCAAATTTGGGGGCTGGGGCTAAAGTTCAAAGCTTCTAACCAAGGCTTGGTCTTTCTTACAACCAGTCTTCATCCTGAAGCTGTCTAGGAGCTGGCCAAGGGTTGCCTAATTAGAAAAAAGAGCCATGCCTATCAATCACCCTTATCACGCAGGGAATTCCACGGGTTTTAGGAGCTGTGTGCCAGGAGCCTGGAACAAAGAAACAAATACATATTTCCTGTTATACCACACTGAGAGAATCCAGATGTTCCACTTGTAGCTCAACTATCTGTTAGAGAAAAAGTTAGCACACTTTATAGGGGAACAGCATAATCTACACTCCCTGCAATGAATCATGAACAAATAGAAAAGTGTAGAAATATGGTAGATTAAATTCAACCTTATTAAAAATTACAATAAATATAAATGGACTAAACATTCCATTTTAAGGGTAGAAATTGTCATATTGTGTAAAAAGAAGACTCAAGTCTGTCTACAAGAGTTACACTTGAAGTATAAGGTCACAGATATTCTGAAAATAACTTAAAAATTATACAGGCATAAATTGTTTAATTGTGCTACTTTTTATTGCACTTTGCAGATACTGAATTTTTTACAGATTGAAGATTTGTGGCAACCTTGCATTGAGCAAGTCTGTTGGTGCCGTTTTTCCAACAGCATTGACACACTTCATGTCTTTGTGTCACATTTTGGTAATTTCTGCAATACTTCAAACTTTTTCATCATTATTATATTTGTTATGATGATCTGTGATCAGTGAGTTTTGATGTTACTATTGCAAAAATATTATGATTCGCTAAAGACTCAGATGATGGTTAGCATGTTTTAGCAATAAAGTATTTTTAATTAAGAAATGTGCATTTTTTAGACATAATGCTATAGCACACTTAATAGACCACAGTATAGTGTAAATGTAACTATTATATGCACTGGGAAACAAAATAAATTTGTGTAACTCACTTTATTACGATATTTGCTTTATTGTAGTGGTCTTGACAAAACTTGCAATATCTTTGTGGTTTCCTGTGTGCACATTTTTTTAAATTAATGAAATCTAAATTGACCTTTTAAAAGTTTATATTTAGAACTTTTCTAGTCTCTCTAAAATATTCTTCCCTAGGTCAAGATTGTAAAAGTATTCCCTTATAACAAGGATAATGCAGCAACTGGACTTTTCATATATTACTAGTGGGAGTATAAAGTGATATAACCATTCTGGAGAAAATTCTGGTAGTTTGTTATAAATTTAATCATACATCTACCATATGACACAGCATTCTACTTCTAGATATTTACCCAAGAGAAATGGAAACATTTGTCTGAAAAGAGATTTGTACCAGAATGTCATGGTAGCTTTATTAATACTAGCCCCAAGCTGAAAACAACCCAAATGTCTGTGATGATAAGCATATTGTGGTAGAGCCATAGAATGGAATATTGCTCATCAATGATATATGCATGTATGTATGTATATGTATGTGTACGCACTTCTGAAACATACAACAACATGGATGAAACCTCAAAAAATCATTTTGCTGAGCAAAAGACCCTGAACACAATTTATTTATGATTCTGTTTATATAAAGTTCAAGAACAAGCAAAACTACTCTCTGGTGACAGAAATCAGGTAGTGGCTGAGGCGTGAATACAAAGAACATGAAGGTACTTTTAGATGTGATAGAAATGTTCTGTGTCTTGACTCAAGTGTGAATTATCTGGTTGTAGGTATTTAGCAACTTATCAAATTACATACTTAAGATCTGTGCATTTCACTTTAGGCATATGTAATCTCATATTTTCAAGAAGATAAATAACTACTTTAAGAAATTGAGTTTGACCTGGAAAAAACAAATAAATGAGAAAAATACTTTTGAATGCCCCCTTGTCTGACTTTTAAAATTTTCTAATTTATTTCCTCTCATTTGAATCCTACCAGGCTTCCAAGCGCATTTCAGATGGGAATTACACTAAATTCTAGGAATTACGCTAGATATAGATGGGTGCATTCATAGAGCAGCTATCAGAAATGATCTTGCCTCACAACTGTTTGTATAAATGATATATCAGCAAACATAAATGTACACTGCTTAAGGCAAATAATTCACCTGTTCATTCAAGAAAACATAATTGAACTGGACATTGGGCTGAGTGTTGTCAAATCTAAGAAAAGGTACTGTCTTGGGCTTCAAGGCTCCTTTTGTTTTGAATGAATTTGTTCACTAAATAGATCTATTAATAGCATTTATTCCTCAACATTTATTTTACACAAAGTATTACCTACCATATTCAATAAAATGTTCCCAGGCATTAAGAATAACAATGATGTCTAATAGAATATGGCTCATGACTTCAAAGATCTCACAGTTAATGTTCAAGTCAAACAACTGAATAAGGAATTACAAAAATTTAGACCTGTGCCAAATGCTTACATAAGGTTAAAAGAAGCAGACTGGGGAAATGCCCTGGAGGGAAGGACTTTTAAATTGAAACTTGAAGAGAGAATATTAGGGTAAACCTTACAACCTTGCAGTATTGCTGAGATTCCGCTACTTTTGACCTACAGAAATGGCAAATCCATATGACTCAAGCTAATACCTACAAGAGCACTGTTTCTAACAAGAGGACCTGGGGAAAGGCCCCCAAAGAAAACAAAGTATGATGCATTCAAGGAACTGGACAAGGTTCAGGGTGAGAGTTGAAACTGCAGCACAATGTCAAAATTATAGAGTGAGGCAGCCATTATTTCAGAATGGCAATGAGAAGAAACAAACATCAGAGAGAGAGAGGAAAAAAGCACAAAAACATCAAGCCTGAATTCAGGAAGTGATGGTCATGATCACAGCTGCATTTGGCCATCACATCTCCTAAGCTTGATGTTCTGGAAGGTCCGTTACAGCTGCGTAGAGAGAACCCACTGAACAGGTATCATGAGTCCTTATTCCCATGGTCCCTGTTCCAATTCTATCTGTAGAGACATTTATGAGCTGGTGTTCCTGCTTTAATGGACCTGCTGAGACTGGGAAGCTGTGATGCAGTAGACAAATAAAAGAATGATGCCTGGAAGTCTAGAGTCTCCACTTACTCTTCTATAGGACTTAGTGACTCATTCGAAGAGCATATACTACATTAAGAACCTTTGCAAGAAAATAGCCTACCAATTGTGCGCAACCTACCAAAATGAATTTTTTAACTTTTTATGAAAATGTGAAATGATTCTAAAATGCTATCTAGTTATACTCACCATGTAATGATAATATTGAAATCATTGTAGAGCTATACATTCTTCTCACTTATTCTTTGTAAACTAGATAAAAATGTGACTTCTTTTTATTAAAAATTATTGTAATTTTTATTACAATTTTACTACAATTGATGGACTTCAATTTAGAAAATTCTAAATTCTGTACCTCTTTTCAAAACACATCTTAGCAGCCAATAATGCTAATTCTCAGGAAATGTATTCATATAGCTCAGTGTAAACTTGTAATTCACTAATGTGTCACTTCCTCCCATTAGGAAGCAACCGTCATTTATGGAGAGCTTGAGAGCAGAGTGCACAGAGCCAGAGGGCTTAAGTGACTTCAAGATGTTGACTGTAATGTTTTTATGGCCTTGACAACGATGAGGGATGTCAGGTTTTTTCGGTTTAGTGAGTTTCCCACTGAATACAGCAATTCAGCATACACAGGGAGACAGGAAGTAAGGGTTTTCCGGTAATGGATTCTGTTTATTTGTTGGTTGTCAGTAATTTGACTTCATTCCTGATCCACTCCAGAACAGCCGATGAACTCAGAATGCACCACTGCCATCAAGCTACTGTAGAATACCTGATGTTCAGACAGGCTTTCCTTAATGCATGTTTCTTTCTTTCTTCTTTTTGCTCTTGTTCTTGACCTCTGCTTGCAGTGATTATATTCCTTGTTATCTGTGAAAGGTGTGTTGAACCAAGCTCATGTGTCAATATGAACACTCATACATACAAGTTATTTTCAGGAAATACGTGTTATTCTCATTTGGTGACAAAGATATAATAATGCCAGTTTCACCTTCTTTATAAAACTTGAAAGTTTATTGTAACTTGTGGATATGGACATTCAGAATATGTTTGTTATGTTAACTAGCAAATAAAAAATGAATGCAGTAATTTTTTTTAAAAAAATTACTTGAATATTAAAATAACATTCTCTTGGACGATGGTTTGGAGAAGATGATTTTCAGCTACTTTGAAGATTATAAACATCAATATGGCAAAAGTCATGGAGTGAATAAGAAACAACCCATGTATTTATGTCATTTAAAATATAAAGCATTGAGGTTTCCCTGGTGGCACAGTGGTTGAGAGTCCGCCTACCGATGCAGGGGAGACGGGTTCGTGCCCCGGTCCGGGAAGATCCCACATGCCGCGGAGCGGCTGGGACCGTGAGCCATGGCCGCTGAGCCTGCGCGTCCGGAGCCTGTGCTCCACAACGGGAAAGGCCACAACAGTGAGGGGCCCGTGTACCGCAAAAAAATAATAATAAATAAAATAAAATATAAAGCATTAACTTGGTGAGTATTTGAATTTTAAGTTCAATAGGATTATCAGAAATACTTAAAAAATATATTTTGATTATGCCATTTAAAATGTACTTATAAAAACATATTAACTGGAAAATTGTTTTTTGTATTATCAATCTTCAGATTCATTGTCACTAATTTTGTGACTAATTGTCAGAATCACTAGCACTATTTAAATTATTGCCAAATTTCATAAAATCTGAGACACTTTAAATATGCACCATTATTTTATATACAACTAAGAGAGAAAGGAAAAGGGAAGAAAGGAAGAAAAGAAGGGAAGAAAAAAAGAAACAGTGGAGTAAAGGAAGGGGAGGGGGAAGGAGGAAAGGGAGAGAGAGAGAGAGAAAGAAGGGTGGGAGGGAGGAAGGAAGAAAGGAAGGAAGGAAGGAGAAGGAGAGAAAGAGAAAGAAAATTAGGATGCAAACTGGGACACAAGGGGTTTTTTTTTACTTAAAATTTTGTTTCATTCCTATTGGAAAAGCTCTTTTAGATTCATCTAGATATAGATATTTTGTTATCATATATTATTGTACATTCTTAAAAATGAAAGTACAAGTTCCATAAGTTGGTGAAGTATTCCCAAAACTTTTCCACAGTCTCTCTTACGATTCACTTTTGATGCTCTGTCATCAGCATCTTAGTTTTCCATGCACAGCCATCCTCAGTGACACTAAAAGTGGTGAGGGTACAGAACCTTTTTAAGAAGGGTTTCACGGTTGCCCCTGTGATTGTCTTTCCAGCTCTTGTGACACATCCTGCAAGTTTTCTTTTCTTGATCTCACCAGAATATGTTCCTGGAAGGTTTTCAGATAATAATCAGAACTGATATTTCTTCCTCAAAGTCCTTCAAGTGGTTTTTGAATGAAACACAGCAGGCCCAAGTTCCCACCTGTGGCAGGACTTGAGAACAGTGTCATGACCACCATCTGGCTGAAAGTGATTGTAAGAAACTGCTGGCTGGAAGATGCATTCTGATTTCAGAGATGTTAAGATATGAAAAGTGTGCATCTCAGAACTGTTGGAATGCAATAATTTTATCATTCACTTCTTTTTGTCACTCTTACTGAGTTTGTATAGTTAAATTAAAAGGTGTTGAATGTCTATCTTATGGGGCTCTGCTTTAAAGCTCATCTGCGTAGGACAGGTTAAAGGCTTTCCTATCTGTAGGTTTCTGTGGCTCATAGGTCAGTAAGAACAAAAGTTACCTCTTGAGATGGAGAGCTGGTGAGTTCATTGGGGGAGACAGCATGATATAGGTTTGAGGTAACCTCTGCAGTGACTGGGACAGAGAATCCAGAACACAAAGAACCTTTAACAGATGCTCTGAGGACGAAAATGGGGTTGTACAGTGGCTCTAGTCCATGCTAGTATGGCACTTTTCTCTGGCAGCATTCAGCAGAAAGGATAGAAGCAGAGATGTGGGGTTAATCAGAGGTAGAGGTTTTATAAAGCAAGCTTCTAAGGAAAATCTCCTAAGACCCACACTGCTCTTACTTGGTTGAGTTTTGTACGACCACTGCAAAGGGTGACATTGCAACCAGAATTAAGGAAAGAGCAGAGAGGTAAAACCACTTCTTGGTTATATTTCTGCATAAGGTGCATATGGATTAAAACAGGAAAAGAGTATAAGTATAGATTTTAAAAGTTCAGATTTGTCTTGCTTCACCTGCCAGTCTTCTTTGGCTGCAGTTCAGTCTTGTGCCAATTTATAGGTGTTCACATTTTGTGGAACTCTCTCTAAGTTCTGTAACCGTTTCAATGACTGAAACCACAAGTGTGTGTAGTGTTTACTTCCCAGGTAACCCTATATGAAATGTGTGAGCGCTGCTTCCAGCTGCTTCTAGTGCATTTGGATTGATCTCGTTTGATTCCTAAGCCCTGAGTGAAAATAATCATTCAATATAGGCAAAGCCTTCTGCCATTTGGATTGTGATTTCTTTCAATCAAAAACACATAACCTTGGGCTGAACAATGAATGCCTTCCTTAAAAATTACCTCTAAATATAATTTATTATAGAATGATTTTAAATGAACTCAGAAGGATTAATCACGACAAGAATGAGGAATAAATTTCTCCTCTTGCCTTTCCTCTGTATTTACAAACGCCAGTTGTTATCTATCCATATTATGGAAATCAGAGGTGATACATAGCTTTCTTTTCCATCGAATATATAGCCCTATTTTGTAGGATGTGGGAGAGCTTTGGTACCCTATAATAATGAAAAATCCAGGAAATGATAGTCACTGACTGAATGTCAGAATCTCAATGTATTGTTTTTTAATAGGTTAGACAGTACCTGTCTTAAAAAAAAAACCCAAAATAGTAGTTCTTTTTTTTTTTTAATCCAACAAACATGTAGGTTTATTTTAAATCAGTTTGGTACATGATACAGATTGGTTTTGCAGTTTTTAATGAACTGAAATAGAAATTTCTAAATATAGCAGTATCTGTGCAACAAATATCTGTAAGGTAAAATAAGGGATTTTAATAGAACTACAACCTGCATGAACAAATCAGATGAAAAGTCTGAAAAGGTTTCTATATACCTTCAGGATTAAAAAAAACCCAAATTATTAATGGCTGAAGATACTAAACTGCTAAAGGAAGAGGGGAAAAGGCTGAGTTCTGTTGTAAGAGCTCTTTTTGTAAAATCTAATTCCATATTATCATTCTGTTAGAGCAGTATTCAAAATTACAGCAGATGAGAGGCTTCATCAGCTCTATTTTCACAAAAGTAGCTATAGTGTTAACATTAATGTGTGGCAAGGTATTCCTGTCTAGGTAAATGACAATTATAATATTGTAGCTAATTTTTACCACTTTGGGAGAATGGAAATTGTGTATATTTTCAACTGAATCTTGTATCTTAAAGCACTCACTAAAAACTAATAGCCATGGCACTATAATAAAATTTGTTGTGCAGTACCAAAAATATTACTACTGAGGGAAACAAAAATGTGAGGTAAGCCTACCTTTCCCCAAAAACCTTTGAAGCCAGAGATTTTAAACCATTAAGGCACTTGAAAACATTAGGTATATATACCAGTGTGCAAGTAAAACAAACTTTAGCTGTACCAGCAAGTAAAGAAGAAACAGTAAATCTTCATTTTAAGAACCTTTTATTATCTAAATGTAAGGAATTTTGGCTTCAGAAATGGACCAAAGCAACTTGTCATTTCTTACTATAAAATACTGAAAACCAAGTGCTAAACACAGCCGCTATAGGCTAAAGAAACTAAAACAAAAAACCGTAATGACCTAGAAAAGCAAAAGCTCATTTTAAACTGATTTAAGCCTCTGAACTAATGCAATGTGTCAAAGGCAGGGAAGGAGTATCCCTCTAAACCTGAAAAAACTAGTGCTTCATAAGGAAACTAAAATAATAAAAGTATGCATGCTTATCATACTACAGGAATTGAAACTAAGAAGAAGGAAGGGTGGAAAAGAAAAAGTACAATCTGTTTATCCAGGGCAATCATCATTAAAAATCTACAGTAATCCGATCAATTAAAATTTTTTCTGAAATTACACTGCTCACATTTGTTATCTCAAAACTTAAAACGATTGTCTTATTTAAAAAGTTAATAAATGATTCTAAAACAACTTCTTTCTTTCTTGCCTTATAGAAGTTACTTTTCCAGAAAGCTTGGTGGAAATCCTTTTAAGGTACAACAGTGTTAGGATAAGTTTTTGAAGTACAAAGGAAAATATAATTAAATCAACTTTATACTTTTTAACAGCCTTAAGCAAAATGTTGGGAGGTTCAGTAGATCAAGGCTTTCGACTTTGTGTAACATCCTTTAAGTTACTCAGGCTTGAAATAAAGTAGGTAAGTTTTCAATTAAATACTTACATTATGGTATCTAAAAGCAGGTTTACTACTGCTCACATCAACAGTTACATCCTCAGTCCAACCTTTCCCTTCATTAATGTGAAAGAACAAATCACCAACATTTTAAGTTACAGTCTACCTTTCAGTCTGTCTTTTAAGGCACTGTTCTTTATTTTCTCAACAATATACGGTGCTTTACAAGTATCAACAATAACCTGCTACACTTTAATGTTTTGTATACTTTCCCTTCATTTCTTTAAATCTGGAATGTAATTCCTTGTGTGGCATCTTTTTTCTAATGTAGAAAAAATAACTTGTCAAGCACAAAATTCTACTCTAAGGATACTAAATTTATAAATTTATTCCACTTTTTGCAATTATAGCCCCAAATCCACCTGATTGCTGCTCATTTGGCACATTTTTCTCAATTCTGGTCACTAAACTACATCCCAAGTTAGCATGAAAAAATGCAGCTTTCAGGCTTTAAAATGACTACATTTGAATTGCTAAAAGAGTCACGAGGTCGTCTGCGCAGGACAATGTTTCCATCACTTATAGAGTTACATTTGGCATGTCAAGAAGAGAGAACTTAATCACACAGCAGCAGCCATTTAAAATAAAAGAAGACAGCCACAAGCATTCATGCAGAATATTTAAAATATTCCCGTTGAGCAAATAGATTTAACTGGTTTCTCTTCAAGGGCGATGCTCCTATATGCATCCTCTGAAAAATTAAAGATCCTAGAATAGCGTCTCCCATGTGGCACATCTTGAAAGAGAATATTTTGGTTTCAGTGAGTTACACACCAGTACGTGTTAATTTAGCGGGTCTGTTTACAGAGTGCGGTAGTTTCGTTCTTTCGATTTGCGGAATTTATAGAGAAAGAAAATTACAGCCTGCACACCCAAGACAAGGACAGTTCCTTGAACGAAACTGGCTGCCCCAAAGGTAGACTTGCGCACAGGTTGTGAAGCCGGAGTTGAAGTGGTATCCGTTGTACCTGATGTAGTAGCCGTGGTGCAGGCTGTAGACGGGGAAGGCGGAGTTGTGGTTTTCGCTGCAGAATTGGTTGGCAGTGGTGTGGCAGGGAGCCGAGGACAGAATTCTGTGCTGTTCACCCCCTTGCCATCACGAACTGTGGGATTATCTGAACAGTAGCTTTTACCTTTGCATTCTGACCCCAAACGGGTAGCGTTAGCAGCATTAGCATCAAAACAGGAAACACCGTGCTGCGGCTCTCACAGATTTCTGGGGCTGGAGTGGTGCCCGGCGGGAGTGGCGGCGGCGGCGCCGAGGCTGTGCTGGTGATAGTCGGTAAAGCCGCGAGTGTAGTCGCGCTCGAGGCCAGGGTGGTGGTGTGAGCCGCGCTCATCCCGCAGAGCGCTGCCAGACAGCCGGCGGCCGAAAGCCGCGGTCGCCGGAGCCCGGGCATCGCGGCCGATGCGCTGGCCTTCGAGCGAAGGCTGGGACACCCAAGGTTGCGTCCGTCCCTCAGAAGTTCTTTTACTAGAGGAAAACTAGAGGCATTACCCCTAAAGTGGAATAGGATGTCTAATGCAAAATTATTCATTTAAAATTTGGGGGAGGTGCTAACCCAAACAGTTTTTTTAAAGCATAGAAAAGGATGCATTTTGCATATTGAGGAACAAAACCTAGCTTTATTTTGATGACTTCCCTGAATAACCCAAGGTAATCAATTGATAATCGTTGGAATTTATAACTTCAACAGGTTAGCAAGAAAATATACAAAAACCAATGCTTTCCTGTAGACTAGCAATAACAAGATAAAAATAGATTGAGAAAAGTTTCACTGGTAAATATCAATAATATATGAGCAGATAGAAATATAGTACTTTACCCATGATTTGAGAGGTAAATCTGAGAGCTTAGTAGCCAAAGTCATGGGTTCTGGAGCCAAGAGAGTGTAATAAAAATACCAGCTTTGTCACACACTGGCTATGTGATACGAAGTCATTTAATGTGAAGAGCCATCTCTGTGCTTCGGTTCCCTATCTGTGAAATGGAAATAATAACAAGGCCAACACCATAGGGTCACGGTGAAAATTAAAGTAGTTAATATTTGCAAAGCATTTAAACAATGTCTACAGTGTGGTCAGTACTCTGTAAATATTACTTCTATTGACAATATAAAACTTTACTGAAGAACATAAATAAGTAATTGGGTAAAAACTAATCATAATACTGAATAGGAAGACTTAGCATTCAACACTGTCAGTCCTTCCCAAATAAATCTAGAGATTTCATCCAAATCTGAGTCCAGTCTCAACAGGAGTTTTTATAATGGAAGTGATGCCCTGTAGTCATACACGGCACAAGTTCTAGAATCAGACAGCCTGGGTTCCTTCCTTAATGGTTTCAATGATTGTTCTCCTAATCTGTAAAGTCAATATAATGACTTTGATGATTCATGTCAATAAAGCCTTTGACCCAGTGCCTGACCCATGGAAAGCAATTTGCAAGTAAAAGTTGACTGTTATTAATATTTGGGGGGAAAAGTGTTTTACTAAAGAAATAATTGTACAAGAGTAGAAAAGTGATTTTTTTTTTTTAATAAGGGAAGGAGGGAAAGGGGCAATGGCTCAGGGAGATTATTCTAGAGGGAACTGCGTTCTCTTTCTACAGCAGTTAGAACAGTGCAGCACAGGCTCAAAGATGAGCAGGTGAACAGAGCTGAAGATGAAGTATCTAAACAGATGACAGTAATAATCTACAGGAGGATTTAAAGATCTGCTCTGTATCAGTACTCTTTTGAGCCGTTTACATGTAAATTAATCACAACACTGAAAGACACTATTGTTGTTACCCCTGAATTACAGAGGCGCAGGGAGGTTAAGTGACCTGCCCGAGGACTAGTGAGTGTCAGTGTGGGGTTGGATCTGAGAAGCTGGCCCTAGAGTCCACACTCTTCACCACGCCCTAGGAGATTTTACTGTTTGGTAGAGCTGAAACGTTAGATCACGGGAGAATATTTAAAGAGTTTGGTAAATAGTGCTAGGATAACTAACCAACTGGAAAAAGAAATATATATATATATCTCGCCTTATGTCCCAAATTGATTAAAGATTTGAGCATGCTAAGTAAATCTAAATAAACTTGGAAGAAATCATCATGGGAAGGACTTTCCAAAGTGTAGCAAGGTGTAAAGCTGAACCCAGATGGGTCTGTTGATTCCTCGTTGAGAAATGGATGGGTCTTCATTGGCATCAGTTAGCAAGAGTTGATAAGCTTGGAGAAAGGGGCTTTTGAAGCAGATGTCTGTGCAACCATCCCTAAAAAATGAGAGCTGAGGCATGGGGATTAACAGGGCAGGACAAAACTGCCTGGCCTTGGTGGCCTCTGTATGGAGAGAAAACCCAGGAAGAATCTAATTCCATCCAGTTCAGTTCATCTCAGTAACATGAGCACCTGCTGTGTGCACTGTGTAGTGTTGCAAATACAGTGTGGAATAAAATCAGCACTTTCTCTGTCCTCATGGGGCCAGTTTACAGTCAACTGAGAGAGACAAAAAAATTGTGTAAGAAATTATAATACAGTGTGTTAAGTGCTGTGATAGAAGTTCAGACTGTTTTGAATAAGAAGGGCACTTAATCCAGATTTGGCACTTATAGAAGGCTTCCCAGAGAAAACAATATCTAGGCTAAGATCTCAAAGTTAAGTAAGATGTAGCCAAGCATGCCTGCCCCTTTTCCTATGCCTATTTGTGAACACAACCATATTTTATCCAGGTGGCAAAGGCAGAAACCTGGACTTCTAAGGAAATAGGCAAATAAACAACTAGATATATAGGCTCCAAATCAGGAGCAAGATTGGATGGATGTGTAGAACGCAGGCCTCATCAAGCCAGCTGCTAGGGATGGAAAACACGTGAGAAGAGATTGTCAAGGGACAGAGTGTAGAGTTAGCACAGGTCCTAAAGCAGCATCCCGAGTCACCACCAGTTCTGGGACAGACAGAGAAACCCAGAAAGTATAGTGGGAAAGGGGAAAAATCATATAGAAAAACACTAGGAGAGTGAGGTGTCCTGGAAACCAGCGGAAGAGGATTTCAGACTTACAGGAGAGGTGAAGTGAGATCATCACTGATGAGCAGAAGGTTGGTGTGAGAGCTCTGTCCGCAGAGGAGTTCACGTGGAAGCCAGACCACAGTGGGCAGAGTGATGGATGGAGAGGAGGGGCCGGGTGACTGGGGACATAGAAGTACTGTAGGGAGAGCTGGGGTTGGATTCCCCACAGCATGGGTTCTCAGGAACAGCAGTCTGTGCATGTGGGCTATCTTTCCAGAGGAAATCAAATAGTTGGAACTCAGACATGGAGAAGGCAGACAGCCTAATTGGATGTTTTGCCAGACTAGTAATGAAAGGAAATGGACAAGGGATTTAGAGGTCCTTGAGGAAAGCTGGCTGAGGGTTTTAATACAGCGGGGAGTTCAGCTAAGGAATGACGGGAGTGAAGAGCACTAGAGATGCTGGATAGGCAGAAACGGTGATGGGACAGGCCAGTCGTCACGGGTCGAGTCACCCATGAGCACAGGAATGATTTTACCAGACCTAACGGATTGGAGGTGCTGGAAGAATAGAAGGCTGAAGTGGACTAGAAGACAAAA
Organism: Phocoena phocoena; assembly: GCF_963924675.1. Classification (NCBI taxonomy): domain Eukaryota; kingdom Metazoa; phylum Chordata; class Mammalia; order Artiodactyla; family Phocoenidae; genus Phocoena; species Phocoena phocoena. Next base: position 10,032,146 of record NC_089221.1, on the reverse strand, counting down.
AGAGAAGGTTGTTTTTACGAGGCTCCCCTGGACTTTGCGACCTGGGCACACGCTGCTTTGGCATCCTGGAGACATTGTGAGGGGGTGTCGGGAGAGACGGTCAGTTCTAAGGAAGAGAGTGCCCAGTGTGCACAGGGACCAAGGAGACCAGACCCCAAGTGTCAGCAGCTCTGTGAGCATGGAGGGACAGCACCTGGGACCAGGATGCACCTTTGGCATCTAAGGGTTTGACTGCATTAGGAGGTCAGGCAGCGTTATCCTTGGACATCCTCAGGAAGTCCGGGTCAGTAGGCTTATTCCTCTGGTGAGCTCAGGAGGTATGAGACTGCGGAGAAGACTCCTACCTCAGCAGATCAGAACAAAAAGACAAATTGAACAAAAATATTATTAAATATTGAATAAAGAAAATTGGATCCCAAGAAGTGGACAGCCAAGAATTTCCACACATGTTTGGCAAAATGTGAATTGAAGATCATTTGAAAATACATGTCACAAGTTTTAAATTAGGACATGAGTAATTCCACTGCGGGAAATTTATTCTGAGAAAAATGTTCTGGCAATTTGGGTTTCAAGGTCTGTTTCAGTGAAATGGTTAAGGGAGGGTTATAGAAAACTGACCCTCCTGGATTTGGATCTCAGCTTTGCCGCCTACTATTCTTGATGACCTTGGGCAATTCCTCTGTCTCTCTAATTCTCACTTTTCATTATCAGTAAAATGGGTGCATTAGTACTGACTACTTAGAAAGTTTTGAGGGACACTATGATGACACATCTAAAACCCTGAACACAGAAGCTGCGATATCACATGGTAAGTCCTCAGTTTATTTTAATCATGCTAAAAAAAAGAAAAAAAAAAAAAAACAGAGGGAGAGGAGAGAACTGAGAAAAAGAAAAGGGGATGAAATTATATTACTGATGAAATAAAATACAGTATTTTGAAATTATATTACTGATGAAATAAAATACAGTATTTTGAGAAGATGAATACTATATTATATATTTATGCATATTGACAAGAACAGTTGTGGGAAACAGATTTTTTAATTTTACAAAAGCAGATTATGAAACTAGATAAATAGCATGATCCCATTTTTTAAAAATTTGAACATGGTTAATTTTTATAAAATAAGTATTTATACAGATGTAGTTTTTTTGTATTATTTTTATAGGTGGTGTGATGATTATTTTCTTCTTAATATTGTTTACTTTTCTGAATATTTTATGGTAAGGAGGTAATACTTAGATGATCAGTAAGCACACGAAAATTTTTATTTTCCTGTTTCTAAAAAGGAAACTACTACAAATGAGGGAGTAATACAGAAAATGTGTCTGGAAGTGCTACAGACTTTTTCTTAATTACTGCACCAGAAGAGAGTCCCAATCTATTGAAAGACTATAATGATTATCATTGACATATTCAAATATCTCAATAAAGAATTGTTCATATATGGTTTAATTTAGCACAAATAACTATAGGAAATGATTTTAATATCTCTTCTTTTAAAAAAATGCTATGAAGAGCAAAATTTCTGGGTATAATGTTATATTATATATACCTGTTTCATATTCTGCTGGGTCATAGTATAATAAATATATGGAAGGAATCATTATAGCTTGGAGTTTGTATATCAGAGAAAATTAATAGTTTACTTCTTGATGGTTTTATAACACATCTACTAGGTTTCTGCCATCAAACTAAATTACTTCTGTCATATCTCTACTTGAAAAACGTACCCATTGAGTTTATTTTAATATTTAACCTCAGGTTGACTTATAGGTGACAAGTATCAATTGTCTAATTTTATGCATGAAGGGCCAATAACAATGATAGACAGTCATGACTGATGTCCTCTGTCATTATGTATTTATAAAACCAGCAGAATTAAAAAAAATACATTGCGGGGTATCATTCACACAATTTAAGTGTTGCTGTAGTTAGAAGTAACAATTACAGTTGTTTACCTAAAACATGTTCCAGATATTTACAGCCATAAAATAAGTTAATGTATTGCCTTACATATTACACAAAGTGGAAACTTTGGTATCTGTGTTCTCTATCTGGCATGACGTGTTCCTATCAGCCTTTCAGATCCTATTATCTAGGTTGTTTTCACTTTTTCCTATTGATCCATTTATTGATTCAACTATTAATGAACCTTTTCCCACTGTGGAGAAGATGGCCAAAAGTAACAAAGTTGGACTGTAGACTAAGTGATTTTCTTGTACTTCGTACACTGAATATTTAAGAAACAAAATTGAGGGGCTGCTTCCCATCATCAGCCTATCTTGTGTATTTGACAACTGGAGTGGGTCATTTTTAACATTCCCTCCTCTAGACAAAAAGTTATTTCCAATAATAATTATGAAATCAGATGAATAATAGTTATGACCAGAGAAAAGGTGAAATTGAAAATTTCTTTGATTGTACTTTTATGTATATTCAGGCTGGTAAAAAACAAACAAATATAATGGTAAAAAGGAAATATGTAACTGTTTCATATTTCTTAGTTACATTAGTGCATTTTTGAGGAAGAAAATAGAAAAGAAACATTGCTTTTTGGTGTCACACAGTAATAGATAATATTACAGTTTAATCAACTATATTTCAGTAAAAATTTAAAAATAATACTGCAGTTTAATAAGTTATGATATAGATGAATAACAATTTAAAAATAATTTTCTAAAGTTGCAGTTGAAAACAAGTAAAATATTACTTGTATGAACTAAAATTTGCACACACACACACACACACACACACACACAATTACACCTTACAGTTTGCATTCTGTTTTGCTGTTTTCAATTTGAAACACAAGTAAAATGCCAAGAGCTTACATAGGATATAACTCAAGATCTACTTCTTTGCCGTTATAATCACTATCCTATCCTGACTTTGGATCTAAAGGCAGTAGATCCACAATCCTGTAGTACCACAAGGATTGGAGACACAAACTGAATCCAGAGCAAATTCAGGCAATCTGGATCATTACAGACTTTCTCCTGCAATGAATACCTGTGGCTGAATCGGCAGCTTTTAGGGGTTGACTGATAGCAGGAAGTTATACTGTATATCTTACATACAATTAAAATTTCACAGTAACCACAGCAATCATTTAGAACTTAGACCAACAGAAGATTTAGGGGTTGAGAAGTATTTTATCTGTGACATTGCTTAGAGTTACTGGCACGTGATGTAAAAGAAAAGTATAGTGATTCCAGTTGGGTTTTTTTAAATTAAAAAATGTTTTTTAATTGAAGTATAGTTGATTTACTGTGTTGTGTTAGTTTCAGTTATCAGCAAAGTGATTCAGTTATACATATACATGTATTTATTCATTTGTTTGTTTATTCTTTTTCAGATTATTTTCCATTACCAGTTGGTTTGTTATTATCATTAAATTCTCCACAAAGTGTATCTTTATTGCCTGTACCTAGGTACTCTCTCCCCAATGTCCCACTCAGGTGAACCCTGCTTCCTCTTCTTTCAAGACCTGGCAGGCCCCCTATCACCTCTTGGCCCTCACCTGCCCACGTTGCCTAGCTCCCCTGCAGGCCTTGTGCATACCAGTCTGGTTTAACCTCAGGGCCTTTGCATTGCTCCTTCCTCTGCCTGGAAAGCTCATCTACTATTCTTTTTAAAAATACTTGATTAGCATTTCCAGCAGACTATATAATTTGTTATAATAATCATTATTTATTTTCTGCCTCCTGCTGCTAGTATCTAAGTTCCATGAGGACAGGCATTTTTGTGTGTTTTCATCACTGAAGTTGTCCAAACATCTGGGCAATATCTGATACATAACGGGTACTCAATCGGTATTTGTTGAATAGCTTACCCCTTGATTTTTACTATGTGTAACTGGGGTATAAAGTTGTTTTCAAAGCCTTGTGTCTTTTTTTCACTTTTAAGAGAGATTTTCCCTGATCTTACCTGTCAATCTTGTGCAATTTAATATCCACTGAGGGCAGCAAACAACAATTACATTAAAGCCTTATGAGAGAAGGATGTGATTGTATCATGCCCCATAAAGAAGAGGCTATTGGGAAGATAATGGGATCAATGAATAGCTTTATCATTTTAAACATAGAAGTTATTTTATGATACCTGAATGAATTCTTTGAATAACCTTGTGAGTGAGGGAAAAAATTTTTTTTTCCTTTATTCTTGTTCTGAGAAGGAAATAGATGCCAAAAGAGATTGAACGACTTTTCTGATAGGACATGGACAGTCATAGCAGAAGTGAGATCGGAGTAGAGTTTATCTTGTTCCTGGACCAGTGATGTTTCCAGTGTATGCTTTTAACCCTCACATTGCACACAGTAGGGCAAAATGTCTGAGAGAATTAAGAGGTACCTAGCTGATGATTCTATACTGTTAAAGAATCAAACTGTTCAGTAATTTCACATGGAATCATAAAAGGGGAGGATGGTTCACCTTTTCCAAAATCCTGTACCTTGTACTCAGAGTGGGCTTGAATCCATTCATGGTTACCTTTAGAAAAACCTCTGCCCAACACCTTGAACTCAATCATGCATCTCATAGTAAACACTTGATTTTTTAAAAATATAAACGCTACACTCAATAAAAGTTAAGTACTTTTAAGGTTTTCTCTTAATGCTGTGTGGCTCTGGCATTTATCACTCCATTGATCAGCAGAATTGATGTGGTTCATTATCCCTTTATCACACCATTGATTGTCACAGGTGATTGGGCTCATTTTTCCTTATGGGAACTCTGTCCAAGAGAATGACTTTGATAAACTGAAATGACTGGTGTTCACCCAATGATGTCTCAGTAGCTAGGTAATATCTCAGTAGCTAGGAAGACTTAAAAATATAAATTTAAAATAAAATGATAGTAATTGCTGGTACCACACTGCCTTATTACGTACAAGATCTCTGCTCTTATAGCTCAGATCTCTCATGCCATGTTGGTACAGGTGTTTGGTGAGGAAGGTATAGTGCTTTCTTTTATATGGCTGGGGGTACCGGGTATGGGGAATTCAGGCCTTAATAAGGCGGGGCTGCTGAGGTTTGAACCCAGACATGTGTGACTCCATGTTCTGGTCTTTTAGCCATTATTCACAGATATAAAGGTATGCTTTTTTTTTCTTGTAGTGTAGCGCTGTATCTATTTATAAATAAGTCCATTAAGTGCCAGGGATTCAAACTTAGTGTGTAGCATCCCTAAGGCATTGTTAATTGCTAAGGAAATGTCCATGATTTTTGCAAAGCTGTGGCAATTCTATTCATTAAGTGAATCTTATATAACCCTTAGTATAATTAGTGATGAAAAGAGACAGTCTGTGACTACACATAATTTATGTGCATAATAAAGTCACCATTGGCCTTGAATTACTTATGTCTTTTCCCTTCTATTTTGCAATTTGTTGCAAAGAATTGCTTGTGAAATGATTTTGTGACATTCTGAAGAAAGTGTTATATCACTAGAGCAGTCAGGTAGTATGAGGAAAGCATGTGTCTTTTTAATATGATTTCTGAACAAGGAGATTTAATCTTCAGGCCTAAAGTTTGTTTTTCCTTTCAATATGCAGTGGTACCCAGGAGATTCTTCACTCTCAAGGCAGGCCTTGGGTTTTGTCTTTTGTTGAAGCAACATGTAGTATCATAGGTAATAACTTATTCAAGACTCTATTGAGAGAGATCTGAACTTTAATCAATTTCTCTTTAGTTTCCATGCTGAGAAAAGGAAAATGTGTTCTGTGAAACCTTAAGCCTCTTAAATGCTCTGAGGAAAAATAGATCCTATGGTTAAGTAATTTGGGGAAATGGTACATATGATAGCTCTCTCTTGGAGATTATTAAGGTACATTAGCCTATTAGAGATTTCAATACATTTAAGTTTGCTCTACATAGAATTTTCCATATTATTGAGCAATGGATTTTTTTTTGTATGTAACAATGACTGATATTCAGTGGATCTAGTGGTAATAAGAGTAATATTGTATTAAAGACAAGATGCTGTAGCAGTGAGCCTATTATTTAAGTTAAGGGTATTCTTTTGGGCTATGAGACAGCTGATCTTTTATAACACTTAAGGATTGACTAAGTGTTGTATAATCAGTGCTTCTCAAACTTGACAGTCCATGTGAATCACCTGGTGATCTTGCTAATGTAGATTGATTGAGTAGGTCTTGTGGTGGGACTCAAGTTTCTAAGAAGCTTCTAGAAGAGCTCATAGCTGCTGGTATGAGGACAATACTCGGAGTAGCAAGAATTCAGATCAAGGGCCTCCCTGGTGGCGCAGTGGTTGAGAGTCGGCCTGCCGATGCAGGGGATAAGGGTTCGTGCCCCTGTCCGGGAAGATCCCACATGCCTTGGAATGGCTAGGCCTGTGAGCCATGGCCGCTGAGCCTGCGTGTCCGGAGCCTGTGCTCCGCAACGGGAGAGGCCACAACAGGGAGAGGCCCGCATACCGCAAAAAAAAAAAAAAAAAAAAACAAAAAAACACACACAAAAAAGAATTCAGATCAAGGCTCTCACCCCTAGCACTACTGACAATTTGGGCATCACTGTCGTGTGTGGTGTCCTGTACATAGTAGGATGTGTAGTCCTGTTGCTGGCCTCTCTCCACTAGATGACTGACTATGTAGCACCTCCTCACTCAGTTTTTTTTTTTTTTTTTTTTTTGCGGTATGTGAGCCTCTCACTGTTGTGGCCTCTCCCATTGCGGAGCACAGGCTCCGGATGCGCAGGCTCAGCGGCCATGCCTCACGGGCCCAGCCGCTCCAGGGCATGTGGGATCCTCCCAGACTGGGGCACGAACCCGTGTCCCCTGCATCGGCAGGCAGACTCTCAACCACTGTGCCACGAGGGAAGCCCCTCACTCAGTTTTGATAGTCAAAAACGTCTACAGACATTGCCAGATACTCCTTGGAGGAAGAATCGCCCTCTTTGAAAGCCACTGATGACGATAGTTTGTACTGAGATGATGTGCTGTCTCTGATTTCTCAAATCTTTCTTTTCAGTTCCAGTGGAAATGATTGGCCAAAACCAGGATATTTAAATTGTCATAGATCATGGAAGTGTTTTCTTCTTAAAAAGCAATAAGAAAGTAGCCTTTTGCAAAATTGGGGTTACTGGAAAGAGAGTAGTCGGCACCCATGTTCTGTTCAGTTATAGGGATGGTTGGTGTGCAGTTAATGACTTTTTTCCAGGGAACATGTTTATAATTCAAATGGACTTTGTAGAACTGAAGAACTAAACGGGAATTCAGCAAATTTAAGGACGTATGCAGAGCTAACGAAGAGAACGAAGGCATCCAGTGTATTGCTAGAATACCAGTTATACCTTAGACTAATGCTAGCGCTTCTTGCTAATTTTTAAAGTGACAGTAGAATTGAGGCAAAAATAAAAGATTAGGAAACATAATATAAAATGCCAAAAATTAGTGTTGATAGCTTTCCGAGGAACTGGATTCTCTAGTGAGAGAGTCCTTGGAAGAACTTTTGGGAATGGATCATTCAGTCTGGAGGCATCCTTTTTTAAAAGTTTTTTTTTACTATTATTATTATTTTTTTTTTTACTAAAGTATAGTTGATTTACAATATTGTGTTAGTTTCAGGTATACAGCAAAGTGATTCGGTTATACATATATATATCTATATTCTTTTTTTTCGATTATTTTCCATTATAGTTTATTATAAGATATTATAGTTCCCTGTGCTATACAGTAAATCCTTGTTGTTTATCCATTTTATATACAGTAGTGTGCAACTGTTAATCCTATACTCCCAATTTATCCCTCCCCCCTTTCCTTTTCGGTAACCATAAGTTTGTTTTCTATAACTGTAAGTCAATTTCTGTTTTGTAAATGCGTTCGTTTATACTATATTTTAGATTCCACATATAAGTGATATCATATCATATTTGCCTTCCTCTGACTTATTTCACTTAGTATGATAATCTCTAGGTCCATCCATGTTGCTGCAAATGGCATTATTTCATTCTTTTTAATGGCTGAGTAATATTGTATATATGTACCACATCTTTATCCATTCATCTGTCAATGGACATTTAGGTTGCTTCCATGTCTTGGCTATTGTGAATAGTGCTGCTATGAATATTGGGGTGCAAATACCTTTTCGAATTAGAGTTTTCATCTTTTCTGGGTATATGCCCAGGAGTAGCATTGCTGGATCATATAGTAGCTCTATGTTTAGTTTTTTAAGGAACTGTGTGCCTATTCTTTACAGAGCCATAGAGAAGAGATGTGCTGTAGCCAGACCTGGACATTAGCCTGTGTGCTGTAGCCATTAATCTCCAGGAGGGGGCAAACGCTACCCCGTCATCTAACCTAAAGTTCTCAGAATACATTCACAAAACTTTAAAAAGTCTGAAGTGAATTCATTTGAATTAAAAGACAGAGAGAGAGAGAGCTAGAGAGGCTATTTATTATCTTTTCTCATTAAAATCAAAGACTCTGGAGACCAGTTCTTTACATTAGATTTTACTGATGCCTTGTTCTCAGGTACTACTTTTCTTAAGCAGATTAGCCTGTATCCTTCTACGTATTTCTTCTCTGGGCCCCAATGTCCTTCCCTATAAACTTTACAGCTACGGAATTAAATGGCTGTCTTTTTATTCTGATTCCCATCTGTTTGAGGTAGTGACTCCTTTTTCTGCTGGTATCCCTTTTTTTCCCCATGGTTTTCCAGATCATGATATTATTTATTCCTAGTACAGTCCGCCTGCACCTTGGAACTCCGAGAAATAAATTCTAAATGCATAAAAGTCCATGTGAGGAATTGCCTCCAACTTCTAAGCGGAAGGTCATTGCTTACTGTTTATGCGGTCTCCACTGCTCTTTCTTCACGCTCCATTCAGCACCAGGGTGCAAGTCTTCAGCTTGCTCTCTGCGTGGATTGATAAATAGATTTGCTCCAAGTGGATGCACTCCAGCTGGTTGCTAAGATGGCACACTTTATAATGTTTCAGAAGTATCTTCCAAACTCGAACATTGGACCTGATTTTCTTTAAGAGAGTTCCACTTTTTCAGGCAGTAGAGGTGGCTTGCCAAGTTGTACTGGAGGGTGGGATATAATCAAGAGGGGGTAGAAATACTCACTGACAGTTGCCTGCACTGTCATCACTGCCTCTTATTAGTGGATATTAGTCATTGGCACAACTTCCTCCACCCCAAGTCTATATTCCCTTTCTAGTAAAAATTTTATCTCCATAATTACTGAGGACAGGAAATCTCTGCTATAACCGCTATCTAGATGGAGATAGCAAAGCAGTATACCCCTTCACAAAAATTACTTCCTACTTTAATAGATATTTCATCCCAGAATGGGAAGAAGGGGAAGGCAAAGCTGATATTTCCTGTAGAATGATCCTGGGGCAAGAGTAGATTTGAGATTGGCAGTAGTTACAGCTATAAAAGAGTCTATAGCCAACTTATAAAGAGGGGTGTGTGTGTGTGTAATTTCCATTGGAAGTGTAATATACATGCTAAATTGATTATGTATCAAAGGATTGTTTGTAGTGTTCATTGAAGGGGCAGGTTTTTCTCATTTTTCTTTCATCTCCTTTAAACTCCATTAAGATGATAGTAGAAACAAGAATGAATGGGGATTAAACTAGTGATGCTGTGTTCTTCATGTCCTCAGAACATGAAGAATTTGAACACAGTTCTAGAAGACCGCAAATTAGCAGAAGAGCTTTGATCTATGACATCAAGTAGAGGACAGAGAAATTCAGAATGCTTGCAGAAAAGCTGGTATCCAGGATGAGGGAGGGCTGGAAACTGGGAGCTGATCTGCTGATCTGCTGGCAGAACCCAGAGAGGCTCCAGGTCCCAGACAGGAGATCTGCAAGGCAAGACTGAAAAGGGGCCTGAAAACAAGGAGTTAAAAAAAATAGCCTATCTACCTTATAAGAAGAGAAAGCAAGCTCTTTCCTGTGAGGAATGTCAGGAGCTGATTTACTAAAGTACGGTCATAGAAACAGGAAAAGAAATGAATGTTAGAAATAAGATGAGCATATTAACCGTGTTGAGATGTGGCTGAATTGTGGTGATTCTGAAAAAGAATTTGGAGAACTGTAGATGTTAATAATAGAGATGTATTATCCCTGACATCCCTTCAGAAATAATGAAAGTTCCATCCTCCCAGTCTCAACTCTTAAAGCGCCTGTGGAATTATTTCAGTACATAATAAACAAGGCCCTGGTGAGCTCCATTTCTGCCCCTGCACCTCCTCCCTCCCCCAAGCTTCCTGCTCTCTTGTTTCCTTCCTGCTTAGGAGGTGACCTTAAGACTCCAATTTCTCATCTTCTATCCAGTCATTACCCCTTTCTCAGGGGTGGTCCCTTCTCCTTTTTAAAGATAACATTTAATCACACTCCTCCATACCCTTTCCTGTCCATATTCTTCTGAATCTTGCTTCATAACGTATTCTTCCTCAAATTTTTAATAACACTCTTCCTATTGCTCCATATTCTTTGCCTAAAAACGTGCCCAAATCATTGCTTCCATCCTATATTTATAGGGGAAAAAAATCTTTGATTTTTTCTTTTCAAGCTATCTTTCCCTTGCTGTTACCACCAAATGTCTTGAAAGGGTGCTGTACACTCTTTGCCTCTAATTCCTCATCTCCTATTGATCTTTCAACCTCTTGGCTCAATCTTCTGCCCACAATATGACGTTAAAACTGCTCTAAAGGCTCATGATCTCCAGGCTGCCAAAATAATAGCCTCTTTTTGTTTCTTAACCTATTGACATATTCACAGCATCTAATACTGTGGGCTGCACATTTAGGAAACTGTTTTCATCCTGAATTTTCTTGAAAATTCTTCTCATTTCAAGCACTGGTTCATTTTCTTCCATCTTTCCCTTAAATATTACAATGCCCGTAATTCTGCCCTGATCCTCTTGCCACTATTCACGTACTTTCTGGGTCATTTCATCTTACCTTCTCTTCAACTACCACCTAGTTAAAACAGTAAAATATTTAACTTTCCTGACCTGTCTTTCAAACTTCAGTGCATAGAGCGCACAGAAACTGCAACCATTGAGAACTTAGCCTCTCTTGGGAGAGAATCCTGGTTTGTCACCTCTCCTCTTCCAGAGTAGCAGGAGGACTGCAGAGATGGTACACAGGATTGGGACTAAGAAGAAAAAAGGAGACTATCCATGCATTTTACATCCCCATGAAGTGGAAGGGAAAAGTGCTTATCTATTTCCTGCTGCCCAAAGTCCCAAGATGTGAATTCTCCAGAGAATCCATTGTGAAGTTTATGAGTACTTTCAAGAAGAGGAAACAGCTGCCCTGCTCATGGCTCTGTATCTGTGAGCCTGTGGTGCTGCTCTGGTTCCACTGGGGCTAAAAAAAATTGGAAAAATATGGTACTAGGTACAACCAGATAAAGAAAGGACAAAGTTCTCTTTTTCTGGTGAGGGTATGGTTCCTTGAAGGTAGAGAAGATTGATCCCATTGTAGCCAAAGGCCCAAGAGTTGGGAAAGGAAGGTAGATGAGATTGGGGGCTACAAAAGCATAAGACAGAGTTGTATGCAGCAGAAGCATGAGCCTGATTCTGTCGGCTGGATATTGGACTAACAAGGTACCTGGGTGTCACAAGTCATTCCCAGGGGGTGCTGCCTGGCACCATATCCCTTATGCGTTCTCAGCCTCCACCAGCTCTCACAACGATATTTCTCAAGTTGCTGGGTGTGCCATGATAACCAGCACAAGGGGGATATCCATCTTTTCACTACGATTGGAATTCCGTGGTAGAATTGTTCTTGTTGTTGTCAAACCCAAGTTCGTGTGGCCGACACACAGTGAGGCCAAACAAACTGACACATTGGAGTCTTGCGCAGAGAAAGGTTTATTGCGAGGGCCAAGCGAGGACTATGGGCGGCTCATGCTCAAAAGACCTGAACTCTCCAATGGTTTTCAGGCAAGAGTTTTTAAAGGCAAATTTTGGGGGGAGGGCTGCAGGGTGTGTGCCTTTCTTCTGATTGGTTGGTGGTGAGGTAACAGGGTGGTGCTCCAGGAATCTCAATCATCAGCCTTCTTGTTCCAACCAGTCTGAGGTCCACATGCTTGTGCTCAGCCTGAAGTTACCATCCTCCACCTGGGTGGGGGCCTTGGTTCCTGTAGAAGAAGTCAGAGATATGTTTCAGATTGTTATGTTTATCCCCTGTGGAGGAACTAGGCCTCTGCTTTATGCTGCATTATTGTTTCTTGACTGCTTTTCCTTCGTTTCTGTGTTCCCTCACTTCCCTGATTAGTAACTGTTTGAATTTGCCCTTTAGAATTTAAGGAAGGTCTGCAAACAAGAAATGAGGGACACAGAAAGGCTTTTGTACCTGAGAGGGCCCTACAGGGACCTGCTTGGTTTCAATCCTCTGTTTTCTTTGATACTCCTCAATCTTGAGGGAAAACAGGTGAGGGACAAGAAAGGGAATAAAGTTTTGGTTACAGAGGTTAATTATAAACTCAGCAGAGAACTTGGCTTTAGGAGGACTGGGTTTCGTTGTGTTTACAAATAATTACCCACTTTCAATGACAGTTTCATAAACAAACACCTTCTCTTTCCCTATTCCTGGTTAATACCCAAGGAGAAAGATCAGGTATAAGAAGATGGACTTCACCCCTATCCACTCAAAATCACTAAAAGCCTCAAGTCTAGACCTCATTGGAAGAAGGAAGATATTTGCTTCCAAGTGAAGGTTTTACACAAATGGATAGAATAAAGTCTTAATCTGAAAGTCACTGTTTTTAATAACCTAAAATAACTAGAAAGTTATGGGCTCAGACTGAAATGTTTTAAGAAAGTCTGTACCCAGCACAAAAGGGAAGAATTCCAGTGCTAACCATAAAGGCACAAGTTTATTTCTAGACTTTCAGTTCTATTCCACTGATCTATATTTCTATCACGTTTTTCTATTCATTACTATAAATGGAATACTTAAATCTCCAACTAATAGTGCTGAATTTTCTGTGTCTCCCTTTAAATCTATCAGTTTTTACTTTGTGTATTTTGGGGCTCAATATTTCATTGCATTGTATGTACAGAAATTTTATATCTTCTGGATGGACTGACCCTTTTATTATTAAAAATGTCCCTCTTTATCTGTAGTGACATTTTTGTTTGAAGTTTATTTTGTCTAGTATGAGGATAGCCATTCCAGTTTTCTCTCTCTCTCCCCCTTTTTTTTCTTCTGTTTGTACAGTGTCTTTTCCCATCCATTTGTTTTTAATCTGTTTATATCTTTGAATCTAAAGGGTGTCTCCTCTGGATAGCGTATACTTTGATCTTGTGTTTTGGTTTTTTTTTTTTTGATTCAGTATGATGATCTATGCTTTTGATTGGGTTATTTAATTCATATACATTTAATATTAGCAATAATTGAATTTATATCTGTCATTCTTTTTGTTTTCTATATGTCTCATGTCTTTTTTGTTCCTCTATCTTATTTTCTCTTGCATTGAGTGAATATTTTCTAGTATAATATTTTAAATCTTTTAATACTTTTTTTACTACGTTTTTATAGTGATTTTCTTGTGCAGTTGTTCCACAGGGATTGGTTCCAGGGTACCAAAATTCTCAGATGTTCAAGTCCCTCATGTAAAATGGGACTTGCATATAGCCTATGAACATCCTCCCATATACTTTGTCATCTCTAGGTTACTTACAATACCTTACAAAATGTAAATACTATGTAAATGGTTACCAGTGCACAGCAAATTCAAGTTTTGCTTTGGGAACTTTCTGGAATTTTTTTCCCGAATATTTTCAATCCAGTTGGTTGAATCTACTGATGTGGAATCCATGGATACAGAGGGCCAACTGTGGTTGCTTTAGGGCCTAAATATGCATATTAACTTACCAGATTTATACTAAATTAATTTCAGGGAGCTATGGAAAAGTTATCCTCATATAGCTTATTTCCTTCTTCCCACTTTTTTTGTGCTTTTGTTATGTTATGACAAATACCTGTGTTCCATTACAAAACCAAAAACGTATTGTTATAATTATTCATTGTAAAACTTCATGTTTTTAAAAGAAACTGAGACAGGAAAAGAGAGCAAGAATGTATTTACAGAATTTAAAAAAAATAATTCTTGGGCTTCCCTGGTGGCGCAGTGGATGAAAGTCTGCCTGCCAATGCAAGGGACATGGGTTCATGCCCTGGTCCAGGAAGATCCCATATGCCGCAGAGTGGCTAGGCCCGTGAGCCGTGGCCGCTGAGCCTGCATGTCTGGAGCCTGTGCTCTGCGATGGGAGAGGCCACAACAGTGAGAGGCCCACGTACGGCAAAAGATAAATAAATAAAAATAATAATTCTCTTCATTTGTTTCTGCATATTCTATTTATCATCTGGTGTCATTCCTTACTATAATGATGCTTTCTTCCCATTTTCTTCCTTTGTGCCATTTTTGTCAAATATATTTATATATATATGACAAAGCAATATATATATATATGACAGGAGCAATACTATAATGATATACACATTATTTTATGCAGTTGTTTTCAAAATCAGTTAAGAGAAGAAAGGGGAAGAAATAAACATTTACACTAAATACGTAATTACCTTGAATGGTTCTCTTTGTTTTTTCATGTTGATTTGAATTAATATCTGGTGTCATATACTTTCAGCCTGAAGAACTTTCCTTAGTACTTCCCATAAGATGGGTGTGCTAGCAATAATCTCTTATTTTTGTTTATTTAAGAATTTGTTTATCTCACCATTTTTGAAAGATAATTTTGCTGAATATAAGATTCTTGGCTGACAGTTTATTTTCCTTACAGTACTTTGAATATTTCATCCCACTGCTTTCTTGTGTCCATTGTTTCAGGTGAGAAGTCAACTGTGAATTTTATTGGTATTCCCTTGAAATGAGGAGTCATTTTTCTTTTGCTGCTTTCAAGATTTCTCATTGACTTTTTTTTTTAACATTTTAACCATGGTGTGTCTGGATGACAATCTCTGTGTTTATTCTACTTGAAGTTTATTGGGCTTCTTGGGTGTATAGTTTAATGTTTTCCATTGAATTTGGGACTTTATAATTATTATTTCTTTGATTTTTTTCTGTTTCTATCTCTCTTGTCCTTCTGGTACTCCTTTTACATGTATCATGGAATACATAATGGTGTTGCACATTTCTCTGAGCTCTGTTCAATTTTGTTCTTTTTTTTTTTTTTTTCTCTGATCTTCAGGTTGCATATTTTCTATTGGTCCATCTTCGAGTTTTCTGCATCTTTCTATTGCCAGCTCAGATCTACCATGGATCCCCTGTAGTGTATTTTTCATTTCAGTTATTGTACTTTTCAACTCCAGAATTTCCCCTTGGTTCTTATTGATATTCTGTGTTTGATTAGTCATTGTTCATACATTCCTTGTATTCTTTAAATGTTTTCTTTAGTTCTTTTCTTTCTTTATACATCTTTACTGGAATATAATTGCTTCACAATGTTGTGTTAGTTTCTGCTGTACAACAGAGTGAATCAGCTATATTCACACACATATCCCCATATCCCCTCCCTCTTGAACCTCCCTCCCACCCCTCTAGATGGTCACAAAGCACCGAACTGATCTCCCTGTGCTATGCAGCAGCTTCCAACCAGCCATCCACTTTACATTTGGTAATGTATGTATGTCAGTGTTACTCTCTCACTATGTCCCAGCCTCCTCTTCCCCGCTGTGTCCTCAAGTCCATTCTCAACACCTGCATCTTTATTCCTGCCCTACCACTAGGTTCATCAGTACCATTTTTCTAGATTCCATATTTATTCATTAGCATATGGTATTTGTTTTTCTCTTTCTGACTTACTTCATTCTGTGTGACAGACTCTAGGTCCATACACCTCACTACAAATAACTCAATTTTGTTTCTCTTTATGGCTGAGTAATATTCCATTGTATATATGTGCCACATCTTCTTTATCCATTCATCTGTTGATGGACATTTAGGTTGCTTCCATCTTCTGGCTATTGTAAATAGTGGTGCCAAAACCAGACAAAGATATCTAGGTATTTTTTGATTTCCTCTTTTATTTCTTCAGTGATCTCTTGGTTATTTAGTAGTGTGTTGTTTAGCCTCCATGTGTTCGTAATTTTTACAGTTTTTTTCTCCTGTAATTGATATCTACTCTCATATCGTTGTGGTCAGAAAAGGTGCTTGATATGATTTCAATTTTCTTAAATTTACCTAGGCATAATTTGTGACTCAGGCTGTGTTCTATCCTGGAGAATGTTCCGTGTGCACTTGAGAAGAAAGTGTTTTCTGTTGTTTTTGGATGGAAAGTCCTACAAATATCAATTAAGTCCATCTGGTCTAATGTGTCATTTAAAGCTTGTGTTTCCTTATTTATTTTCATTTTGGGTAATCTGTCCATTGGT
The DNA here is from genome assembly GCF_963924675.1 of Phocoena phocoena. Classification (NCBI taxonomy): domain Eukaryota; kingdom Metazoa; phylum Chordata; class Mammalia; order Artiodactyla; family Phocoenidae; genus Phocoena; species Phocoena phocoena. The sequence goes on along the minus strand of NC_089221.1, from coordinate 10,015,770 downwards.
GTAAGTGGGGTGTTAAAGTCCCCTACTGTTATTGTATTACTGTCAATTTCCCCTTTTATGGCTGTTAGCATTTGCCTTATGTATTGAGGTGCTCCTATGTTGGGTGCATAAATATTTACTCTCACTTCTGGCTTGCAGAGTTTCTGCTGAAAAATCAGCTGATAACCTTATGGGAATTTCCTTGTATGTTATTTGTTACTCTTCCCTTGCTGCTTTTAATATTTTTTCTTTGTATTTAACTTTTAATTAGTTTGATTAATGTGTCTCGGTGTGTTTCTCCTTGGGTTTATCCTGTATGGGACTTTCTGCGCTTCCTGGACTTGATTGACCATTTCCTTTCCCATGTTAGGGAAGTTTTCCACTATAATCCCTTCAAATATTTTCTCAGACTTTTTCTGTTCTTCTGGGACCCCTATAATTCGAATGTTGGTGCGTTTAATGTTGTCCCAGAGGTCTCTGAGACTGTCATCAATTCTTTTCATTCTTTTTTCTTTATCCTGCTCTGGGGCAGTTACTTCCAACATTCTATATTCCAGCTCACTTCTCCATTCTTCTGCCTCAGTTATTCTGCTATCGATTCCTTCTAGAGTATTTTTAATTTCAGTTATTGTGTTGTCCACCACTGTTTGTTTGCTCTTTAGTTCTTCTAGTTCCTTTTTAAGGGTTTCTTGTATTTTCTCCATTCTATTTCTGAGATTTTGGATCATCTTTACTATCATTACTCTGAATTCTTTTTCAGGTAAACTGCCTGTCTCTTCTTCATTTGTTGTCTTGTTGGTTTTTACCTCGCTCCTTCATCTGCTGCATATTTCTCTGTCTTCTCATTTTGTTTAACTTACTGTGTTTGGGGTCTCCTTTCTGCAGGCTGCAGGGTCATAGTTCCTCTTACTTCTGTTTTAGGTCCCCATTGGGTGAAGTTTGTCCAGTGGCTTGTGTAGGCTTCCTGGTGGAGGGGACTGGAGCCTGTGTTCTGGTGGGTAGAGCTGGATCTTGTTCCTCTGATGGGCAGGGCTGAATCCAGTGGTGTGTTTTGGGGTGACTGTGAGCTTAGTATGACTTTAGGTAGCCTGTCTGCTAGCAGGTGGGGTTGTGTTCCTTTCTTGCTAGTTGTTTGGTATGAGGCGTCCAGCACTACAGCTTGTTGGCCGTTGGTGGAGCCAGGTGTTAGTGTTGAGACGGTGACCTTTGGGAGATCTCTCACTGATTAATATTGCATGGGGTCAGGAGTTCTCTGGTGGTCTGATGTCCTGGACTCTCCTCTCCCCCCTCAGAGGCTCAGGCCTGACCCTGGGCCAGAGCACCAAGACCCTGCAAGCCACAGGGCATGGAGGAAAAGTAATAAGAAAAAATAAAACAAAACAAAACAAAAAAAGAGCCCAAACAAACGAACAGACAAAACCCCAACAGAAATGATTAAAGCAAAACTAAACAGACAGAATCACACAAAGAAACATAAACACATGCACTTACAAAAAGAAGAAAAAGAGAAAACAAAGAAGAGAGCAACCAAACCAATAAACAAATCCAAAAACGAAAACAAACACTAAAAACTAAAGTAACAAAAAATAAAACCAGAAACAAATCAAATGCAGAAAGCAAGCTAAAAAAGGCAATGAAAGCATAAAACTGATACACAAAAATGATCAAAGAAAAATGTAATGACAAAAGAAAGATGAAAACAAAAGGAAAAACATTAAGAAAGGTAAAAATAAAAAAAATATAAAATATAGTTAAAAATAAAGTGAAAACAGAGCAAAACAAGGGAAAAAATCAAACACCAGGAAAAAACACAATATAATGAAAAAGTGCAGTAGAATTAGGAAAGTAAATAAAACAAAATATATACTAAAAATAAAAGCATGAAAAGTAAATAAAAAAGTAAAAGTAAAATAATAATACTAAAAAAGAACAACAGAACCAAAAAAAAAAAAAAAGGAGTGATGTCGTCCTGTGGCCCAGCTGTCAGTGTCCTGGCCCCCACAGTGAGCCACAGGCAGTTGCTGCCTCCCCAGGAAGCCCTCCAGTCCTTCTGGGTAGGTCCCTGCACCTGCTGTGGGCTCTATGGGGCAGCTCAGACTCTGACCTGGCCTTAGTCCTGTGTGTCCTGGCCCCCAAAGCCCACAGTTGCCCCCAGCGTCCCCACCCTCAATTGTGGGCATACTTGTTTTCTATTCAGGTGTTCCACAGATGTGGGGTTTACCCAGTCAATTGAGGGCAATCAATCCAACGCTCCTGCAGTTACACAGGGATATTTCTCTTTCTCTTCTTTGTTCACACTTCCCCTGGGGTTCAGCTTTGGTTTCTGCCCCGCCTGTGCATGTGGGCCACCCTCAGGCGTCTGTTCCCTGCCCAAGCAGGAAGGGGAGAAAGAAGCAGCTGATTAGGGCTCACTTGCTCCCTCAGGCCTGTGGGGAGGGAAGGAAATGGCAGTCATAATTGGGATGTGCGGGGAGTGCCTGCACGGGGCAGAGGCCAGCGTGAAGTTGCAAGAGCCCGAGGTGCATCGTGAGTTCCCTCTGGAAAGTTGGCCCTGGTGCATGGGACTCTTGGCCGTGGCTGGCTGCACGGGCTGCTGGGAAGGTGTGGGCAGGGACCTGCCTTCCACACAGGACCCTTGGTGAGAGCAGTGGCAGCCTCTGGGGTCCAAGATCACAGCTGCATCTCGTGCTCGTGTTCACATAGGCATTGCCCTGCCGTCTGTGAGTGCATGGAGCGGGAAGCTCTTATGGCATGCCCGCGCCTGTCCTTGTGCATCCTGCAACAAAGCTCTCCTGCCTCTCCGGCGGGCCCAGGTTTTTTCCCAGACTCCCTCCCAGCTAGCTGTGGCGCACTAGCCCCCTTCAGGCTGTTTTCACGCAGCCAACCCCAGACCTCTCCCTGCGCTCCGACCAAAGCCCGAACCTCAGCTCCCAGCCCTGCCTGCCCCAGCCAGTGAGCAGACAAGCCTCTCAGGCTGGTGAGTGCCAGTCGGTACCGATCCTCTGTGCGGGAATCTCTCCGCTTTGCCCTCTGCACCCCTGTTGCTGCGCTCTCCTCCGCGGCTCCAAAGCTCCCCCGCCCCATCTCTGCCAGTGAAGGGGCTTCCTACTGTGTGGAAACTTTTCCTCCTTCACAGCTCCCTCCTAGAGGGGCAGGTCCCATCTTGATTCCTTTGTCTCTATTTTTTCTTTTTCTTTTCCCCTACCCAGTTATGTGGGGATTTTCTCACCTTTTTGGAAGTCTAAGGTCCCCTACTAGCATTCAGTAGGTGTCCTGTAGGCACAGTTCCATACGTAGATGTATTCTTGATGTATTTGTGGGGAGGAAGGTGATCTCCACATCTTACTCCTCCGCCATCTTGGAGGTCTCGTCTGGTTTCCTTTAGTTCTGTGGACATGTTTGCAACAGCTGCTTGGAAGTCTTTGTCTGCTACATCTACCACCAGTGCCCCTTTCAACAACAGTTTCATATGTCTCCTTTTGTTGTCCTTTTTATGGGTCCTGCTTTCCTACTTCTTTGTACGTCTCATCACATTTTGGTTGAAACCTTGACATTTTAGATAATATAGATAGTATTGATACATTGCAGCAATTCTAAATACTGATTCAATTCCTCCCCTGACACGCATGCCTGGGCTTGTTGTTTCCACTGTTTGCTTCCTTAATTTTTTAGTGACTTAGGTGGACTAGTTCAGTGAGGTCTGTTTTCCCTGGTCACCACCTGATGTTGCTCCTCAGAGCGTACACCCTTAGGCATACACACAGTCTCCCTTACTGCCTTCCTTCACTCCATGGTTGACTTTGGTTTAGCCAGGCTGTCTTTCCCTGTCTCTTTCCTTGATCTCCTGAGTCTTTGAGATTTGCTCCATCCCCAGGAGCTGTCTGCATAGCTGTCTGTTTCCTGGATTCTCTCTGGTAAACTTCTAGCTGGTCTGCCACTTCATTTATTGCTATCGTGGAGCTGCCAGCTTTCTCTTAAATGCCTATCACCAAGATGATCTTTGTTTTCAGTATACCCTTAGGCTTGAACTTCCCCGTGCTCTGTTTCTAATACATTCAATCCCATCAGGGAGAGGACTGGTGCTCTCTGTTCTTTCTTTCTTTCTTTTTTTTTTTTTTTTTTTGCAGTAGGTGGGCCTCTCACTGTTGTGGCCTCTCCTGTTGCAGAGCACAGGCTCCGGACGTGCAGGCTCAGTGGCCATGGCTCATGGGCCCAGCTGCTCCACGGCATGTGGGATCTTCCCGGACTGGGGCACAAACTCGTGTCCCCTGCATTGGCAGGCAGACTCTCAACCACTGCGCCACCAGGGAAGCCCTCTCTGTTCTTTCTTGCATCTCCCTTTCTGCAGAACATCTGCCCCACTGCTCTGGAGGTGGGACCAGGACAGTGGCCCACTTCTTTGGAGTGACACTCCTGCTCTATGAGCAGAGCGCTGAGCTGGGATGATAATTCCTGGTCTCAGCTTTCTTCTCCCAGCACGGAACCATCTCCTTACAAGCAAGATGGGGCGAGACCAATCAGAGCCAGGTTGCTGCAGCTGGGATAGAGCTTTCCTCATACACATTGGGCTGGGTGGAGAAAGAGTGCCCCAGACCCCTCAGTCACATTGCCTGAAACAGAGCTTCTGCGAGATGGAGCTGCAGGGGATAGATAAGTAATGCTGGTAGTTTGCCCTTCCTGAGAAGAAACTACAGTCCTAGACTCAGAGGTGGTGAGAGGGGGAACCCTGTCTTCTTGGCCTAGCCACACAGAGTAGAGCTTCCATTCCATTTAAGGGCAAGGAGGGGAGTCTGCGATGGTTCCAGTGCCACAGGTTCTCTTCATACCAAGATTTAGTTGACTGTCTTATGTAAAAATTTCTCCCTTTGTTACATGACCTTAAGATAATATCCAGAGATTTTAAATGGTTGCTTGTTTCTTTAAAAAAGATCATTCTTACCAGTTTGTTTCATTGGAGAAAGGGTTCCTGATGTTTATCACACCCCCATTCTTGGAAGGGCTTCCCTACCACAGTCCAGTTTTAGAATCTCTCTTACCCTGAAAACTTCTATGTCCTTTTCCAGTTAATCCCTGTTCCCAATCTCAGATTCAGGCAACTACTAATCTGCTTTCTGACTCTACAGCTTTGCCTTGTGTAAACATTTCATATTAAAATGACATCCTAAATATATCATCTTGTGCCTCTGGCTTCTTTCATTTTTCATAATGGTTTTGAGAGTCATGCACGTCTTAGCATGCATCAGCAGTTCATTCCTGTTAACTGCTGAGTAGTATTCCATTGTGTTGATATTCCACATTTTGTTTACCCATTTCCCAGCTGGTGGACTTTGGTATTGTTTCCAGTGTTGGGCCATTAGGAATAATCCTTCTATGAACATTTACATCCAAGTCTTTATGAGGACATACATTTTCATTTTTCGTGGACGTATCCTTAGGAGTATAATTTCTGGGTATGATGAGTTTATGTTTAACTTTTAAGAAACTGCCACACTTTTTCAAATGTGGCTGTATCGTTTTACGTTCCCACCAGCCATGTACGAATGTTATAGTTTTTCCACATCCCAGGCAGCATTTGTTATTATCTGTCTTTATTTCAGCGTTTCTGGAGAGTGTGTAATGTTGCCTCATTTTAAAATTGTGATAATGAAATAGTTAGTTTAATGCCCCTAAGTAAAACTTCTTACATTTTTGAAAGTTACTATAGATTTCCTCTAAAATACCTGAAGAAACACAGTTTTGTCTGAGGGGAAAACTCGTGTAATTATAAGTTACCAGTATTAAGTGATATTACATATCATATTTTTGAAATAATGATATGTATTAAAAATGATGTACTATTTCCCCCTGAGATCTCACAAAGAAATATTTCAATAAATGCTCTATAATGTTTAGACATAGAAGGGTGCCTTTTTGTCTCTACGTAAATTTGATTCGTAAGAGCACATTTGTACAATACCATTTTAAAAATACAGATTTGGTTTGATGAGGTACGTCTAATCCTTTTATCTCTTGTTTTATTAAATTGCTCATCTTCAGTCCTGAAGCATGTTACGTTAGTATTAATTTAACATAAATTTTCGTAGTTCTGTGTTGTTTTCACTATTTAATTTTTAATCAACCTACTTTGGAATGAAGGAAGTTTCTGTACCCTCAGTTGGTCTAGATATGATCTTATGTTTGAGACAAGGCATGAAGGTGAATGCCTGAGAAATCCTACCTTCTAAGAAACTTTTCGAGAAATAGAGATAGATTACCTTTTTCACTGAAATTTCTATTTGGCTGATTATTTTTTTTTTTTTTAAAGAAGATGTTGGGGGTAGGAGTTTATTAATTTATTAATTTATTTTTGTTGTATTGGGTCTTCGTTTCTACACGAGGGCTTTCTCTAGTTGTGGCAAGCGGGAGCCACTCTTCATCGCGGTGCATGGGCCTCTCACTATCACGGCCTCTCTTGTGGAGCACAGGCTCCAGATGCGCAGGCTCAGTAGTAGTGGCTCATGGGCCTAGTTGCTCCGCAACATGTGGGATCCTCCCAGACCAGGGCTCGAACCCGTGGCCCCTGCATTAGCAGGCAGATTCTCAACCACTGCGCCACCACGGAAGCCCTATTTGGCTGATTTTTATAGGCTCATAAAAAATTTAGAGCTTAAACAGACCTTCAACATCATCATGTCCATTCATTTTATTTTAGAAATGTGAAAACCACGTCTTGGCATCAGATTTTAGTTGTAAAGAAACCTTAAACCTTATAAAACTTCCCCTTATATTAAAACTAAATGTTTATACTTCACAGGAAATATGGTGAACAGAGTCCTTATCAATGAAAACATGTGGATGTCTTTGTGATAACTTAACAGTGTATCCCTTAATCTAGTATGAATATTATCAAGAAATTAATGTTTTTATTCAATGTTGTAGAATATTGAATGGAACTTTTTAAAATTAAGTATCTTATCTTCAGTGTATTAAAATAGTAAGGCCTTTTGTTTACCATGTAATAAGAACAGTTTCATAGTAATAAAGTCTGTGTATGCTTGTTCAGGAAAAGAAAAACAGATCTTTGCTTCCGAGGAGCCCATAAAGGACACTCATGAATATATGCAAACTTGATACAAGGTAAAAGTAGTATAGCTTGCAAGGAAACTTCTCTTACAATGGGAAGAGAGTATAAAACTTCTGATCTTTTAGAGACCTAAATGTAATCCCTGGTCGGGGAGCTAAAATCCCATAAGCTGCACAGTGTGGCCAAAAAAATAAGTAAATAAAAATAATAAATAAATACCTAATGTGAAAGGTAAATCCTATAAAAGGTGTAGAATAAAGTGTGGAGAATTTTTTTTTTTTTGGAGAATGTTTTAATGACATCAGGATAAGAAAAGCTTTCTTGAACAGCCTTTTTTTTCCCCTAAAAAGCAAAAGTCATAAGGGAAAACAATTGATATTATAAGACTGTATTAGAATTAGTATTTCTATTCAGTGGAAGAGAACATAGAGAAGTAATTTAAGAGATGTATGAAATCTCTTACATCTGAGAGTTTGGGAGAAGGCATGTTTATTTACCAGCAGAGAATTAATACCTATAATGTATAAGGAAACAATAGAAATAAATTTTAAAAAGGAGAGGTTATCCTAGTGGAAAAATGGGCAAAAGCATTTAGCTGGACAGGTTGCCAAAGAAGAAACCAAAACCTCTTCTTAGTAATTTGTGAATGCAATTTAATAAAAAGATTATCTCCTTATACCAGTCAGTTTGGATAAAGGCAGATGATATCAAGTGCTGTCGAGAATAGGGAAAACGGAATCCCACCTGCTGTCCTGGTTGGCATGTGTGCTGATCAGCCCCTCCAGAAGCCAGTGCGATTGAACTGGGTGAAATTCGGTCTGTGTGTTGTCCAGTGTCCTGTCCACCCTGGTGGATGTTACCAGAAACATTCTCCTAGATCACAAGGAGCCATGCATTGCAGGCACCCATCACAGCATTTTGGGTAGCAAAGGGCAAGAGAGATGCCTCAAGGAATGAAAAAACAGTGCATAGAGAACTCAGCATCAAGTAATGAGTTGTCCCTGTACAGGCACAAGGACTCAGAAGCATAATGTTAGGTGAAAAAAAAGGCAAACAGAACTAAAAGACACAATGTGTCTTTTTCAAAGATACACATATAAATAGATAACCATATGGAGAATGAATTAGAAGAATGTATGGTAAATCAACTTGGGTGAGTTAGTATGAGGGAATAGGGATTGCATTGAGGATAGAAGATGAAGAAGAGGATGATCAAAGCAAACACATACAAACACAGGAACAAGCATACAAAAAACATAGAATGACCTTTCATAGACCAACAATAAGAGTTTAGCCTGGGGGAAAATATGCAGATACATTTCTACATTTTCTTCTGTAAAAAATAAGGTAGTTTAACTTTCCATTAATTTAATTAGCTTTGTTTTTTCAACCATTAAAGTAGGACATATCATAGCATGTTTGATTTGGGGACTGACTCTACATTTAAAAAGAAATTGAACAAGTGTTCAGATATAAACAACATGTGCCTTCAAATAAAACAAAAAATGGATAACACTGTAAATGGGCAAAAGAAGCCAGTGGTGTTACTCAGTTCTTGGTCACTATGTCATGATCTCCCTTAACGGCTGCTAGTTTTTTGGTTGTTTTTTGGTTTTTTTTACATTCAAACTGTTCTGTTTTAGAGGTAGAAATATTATTTCCACATAAATACTATTATCACTGTTAGTTATGTGAGCATCCTGGAGAATTTTAACGAGATACCTGGAGTCCCTATACTGCCTTTGGAGAACAGCTGTTACAGTGTGCACCAAACACATCTGTCCCATCTCCTTCTGTATCTTTATTGGCTTCAGGCTTATTGACATATATATAAATTTCCCCCCCTTTTCTGGGTTAGGCAGTGAGAGTATAGCTATGTTCAGTAATTCAAAGAAATACTTGATATGCATTTTTCAAAAATACTGACTCAGAACTTAGTTTTTGAATCATAATTAACATTTTCATCGGTTCTGCTAACTAGGTCATTGGTGAATATAGAATTACAGATACATAGGGTGGCGAGGCACCTCTGGGGTCACCCGGTCAAATTGGCTGGCCTGGTTCAGCTCCCTGAACTTGCATCATGCACCTTCCAAAGAGTACTCTCCTATGTAGAGGAATTTCCCATTTCACAAATTAGCCTGTTCTATTTGGGGGCATTTGTAATTGCTAAGTAGTTTTTCCAGTTGGCTCTTGTCCCACCTTCTGGAGTCAGGCCAAAAAGGAAAATCCAATTTGCAAAGGACAGTCCTTCAGATATTTCAAGATGACGGGCATGTCCTTCCAAGTCTTCTCAAAAATTGTAACCATTTTTTTGTGTTTTTGGATACTTTACCATCCTGGAAATGCTGTAATTTGGACAACCATAATTTTATAATGTACAAAAAGTGGTGAAGAACAATCACCCTTCTTAGTCTGGACATAATACATCTATTATCACAGCTTAAAGTTGTAATATTTTAAGGGGCCAAGTCACACTTAGACTTCATTGAGAATCAGTGTAGCATGTGGATTAAGGCTTTGGACCTGGAGAACCAAGGATCTCACTCTGTGTTGTGTCACACACTATTTGTGTGGCCATCGGTAGGTTACCTAAGCCCTCCTCCCAGTTTCAGCTGCCTCATCTTTTACTTACAGATTCTGATATTACTACCTTGTAATGTTAGAGGATTGAGCTGAGTGATACCTGTAAAATGCTTGGCACTTAAACTGACAAAGAAGAGGTGCTCTAGGACTGTTCGCCACTAATTTGTAATCTTCTATGCATGTTATGGTATTAAGCTTCGGTGTCTTGATCCTGGACCATAAAATATTTTAACTTGAGATTGGGACTTTTTCATTTATCCTGATTAAATTCTACCTTTTAATCTTTAACCCAGTGTTCCAGCATTGTGAAAATTCATCGAATTCTTTCTGTCTTCCAAGTAATAGCTATCTTTAGCCAAATCACAAGTTAATAAGAAAGTCATTCGGATACTGTAAGATAACTCTGTCATTTGAAATAGTAGATACTGTTTCCATGTTGTCATTAAGTATCAATCTATATCTAATGTTACTCTAGTAAATTTTTAAGATGTTGTCTGAAGGACTTCAGCTACAGCTGTCTACAAATATTTTTGAAACCTTAATGCAGGCCAAGCATTATATTATATTACGAGTCATATTCTAGTAGAGGAGGCTGGTGTTAAAACAAATTATTAAAAGCACTGTGATGCACACCTGATAAAATGACACCATAGAGAACATCTGTTCTAAGGAACTAGTGAACAGCTGCTGGTGACTCTACCTGGATTAACTAGGGTCTGCTTTGCAGAGTTGGCCACATCTGGATAGGTCTTAAAGAATGACCAGGAATGATGAGAGTTAGCAGGGCATTCCAGGATACTATGAACAGACTTCTCAGATGCTTGACTAAAGTCCAGAAACATTGTTTTCACAGAATTCCCTAGTTCTTCCAGTGCTCACACATCTATCAGAAAGACAAAAGATCTGTATTAGGGGACTTGTGCTTCATGACCCAATTTTGGAGTCTAGAGATCACCAGTAATTTTTCAAATGCTTTCCAAACGCCTCTGAAAATTAACTCAAATTTTATTCACCATCTATTCTCTACCTGGCAGCTAAAAATAGATGAAACAGGTTCCTGGCTTAGCAGAAATAGTGAAAGATCCTCCAGCACACCAAGTAAGGAGAAAGAAGAACAATTTTGCATGACTTTTAGATTAAAACACCAATGGGTAATTTGTGTATGTGTGTGTGTGTAAAACTCTTCTTACGTTTTTACTTTCCTATTTACATATAAAACTTATTGCATAGTCTAGAGCAAGTATTTCATTTTATAAAAAGCACAAATGACTGTATTTTTGTGGGTGGCTATGGGTGTCATGGCTTCTTCTATCAAAGGTAGTGCTAATTTTGCTGTCTTTGCTTCTCTAAAAAGAGAACATTAATTACACAGTGGCAGCCACCATAGACAAAGTCAGAGTGTCTAGCAAACACATTCCAAGACCCAATTACTTAATAGCTTGTTAAGTGGCTTAAATACCCTGACTCTTCAATTTGTGGTCTTTGATGGAATATAATTTTGTAATTAGCAATGTGTACATTCCTAATATGATAGTGTTTTATACAATCTCAGTGAATTATGTAAATGTCTTACCTGTAAGCTTATATTTTAGTTTTTACCTAATTACTCAATATCACACATTCTATAGTGTTCACTTTTAAGACAATGCAATTAAAAACTTTAAGTGAGGGCTTCCCTGGTGGCGCAGTGGTTGAGAGTCCGCCTGCCGATGCAGGGGACACGGGTTCGTGCCCCTGTCCGGGAAGATCCCACATGCCGCAGAGCAGCTGGGCCCGTGAGCCATGGCCGCTGAGCCTGCGCGTCCGGAGCCTGTGCTCCGCAACGGGAGAGGCCACAACAGTGAGAGGCCTGTGTACTGCAAAAAAAAAAACCCAAAAAGCAAAAAACTTTAAGCGAGGTAATCAGGAGGCCACCACAAGCAATCAACCTGAAATATGCAATCAAATGGAATAAGAGGTAAACATTACTGAGTGTTTGGGGGAACAAAAGGTTTGGGTGGGAGAAAAGTGTCCTTTTTCTGTGCTTGCAATGGGAAAACTTTCTAACCAATGCTTTCTTAGATTTTAGTTGGGTTTCGTTTCCATTAGGGCCTCAAAGTTTATTTCACATGAGGTATCTGATATACCTAGTACTTTGTATTCAGTCTTTTAAAGAGGCTGATAATACCATTCTATACTGGTCAGCAGAATATTAAAAGATATACGTTTTAGAGTATCTGATGTTCTTTGTCTTCAACTGTATTACTAGATTTTGGCTGTGTACTCATACTTTTTCTCACTTCTTGATATTACGCAATGCTTCTTGCTCTAAGTGTCAATGACTCTAAGCCCCTGGTCATTTGCATCCCTGGTCAGAGATGCCTGACCTTCTCGGAATTGTGTCTATAACAAAAAACAATGTCTGTGGTGGAGAGGGGATGACAGGGACTGGTCTAAGGGCTACTAATGATTCATGATTGGATTGTTGTGAGGTCCATTTTGACTGTTTAGCACTTTTGTATTGTATCTAGGATTTTGAGTGTGATTCAGATAAAATTCTCAAGGCAGTGGGCTAGTAGCAAAATCCACAGATAGGATTGGTCTATCTTATTTCATAAGTTTCTTGGGATGGCTGGTTGCTTTCCACAGTGGAATCCCCTCAAATGAAGAGGTGGAGAAAGATAGATTGACTCTCCCTAACATAGATGAGGATAGTTCTTTCTTTCACGACGTTATGAGCAAGACCTTGAACTCTAAAGATAGAAACCTAGAGACGCCAGGTCTTTGAACAGACCCATCAAGAGTTGGACACCAGTGATATTAGTTGAAGAGACTGTTAAGTTCCCCTTGCAAAGTTTTTGTTTGTTTGTTTGTTTGTTTAAATCTCATTCCTGAAGTTACCTCACCAGTCTTCTCACCATCCTCGTTATTGGTCCTCATCCTCCCACATCATCACAGAATCCTGTACCACCTTTCATGTCCTCACCTGTGACCCTGCTGCTGACCTTCACTCTGCCTGGGGGTGAGTCTGACTGGCTCCTGTGTGGTCAGTGTATTCATATCCATCTCTTCCTGTGCTAAAGCTGGACTATAAATCTGAGCCACGTTACTTCAAGGGAACTGACTCCTACTCTTGCTAATATTTTCCACCCTGTATTCTATATTGCTGAAAGAAGCTGCGTTAACTTTTATATTCCCTTCCTTTCTTTGGCAGTAGCTGCCTGCCTAGAAGATATATCCACAAAGGAAATATCCTAGGACAGTAGAGATGATCATGCTTATGTTCACACAAATGACAGCATTTTCCTCAGAATGTATTAAACTGTATTCCTCTGGAATATATATTTGGGGTGAAAATAATATGCTTGTAATTTTAAAGTTAAACAAGTAATTCTGGGGCTTCCCTGGTGGCACAGTGGTTGAGAGTCCACCTGCCGATGCAGGGGACACGGGTTCGTGCCCCGGTGTGGGAAGATCCCACATGCCGCGGAGCGGCTGGGCCCGTGAGCCATGGCTGCTGAGCCTATGCGTCCAGAGCCTGTGCTCCGCAACGGGGGAGGCCACAGTAGTGAGAGGCCCGCATACTGCAAAAATTAAATCAGTATCTAAACTCTGCAGCAAACACCTGTACTATTAAATATTTTTGTTAGACTTATTGAAGTATAATTTACTAAATCATAAAACTGAACAATTTTAAGGATGTAGTTTGATGAGTTTTGGCAAATGTGTTCGGTCATGTAGCCACCACCACAAGCATGACTGGAAACCTCCCCATCACCCTGAAAAGTCCTCTTGTGCCCCTTTGTCATCAGTCCCCTCCTCCACCTCCCTCTGACCCCTGGCAACCATTGATCTATTTTCAGACACTGTAGTTGTGTCTTTTCTGGAAGTTCATGTAGATAGACTCAGAGTACTTAGTCTTTGGTGTATGATTTCTTTTACTTAGCAAAATACTTTCAAGATTCATCCATGTTATTGAGTGTATCAGTGATATGTTCCCTTTTATTTTTGAATAGCATTTTATTGTATTTGTTTATCCAATTACCAGTTATTTCCATTTTTTTTGTGATTGTGAATAAAGCTGTTATGAACGTTCAAGTACAAGTCTTAACATGGACTTGTTTTCATCGTCTTGGATAGATGCATAGAGGTCGAATTACTGGATCATATGTTAAGTGTATTTTTTTTTTTTTAAGGAAACCACCAAACTCTTTTTCGAGTGGCCCTCCCCTTTTGCTTTTCCATCAGTAGTTTGGGAGCTTCCATTGCACTGCATCCACACGCAGTATTATCAATCTTTTTCATTTTAGCAAATCTAGAGTTTGTTGTATCTCATTGTGGTTTTAATCTGCATTTCTCCAATGACTAACTGTGTTGTGCATCTTTTCATATGCATATTTATCACCCATATATCTTTTTTTAAAATGCTCAGTCAAATCATTTGCTCATCTTTTTAATTAAGTTGTTTGTAATATTGCTATGATTGAGTCATAAGAGTTCTTCATACACTCTGGTGACAAGTCCTATGTCAGATGTGTGTCCTGCAGATATGTGATTTCAGTTTGTAATTACTTTTTCATTTTTTTAACAATGTTTTTTGGAGAGCAAAAGTTTGCACTTTTGATGAATTCCAATATATGCATGTTTTTATTGTGTAGTTCATTTGTGTATGTCATTTTAAAGAAATCTTTGCCTAAACCATGCTCACAACAATTTTCTCATACTATTCTCTACAAGTTTTATAGTTTTAGGTTCCATATTTAAGTCTATGGTTCATTTAATTAATTTTTAATGGCATGATATAACGGTAGGATAGAGATTGATTGTTTTTCCTTTTTTTATTTTTGCATATCGTTTCTTAATTGTTCCAACACCGTTTGTTGAAAACATTATCCTTTCCCCATTGAATTGGAGGGACCCTTTGTTGAAAATCAATTGACTGTGTATATGTGGTCTTTCATTACACGTTTTAGACAAAATGCACCCCCCACCAATCATCCTAAAAAAAAATTTGGTGGAAAGAATTTTTGAGGGTAAAGTCCCTTTCCTATGAAGACGAGAAGTAAGAAACAAAGGGCATACTGATTCATAGCTATTTTGTAAATGTCATTGATTAATTTTTTTATGTTCTAGCAATTTCAGCCATGTGGTCATTTCTCTGAATGCTGTTTCCAATGCGTGTTACTGAAGTTAATTGTAGTTTTGTGTTTTGTTGTTGCTGTTAGTATTGCTGGATTTTTTGTTTGGCTTTGCTTCTAAAAATAGAGATAAAAATAGTAGATTACATGCACCTTTAAGTACACACCTGGCACCCAGTAGACTCTAAAAAGATGTCAGTTGAATGAATGCACAATTGATAGATCCAGGTTTATCAATGGTAGTTATATCTTTGAATTTTATTTTGGAATTTTTTTGGTCAAAATTTGGAACACCTGCAAATTTCGGGGAGAGAAAAGATCTATCATTGTGAAGTTCCTCCTGTTAATTTTCCTTAACTGGAGAAAAATCACTTTGTTTTATTTTCCTTTTCTAACATCTTCTGAACCAAAATCACAAAAACCACTTTAAAAAACTTACTCTTAATAAATATAAATTTTTCTGAATATTCTTGCTCCATTTCTTTCAAGTCTCCTTTTAATTTTATATTTGAAATTACATCTCTTTAACAAAATTGCATCTGAAATTAGATCTAACAAAATACAACCTACACAGTATATTTTGTCAATGACTAAAATGTCATAGTTGTCACTAAGTATTAGAAAGAATTCCTTATTGTCTTATGTAAATGAAAACAGTAGTTCGATATTTTTATTCATCCCTAGGGATAGATTTCACATTTGTGCCTCTTTCCTCTTAACAAGCCAGTTGATGTGAGCTATTTCTTTAGTTAAAGGAGATGGCTTGAGAGTTCTCATATTTCTGAGTGTTCAGTCTTCATCAAGACATGATCTTTTTCCTTATCCTATAAATTGCTAATATAGTATTCTCCATACCATTCCTACCTAATTTGCATAAGATTTTTTCCCAAATATATACATTTTGTTACTCTTTGTTATATTTTCTTTCACTTTCCTGACTGCCAAGGGTTTTTTGTTTGTTTGAATTCATTCCTGAACCCAATTCATATTATATTTTCATCCATATTATTCCTACACACACACACACACACACACACACACACACACGAGTAAACACAATTTTGCACCAAGAGAACTCATCCAGTTCTAAACTGGTGGGAATTGAGCAATATAGTTCCCTCTTCTCTTTTAAATCTGAGCTTGAATTCTAACTCTTTAAAAGATCCTCTTGTTATTCTAGATCACAGTGACTTAATGAATTTCTCCATGCAGTTACTCAAATGTGTAATTTTAAAACTGTATTTAATTGTTATTCTCTGTCTCTTCCAATAAAATGGAAGGCAGGGAGGGACCATTTCTGTCTTTCTGGGTTTATATCCCCACCACAGACTTGTGCTAAACTTCTAGTCTTCACAGGAAAGGGACTTTATCCTCAAAAATTCTTTCCACCAATTTTTTTTTTAGGATGATTGGCAGGGGGGGTCATTTTGTCTAAAACTTGTAGTAGAAGACCACATATACACAGTCAATTGATTTTCAACAAAGGGTCCCTCCAATTCAATGGGGAAAGGATAATGTTTTCAACAAACGGTGTTGGAACAATTAAGAAATGATATGCAAAAAGGAAAAATAATCTCTATCCTACCCTTATATCATGCCATTAAAAATTAATTAAATGAACCATAGACTTAAATATGGAACCCAAAACTTGTAGAGAATAGTATGAGAAAATTGTTGTGAGCATGGTTTAGGCAAAGATTTCTTTAAAATGACATAAATGAACTACACAATAAAAACATGCATATATTGGAATTCATCAAAAGTGCAAACTTTTGCTCTCCAAAAAAATCTTTGTCTGTAAAAACAGAATAATAGATCCTCTCTGGGGATCCAATGAGATCTTATCTTAAAGCCTTTGGCACTGAATCTAACACATAGTAAGTACTCAATGCATGAAGGGTTGTGCGGTCCTAATTTCATTTCTTTACCAGCCTATAAAGAAATAAATATAATCCAGTGCAAATTTATCAATGCATTCTTCTCCTGACTTGACATTTTTCCCTCTAAAATGAAGAGCAGTCTGCCTGGAGGTTAAAAGTCTCATACATGTATGAAGGAAGGAATATTTCCACTGGAAAATTTTCAAAGAACAACTGGGTAATTTAAGTTTCTCGTTCAGTGGGAGCAGTTTGCTGGTAAATATTCTCCTTATGCTGCCAGAAAGAAACCTGTCATTTTGTTAATGTTACTTTGAAGGACATAGTCATTGTAGACTGAAAATAGTGGAAATCGTACATGTTTTGGAGCAGCATGCCATTTCAATCATTCTGAAGTTTAATGTGAAAGATACAAAAGTTATTTGCTAGTTTGCTTTTTCTTTCTTTCTAGGTTTTTTTTCTCTTTGATATAATTGTCTCAAGTCCATTTTGAAGTAGACAGGATATAAATAAATGCTTAAGAAGATATGGTTGTAGGAGTGTGGGGAAGCTTTCAGAACCATGCTTTTGTGGTGACAAGTTTGCCTCTGTGAAGGCCATGTTTTTCTAGAAAACACTGGACAGAGCCATAGTCAAATGTTATCATTTAGCCATTTTTAACTGCATGGTCAGTCCAAACAATTTTGCCATCTAGGATGGTTGGAATAAAACCAAATCAACAAAATCTGTTCAGTCCACGAGCCGATAGGAATACCACTGAGATCTCTATTTATTAACAAGGACTCTTTTCAAGAAAATTGTCAAAACTATCTTTTATTATTACTGTGTTTACTGCAAAATTCATTAGCTGTATTTGCTTTCTATTGATGTTTGATATTAAGCTGGCTAGTCTTATATCTCCAGTCAATAGTATATTCATTACATTTTATGTTGGTAAGAAAATAAGTTCATCTAATTTTTGGTCATTTAACGTAAATCTTCACTTGGGAAATAGAATCTATTCAGTGTAAATTCCTATATACAATCATCATTTTAAAGTATATTGAGAGCTAGAGGAACGAGTTACATGATTCCTTAACAGAATTTTATGTTAGGTAATTATTGGTAAATCTGCAAGAAGACACAAGTGTTGTTCATTTCTCTAAGTAAGCATTATGAATTAAACCCAGTATTTGGGTTTACTCATATTTAGAGACTGTTGAATTTTAAAGAATCCATTTGAGGAATTTGAATTTAGTTTTATTTTGAAACGATGATGAATATTTCATTTTTAAAATAGTATATTTTCATTTGTAGATTATATGTGCAGGCCACAGAGGCTTTGGGATAAGGGAGGGAAAGGTGATTAAAGACAGCTTAAAGAACAAATCAACTGCAGCAGGCAAACTTTCATATATTTAATGAAGCAATCCTTAATATAGGACATAGCCTGGGTCCCTGGGGGATGGGAAGTATCACAGAACAATTTTAGTAGAATCTTTCCATAACATTAGTGCTACAGCTCTTTCCCTTTTGAGTCAGACTTTTTACCATGTTCTCTTTTGTTGCATGAAGGAAACTGGGGTGGGTTGATACCTCATGTATACACAGCTAAATAAAATAAGCCGTGCCACATTTGTTTGAAAGATATGTTATCATGTTTTTACATTATTTAAGCATATTTATGTAAACTGTACATGTGTGCTATTTACAGTTTTTTCTCAATAAAAAATAGAAATTCCACATTCAAGGAAATCTATTATCTAACAAAATCTCTAAAAATATAAATGAAACTTCTGGAACGAACACCACATTAATTCTCAATTGTGAAATCAGCTCGTAGGCTACTGGAAAAGTGAAATATTTACATTTGTCTTATAGTTCAAGCAAAATGTAATGATTAATGTAATCAACATGAAATTTGTATTTAACAGATTTTTTTCCTTTGCCAAAATATAATTACTGTTGTTATCTGCCAATGAGTGTGTGTGTGTACACAAACATATATTTTAAAATTATCTTCTAATATATGCAAATATGGTAGTCCAAAATCTGATATTGATTTTCCATAGTTTCCTTGATATTGATTTTACATGTTTACAAACAGTAGAATTACTTTAAGAAAGATATATGCAAGTGTACGCGTGTGTATATGAACGTGTGTACGTATGAGATGCATGTAAGCACTCATCCATGGAACTCCTGGGAATGCTGGATAAATAGCAATGAGCCAGGACTTGGAGTTGCCCAGGATCTCTGGCATGAGACAGTGTCAGGCAGACCAAATGTTGGCTAACAGGTTGTATTTTCTGTAGCCATAAACAGCTAGCTCATCAGGGCCGTACTGGGGCTGGTATGCCCTGGGCACCAGAAGAGCCATTCAGGCATTTGCATTAGGAAACGCTGGGAGTCATATCAGAGCCACTGGGTTGAGTGTCATCTGACACTTGTGCCTAGAACTAGGAACGCAGATAGAGGGGCGGGGATTCATAGTTGACAAACATGGAAACTTACAAACAGATATTAAGACCTGGACCCAGTGACCTATTGTTTTAAAATATAAGTTTTAGGGCTTCCCTGGTGGTGCAGTGGTTGAGAGTCCGCCTGCCGATGCAGGGGACACGGGTTCGTGCCCCGGTGCGGGAAGATCCCACATGCCGCGGAGTGGCTGGGCCCGTGAGCCATGGCCGCTGAGCCTGTGCGTCTGGAGCCTGTGCTCCGCAACGGGAGAGGCCACAGCAGTGAGAGGCCCACGTACCGCAAAAAAATTAAATAAATAAATAAAATGTAAGTTTTATTAGTATTTAGGTATGGTGAGGCCAGCAGATCAGGAGATGGTTGCCATTGAAAAGTCACAGATCCAGAGAGGCAAGGATGTGCCACATTGTGAGGGGCCTTACCCGGAAAGGCCAGGGTCAGTCAGGAGGCAGAGGGAGTAAGGGGGTAAATGTGGGCAAGAATCTGTGTCGTGTTTTCCATGGGAAGGAACAGGTGAGGCAGGGCAAGCAGGTTTAGGATTGGCTAGCTTCCAGAATAATATCAGGTGGCTCGGAGGGGGGGGAGGTGTAGGGGATGCCCCAGCTTGTCTGTTTCCCGGCCCTGGGGGTGATGAAGGCAAGAGAATATTGACCCTGAGAGTGAGAGCTTAATGGAGGATGCAATGGGGAGCCTGGGCTCTGGACTGGCTCATTTGCGTATGAAAGGCCTGCTCCTTGGGAGGGGCAGTCTCTCCAGAGGTGTCAAAGCATCAGAATTACAGAAAATAAAAGGGCATGATTCATACATCTATGATACAGAATACTCTGGGGAAGAATCACAACAATAACGATACAGTTGCTGTTTTCCAAGTTTTTATTCAAGATGTTGGAGATTTTTAAAATCTAGAAATGCGAAACATCATTGATTACGAATTTTTTTGTTAATATTAAAATGCATTTGACACATTCTTTTAAATATTTCTTGAAAGCCTATTTAGAAAGAAACGTAAAGCTCAATGTTTGGCCGCAAGTTCAAATCAGTATAACTGGAAGTGAGCTGTGACACCAAGTAGAGGGCACCCACCAGAGATGCTTCCTGCCTTATAAGGCAATAGAGCAATGTGAAAAACTGAGGCATATACTATGATGATAACTTCAGAATTCAAATAATAAGATGACTCGTGATGTTTCCTCAGTGAAATATCCATATACCTTCCAATTTGTGTGCTCGTTCCCTAAGTACCAACAGATGGCAACAGTCGTTAATGGTGAAGGGTTATGACTCTGAGGTAAGTGAGGGAATTAGAGAGTCTCAGTTCCTTGTGCAACATTTGAGAAACTGGGATATTTTGATAATGTCATTTTTGTATACTCGGCTAAACCCAAAATACTTACGCCTTCTGTTTGGAATGTTTAAACTCTACCGTCATGGAAGCAAGTTCAGAAATTTAAAATATATTAATTATGACCCACTTTAAAAGTACAGACAGGTTCTGATCAGCAGAGAGTCTCACACATGGGAATGAAAGAAGACTAAATAATGAATAACCCACTGGATCACAAAGCCCCTGTACTTTCAGACCACACACAGGGCAAGGCAAAGGAAGGGGAAAATGTTGAAAATATATTTTGAATCGTTTCAGATTTAGATTAGGGTGTTTAAGATTAAGTTTGTAGTGCATATAAATGAAAGTCATACACCACCAGAAAAACCCCAGAAAGGGGATAATGGCTTTTTTAAATGATTGTCTATTAATTTTTACAAAATTCTTATTTGGATTCATCTCCTAAAATTACATAACTTACAAAAAAATTGGAGGGCAATGTAGTTTCTTCTTAATTGGTAATATGTTTAGTAGAATTTTATTTTATTTTTCGCAACATGAAATAAACATTTGAGAGATAAAATAATGTACTGATAAAGTAAGGGTGCAAATGATGCCAAATATATGTAGAGGCTCATCTAATTCCTGAAAGATTGCTTGGGTGGTAATCATAGTGTTTCTTGTAACTAGAATAGGCTATAATTATTTGATTATAAAAAAATTATTGTAAATTGTACCACAGAATGAGAATTATTTCTTGTTATTATCAATCTAATGTATTAAGTAGTAATTTTACCAAATGACAGCTATTATCATTTAACTCCAAAATCTGTGAGAGGGGTGTGTGTGTGTGTGTGTGTGTGTGTGTGTGTGTGTGTGTGTGTGTGGTGTGAATATTGGGTTGTGAAGATGTTTCCTGGGACTAATTAGCAGTATATTGTCAGCAAGGTCTTAAGGAGACAAGTGACCAAAAGCTTTTGGCTTTTTGAGTCTAAACCTGACCTGAACTAATACGGTGTATTATTATCATATTAGTTAATACAATGTGCCAGAATTATTTCCCCATAACATTTGCGAAAATATTGTTCCCTAGAAGGCATTTGGGAAAATGGCCCATATTCCTCAGCATACCAGTATTACACAGGAATGGAGGTCAAGAGCCATATTTTACTCATATTCATATTAATGTGTTCTTGACCTAACAAAGAGCCTAGAATAGCTGCTCAGTAAATGTTTGTCGAGTGATCACATGAAAAATAACTCTTATCCAAGTACACATTACATTATCCATACTCCCTAAATGATAAATGAATGGTGTGGATGAGCTAAAAAAATGGCAGCATGGAAGGCACAACCTGAATCAAGTTGAGAGATTGTGACATCAAGTGCCTTGTGGGTGTCAGATGAGATGAGAATGAAATGGTACCAGGGGTCTAGCTAGTGAGAAATGCCCAGGAATTTCTCTCCAGGGGTGAGAAATAATAAAGATGGTCTCACTAGAGGTAAATGAAGGGTCATATTTGACAGACACTCATGAACTTGGAAATAAATATAGGAAGCAAATGAACAAGAAGAGTCAAAGCTAACATCATGGCTTTGAGCCTGGGGGGCAGGAAGAATGTATTGTTATAAACCAAGATAGGGAAGCTAGAAATAGGAGCATTTGTGTAAGGGAGAAAAATACTGTTGTGATCGTGATTTTCAGTAACCCTTGGCTCATCCATGGAGGTAATGGACAGTTAGAAATATATTCCTGGGACTTCTGAGGCAAGAGATGGCTGGAAGGGTGAAACACATAGTTATGATAGATGATGCTTTGGGGGCAGACAAAATAATGGAAGAAATGTATGGAGAAGAATCAATCCTTGGAGGCAGAACGTAAGAGAATGGCTATGTTTAGAAGGAAGCAAGAGGGGACAAAAAGATTGGCAAAAATAAATGGTGTAGAGATAAAAATTAGGCTAGTATTAACATCACGGCCAAGGTACGTGAACTGTGTAAAGAAGGGTGGGTCATCAACAGTCTGTAGTATCTGAAATGAAGTCTCTCAGGAAGGCAGTCACCCTTTAGAATGAGGAAACCATTGGCTGTGTTTGACAAAGAGTTTCTGTGGAGTGACAATGATAGAAACTCTTGCAGTGGACTAAGATGTGGATCGATGGGAAGAATCGAACAAAATATCTTGCGATGCTTGACAAAAAGTCACAGTAGAAAGTGTCTTAACCAAAAGGGTTGAAGGAAACTACAAAGTGAGCATTTTTGTAGTGAGAGTGACCCAACGAAGAAAATGAGATTAGGGCTTCCCTGGTGGTGCAGTGGTTGAAAGTCCACCTGCCGATGCAAGGAACACGGGTTCGTGCCCCGGTCCAGGAGGATCCCACATGTCGCGGAGTGGCTGAGCCCGTGAGCCATGGCCGCTGAGCCTGTGCGTCCGGAGCCTGTGCTCCGCAACAGGAGAGGCCACAACAGTGAGAGGCCCGTGTACCGCAAAAAAAAAAAAAAAAAAAAAAAGAAAGAAAGAAGATGAGATTAAATATGAAAGCAAAATTAGGGGTTAATTGAGCATCCCAGCCCTGGAGGAGCCCAAGCAGAGGGAGGAGAAGAATCTTGGCTGCAGGAGCAAAGAAGGGGAGGCTTCCTGAAGACCCGGATGGATTTTAAAGTACAGGGAAGTAAGAAGTTGCTGCTGGGAGTTGAGCATCTGTTGAAAGATCGGAGGGCGTGGAGGCTGGAGAGGCCGTTAGGCCTCAGGGAGACAACAGGTGCTCCTCAAAACTGTCATTCTCCCCTCAGGGTCTTTGGGAAGCTGGGCTTACTGCCTAAGAAGTTCCTCTCGGATGTATCCACAAGGCTAACTTCCTCCTAGAAGATGTTGTTACATCCCACCATCAACAGCGCAGTTCAGAAAGTCAGCTCAACTCTTATGTTATCTGTTATATTTTTTTTAATGCATTTATATGACGTACTAGAAAGCAAACTTGCTAGCAGTCCATATGTATGGTTTCCAGTTATTCGCCTGTCCCCAACTCATGTAATTGTTTTTGGATTTTGGGGTCTCAGTCTTCCCCGTTTGAAAAATCAAGGGCTTTGAATACATGATTTCAAAGATTTACTCCAATTTGGAATTTTTTTTCTGTTTCTAAGAACTATCTCCATCATTTCTAATTTTGGCTTTTAATTGAAGAATGTATAGTCATGCTAAAGTGCTTATTTAGTAGGTGGCCTTACATTATTTTTAAGAATAGAGAGTATTTTAAATATAAACCCAATTAGGATTGGAAAATACTTTATATTGAGTGTCTACATGTTTCCTTAAGTAACTGCGGATGAACAATGACTACTATCCTTCCATGTTTAATAACTGCTATAATTCCAGTTAAATATATCCGAACTTTTTCATATGTTAAATATAACAAATATAGTCATACTATAAGAAGTAGAATGGATCTCTCCTACATGTACTTAATAAATATGAACATTAAATATATTTGAATTTTACTCAAATCCTATATTCTAGTAAAATATATTCAAATAGTAAGAACAAACACATATGTAGAGCTATTACCCCGTTCTAGGTGCTGTGTCTGTATATATACTCATTAATTCTCACGAAGGCACTGTGAGCTGGGTACCATTATTCTCACTCTCAAGATGAGGAAACTGAGAAAAAAAGAGGTTACAGAATTTCCCAAGGTCACACTGATATTAGTGCCAGAGCTGGTCTGGCTCCTTCATCTGGACTCTCAACCTCATGCTACCCACTCCCACAAAATGGTGAAACACAGATTTAGATGCCTGCATGCTGTGCCCAGCTGTAGTTCACTGAGTTCACTGCTCTGGGATATTCAATCATGTGACAGTACCACAATTTGTCCATTCACCCTTTATGGCCATTTGAGTTGTTTCTGAGGTTTTGCTATTATGAACAGTACTGTCATGAACGGTCTTATACATACCCCTGGCTTAATTTATAGTTTCCAAGAGTTTCTCTTCATTATATACCCAGGAGTCAAAGTTCATCTTAATAAGTCAATACTAAATTATTTCCCAAAGTAGTTATGTAAACTACATTCCTATCAGCAATGGAAAAGATTCTGTTGCTTCACGTTTTTCTACATCACTTGCATTTCTTAATCTTGGTAGACTGAAGTGGAAAAAATAATCCATCAGGTGGTAAAAAGGAAGTTGGTATTTGACACAGAGGCAAAACACGGCTTTAGAGGCAACAGAATTTTCTATGTTTGAAATCTTGTTTCTTCAGACTTATCAGAAGTCATACCTCGGGCGCAATTTTTAACCTTTCTGAACATTATTATGTACTTTTGTAAATGAAAGGTATTTTATTACAGTTAAACATAGTCGCTACATAACAGACAGTCAGTATAAATTTGCTAAAAATGTGAATGATGTGTAATTGGAAGTATAATTGTACCTTCAAAGTAATTTAAAACAAAAGTATAGAAAAAAAGGCATATTATCAAGCAAGGAATTGAATTTTGTATCAAAATAATAAAACTTTTAAAATTGGCATCCATTTTGTCTTTCTGTACATAAATACATGTATATTTTATATACAGTCTGATTTGTCACCATGGATGCAAAGATGAACAAGATTGAAAGGAGTTGATAAATCTAATAAAATGGAAATGGGGATTTGGTTGGTGAGTCAGAGGAAGAGGAGGGGTAGCAAAGTTAAAATACCCAGATCAGTTGTTATTGAGCTAAAGATATGCACTAACTATTACGAAAACACAGATTAAGGTCTAATCCTAATTCCAGCCCTAACCAGGCTGTGGAAAGTAGGGGAGCAGGTAGGAAAGAGGTGACACAGGAACTGAGACTTCCATGGGCAACAAAGCCTAATTCCTTGGGCTATTTACATATGGTTGTCTCTGGGAGGAGTGTGCATGCAGTATTTAATTCAATCCTGAAGCAATAAATTGCCTGTAGCAGAAAGAGCAAATTTTTGTATAAAAATTAAATTCTGAGCAGGTCAATTATGATACCTTTGAATGCCCTGATTGGACCTCAGGTTTGGTTATAGCTACTTAGCTCCTAGCAATGGTTTATCTTCTGAATTCTGTATACCATGGCGGTCTTGGTGATATTTTCTTATCTTTTTTTTTTTTTTTTTTTTTGCGGTATGCGGGCCTCTCACTGTTGTGGCCTCTCCCGTTGCAGAGCACAGGCTCCAGACGCGCAGGCTCAGCGGCCATGGCTCACGGGCCCAGCCGCTCCGCGGCATGTGGGGTCTTCCCAGACCGGGGCACGAACCCATGTCCCCTGCATCGGCAGGCGGACTGTCAACCACTGCGCCACCAGGGAAGCCCCTCTTATCATTCTGAAGGAAGCATCAGGGTTTGCTTTTGTCTTTCATAAATGTCATAGGCAATTTTAATAAGAAGGACTTTTAGAAAGATTATTTTAATTTAAGCTTCAACAAATGACATAGACATACACACACATGCATATGTCTACACAGTTGTGGGAAAGAAGCAAGTTAATCTGTAATTTGATTACTTATACAAGCTACTTTAAACAGGATAATTGCTATGTGAATGCCATCTTGACATTAAAGACAATTCCAAAGCAAAATGGATTTTGATTAAGAAATCTTGACATTGGCAAACAATTATTAGAAAATGTCACACAAGAAGTAGGTTGGTACCGTACTCCACAGCCGTAGACCATCAACAGCATCATTCTGTTCAAAGGGGAAAAGATGGAATTCCCTGGCAGTCCTGGGGTTAAGACTCCGCACCTCTACTGCAGGGGGTGCAGGTTCGATCCCTGGTCAGGGAACTAAGATCCCACATGCCATGCAGTGCGGCCAAAAACCAAAAACGAAAATAAACAACAACAAAAGGGAAAAGGTGGGCTCAAGAGACTGATGTCATACCCAGGACAGAAAACCTGTGACTCTATCATAAGGTGTTGTTAATTGACCCTCAGAAAACACTGAAAGTTTTTATGTTTTTTTTGTTTTTAGAGATAGGAAGAACCTAGTCTTATTAAGCAATATAATCTTAAAGCCATGCTTTCTATGAACAGTTTTTCTGTATATTCAAATTTACCATGTAACGTGTACCATGAAAGAATAGGAAGATGCATAGCTGGTATTCAGTGTATCGTGGCATAAATCTGCTTCTTTAGGTCCTTAGTAATTTAAATATATTTCAGGAATATTGAATTGTTTAATATTATTTTTTAAAGATGATTCCTTCTGAACAATTGTGGTTTCTATAAAGACAAAACTTCCAACTCAGAAGGCATGAGAAGTGGTATACTGAAAGATAGGGATTAAAATCAAACAAAAAATCGCACTTTCATATGTTCCTTTTGCCCAAAGTCAACACCGTTTAAGTGATAGAACAGAGTGCCCACTCTCTAATATTTGGGGTTTCCTATCAGAAATGCTCATATATATATATACAATATTAGGTTTAAAGCTCTATATTTCTACATTTTGTGACTACAGTCTAGGCTTGGTGAATACCTAGAATTGGGACTTATGTCAATAGAAATGTGTGATATTTTTTGATATTTTGTTCTTAGTGTCACATGTTCCTTGATTGCTTAATTGTATTGGGAACACAAGTAGGAATTACATACAGTCCTTGCCTTCAAAGAGCTCCGAGTTTAGAGAGGACTGGTGGTGAGAGACAAATGTTTATCATACACTGGACTGAGAGTTGGGATAACACATCTGCCTGGTGTTTTGAGCGTGTGGTGGTCCCTCTCCTTGGGGGGAGGAGGAAAGCTTTGTATGGCAGTTGACCCTTGAACTAGGCACGAGCTAACGTTTGCCGGACTGGAGTGGTGATTGCTAAGGGATTCCTGTAGAAGGAACTGAACCTGCAAAGGCTTGTGAAGCAGGGCTGAGTGTTCACTCCAGTGATGCAGTCTATCGTCATAGAGACACCTGGGGTACCCAGGGCCTGCATGCTGAGCAGAGCACAGGAAGAGGAGACCTGGTCAAGGTGTCCACCTCATCTGTTCTGGGTTCAAGAAGACCTTTATCATTGCATCCTGATCAGCAGAGTATAAAGTGAAAATACATAGACTCCATGATTAAGTGTAGACTAACAAGGGTGGTCCTAAATCTTGCTTGAAGTGCAATTTTGAAGGTTTTAGAGTTGATAGATTTTGCTGTTAGAGAGACTTTTTCTACTGACTTAGACTCTAGGTTTGCATCCTAACTCTTGGCTCAAAATTGCAGTCTACCTCTAATCTAATTGCTTTAGGTAAAGTGTCTCCTTTCAGCAGACAAGAGCTTCCTTTGATAGCTTGCAGTAGCATTTTTTCTGCCTAAACGTACATGCAGCTAAAGTTCAATAAGGCATCTGTGTAGCCAGATATATAATATGTCATTTCTATTAGAAATATGAATTTATTGCACTTCTTTGAGATAAATAGAACTCTGGATGATATTTTTGAATCAACATTTTTTCCCTAGGATTGATTCAGGCAACATTCATGATAATAATATTCTATTGCTTAAAAGTTACAGACCATCAGCTAGAACCCTAAGGGTTTGTTTTCATAAGCAGAGGAAGGAAAGTGGCTTAATGGAAGGTGGGTGCCCTTGGCTGAGAGGAAAACTCCAGACAGCCCTCTGGCATTAAAATGTAGTGATTTATGAACCTGGGTAATACACTTCACTTCACTCCTCTAGACCAAAGTTTCTCACCCTGAAGGGGAAATACTCTTTCTCATGCTTTATTGGGTTGTGGTGAATATCACATCGGTTATCACAGGTTTATCTTTTTAAAGTATTTTAGAATTCTTCAATTCAGCTATTCTTCTTTTTTTTTGGCTTTATTGGGTCTTTGTTGCTGCACACAGGCTTTCTCTAGTTGCAGCGCGAGGGGGCTACTCTTCGTTGCGGTGCGCGGACTTCTCATTGCAGTGGTTTCTCTTGTTGTGGAGCATGGGCTCTAGGCGCACGGGCTTCAGTAGCTGTGGCACATGGGCTTCAGTACTTGTGGCTTGTGGGCTTTAGAGCTCAGGCTCCATAGTTGGGGTGCACGGGCTTAGTTTCTCCACGGCATGTGGGATCTTCCCGGACAGGGCTCGAACCCGTGTCCCCTGCATTGGCAGGTGGATTCTTAACCACTGTGCCACCAGGGGAGTCCTGTTCAGCTATTCTTATAAATACATTCTTCAAGATCTTTTCAACTAGAGAGTTTGAAATAGTTAGTATTTTGAGATACAATATACAAAACAAGATGTAGCTTTTGAATGTCATTTCCTTGATGGTACTAACCAAATGTTTGTCCTTCCCAAACTACACAAGGTGCTGGGTTTTTGCTTAGGATCCATTTATGAAAGTCACTACTTTCCTTGGGGTGGCTGGGCCTTAGTCAGCTCTGGCCTGGAGACTTTAGTCTGTGCCTTTAGAGGGAACTCAGTGTATGGGGAATGATAGTCGAACTTTGGGTCAGGAACCAGTCATAAAACTCTTTGTCATGAGCACTTATATTGTTATCGTAAATCAACATAACACATACTAGGACTCAAGCCAAATTGCTGTCAAATAAATCAGTTCTAAATTTCTCCTCATGTTTAAAGGAGGTCACTGTGTAGGTTAAAAGATTCTCAATGTGATTTTGTTGGGAGGAAACTAAAATGATAAAAGGCTAATAGAGTCTGGCCAAGTGGAAGAAGTTTATTATCACCATGTTGTGAGGTCAAGATCCCAACCCTTGGGGTGGGGTGAGGAGGGCCCTCAGGTTCAGGCCAGCCCTTGGCAATTGGCTTCAAACCTAAGGACCCCTGGGTCCAGACCAGGCTTTGTCTAGACACATCTTTCCAGGACTAGAACACAGTCAGACCTTCAGACAAGGCGTTCCCTTCTGTTATCTCACTGGTCAGTGTTGGGCATTATTAATCTCTACTGGACCAAAAAATAAGTTTCAAAATTGTGTCCATCATCAGTATTATGAAATAGACTATTGTTCTCCCAAAGGTTCAAGAATGTCATTCTCCCATTAGGGTGTCAGTGATTAATAATTCTCCCTCAGTTAAGACTATCATAGTAACAGAGGGTCAACTGAGATCCACCGATTTGTTTGTTTTTTGTTTGTTTGTTTCTGTGGTACATGGGCCTCTCACTGTTGGGGCCTCTCCCGTTGCGGAGCACAGGCTCCAGATGCGCAGGCTCTGTAGTTGTGGCTCACGGGCCTAGCCGCTCCACGGCATGTGGGATCTTCCCGGACCGGGGCACGAACCCGTGTGCCCTGCATCGGCAGGCGGACTCTGAACCACTGCGCCACCAGAGAAGCCCTGAGATCCACTGATTTGGAAGGAAACTTTATACTCTTGAAGAGCGCACATATTCTGTGTTCAGTAGGAAAAGAAATAGCTGCAACCTTAGGTCAATAATTCATAATTCATCAACAAGAAAAAAAAAACCTTCCTGTTTTGTAAGTAAATAGAAACTAAACCATACTGATTTACTGGGGGAAACAATAAAAGTATACGTAAAAACAACAATCAAAGATGAAAAATAAATAAGCAGTACATATACTTTCAGGTAGTGGTCAGTGGTATGAAGAAAATGAAATACATGGGGCAATGAAATTGAGCTTAAATGGGGGAGAATTGGGCAAGATTAGGTGGGAGAAGACTTCTTTGGATAAGCAACATGTGTGCTAAAACTCAGAGAAAGAGCAGGAGAAGCCAGGTGAGAAAGAATGATCCAGGTAAAGGAATTGCTTCAGGGGTCTAAGGAAGAAAATGCCATGTTTGGAGCTTAGCGAAAAGAGGGGACACTGGAAGAAAATGAAGTCAGAGAAGTAGGCAGGGACCAAATCCAGGTGCTCTGTGAACGAGATGCTGCTGCTGCTGCTGCTGATTGATGATGATGATAATGATGATCATGGGAAGCCATTTGAACATTACAAGCAAAGGAGTGAAATGATGTGATTAAAATTTGGATAAAGCTCTCTGACTGCTCTGTGGAAAATAAGACTCTAGAGGCAGAGGGGAATGGGACAAGAAGGGAAAGAGGGAAACCAAGTAAGATGCTGTTGCAGAAAAGCAGAATAGAGATGATGGACTAGTTGGCATCAGTAGGGATGATGTGAGGTGGAGGAGATCAAGATATAGTTTGCAGGAGAGCAGAGCAAACACATATGCTGATGTATTTTTGTAGGGTATAAGGAAAAGAATCTGGTCCCGAATCTCTTCTGTTTTTGTCCCCAAGGACTGGATTGATGGTGATCCAATTTTACAGAGATGAAGAAAGGTTGGGAGAAATAAAAAATTCTATTCTGGTGTGTGAACTTATGAGAATTCTGGTAAACAAATACCCAGTGGAAATGGGCAGAAGGTAGTTGACTAGACTGGTCTAGAGTCAGTGGGGAGGGCAGAGCCGAAGACGAAAGCATTGGGAATCATCAGCATATAGATGATGTTTAATGCCTTGGGCCTGGACAAGATAACTGTATGAAATTTCTCCTTCCAGTCATTTGTTTTCTGGGTTTCTATGAATCATAGTTTTTTGGAATTTAACAGGACTCTTCATAGCTTCCATTGCTCTGGGTAGGTTCACATTACATTTAGCGTAATACATTAAGTTTGCAGCTTCTACTTCCAGGTTTGTTGCAAATTGTTGATAAAATTCACAAGTGCTCTATTTTATAACAGTGCCCTGGGTTCTTTTCTTATGGTTGTTAATGAGCTTGAGAATTTTTTATAATGCATAGTGTGAACTTTAAGAACATTTCCTTGCATGGGACCTAATTATGTATAAATTTCTGCTTATAGCAGAAGGTATGTTCCTTTTAAAATTGGAGGAGGGTTGATACCTGCTGTGTTCATAGACATTCAGCCCAAGTTTTGAGTTTCTTCTACTTGGGATGTTGACAGTTTGACATGTTTAACAGGTCTGAATTAAATAAAACAGTATTTGAATGAACACAAGGAGTATCGTGGCGAAGTAGATTCATAACTGAGACTGTTGGGCACCTTTCTTTCCGTAATTTTTCACAGGCTTAATAGTCAAATAATAGTAATTTATATCATTTGAATTGCAGTTGATTTTTAATATCATCTAATAAAAGAAGCTAAACTTCTAAGTGAACGTATGCATTATAATTAATATGTGTTTGCTGTTTCTTAAAAAATTAAATACTTAAAATTGTGTGATTACTGCTAGAATTATTTTAATAGATCATTTTTCCTTGCCATATTTTCAATGATTTTATTTATTTTAAAATGGGTGATAATTTTATATATGCCAATTTTATATAGGGAGACTGTACTCAATATTGCAAAGTTGACCCCTGAGGTAGCTGCATAGATATATTTTGAGATGCATTTTGAGTGTGTGATTTAGTTAGTTAGGGCTGCTGTAACAAGGTCCCACCAACTCGGTGGCTTAAACAACAGAAATTTATTGTCTCTGTATTCTGTAGACTAAAGACCTAAGGTCAAGTTGTTGCTTCCTTCTGAGGTTGGAAGAGGGAATCTGGTCCATGATCTTCCCAGACTTCTGGTGGTTTGCTGGCCATCTTTGGTGTTCCTTGCCTTGAGGAAGTATCACCCTGGTATCTGCCTTTATCTTCAATGATGTTTCCCCTCTGTGCATGTCTCTGTCCAAATTTCCCCTTTTCAAAAGGACACAAGTCATTTTGGATTAGGGGCCACCCTAATGACTTCATTTTAACTTGATTTTATCTTTAAAGATGCTAAAACCAGTTATGATCACATCTACATGTTCTGGGCATTAGGATGCCAATATGTTTTTTTGGGAGAGACACAATTCAACACGTAAAGGTATGTAATCTCCTTTCCTCCCTAACATTCGTTATTTTCCTTAGACATTTTTAGTGAAAAATCCTGAGGATTTTCTAATTTTATCTATATACGTATATCCCTAGGAACACACACGTAGCCCCATTTATATGTTTATAACACATTTGCGAAGCCAGTGTACATCTCCTGCCCTGACCACTTCTCTACGCTCTGAATGTGTATTTCTGCCTGCTTTCTTATCACCTCCAACTGGATGAATGGTAGACATTTCCAGCTTAACATGTTCAAAACAAATTTTTGTTTTCTATCCCCATCCTCTAATGTTCTTCCATCATTCTTTTCCACCTCAGTAAATGATTCTTCTATTCCCCTAAATTCTGCCCAAAGAGCTAAGTCATCCTGACATGTCGCTTTTCCTTATTCCTTTCTTATATCTATTCCATTGCTGTAGTAGTTTCATACTGCTGCTGTATCAAATTACCACAACTTAGTGGCTGAAAAGGATACACGTTTATCTCACTGTTGTGGTCCACCATGTGTCTCACTGGGCTAAAATTAAGGTGTCAGCAGTGTTGCATTCCTTTCTGGAGGTACTGGGAAGAGTAAACTGCTTCTAAGTTTATTCAAGTTGTTGGTCAAATTTACTTGCATGCAGTCCTAGCATTGAGGTTTCCATTTCTCTGCTGGCTGGTGGCCGAGAGCCATTCTCTGCTTCTAGAGCCCACCTGTATTCCGTGGCTTGTGACTCCCTTTCTTCATCTTCAGAGCCAGCAGCAGTGGCTTTGAATCTCTCTGACCTGTTCTCTGCCTCATCTCTTGCCTCCTCTATTTTATCTCTCTGGCTCTAGCTGGAGAAAATTCTAGACTTTTAGTCGCTCATGTGATTAAACTGGACCAACCTGGATCCAGGATAATCGCCATATTTTTAGGTCAACTCATGTGTAACTTTAAGTTTATCTACAAAGGCGCTCCTTGGTGGAATTTCAATGACTGTTTCAATAACCAGAGCACAGGCATCTTGCGGGGAGAGGAACACCTTTAGAATTCTCCGTTTTACAGCTCCCATGTCCTGTTTGCTCCATTTCAGGACAGTTTTGCTTTTCTCCTTTCATCACAGTAACCATATTCCCAACCACTGTTACTTTTTCTGGATTATCATCATATCCTCCACACTGGTCACCCTACATGATTTCTATGAATCATGGTTTATCAGATCCAAACAGGACTCTTTCTTCATAACTTGTATTATACCAGGTGGTTTCACAGTAACTTAATATAGTAAGTCGATCTTTTTAAAAACAATGCCTAGATAACCAACAAGGACCTATGGTAGAGCACAGGGAACTCTACTCAATACTCTGTAATGGCCTATATGGGAAAAGAATCTAAAATGTGAGTGGATATAGGTATACGTATAACTGATTCACTTTGCTGTACATCTGAAACTAACACAACATTGTAAATCAACTATATGCCAATAAAAGTTAAAGCAAAACAAAAAAGTAAAACAATGCCTGTCACATCATGTCACTTAAATCCCTCCAATGGCTCCCTTTAGCATAAGATCCAAACCTTAAAATGCTCTACAAGGCCCTGTTTACTCCTGTGAAGTCTTAGTCACTTCACCAGACTACTTTCTTATCCCTGCAAGAAGCCATCTTTGTCATGTATGGTGGGTGTGAATTGTCTGTGATTCTCCGTTAGAATGTGAGAACCTGATCTGTTTCCTTAGTGCCAAATCTTCAGCTCCTACTGCACACTGACATTGGGATTGTTCCACATGTTTGTTTCCCTGTAGAATTTAGGTTGCTTTCGTATGTGTACCTTCATTCCATAGCATGTGAGGCTGTTGCAGTGCTGGGTGCCCTCTCCTTTTCTTGATGAGGAGTTCCCCTTAGACACTGTATGTGTTAGGCAAGTCCTTGACCCCCCAAAACTTGTAGCTTGGGCTTCCCTGGTGGCACAGTGGTTGAGAGTCCGCCTGCCGATGCAGGGGACGCGGGTTCGTGCCCCGGTCCGGGAAGATCCCACATGCCGCGGAGTGGCTGGGCCCGTGAGCCATGGCCGCTGAGCCTGCGCATCCGGTGCCTGTGCTCCGCAATGGGAGGGGCCACAACAGTGAGAGGCCCGCATACTGCAAAAGAAAAAAAATAAAAGAAAGGTGAACTGTAAGCTATGTGAGGGTGGAGCCACATCTGTGTATTTTACCACCCTTCAGAATAGTGCCTGGAGCAAAACAGATGTTTAATAACTATTTGTTGAATGAATGAATGAAAGAATAAACGAATGAAAATCAAAACGAGAGCCTTCTCAAATTGAGAGATTTCTCAACTTTATTGAGCTATGTAATAGACTTCTCTACAATACTTGTCATCTGTTGTAAACTCAACCTCCATCTACATTGGCTTTTATTTTTAGGGAAAATAATCTTCCTGGATTTTATATTTTACATTAAAATCATGTGATTATGTAAATCAACCATACTTCAATAAGAAAATAATAATAAAAGAAGAAAATAAAATAAAATCATATGATTATGAAGTGGAATGCAGGACCTCTGTAATTAGCCATTAACCATGGATTCCTTTGGGAATCCAGTCTGTTTCAAAGCAGGTACTGGCAGGTAATCTTGGTTACTTAAGATCAGGCAAGGTTTTGCAGGAGTCCTAAGGCAGCACATGAAGTCCTAACAGTGATACCAACAAAGGGTAGCAAAGTTGAAAACCATCAGCTGCTGCAGCTGTGACGTTTACAGTTAAAATGGGGATAACTAATTATGTTTGTCACATGGTATGGTTCATGGTAAATTTGTATTCTTTGAATCTATTTTTTTTTTTTTTTTTTTTTGCGGTACGCGGGCCTCTTACTGTTGTGGCCTCTCCCGCTGCGGAGCACAGGCTCCGGACGCGCAGGCTCAGCGGCCATGGCTCACGGGTCCAGCCGCTCCGTGGCATGTGGGATCTTCCCGGACCGGGGCACAAACCCGTGTCCCCTGCATCGGCAGGCGGACTCTCAACCACTGCGCCACCAGGGAAGCCCTCTTTGAATCTATTTTAAAACTAGAATTGACAACTTTTATATTGCAAGAGTAGGTGGCCTCTTTTTTTTTTTTGCTGTAAGCGGGCCTCTCACTGTTGTGGCCTCTTCCGTTGCGGAGCACAGGCTCCGGACATGCAGGCTCAGCGGCCATGCCTCATGGGCCCAGCTACTTCGCGGCATGTGGGATCTTCCTGGACCGGGGCACAAACCCATGTCCCCTGCATCGGCAGGCGGACTCTCAACCACTGTGCCACCAGGGAAACCCCTGAGTCACATATTTTAATCATGAGTCATTTACCCTCGGATTCATATTTATATCCGTGTGTCAGTATTGGATAATGAACATTTATGGTCCCAATATTTGGGATTTCCTGAAAGTAGGAAGGAAGTAGTAAGTTGATGCATTTTTGAGCCACTTCTAACTTTGGAATCCTCAGCACGTAACTCAAGTATCCATTCAATTGCAAGAGAATGCCATCAGCATGTCAGAAGAAACTCTTTGAGATTCCTTTGAGACTCCCATGCATATATAATAAGACCCTTAAGAGACTGGGTAGTCATATCCATGTGCCATTTCTCATCAAAACAATAAACCTCGTGGCTTTATGAACCTCAATAGAAAGGCTAAATTATATTTCATTAAACCCTTTTCCATTGCTCTGATTTGTCACTGAATTGTACTCCCAGGCATAATTCTCACATTTGATCCACACCAACCTCATAGGTAAGTAGGGCTTCCAACCTTTTTGGGTTTTAGGAACTAGCAAAAATAAAACAAAAAGCAAAAAATCCTTTGACAGCCATGGATATCACACTTTGGGGAAAGACACTGTATCTGGTAAAAACTGTTGTTGGCAAGTTCAAGATTCCATTTATGATTGGGGATAATGAAAACAAATTGCAAAAATGTCATTAAATAAGTACTCAGATATGTTGATACCTACAAAAAAGTTCTAGAAGACACAAGCTTCCAAAAAAAATCTGTTAGAAATAAAATACCTGCTTGAGATAAAACTTGCCATGATA
Source organism: Phocoena phocoena (assembly GCF_963924675.1). Taxonomy (NCBI): domain Eukaryota; kingdom Metazoa; phylum Chordata; class Mammalia; order Artiodactyla; family Phocoenidae; genus Phocoena; species Phocoena phocoena. The sequence continues at coordinate 9,979,542 of NC_089221.1, read as the reverse complement.
AGTAACTTTTCTCCTTTAACACTGTTTCTTTCAGTTTTCCAGAAAATACCCCTGTGGTTTCATGATCTACTAAAGCAGATTTCCATGCACATTTTAGTTGTTATTACAGGCACTATACTTACCTTTGATATTTATAAGCCAGTTCTTAGTGAATATTAACTTTAATGAATATTAACATTTTTATACTTGCCTTTATTGATAAAATGTTTTGGTTAAGTCCTGTACTTCTCATAAATTTTCATGGTGAGTGAAGATATGTTTTTTTCAGCTCTTGGTCTTCAATCCATATATGAAAAAGCTATAAGTAATAGACACTTCTTCTCTCTCCTTATCTTTAAACCATCCCCTAGGAGGCTAATAAAGGAGAAATTGAAATGTGTTTCCTTTCACTTAAAGAAGTACAGCTAAGTCATTCAAATGTAAGAGGTTAAGAGATATTTAAATTTCTGTATACAATATTGATCTTAATGACCTTTGAAATGGTCCACAAAACCCTAGTTGGTGAAGGATTACTTAGTAGGTAGACTGGATGGGGGGTAGCTCCCTCAGCAATGTGGCTGATTCTTAGGGGGCTGGAATTTCTCCTCATCAGAGCCTTCTTCCTTGGTAGGGGGTAGGGAGATGGATAATCCAGTTCTTCATTGCTGTGCAAACCCCATAAGAACATGATGCTGTTGTGGTTTTGGGGCAATACTCTAGGAGACAAACTTAAACCTTTGCAAATAGTGATAGGTATCCTCGTGGTTAATAACACCAGTTCTGAAGTCAAACTGCTCAAGTTTATACACAGGTTTCATTACTTAAAATCTGTGTGATTTGGGACAAATTTTTTAATCTTTCTGAATCTCTTTTCTCATCGATAAAATGAGATTTAACTTGTTCCACTTAAATGTGTGCAGAAACAATGGTAAAATTCCACTCTGTGCTTAAATGGCTTTTTATTACAACAAAAAAGACAACTCTTCCTTACCCCACGAGGATATGGACTGAGGCAGTTACAGGGCTGTGGGAAGCGAGCCCTCCTTGTTGTCCAGTGGTGAGTTACCTACCCAATAAAAGACCAGCTTTTCTCATCTTCATTATTTTTTTAAATATGCCCCAGTTCATAGTGCTCGATTGTGAATTAAGGGAAGCACATGGGCTTCCCTGGTGGCGCAGTGGTTGAGAGTCTGCCTGCCAATGCAGGGGACACGGGTTCGTGCCCCGGTCCGGGAAGATCCCACATGCCGCGAGCGGCTGGGCCCGTGAGCTATGGCCGCTGAGCCTGCGCGTCCGGAGCCTGTTGCTCCTGCGTACCGCAAAAAAAAAAAAAAAAAAAAAAGATCAGTTTGGACTTGTGTAGGCTAGCTCCCTACCCTGCACCACACACATCCAAGCACACCATAGGGCAAAGAATGAACTTACAGATTGTTCTCAGGCATCCAAGAAGAAATGGAACAAATACACTATAATTCAGATTATAGTGAAAGATTGCTGAGGAATATTTAAATATTGCTCTCAGTTAAAAAAAAAAAAAAACTGCAGAGAAACAAATAAAAAGCACAAAAAGGACACTAGAGTCCTAGAGTTAAAAGAACACCAGCCATATTGAGCCTGTTCATCCATGTGTAATCCGCATCTCCATGACAGAAGTCCCAGTAGCCACTGTCCTCTGTATCTTAACTTCCCACACAGTTAAATCTTAGAAGTGAGAGGACAGAATGTTCCAGGCTAAATGTACAAAATCGTGGTAATACCCAAGGAGGATGAATATCTTCTACAGGGAATAATTATAACAAAATACTTAGAGTTATGACTTGATGTATTGAAATGTATGTTTTCAAGAATTTCCTCATTTTTTTTAAAGCACATCCTTCTGATTTCTTTGAACTCTAGTGTTTTTTTTTTTTTTTGCAAAGAACTATTTTTAAAGTATTCCCTTTGGCTTGTGTCTTAGCCAGACACATTGTGGGAAGCGCTTAAAATGCTTCGTCATGTGCGTTTTCTTATTGGTATTCCTGAGGTGCCTCGGCCTAGGGCAGTGACATCATACCTAACTTTGGCCAAAGGGACAGGGCTCACTGTGTTTTGAGAGAGTATTATTCATGATCACCACTTTACAGAAATGTTAAAGAATATCACATAAAGACATGAGCTAATGATGCAAAAAATCAAAACAAAAGCTACTTTTAATACTGGGAGATGAAGACCCAATAATCTTTAGTAGTCAGGGAAATTGAGTTATTTCTTAGGAGATAGTGCCTCAGATATATGCGTGAGATATGAAAAAGGGTAAAATAAGATAGACATTTTCCATCTGAGTTCTGCCATAAGGAAATTTAAAATGTTGCATCATTCTGCCAAGGAGTATGTTTGTGTGTGTGTGTGTGTGTGTGTGTGTGTGTGTGTGTGTGTGTGTGTACGCGCAGGCTTGTGTGAGAGACAGAGAGAGAACTTTAAAAATGAGGAATTCTGCTTTTGTTATTACTAGTATTTGGAAAGCATGTATACTCATTGTAAAACGGTTGCACTGTGGCGTTTTAGGAGTAGTCTATAGAGCAGATGTGTTTCTACCTCTAATTAATTAATGCATGAAAAAGATTGTGTTCTAAATGCATTCTCTTGCAGTCTTTGCAAGCATGTATTCAGTAACTGGAGGTTCCTGTGTTCAGGCTTTGTTTATGCCTAAAATATAAATTTATATGAATTTCATGGATTGACAGTGTACAACATCAGGGATGCCAGGGGTTTGCTGAACTATAACCGGATGGTCAGTACACATTCCATGTGAGAAACCAAGAGTGCTTTGAATACAGTGAACTTAATTTCATACCAGAGGAGAGCCCTGAAATCCTTCTGTCTTAGTCCATCATTGTATGAGCTTTAATTTTAGGCAAAGAGTGAAGGAAGGCAAGTGTCTTGCTCAGTGTAAAAGGTCACACATAAGAGGTTTTTACCCCAATAGGGCAAATGAGAACCAAAGTATGTTTTGTTAATGGGATTTAGTATAAAGATCCTACACTCCTAGTTAGAGGGTTCAGATTTACACCGATTCACGAATATGAGCTGGTGTGTGAAGGTATGTATTTCCAGCCTCTGAGTACGGAGAGTCCTACTTCTGAGTGTGTCCCACACCAGGTCACCAGGGTTTAGCTGCAGCAGGCGCCATGGCAGTTTTGGTTTTATTTGAGTCGTTGTCACTACCAGCGCCCTGGGCAAAAGGCCAGCGTTGTTTGTTTGACTTCCTTCCTCTTTCTTTCCTCCCCTTCTTTCCTCGCCCACGTCCTGCCATCCATTCTGGCCATGGACAGCAGAGATAACTGCAGACTACAAATGAAAAGCTGAACTGGCTCTAAAAATATGACTCCTTGCAACTGTTTAATTGCAAAAGAATCTTTGTGCTAGAGCTTCACCATGCCCCTCAGAAGGCCTACTCAGTAATTTGGCTGTCAATCATTTGTAATTTTATACCTTAGAGTCTAGAGGGATAATAAATAGAATTAGAGTTTTCCATTGGAATGCTGATTGTTAGAAAATGAAAAGCCAGAATTTCCAGAAGAGTCTTTACAATGTCTCTTCAAGGGATCTGGTTTTATCAAAATAAATCAATAAACTATTCATAGTAAACTTATTTAAAATCACCACGAAGTCTGTCACTTATTTATGTTAAAGCATTCCTGTGTTATTGCTACTTGTTCTTCTTACCCTGCTGTCAGTATTAGTAGATAAAAATAGCCAGGATGTTTAAATGTAGTTTCTTTCTTTTTATTTGGTCTGAGAAATTGGATTATTTGCCCAAAAGAACCACAACATAGTGAATTATTTTAAAACGGATGATAGTACACCAAATAGTGAGTCCTTCATTCTTTGGTTCTACTTTTATTTTGTAAGACTTAAAAATCTTTTATTTTCTTTTCAAACAAAATTGGTAAGGGTATTTCTGGAAAACTCTAAGGTTAAAATGGTATTTTAAAAAAATCGAGCACGTTAGAAGGTAAATGATATTCCTATTTTCATGCATGCCTATTATAATGTCCAAATATCTGGGATTGAAGATAACTTAGGGTTTTATTTTTTAAGTATAACATACATACAAAAAAGAGCATATGCCATCAGGTATAGCTTGCTCAAGATGATGTGTGTAACACTCGACCACAGTACTGCATTTGGTTATTGGCTTATTTTCTTTGCTAAATAGCATTTCACTGTGCACATATAGCATACTATATCCATTCTTGTAACTGGGCATTTCAGTAGTGTCCAGTGGGGGCTGATATTAATGTTGCTGATATGAGCATCCTAGGTGGTGTCTTCTGATGCACTTAAGAACATTTCTGTTGAGCGTATACCTGAAAGAATTTCTGGGACACAGAATATGCATAAAAGAGCTTTAAAAGAGATAGAGAGACATCAAATTTATGTTACCATTTTATATTCCCACTCACAGTCTATGAAAGTTCTGATAACACCCAATATTTGCCAATATTTGGCATTTCCTTTCCTCTCTCTTTTTTATTTTAACCCTTCTGATGGGTATGTATTGACATCCCATGAAAGTTTAAATTTCATATCCCTTGTGAGTAATGAAGTTGTTCATCTTTTCATTTCTTTATTGGCTATGTGGATATCCTGTTTTATAAAGTGCTTGTCCAAGTATTTTGAAATATATGTGTGTGTGTGTATACACACACACACATACACTTGTATATACATACACACACACATGCACACATACACAGAATACAATATTTTCTTCCATTACTGCTTCTTCACTTTTTCAGTGGAGTCTTTGATAAACTGATTTCTCCAATTAATATGGCCCAACTTATACCTTTTTTATTCTTTTTATGGTTAGCAATTTTTGTGTCCTGTGTGAGAAAGCCTTGGCTACTGTAAGGTCATACATGTATTCTGTATTTCATTTTCAAAGCTTTATTGTTTAATCTTTCATATCTAGACCAGCAATTTTCATGGAATTGATTTTTGCATATTTTTGAGATGGGAATCAAGGTGCATTTTTTCACCATACAGATATCCAGATGAAAGCACCATCTTTTCCACTGCATGGCAGTGTCATCAGCCTCATAAATTAGGAATATGTGTGGCTTGGTGTCCAGATTCTCTCTTGTTCCACTATTCTGTCTCTCCTTACGTGGACACCACATGGTATTAATTGCCACAGCTTTGTAATGTGCCTTCTTATCTGTTAGGTTCAGCCTTCCGGATTTGTTTCTTTTCTTCATGTATGTATGTATGGCAACTTGCATTTTCATGTACATGTTAGAATCCACTATCCATTACCTCAGCCTCTCCCTGAAAGGAGAGGCTGAAAAACACAGGCTGAGGTTTGTATTGGAATTGTGTTAAATCTATCAGTTAACCCAAGGAGATTGAAATCTTTACAGTATTGAATCTGTCAATCCATAAACACGGTATTTCCCTCCAATGATTTGGGTCTGCTTTAATTTCAACAGTGTCGTTGTTACCACACTCAGGTTAGGCAGCTTGCTGCTCAGAAGCCAATAATCGAGGGGCAAGTGTCAGTAGAAAGGAAAGATGCTGTATTCAGAAAAGCCGGCAATCTGGGGAGAAGGTGGACTCATGTCCAGAAACCAACTCTGCAGATTGTGCTCAGCCATGACAATTTTTAAAGGGAAAAAGGGGAAAAATCTTAGTTAATCATTAAGGTAGGAGGTCAGATTCTTCATCATCTTTCCATCGCATGCAGACCTGCTGACTTCTCCTGATCTTCCTTTGGATGCTTTCTTGCCTGCATGGTCTGCCTGCAGATTTACTAAGGGGAAGCTGGGAGTGTAGAGTCAGACATTCTTTAACTACTTAATTCTTCATTCACTCCTCTAATCCAGGAAAGGAATCAACAGGTTAGGCAAGGCATTGTGTACATTCAGTAAAGCAAGAATCAGGAGCTAGCCTAGTGATCTCATCTTTATGATGAAGGTCTGAGGAAAACAGGGATGAACAAACAGAAAAGGGGCAGAGGAGCTGCTTACATTGTGTAGTGTTTAGTGTGGAGGTCTTATACCGCTTTCACAGATATGTTCCTAGTCATTGGATGTTTTTCTATGATATTTATATATATGATTATTGTTTTAATTTCTTCATTGCTAATGTACATAAAAAATTGTATCTGAATAAATAGAAAAAAAAAAGAAAATTGATGTTTTTTTACATTTCCTTTTTGTTTTTACTCTATTGCCTAAGACCTCCAGTATGGTGTTAAGAAGTGTGGTGATAGCAGTGAATGACACTTCATTCATATTTAAGGAGATGTTTTCAGTATTTAACTCTGATTGTAATTTTTTCATTATCAAATGGAGGGGACTCCTCTCCATGCCTAGTTTGCAAAGATAGTTTTTTAAATTAAAAATGACTGTTAAATTTTGTGAAAAACAAGTATTTATGCTTTTCTAGGATATAGTTTTAAACCATTATTATGAATATTCCACAATGTTCGGCTCATTCTGCTTCTTTCCGGGAAACACTAAGATCAACCAAGAATGCAAAAAGTTAGAAATACGGTTCCACTTACAATAATGCTAGGAACAGAATCAGCCACAAACTCATATAAAGAAGGTATGCAGAGTTTAGAAACCGCTTTTCAGATTTCATTTGGTATGCAAATTTCATTTCAAAAGAAGGAAGGAGGGAACGATGGATGGAAGGAAGGAAGGAGGGTCATGACTCAGCATTCTTCATAGGAACACGGAGCCCTGAAGACGTGGGAGAACATGGGAGTGATAAAAGGCCCCAAGGAGGACAAGCTCCAATAAGAGAGAATAATCTTGAGGGGGTGCTACAAGAACTACATTTTTAGTTTTCACTTCCTTCATACTCAGCACCCCTCTCTTCCTCAATCTGTTTTTAAGCAAAAGTCAGGCCAAGATAAGGTTGCCATAATTCAAAAATAAGTAATAAACTGAAGAGTTTAAATAAAGACAGTGGGGTTAACACTATCAAAACAAGTAACAAATCAGAAAGAGAAGAGAGCTTCCCTGGTGGCGCAGTGGTTGAGAGTCTGCCTGCCGATGCAGGGGACACGGGTTCGTGCCCCGGTCCGGGAAGATACCACATGCCGTGGAGCGGCTGGGCTCGCGAGCCATGGCCACTGAGCCTGCACGTCCGGAGCCTGTGCTCCACAACAGGAGAGGTCACAACAGTGAGAGGCCCGCGTACCGCAAAAAAAAAAAAAAAAAAAAGAAGAAAGTAACACAATAATATACAAAAGGCAGAGAAAGTATAACTCCAGAAAATAAAATTACCCCCAGGAAACCTAAGAGAAAGTTAGCCATATTCTTTTTTATAGCCTGAAAACATTTAAAGTCATGGGGGAAAAATGAGATCAAAGAGATGATGATAAGACAAAAAAGACATGAAAGGAGTAACTGTGAGCTGGTGATGCTCTTGGAAAGATAGGAAAAAATGAAGCCATTTCCTGAAAAGAAACCACATTTGAAGCCTCAAGAATAGATAGTACAGAAATAAAGAGGACTGGTGTGGGGAAATAAAACAAAGAGAAAAAAACACATAAAAGCAACAAAAAAGAAGGCAATAGATATGGAAGAGAGAGAGCTGGGAACTAATGTATGAGTAGTCATCATTCTCTCCTGGGAAAGTAATTTTCTTAAAAGAGACACTATCAGCCTGAGACTATCAGCCTCAGCCAGTATTGCCTTCTTCAGTTTTCAATGTCAGAAGAGACCTGAATGACTTATTCACACACATTGGAGAACCTCTAAGTAGGGCCATGAGTTGCCCTACTTCAGGGGTATCTTCACAGAAATGGAGGTGAGCTGATCTCTGGAGGCACCAGGAACACCCCATTCTAGGTGAATAAAGCCTCCTGGCCTTATGGGACAGGGATATTTACCAATCTTGCAGGTGACAGAAAATCTTATCAAATCTGCACTGGCAGGAAACACAGACACCCATGAAGCATTCTTGCAAAACTGTCTTAGGGACAACATAGTCAATCAAGACCTAGATCAAAGTGCATGGTTTAGGCCTGGACATACAACTGTATTAAGGGAGAGTGGGATTGGTGTTGGTGTGTGGAATAAGAAATACCCTTATTTTATAAAAGTATGTGCTCTTTGAATTTTTAATAGTGAGCTTGTATTGTTTAAAAAAAAGTCAAAGCTTAATTTTAAAAAGTCACTGTTTCTACTGTATATAAAATAGATAACCAACGAAAGGACCTACTGTATAGCACAGGGAACTATACTCAATATTTTGTAATAACCTATAAGAGAAAAGAATCTGAAAAACAATATATATACATATATAAATATATATATATATATATAACTGCGTCACTTTGCTGTATACCTGAAACTAACACAACATTGTAAATCAACTGTACTTCAATTAAAAAATTAAAAAAAAAATAAAACCACAAAAAGTTTTTTTCAGTTGTAATAAACCATAAAAACGTCACCCTGTTTGGTTCTTATCTTTGCTAATACTAAATACAGTCCTTTTCAAATGAGGTCTAGTAGTACTTCCTTTCAACATCATCAAGTATCCTGACAATTATAGTTGTATAAACTTTTAGAATTAAAGACAGTATTTCGTCAATAAGTTATCACCTTGTTAATACTCTCAGTTACCTAATTACATTGAGCTGTCATCTCTGTTTTAAATAACTTGCCCCAGTTTGTATAATTATAAAATGTGACCTGAGTCCCTTCCGTACACTGTTCAATAAAAAATGTTTAAAATACGTTGTTCAACTTGTGTGTTTGTAAGTCGTGGCTAAAATGGGGAAAATCGGGTAAAAGATTCAAAGGAGTGTTTGAGGTATTATAATAGCTGGGGGTGGATATCAGTACATAAAGTTTAGTTTCAAAGTCAGCATCTAGACAAGTTCTCTTTTCTGTGAGCCTTTTGGGTTGCTTAGACTTTGCCATATTTTTTATTTCTTTTGAATTACAATCTCATTTCAAAAAATGAAAAATTTTTGAATAAACTTGTGTTGGTTGCAGTGCCCATCTTTGAAATATAATTAGACTGGCTTTGAATGTGAACTCTAAACAATCTTGAATCTATCTCCTGCCTTTGAATTCACCACGGAAACAAAGTCTAGATTCAGTTTGAGAATAATTTTATGATTCTGTGGGGAATGTTTTTTTTCAATGTTGAGACGCAGATAGGGATCCAGATACAAATTCAGGGCAAAGCAATGGAAGATTAGAAAACTAGAATTTGCTAGGCAGGCTAGTGGGAGGGTCCTTTTGTGATGAAATGTTGCATAAATAATGCCGATGGGGGTCTAAATTCACTGTTGCCATGGAGACCTTTGTGCCTGGCTGAACTCAATTCTTTTCTCTTTTAAGACTGCAACCACTAGGCTTGCGGTATCTCTGATGCTTCTTGCTTTGCTTTCTCTTCACCATTTGCAAGTGAAAGCAGAAATTAAACTCTGATAATTTGACGTCCTGACTTTTTTGAGGCTGTTTTTCCACGCCGTTCGTGATTTTTGAGCTCCTCTGGGGTTCCTTGTGGCCGTGGTGCGGGACGGGAGGAGAGGAGGGAACCGCCTGCCTCGTTGCTTGGGAAGGAGGGAAAAGTAAGCCCGCATCTTTGTGGCTAGTGGACTTGTTTGCCTAGACTACGGTTTTGAGGTATTTAAGGACCATTTATTTCCAAAGGTAACAGAGAAAAAATGAAAAGTAAACGTATTTGTTTTTTGAATGCTTTCATTGTGAATGTTGTTTTTGTGATGGTTTTAACTAAACTTTTAAAACTGCAGGTTGAGAGTTCTGTGTAGAAAACATGGTTAGAATTTATTTCTGGCTTCACAGTTGTCAGTGTGTTCAGAATATTAATGTTGAAATTGTAAAAGAAAATTAAATACCAAATTACCAAATACCAAATTAAACAGAAAGCAGTTGTAAGGATCGATGTGCCATTTCCCTTTCAACTAACCATTGTAACTGTTTAATAATTGTTTTTAGTAAAACTTGGTGTGCCGTAGATACATACTTTAGATTTTATGAAAGTTACCGGTTGTCCGTGTAAGTAGCCATGTATAATTAAGTGCGAATTATCTAGTAATTAAAAGCTAATTTGGAAATTATGGGTCTTTTTTTTCCCTTTCGGTACAGAATTAAATGAATAACCTCACCCAGAAAGAAATTATTCATAGAGAGTAAAGGCATAAAAATCACCCAAACACTGACACTATATAAGGTAACTAAAAATTCAGTATACTGGGCAGCTAACTTGTTGCATTGCATATGCTTTCTTATAAAGGTAATTTGATCCCTTTCTTATAGGGATAATTTAGTTCTCAATGATGAGCTTATATTGGAACTAGAATACAATAATTACATGTTTTGATCATTCTAAATGGTGCAGGTGTAAATGGGATGCAGTCATCCCATAATTATAGAAAACCTTTACCACAGAAATGTTTCCAGATTGCTTTTATTCAGATAACTCATTGAGAGAATCATTGACCAAATTTACAATGACTTCATAGATTTTACCTGTGTTGCTGCTAGAGTTAGAATGTTTGTGATACTCAAGGGATTAAAGAAACAATTTCAGAATGCTGGGAATTTAACAAGATGACCGTCTGTGGATGTTGTATATCAGACTGTATATTTGTAGGAGAGATGTACATTGTAGAATTGTGAGTGTAGTAAAATGGAATGCCTCGTAAAGTCTTTAGGTTTTTATCTTTAGAGTGTTTCCAAATGGATGATTATAGCAACAGAGAAGGACTCTCAGCTTATGACAATCACAAATTAACAATTCTACATGATTAGTATTATTTGAAACTTGAATGACTTTGTAACTCAAATACTAAGTACAAATAATGACCATGTTGACATAAAGGAATGATTTATTTTTATCAGATACATATTGTTACATGTTTTAGTATTTTAATTGCCTAGCATGGATAAATTTTATTTTAAAGAAGGTAACAAAGGAAGGCTTGCATATACTCTGGGGGTACCTCTTAATAAATATTTCATTTAATTAAAGTTAAAAGTATATGTTAATCATATTAAGGCTAAGAAATCTTTTCATTTTTAAGGAATGGAAGTGAACCTCAATGGTATAGATTGAGGATAGTGTCTTAAGAAAACTTTGATCTTTGAAAGATTTTCCATATATTGACTTATTTAATAATACTGCCTATATATAAAGGTAAATGACTGTTAAGCTTCACTTCAGGAATATAGTGCCTAGGTACTCACTTCGGGTAACATCAGTCTAATGGGTACAAATGACATTAAATCTTTAAACCATAGAGCACAGTATATGCATTTTATCCAAATAGTTTCTTTTTTTTTTTTTTTTTCGGTGCGCAGGCCTCTCACTGTTGTGGCCTCTCCCGTTGCGGAGCTCAGGCTCTGGACGCGCAGGCTCAGCGACCATGGTTCACGGGCCCAGCGGCTTCGCGGCCTGTGGGATCCTCCCAGACCTGGGCACAAACCCGTGTCCCCTGCATCGGCAGGCGGACTCTCAAACACTGCGCCACCAGGGAAGCCCCAAATAGTTTTTAAAAAAACAAAAAGTTAACTGACATACAGAGATGCTGTTATGCCACATTGCCAAGTACAAATATTTTTATGGGAAGGACATTTAAACTATTCTTAAGTAACTTCTTTTTAAAATCCAGGTATTTATATCATGTGGATATATCTGAAAACACACTTAAATAGTTCCTTTAGGTGACATTCTGAAACATAAGCAGAGAGTCAAACAAAATATGATTTAAAAAAAATAGGCATTCTGATGATTTCCAAATGCCAAATGGCAAAATCCTTTCTGGGCTATTTCACTCTTAAGTTTTATACACACAATTAAGAAAAATATTTTCACATTTACCCAGGCGATTCCAGATTTGGTCCGACTCAGCTGATTATATTGTCAAGTTGCAGAATTACAGTGAATAAATCTGACCAACAGTTCCTGTTGGAATGGTTTTGGAACAAAGATTTGGGTTTGTGTTTCTACAAGTAGCTTATTAACATGTGAATTCTGATTTAGAATTCTGCTTTATAGCTCTTTTATAATTCTTGTATTTCACAATACCTTCTATTCACCAAATCTTTGTTGAGTCCCTTTTAGGTGCTAAACATTGCATCAGGTGCCAGGTACAAAAATGGAAAGAGGTATTTTCGAGGTTCCAAGAACTGAAAAATCTGGTGGGGATGCAGATGTGAGAACTAGTAACTGTCATGCAGTAGACTCATTGCTCTCATGGAGGTGTGGCCAAGGAGACCATGAAGCATCACTCAGGTTTATACAGCATGTTAAAATATGTTTATTTGATCCTCCCAACCTGAGATGAAAAAAGGTTAAGTGACTTGTAGAAAATGACTGTAAATGAATGACTATAAAGATTACTTCTGTATAGCAGTCAGACATATCCTATGAAAATGTAAATCCTATCATGTTACTACTCTATGTAGAGTAGAAGTCAGAGGCCACACAGTGGTGGGCAAGCCCCCCCGTGGTCTGCTGCCTGCTGCCCCTGTCTCCCCTGCATCTCCTCGGAGTCTTGCCTCTTCTTTACTTGGCTCCCTCGTACAAAACTTGCTTCTCCTGGAGGGCGCCCACAGCACAGGGCCTGTGCATTTGCCCTTTACCTCTGCTTAAAACCCGACAACAGCCTCCCTCCACCCCAAATCCAGCCCAGGTAGACACGTTGCCTCACTCCATCAGCTCTTTCAGATCTTTGCTCAGCTATCACCTTGTCAATGAGTTCATTCTTGATAACTACTTAAATTCCCTCCCCATCTTTTCCTGAATTGTTATTCTCCATCGCCTTTACCAAAGATGGGGCTCTATGTAATCCACCTGTCCGTTTTGTTCAATGTTCATTTTCTCCACTAGATTGTACGCTCCACAAAGACAGGGATTTTTGTCTGATTTTTTCATTGATGCTTTCCTAGCACCTAGACCCATGGCTGCCTTTTTTTTACTGAATGAACAAATGAAGATCTGAATGTAGTTGCCTCTTTGTATTGGTGGGTCCCGCATCCACAGTTCAACCAACTGCAGATCGAAATATTTGGGAAAAAGTAATTCCAGAAAGTTCCAAAAAGCAAAACGAATTTGCTGTGCCCTGGCAACTATTTACAAAGAATTTACATTGTATTCACAACTATTTATTGTTACATAGCATTTACATTGTATTAGGTATTATACGTTATCTAGAGATGGTTGAATGTGTGTAGGAGAATATACACAGGTTATATGGGACTACTTTTTATATAAGGAACTTGAACCTCTGTGGATTTTGATATCCACTGGGTGTTCCAGGACCAATTCCTCGAGGATACTGAGGGATGACACCAAATATATAGCGTTCTACTTTATTGTTGTTTCAGATTTTTAAAAATAAAGTAGAGGATGTTGAAAGTTATCACTTGCAACCTATTATTGTAGCTTAAATGTGAAAGCAGTCAAATAACAAGAAGCAGATTCATAATTGCTTGCGCATGAACTTGCTTGCCAAGTCTCCTATGTTATTACAGAATAGGAGTTGGGAATTTCCCTTCTGTGGCATGGTCTGTGACATCAGATGGACTCTTAGTGAAAACACCCAGCTTCTCCCCTCGTCCCACCCTCCAGCTGTGGAAACTTGACCAATGCCTTCAGTTAGTTTCTATAGCCTTAGGTTGCTTCTTCACCATAAAAGCTGTAATAGTCCAGCTCTCCCTAAGGTTCTGTGATTTATCTGCATGGTCTCCAAAGTATTTTTTATAAGAAACACATAAAGAAGTATGTAAAATCTCTAAAATGTTAAATCATGTATTTCTTGATGTTTCTAATGTCCATTGACATGAGAAAAAGAGTCAATGGCCTGAATTATTTATGTGATCATGTTCAGTCAGCAGCTGGGTTAAATAAAATGCTACTCAAAAAGCACAATACATTCTTGGGATCTTAAGAACAACCAATCAATATTAATCGTGTCCATAGTGATATCTTGAATCGTTTGGCCATGTCTCATGCTGGCTTACCTAGAAAACATAATAACATTGGGTATATTTTGTTATTTGTGGATCAGATCACCTGCCTCTGTCTCATCAAGTTCATTGTACATTTGACAAGTTTAATTAAACCCAGTACTTGTGGTTTTAAAAATAAACTCTGCAAGCTCTGGGAATTTAATAAACACTACAGTGTGGCTAATTTCATAGTGACCTTCTCTAGCGTCTCAATATTTTTCAAAGATGTGAAGGTTACTTCCTCTAGGAATAAAACTGTTGACTTTGTCTTTAGATTCCAGTGGTACTAGCTCACTTTTGAAGAAGAAAAACTAATTTTCCATGACGGTCAACTGTCTGTTTCAGTATGAGGCAGATAGATTATTGGACCTTTCTGTATGCCATAAGCCTCAGCTATTTGCACAGAGAGTGTAATGTTTGTATGCGTGTCCCTCCAACAAGAGGAACTCAGAATGTGATTATTTATTGCATGGCCTCCCCATTGGTCACATGGCCCCTCTTCATGAATTTCAGCTGCTTCAGTTCATTTCAAGCCCTCATGCTCTTCTGAACCAATTTCTGATCATTTTCGTCTGCATTAATAGAGTTTCTACAGGAGATACTATATTTGACATGGAAATGTGAGAGGCAATTAAATTTAGGTGCCACGTTTGGGGATTAACTGCACCTACATTGTCACAGAGAACTTCTGCCAAAAAAAAAAAAACATCAATGCAGAGGTGAAGGTGAAAAGACTTAATGAAGGAAACTTTGAGTGGGCTGTCGCCTGTGTCTACGAAATCACAGGCCCCTAGGTTGCTGGGCCGTGTGGCCTCGCTGCTCCCCAGCTGTTTGCAGCCCAGGGAGCTGTGCTGGAGTGCAGTCCTGCCTTGTATCTGATATTACTTTGCAGACTCTGTATTGTATTTGGCAAACAAAGTACACAGATATTTGTCAAATATCGTACATTTCCCCTTTAGGGACTTATCTACTCTCTAGGCATATGGACTTAAACAGGAACTTAGCATTTCTTCATTTAAAAAAATGATTAACTTGAGCCTTCCTTTTATTATTGCTCTGAAATTATAAGTGATACACTTACTGAGCTCATCCATTGATCCTGATTATGTGTTTACTTACCGTATCTCATTAAATCCTCACAAAGGCCTTATATATGTTAGATATTATCCCTGTGCTATGGATGAGAAACAGTAAGGTGAGTAATTATTTTGTTCTGTGGTATGTCCAAGACCACAGAGATAAATTAATGTAAGATTTAAAATCCATGTCTGCTTAACTCTGCAACTCACTCTTCTTCAGCCTTCCATCCAATGGCACTGCTCACTTTAACTGTCTCACTTAGATTTTGGACAACCTTTGTTGAGTTTTGCCTTTTCACTGATATCCACTCCCCACCCATCCCCCCCATTTCATGTCACTCCCTCTGTTTTTTTGTGTTTTTTTTTCACTAGTCACCTCCAGCCCAGGGGCTCCAGTCTGCTCTCCCTTTTACTGTAAATGGTTTTACCCACTAATCAGCATGTTCCTATTTGGAATCCTGCGGGGCCCAGAGCTCCAGAAAGCCCTCCCGTATCAGAATCAGCAACCGTTATAAATGCAGCTTCCTGACTCAGCGTCTCAAAGGCTGGGCTTGGACATCTGCATTTTTAATAGTTTTCCCTAGAAAACTGCTAGATCCATGACTACTTGAGAACCACCTCTCTGATTCTACATATGGAGAAATTGGCTGTACAGGAGGTGGAAGGTCAAATTCAAGGGCAATCTGACAGTTCTCTGCAGAGAATAGGGAACAGGGTAGAGATTGGAACAGTCCTATCTGCCACCTTGGAGACTCACGCAGGTGACAGGTTCAAGGTGATAAGAGATTGGAGGGGTCACCGGCAGCTGGTTAGTCTCAATCTTGTATTTTTCCAGGCCCTCTCTCTGCCGTGCTGTATTTGTGCATGCACACATAGACACAGAGAGGGAGGCAGTCAGATGGTGGGGGGCGGGGTGGGGGGTGGGCAAGTTCTGTTTGCCTGGATACCAGCTGGGCCACTCAGTGCTAAGAGGGTGGATGCTGTACACGTGGGTCCAGGCCTGATCTTAGGAGGTTATCCCCATTTCTCAGTCCACTTCATTTTCACTCCATTTAATAAGTCTACAGATCTCAATATTTCTAAAGCATCTCACAAGGATGTTTAAATGAAATGGCATGCATCGTGCAGTTGTTTTTACAACCCTATTTACTGAGCTTCTACTACTTGCCATTCCCTCTTCTAAAAGTTAGGAATAAAGAGATGCCAAGCCACTGCCATCGTGGAGCTGTCATCCTAGTAGGGGCCGGAAGATAAATCAATGACTACTGTTACTATCACTCCTCCTTTCCAAAGCACCACGATCTAGGAGTAGAGTGTGTTATGGTGACACAGAGGCTACGCCCCTCCTAATGAGACCCAACAGGTTTATCACTGTCAGTGTTCTGTAAGACCTTGCTCTTAACTTCCATTTTTAAAAGGAAGCCAGGGCAACTTTTTGTACTGTCCTTGTTTGTAGGTAACATTGATATTTTGTGGAAAATTCAAGAATGTGTGTTTTCATTGGAGACAAAGATTGTAGTGTATTTAACCAGGTATGAAGTAGCTTTTCATGGTAGCTTTTCACCCTTATCTGGGGTGTAGTAGGAAAAAACATGGGCCTGGAGGTCAGAGGCTTAGTTTCTTGTTTGTTTGTTTAATTTTTTTTTTTCAGAGACTTAGTTTTATATGCAGACCTCGGTACACTCCAATTGTAGGATTTTAAGAAAATGTGGACATACTTTGTACACAACTTTTTCTCTGTAGGAATAGTGACATTCTTC
This sequence comes from Phocoena phocoena, assembly GCF_963924675.1. Lineage (NCBI taxonomy): Eukaryota > Metazoa > Chordata > Mammalia > Artiodactyla > Phocoenidae > Phocoena > Phocoena phocoena. Next base: position 9,962,733 of record NC_089221.1, on the reverse strand, counting down.
TTATCATGCTCAGGTGCAAGGTGATGGCATTTATAAAGTATATGGTAACTTCCTTTTCCATCTGCATAGGAACATTTTCCTGGATCAAGGTTCCCCTACTGTAATCTTGATTTATTTTGTGGCAGTGTATTATTATTCATCTTAGAACAGTGTGTATGTTCACAACTTTTGAAGATAGCATTCTAAAGGGGTTTAAAGTTAGAAGACGACCCTGCTCACTGAGGGATGAGCTGAAAGATGCCGAAAGATGTAGTTAAGTGACTATCTCCCTCCGATCCCTTCTATTTCTTTTCCTTCTTTGTTGTTGTTTTTGGCTTTTGGTTTGTTTACTTCCTTATTGGGGTAACATATTTGGAGTAAGAGCAATAGAGTGGGATCAGGTCTAGCTCTGGTGTTAACCTTATTTCATTTCATTTTCTTCTCCCTGGTATGTCCCCAAAGGGCTCTGAGGCTCTCAATCTAGTCACTAAATCCCTCTGTACCTCAGTTTTTGTACCTGCAAAATTAAAAGCTTCAATTTTGTGATCCCTTCCAAATGAACAGGATTTTATTATCTCTCGTACAGGGGCCTCCCAGTGCTGAGTTGTCACCGTTTAGCTGTGGAGCAGAGCAGACTGGCTGAGGCTGGTACCATACTCGGGTTTGCCTGCTCACTACTCTAAAGCCAGTACTCGAGAGGCAAGTGTTGGTTGGAAAGGAAAGGTTGCTTTATTCAGGAGGCCAGCAACCTGGGAGAAGGTGGATTCGCGTCCAAAAACCTATTCCAAAGATGCTCCTCGGTCATGAAGTTCCTTAAAAGGAAGAAGGAGAAGCTAGTCGCAGTTAATCATTTGGGGAGGGGTTCAGAGTCCTCTTCATGTGTGCAGACCTGCTGACTCTGTGTAATCTTTCTTTAGATACCATCTTGTTCACACAGTTTGTTCAATTGGATTATTGAAGGGGAAGCTGGGGGAAAGATCTAGTCATCTGTTAATTACTTATTCTTCGTTTCTACTTCTTTAATCTAAGAAAAGAACAACAGGTTAGGCAAGGTATTTTGTGATCAAAAGATTTGAAAGGTGTGCTTGGGCTGGAGGTTAGTTAAGCATGGGGCATGGGGGCACCTGGTGTAAAGGTTAGTTAAAGTTTAGCTTTGCTAAACTGACAAGACAAAGGGCCTCCTGCAAAGAGCTGCTTCCTGCAAAGAGCTGCTTACAAGGTCAAGTCTTACCTGGGTCCCTGGCCCAACCTGTGTGTGTCTCTCATCGAGGGGTCTCCAGCCTTTGTCAGTTTCACTCCTTGATTAGTAAAAGTCTTTTGGGCAAGAATATCCATTATGTGCTTATTTATTTATACATGATATATATATACTACTGTATCAAAACTCCTATGTTAGAAAATATAAAAATCTCATTTAAAAAATAAAAGAACAGTAATTTAAAATATAGCAAACCTTTGCTTTCCCAACTCCAATGGGTTGTCTGGTGCATCCCACTTTAGACACAGTTGCTGCCACATCTGAGCTGAACAGCTCAGCAGTGTTGGGAAATTAACAATCAAAGTCAAAACCCGAGATATGAGAAATAGGTATACTTGTAAAGCTCAGCCATTTGTCCCTTTAAGACCCTCTGCCTTGACTATAACTAAATTTGATGAAGAAGATCATATAGTTGTGAGTGATCATTCATCATTTGCAAATGAGTGCATAATAACCAACAGGCATTCTGCAGGTGAGGGGCCAGTACGGCAGTGTGGACACCACAGTGTGCCCCATCTAGGGACTAGAAAGCAATCCAAGGCTTATGCTGTGCTTTGTATGCTGATGGCATGTATTAAACATGTCTTTATATATCCCTTTGGATACACCATTTAGTAGATTGTTAAGAACTTGAAATAGAGCCTGTGTGTGTTCTATTCAAAACTATAATCAAAGAATGGAGCTAATGTCTTCAAAGCAAGCTTATAAAATTTGTAGATTATACAAGGCTAAGAAAATATGCATACATTTGATGCAAATATGCATGCATTAGATTTCAAGAAGAACCTAAAATGCTGAAAAGATTTGAGATAAAAACAAGAAGTTGAAAATTTGGGATATATGTCCAGCCTTGTCTATAGCTTCAAAGGTATCAACTGCAGACGTACGTCCTGTATGGACACCTAACTTGGCAGCAGTTTAGGGAAAAAAGTACTAGAGGTTTAGTTGAATTCAAATTTCATATAAGGCAACTATTTGACAAGGTGAAGAAAACTAATGCAGTCTTAGGTTACATCAACGGAAGTTCAATTTCAATGCTACAAGGCAAATGATGCTTAAGTACTTGGCACTTTTCAGACTATATTTGGAATAGTGTGTGAAATGTTGGGTATTAAGAATTAAGGGTTGGGGGAATCTGCAAACTAGAGAGACAATACAGAAGTGGGTAGAGAATGATGAGACCTCTAAACACGATGACGAGACTTCTGAACTGCCCCTTTGTAAATCACAGAAGAGAAGGTGAGTTTTCAAATATTGGTGGGTCTATCGTATCAATGAAAAAGTCAGTGTGATGCTTTGGTGAATCAGAAGACAGAACTAGAACAGAAGTCAGAATCAGAATCAATTACTAGATTTTTACTAGAAGGCGTATTATGGTTTTGACAACCGGAGCTGTCCTTCCGTGGAATGGCATGCATCTAAGTTTGAACTGCTGTCCATGGTAGCTTTTCAGCCAGCGACTGTTTGAGGGGCTGACTCATCAAGAAGGATGGATGATGAGGTAAATGACCCTCTAGGTCCCATCCACTTATGAAATCCTGTGAGATGTTTAAGACATTGTATGTAGGTTGATTAGAACTAGATGTAGGCTGAGTGCATCTAGATTTTGACAAAAATCTAGAAAACTCATATTGATATTTGCTGCACCCATTTTTCTACATGCTAAGGTTTTTGGAGGTAGGAGGAAGGATATGAATTTTGAAAACACTGCCCAAGTGAGTCATGCACACCCACTGTTTTTAAGACAGAATAAAAATAGGGAAGTTATACTTTTCATGTAAGTATTTATTCATTCTAGACATAAAACTCTATGAAAATACCTTAAACTATATATTAAGTGTCTGTTCCCTTAGCTTAGCAACCAGTTAACTTTGGGTAATCTATTGCACTGTTGCCTCATCTATAAAACAGAAATAATAATTATTATAATAGTGATATTGTTACCATTATTATTATAATTATTGTTATTATTTCCTGAATCCCTAAAGGATGTTCACTCCACTATGGGAAGAGGAGGGGCACATTGCTTTATTAGGGAAAACAATGGCAATGGCCTAAATTAATTAAAATAGGAGGGTTCTTCATGCTGAGTTTAGTAGGATATGGTTTAAGTCATTTTGCTTAAAAAAGTATAAGTTTTATAGATAGGCGCGTCTTGTTGACTAATTTATGACTAGACTATTGCTTTTCCCACTTGAATAGCAAGAGGAAATGGTTTGGGAGAAAATTGGCCTAATGTGTGCAGAACAGCTGCCCGAATCACGAGCAACTTTCTGCCCAGCTCTGTGGCCGGGGAGGCTGATGTTGATCAGCTCTACCCTCTCTAGCAGTTAAAAACTGCAGTTGATGGAAATTACAGTCCCTAGTTTCAGGGGACACGAGGATCATTTGGCTGTTCCTAAAAAGGCATAAACAAAATATTGGCTAAGCACAGACAGATGTTAAGGTTATACTCTGTACATGGATTCATGTACTTGAATTCCCTTTAATAGCATGGAGCTTATGTTGTAAGATCTTGCAGTCCATTATAACGAAGTTGTTATGGGCTGCTCATTTGCTAGAAGCTGCTGTATCCTGAGCTAGCCCAGCTACCTTGATGTGTCTTCTGGTAGTTAATATGGACTAAATGTGAATCTTTTCTTTTTTCCCCTGTGGTCTCTCATAATGAGATTAGCTTGTCTACAGTGTGACCAATTCAGTGTACCAGGAGCATCTGGTACACCCTTCTTTATGACTGAAAATAAGCCTGCAAACTTGGTAATGCGCATCCATTAAGACACTTCCCCAAATTGGGGAGATGTGGGAAGATGACGACTAGGGAAGGGATTTATTGGTCACGGTTCATTTTGCTTCTCAACGGTGGTACAGTCATCAACACTGCATTCCTACAAGTTCTTGTTTGAATTTCAGGATGCAAATATGGATATATTCCTTGATATATTCCACTTAATTCATTTCCAATAGAGAAATTTTGAAAAGGAAAAAAAAATAAAAGGAAAAGAAACTAAAACTTTCATAGCTTGAAGATAGGTTTAAATTCAGCCTTTGGAAGTTGATTAGAGAAAGGATCACAATGAGATGTAGCTACTCAGGCCATGAAGCTACTGCAGTAAAGAGGGTATTTTTTAAATCATCTGTGTAGTATAAGGAACGAAAAGTGGACTCAACTCCTGTTGTTCTATTTGTATTTAAACAAGTTAATATAAGAATGTTCATATTTTGAATGTATTACTACCTAAGCAATGGGGAAATATATTTCACAGATGAAACAAAAGAGTTGATATGCATATTACATACCTGGTCAAGAAGAGGAAAGACCGCTGGGCTGGCTGTCACTGTGTTATTGTCTCTGCGACACCACTAACTGGGTAATCTTGAATTATTCACTTAACCTCTCTGATGGCCAGTTCCTTCCTCTTTACATAAATGGATTGTATTTCATATCCTAAATCATTCACTGGGTCATTTCAAGACAAAATAATTAGAGTAACAGTACAGCTGTTGTTATACAAAGAGTGAAACCATTATACTATTATATCAGGGTACAATTAACGTATAATAATAACTCCCTCTTACCTGATGTCAGCCGAGTACTAACCTTGGGTCCCTCAATCAATAGCATATGTAACAGTAGCAATTAAAAACCACTCTGGGGGCTTCCCTGGTGGCACAGTGGTTGAGAGTCCGCCTGCCAATGCAGGGGATGTGGGTTCATGCCCCAGTCCGGGAAGATCCCACGTGCCGCGAAGCAGCTGGGCCCGTGAGCCACGGCCGCTGAGCCTGTGCGTCCAGAGCCTGTTCTCTGCAACGGGAGAGGCAACAGCCGTGAGAGGCCCACGTACCGCAAAAAAAAAAATAAATAAAATAAAACACTCTGGAGGCAATGAAGAACAGGAGTTCTGAAGGATACACATGAAAGTCACCAGAAAGAAATGTCAATAATATAAATGTAGCGGGAGAGAAATGAGACCATTTCTTTGGTTGTAAAAGCCAATAGCTGTCTGTGTCCACAACCCCAGAGGACTTGACTGTGTCCAGCTAATTATGAAAAAACTCTACAGTTGACAGGGACATTTCAGGACAGGCAAATCCTTGCAGTGCAATATCCTTATAATGTAGTACAGGATCTATGTTAACACTACTGACCTTCAGATGTTAAAAAAAAAAAATGTTAAATTTTATTAGGTATTTTCTTAACAAGGAAACAGATGAGCTCAATAAAATTTCAAAGGGCTCTTTACTTGGAGTATGGAAATAGATGAGATATGGTGCATCACAGTCAATGAATAAGGAAAATCAGGATCATTGTTGAATATAACCTTTTACTTCTGTCTAAACTTCCAAGCTAATTTGCCTAGTATTCAGTCTTGCTCTATATGCTTCAATCAAACTGAACTCCAATTACTCCCTGAAACACATAAGTGCACGTTCAGTATTTGCCTACTTCTGTGCCTTAATTCATGCTGTTCCATCTGTAATGCTTTTCCGCTACCCTTTCACGTGGTCAAATAGTAACCTCTCCCTGTCCATCTCAGGTGCCACCTTCTGCTTGTGCCATTGTCCTTGATTTCTTCATTCTCCCCACCCCCTTCCATCTTCCCCAAGTGGATATTGTCTTTGAAATTCATTTAAATCTCTCATCACAATTTAGTATTTTACTTTGTACTCTAGCTGATGATGTACTTTCAAAGAATTGAAAAAGATTTCAACAATTTTGCTAGACGTAAATCAACAGGATCTGTATTAGAAAGGAGCACAATGAAACATTTAAGTCACGAAGCTACTTTAGTATAAAGAGCGTATTTTTTTAAATCAACTGTGTAGAATGGTAAGATATGAAAAATAAAATCAGACTCTGTTGTTCATCTGTATCAAACAAGTTAATATAAGCGTGTCCTTGTTTTTAACATTGTAATTAACGCCATCTTGAATGATGCCCGCCTGCATTGGTGAGAGTGGTCTTCTGTACTTAGTCTCCTGTTTCAAATGTCAAACTCTTCCAGAAACACTCTCAGAGATATACCAAGAAATAATGTTTTACCAGCTGTCTGGGCAGCCCTTAGCCCTGTCAAGTTGACACATAAAATTAACCATCACAGGATCCGTACATGAACTAATTTTGTACCCATGCCTTTCCTATTTGTGTCATTCAGCACCTTGCAGAATTCTTTGCATGTAAATATCTGTTGCCCTGCTTTTTTTTTACTTATTCATTCCATCAATGTTTATTTGGCATCTACTGTTTAGCAGGTACTAGAGATTTGAAGGAAAAGGTAGTATTGTTCTTGCCTTGGAATCAATCATAAGAATAATCACTCCAAAATAATTGGAACTTGTGGTTTGCTACCAGGCAAGTAAGTGTTGATGGCTCAGTCCCCTCCTTAGGTTGCTGTTAGTGAGAAGTGTTACTTTTGCATGTCATTTGTGTGCCAGAGGAACCTGAGAAATTAAGCAGCAAAATCACCAGATTACTGGAGACAAATTTTGGTTTATAGGGATCTAATGAGAGAACTCTCTAGGAATTTTGGAGCCACTGAAGACACTGGACACATCTCCTAGTTCTGAAATAATGACAGGTGCTCAGTAAACTTCAGAGAGCTACCAGTAAATTTCATTAGAGAATTTTGTGCTAAGAAGATGGTAAATCATGGGAAAATTGATTATTCTGCCACACAAATGATATAGCATAAAAGTAACTGACAATGTCAGTTTTACAGTTGAGATTTTTTTTTAAATACAGATTTCACAATCTCTCAAGAGAACTTTGGAGGCTAGGTCACTAGAAAGCAAGTATTTCCTGATGCTTTTCTCAAAATCAAAGATGTGTTCTGGTCTTCCCTGGTGGCGCAGTGGTTGAGAGTCTGCCTGCCAATGCAGGGAACACGGGTTCGTGCCCCGGTCCGGGAAGATCCCACATGCCGTGGAGCGGCTGGGCCCTTGAGCCATGGCCGCTGAGCCTGCGTGTCCGGAGCCTGTGCTCCGCAACGGGAGAGCCCACAACAGTGAGAGGCCTGCGTATCGCCAAAAAAAAAAAAAAAAGATGTGTTCTTTCTTGCTCCGAAAATTATGACATACACTTCCTGGTGGCCAAAGGGAGAATATGTTTGAACACGGGAGTAACTGAGTTGTAATTACCACAAAAATTGTTTGATTGTAATTAAACAGTAGTAAAGTTTGGAAGAAAATGTGATGACAGGATTAAGTTTCAGTTAATTATTTTAGGTTATGTCTATAATTTCAAATTAATAACTATATTAACTTGCAAAAATCTGTCTTTGTGTAAACAAAAGAAAAATATGAATAGGGACAACCAGTCAGACTTGTTTAACACATTCAAGTCCTCCAATTAATATATAGACTTAAGAGAGACATCATCACGCTTGTGGTCAGGAATATTTCCTTTACTGTTATAAAGCGCTCAGCCATTGGAGGATTAAATGTTAAGAACTATTAATTTTTATCTTTAGGAAATAAGGAGTCATTGAAAGGTTCTAGGTAGATGAATAACGGAATCACATTTGTTTATTTTTTTAAAGATGATTTTTGGCTGTATCATGGAGAAGAGATTGAAAGCAGGTATGAACGAGAGGCAGACACTCTAATTAGGATAATGAGTTTAGGTTTCTGGGCAAGAGATGCTGGTGGCCAGAATGAGAGCAGTGTCACTGGGGATAGTGGACAGATTAGAGAGTTATAATTCTGCTGTCAGTTTCAGCTTGGGGTTTCCCCCTACAGAAGCAATTCTCTGGTACCTGCTGGGTATCCTACAGTTCAACTCCATTCTGACACTATCTACCTGGAGATGGCAACATCAAATCCCATAGGCTAAAGGCTCAGTCCTACAAGATCCTCCCCTGCCAGCCACCACCCCGACATACACTTAAGATGCCAATAGAAAGTCCAAGTTGGCGCTTGTTCTTCTAACCAACTGACAACCTCCTTTGCAGGTTCAGTTAATTGGCTAGACTGGCTCACAGAACTCAGAGAAACATTTTACTTACTAGATTACTGTTTTTTTATAAAAAGATGTAATTCAGAAACAAATGGACGAGAGGTATAGGGCAGGGTATGGGGAAGGAGCCCAGAAATCTCTCAGAGCAGGCCACTCTCCACAAATCACCACGTGTTCACCAACCTAGAGGATCTCTGAACCACATCCTTTTGGGATTTTATGGAGGCCTCATTACATTGGCATGGTTGATTAAATCATTGGCCATTGGCACTTGAACTCAATCTCCAGCTCCCTCCCCCTTCCTGGAGGTCCAGGGGCTGGGACTGAAAGTTTCAACCTTTTAATTACCTTGTTGCTTCTCCAGGCAACCAGCCCCCATCCTTACCTGTGGTCCAAAAGTCACCTCATTAACATAACAAGACACCTTTGTCACACTCTTCTCACTTGGGAAATTCCAAGGGTTTCTGTGATAGAAATGGGGATGAAGACCAAAGGTATACTTATTATTATAACTCACAATATCACAGTGGTACTTAATGATTTGTTACGTATATTTGGAGAGGACAAAGTCCAGAATGATACACAAATTTGGGGATTAGGCAACTTGGGTAAATGAAGGTGCCATTTACTGAAACAGGAAAACAAAGGAGTGACAGCAGGTTTATAGGCTGGCTGTGATTTCAGCTTTGGACAGAACCTCTGGGTTTTCCAGAATAGATGTCAGTGGACAGTGGGATATACACCATTACTGGTTATTGAAGCTGTGGAAATGGATGAGATTATTCAGAGGAAGTTTAAGAAAATATAAATTTAAAAAAATTCCAGGGAGAACGGTTGCTTAAGAGAGAGACATTCACTGAGAATCAGGTCAGCCAGAGAGGTGGGAAGGAAAGCAGGGGAGGGGTGTATTGAAAACCATATGACGACGTTGCTCCAGGAAGGAAGGAGAGGCCAACAAAGTAAATGCTAACTGTAGGTCAAGTAAAATACTGATGTGGTTTAGTTATGAGAGCATATATAATTATTCCACTGGTATGAATATTTAGCTATTTAAATTTCAACAAAGAGCAGTGAGTGGGAAAGGATAAATATTGGCCTTTTGTCACTCAAACATTTCTGTTCTGAATAGAATTCTTTTTTTTTTTAACATCTTTATGGGAGTATACTTGCTTGACAATGGTGTGTTAGTTTCTGCTTTATAACAAAGTGAATCAGCTATACATATACATATATCCACATATCTCCTCCCTCTTGCATCTCCCTCCCACCCTCCCTATTCCCACCCCTCTAGGTGGTCACAGAGCAGGGAGCTGATCTCCCTGTGCTATGCGGCTGCTTCCCAGTAGCTATCTATTTTGCATTTGGTAGTATATATATGTCCATGCGACTCTCTCACTTTGTCCCAGCTTACCCTTCCCCCTGCCCGTGTCCTCAAGTCCATTCTCTACATCTGCGTCTTTATTCCTGTCCTGGCCCTAGGTCCTTCAGAACCTTTTTTTTTTTTTAGATTCCATATATATGTGTTAGCATACGGTATTTGTTTTTCTCTTTCTGACTTATTTCACTCTGTATGACAGACTCTAGGTCCATCCACCTCACTACAAATAACTCAATTTCATTTCTTTTTATGGCTGAGTAATATTCCATTGTATATATGTGCCACATCTTCTTTATCCATTCATCTGTCGATGGACACTTAGGTTGTTTCCATGACCTGGCTATTGTAAATACAGCTGCAGTGAACATTGTAGTACATGACTCTTTTTGAATTATGGTTTTCTCAGGGTATATGCCCAGTAGTGGGGTTGCTGGGTCATATGGTAGTTCTATGTTTAGTTTTTTAAGGAACCTCCATACTGTTCTCCATAGCAGCTGTATCAACTTACATTCCCACCAACAGTGCAAGAGGGCTCCCTTTTCTCCACACCCTCTCCAGCATTTATTGTTTGTAGATTTTTTGATGATGGCCATTCTGACTGGTGTGAGGTGATACCTCATTGTAGTTTTGATTTGCATTTCTCTAGTGATTAATGATGATGAGCATTCTTTCATGTGTTTGTTGGCAATCTGTATGCCTTCTTTGGAGAAATGTCTATTTAGGTCTTCTGCCCATTTTTGGATTGGGTTGTTTGTTTTTTTGATATTGAGCTGCATGAGCTGCTTGTATATTTTGGAGATTAATCCTTTGTCAGTTGCTTCATTTGCAAATATTTTCTCCCATTCTGAGCGTTGTCTTTTCATCTTGTTTATGGTTTCCTTTGCTGTGCAAAAGCTTTTAAGTTTCATTAGGTCCCATTTGTTTATTTTTTGAATAGAATTATTCTTACAGTTCTTATCCCATAATTCAAGTTAGTTATACAAAAGTCATATAATGAAAGAGAAAGAGAGAGAGAAATTCATGGAAAAGATTATAGAAATTTTGCATTGGAAGTGCCACAAAATAATTTAACTTCAACTTCTGCATTTTATCAGATGCATTAGTAAGTTTGCTCTATGCATACACACTATTGCACAGTTTCTTGTATTGACCCAATATAATATATTTGGGTCATACATTAAGTCATCCATCCATCATCCATCCATCCATCCATGCATCCATCCATTTACTGAATGCACTCTGTGCTTGATGAGAAGAAGGTGATAATGATGCAAAGGCATGGTCTCTGCCAACAAGACACGTATGTTCTAAGAAAGAAAACGAGTATGTAGTTAAATGAATCTGATACAGCATTGTTGGTCTGTGAATGTCATGGTCATTTGTTGTCTTGTGTAAGGAGTGAGGGGCAGGTCATGAATGTACTTGTATAGAACAGATGGAATTAAATGAGTCAATGCTGAGATTGGCACCATAAAAATTGAAGGCAAAGGCATTTTCCCTAGACTTAGAATCAAGTAAAGAGTGGGGAAGAGGAAGTGGATATTCAGAGCAATGGGTACAAAGTGAGAACGTTCAGAGTTCATTTGAGGGACTGCAAGTCATGGTTCTTGGCTGAGCCTGGGGTTCTGGTACTTCTTCTTTCACCCTATAAATATTGGAAGGCTGGTTTCTCCATTACGGGCTAAATATAGACAAGGACACTGAAGTATAACCCCTCAGCATCCTCATTGCCTTCATGGGGTATATCTGAGTTTGGCAGTGGCCCTCTTAAAAGTCAAGGGCCTTTATTAGAAGAAAATATTTCAGTGGTGGTGTGGACTTAAATGGTACAGTGAGCATAATTCTTCCTATGATTGGACATAGTAATTCCAATATTTTATATCTAGAAAGGCAAGGAAAACTAAGATGAGTGAGCTGTAGTCATTCCTCATTAAGGAGAGTTGTGTTATTATGTTGGCTGTGTTGTTCCTAGTTCTATAGCTTCCATTAAAACAATGCAAACAAATACTCAAGAGCTTTGAGGCAGTGGGGTTCTGAAGAGTTAATTTGAGATAGACTTCTAGTCCGAGTGCCAGCTAATCTTTGGGGAAGCTAGTTAACATCCTTAAATTTGCAATGTCTTAGAAAATAAAATGCCTCCCTTTTTGGGTCAATGTGAGGAATAAATAAGTTAATGCATGTAAAGCATTTAGTTGAGCGTGATACGCGATAAGTAAATACGTAAAATATTGATTGCGATTATTGTGGGCTGTGTCGTAAATAAAAGTTATTCCCAAGTAGTTAAGGGCATAAAAATCACTAGTAGAAAATTTTTAAGATGTACATTAGGGCCCCATTACCAAGAAAATTTTACTTTGTAGCTCTGAATTACGTACCAGGCGTTAAAAAACAGTTCCAGAGAATATCATGATGAAGGTAAAGGGTCACCCTTATAGTAGCATCGCTAAACTTTGTATGCAACCTAATGGGTTCTTACATGATCTTAAACACCCAAGAAATGCGGCCTCCTTTATTTTGTGGAGCCTGCCATTTAGTGGGATTAAGTAAATGTTGATAAACAAGCTTTATTTGGATATCAAGGCATTGGCTAGAACAAAGCAGATGGAATCTTACAGATTGAAGGAGTTGGTCAGAAAGAGGTATTTGTTATATTTTATTTTATTGAAACTGTTCTGGAAAGGTGCGTTATGATTCCACTTCGGGGCACTGATTCCTGTCATCCGCTGTCTTGCTAGGTGACCCAGGATGACAGCGTGATTGTTTAAAACATTAATCTGTCAGTTTTGGAAACTTTCACGGACAGCTCTTTGCCATAGTTTTTGACTCATCGATGAGGTATACATAGCTTTACAGTTGACATTGATTTGTTCCATTCCATCTCGACATCTGGGCTTGTTCTTTCCAAACTTGTTGGATGCTTTGCTGTAAGCCTCCTATTATTACCCTGTCATCTGTGCCACCTTCCCTTCAGATTTGGCTTCAGAACATGTCTCCATGGGATGAAATTAACATTGCCCAGAATTTGTGGCTATGAAGTCAACTTGTTCATATGAAAGGAGAATTAAAAATGATGTGAGAATAAAGGTCTCCCAGGATCACTTGATAATACAAATCCTTGATGGATGCAGAGATGAGGGAATCAGGGGGCAAAAAATCATCTACACAGTGGAAAACTAGTCTTTCATCTTTCCTGCAGAGATTCAAGCCAGAGGACAGAGAACAATTCCTAGACCCTGATTCTCTCCCAGGTGGAGAAACATCTGAGGACAACATTTATACAACGATAATGACTATAATTCACTCTGTAATAAAATATTTCAAAACATTTGAACAGTCATTTTGTTCCACTATTGCAAGCAGAGTCACTAAGTCATATTCCCTAAAATCATTGCATCTTAGAGCCTGAAAAGAACTAGCAATGATCTTCCATCTCCCTCCTTTGACATGGAATTGAAGTGATTGTGTTGATATTGGTGCTTCTGAAAACTAGGTCTGATCTGCAGAAAAGATGGCAAGACATGGAGGGGACTGAAATAGAGAGGGTGTAGTGAGCGTCTGGGTGAAACAGACAATGTGCTGAGTCTCCAGCAAGAGACAGGGAGTTATTAGGCAATGGGCAGCCTTAGACGGGAGGATGGAAGAGGTCAGGGGAAAGCAGAGTTATCTGTTGGGTGAAGGGCTCATTGGACTGGCCAAGGGACCATCAAATGAAGCCAGCAGCAGGCACAGAAATGGAATATAGAGAAAGGGCATCAGTCCCCAAGAAGGTTGATTCCTTAAGATGCTCCTGTAAAGGCCCCAGGCCTAGAGCATGATTGCTATCTTTATTACCGACCCAGGGATTTACTCAAAATTAAAACTAGGTATGGACCAAATGGAAGAAATAGAGGACACAGTAGGAAAGTTGACTGAGTCTTTCAGTTTTCCTCACAAGAACTAGCACCTTGAACAAGACCAGTACCTTCTGTGGCTCATTAATAGGTTTTCCTTCCTCAACTAACTTGATTCAGCATGAGGGGCAAGTTTTCCTGAGGGCTCATTGAGGAGAACCCTGGAGCCTCCACTGTGGAGGTTGCACCCGTCAGAGCCCATGCCCCTTTCTGCCCTCCACCCTCATGCCCGCCACCATTCTGTTAGCAAACAAGAGGAGGACTTTTGGGCTTCCCTGGTGGTGCAGTGGTTGAGAGTCCGCCTGCCGATGCAGGGGACATGGGTTCGTGCCCCGGTCCGGGAGGATCCCACATGCTGCGGAGCGGCTGGGCCCGTGAAACATGGCCGCTGAGCCTGCGCGTCTGGAGCCTGTGCTCCGCAACGGGAGAGGCCACAACAGTGAGAGGCCCGCGTACTGCAAAAAAAAAAAAAGAGGAGGACTTTTCACAGGACCACCACTCTGTGTCTTGGTGCCTGCTCGTTTTCAGTATTCTTTTCTCCTATTGGAGGGGAGGGTGACAAAGAAGCCTCGATGCCTGAGTGTGTATTGTCCACACAAACAATCTCAGGATGCTTCAGGTCCCCGTTCCCATTTTGTCTGGCTTGCACAGTCAGTTTTCATCTTAAGTCCTTCAACTTCAGCAATCAGATCAGCACTGTGGGAAACACCTTTATCTTAAACCATCCAACATCTCATCCATTGTCTCCATTCTCCACTTCTGTCCAGTCTCCTTTACATCTTCTCATATGCGTAAAACCAGGACAAATTTAGTTTTACTTAATGCTCTTTTCAGTCTAAATTTTTCCACTTTCTCAAACCTCAGACTGATGTTATGCCACAGTAAATACAATATTTATTGAAGGAATTAATGAAACTATGTGTGAGTGTTTTCTGATTTCAGTTTTCATACTGAACTAGCTAAGCCCCCTCAAGGGACTTTACGTGGTTTTATGCATTTAAAAACATTTAATGGGGCTTCCCTGGTGGCGTAGTGGTTAAGAATCCGCCTGCCAATGCAGGGGACATGAGTTCGTGCTCTGGTCCAGGAAGATCTCACATGCCACGGAACAACTAAGCCCGTGCGCCGCAACTACTGAGCCTGTGCTCTAGAGCCTGCGAGCCACAAGTACTGAAGCCCACTTGCCTAGAGCCCATGCTGTGCAACAAGAGAAGCCACCGTGGTGAGAAGCCCACGCAACACAACGAAGTGTATCCCTTGCTCACCACAACTAAAAGAAAGCCCACATGCAGCAATGAAGACCCAACGCAACCAAAAATAAACAAACAAATAAATAAAAATAAAGTCAATTAGATGAATATAAAAAAACATTTAATGAACTCCATTTAATTAAGTCAAGTGAATTATTAATTTAGGCTCTCTAGGAAAAAGTTATAAAACTATATGATAATTTTTCTTATAATAGTCATAATCTATGATGTGACTCAACAATGTGATATTCTAGGAGTGAAAATCATTTAAATCTGGCTCTTAGTAAATTTTAATGAACTTTAGTATCATACATCCACTACTTCTATAAATTCTTATGATCTCGAAAATAAGATAATTTCCACCTTGAAAATTATCCAAGGTGGGGAGGTTAAGGTCCTCTGACACTGCTTGCTTTTTTTAAAAACCTCCTTTACTGTAGGATGCCCTCTCTAATCCACCCACTTATTTTTTTTTCATTGGCACATAGTTGATTTACAATGTTGTATTAGTTTCAGGTGTACAACAAAGTGATTCAATTGCATATATATATGTATACGTTCTTTTTCAGATTCTTTTCCATTATAGGTTATTACAAGATATTGAATGTAGTTCCCTGTGGTATACAGTAGGACCTTATTACATAGTAACGTGTATCTGCTAATCTCAAACTCCTAATTTATCCCTCCCACCACTTCCTCTTTGGTAACCGTAAGTTTGATTTCTATGTCTGTGAGTATGTTGCTGTTTTGTAAATAAGTTCATTTGTGTCATTTTTTAGATGCCACATATAAGTGATAACATATAATATTTGTCTGACTTCCCTCTAGGTCCATCCATGTTTCTGCAGATGGCATTATATCATTCTTTTTTGTGGCTGAGTAGTATTAAATTGTACCACATCTTTATCCATTCATCTGTCGATGGACATTTATGTTGCTTCCATGTCTTGACTATTGTAAATAGTGCTGCTATGATTCACCCACTATTCTTAATTCCCATGAAATCCCATTCTCTAGACAGTTTTTAAGTCCACATTTTGGTTTTTTTTTTTTTTTTTTTTTTTTGTGGTATGCGGGCCTCTCACTTTTGTGGCCTCTGCCCTTGCAGAGCACAGGCTCCGGACACGCAGGCTCAGTGGCCATGGCTCACGGGACCAGCCGCTCCGCAGCATGTGGGATCTTCCCGGACCGGGGCACGAGCCCACGTCCCCTGCATCGGCAGGCAGACTCTCAACCACTGCACCACCAGGGAAGCCCTGGGGGTATTTTTTAAACAATTTTATTTAGTATAATTGTTACACAATCTCCACCCCTCACCCCACCACCTATATTTAATGTATACAGTTTGATGAGTTTGGACATATACATACACCCAGGATACCATCACCACAGTCAAGGAAATAAACGTGTAAACATACCCATCACCTCCAAAAGTTTCCTTGTGTCCCTTTCCTTTTTCTTGAGGGGGGTGCTATAGAAACACTAAAAATGAGATATACTCTCTTAACAAAATTTTAAGTTAACAATTTTAACACTGTTGTTAAATATAGGAGATCTCAAGACTTATTCATCTTGTATAACTGAAACTTTATACCCTTGAACAGCAACTCCCCATTCACCCCACTCCCTAGCCCCTGGCAGCCACTACTCTATTTTCTGCTTCTGTTGTAAGTTGGACTCTTTTAGATACCTATGTAAGTGGAATCATAAAATTTTTGTCTTACTGTAACTGACTTATTTCACTTAGCATGTCTTCCAGGTCCATCCATGTTGTCGCAAATAGTACAATTTTCTTCTTTTCAAAGGCTGAATAATGTTGCATTATATGTATATACCGCATTTTCCTTATCTATTTGTCTGTTGGGCATTTAAGTTGTTTACATATCTTGGCTGCTGTGAATAATGCTGCAGTGAACATGGGGGTGCAGGTATCTCCTTTAGATCCTGATTTCACTTCTTTTGGATATATATACCCAGGAGTGGGATTGCCAGATCATATGGTAGTTCTGTTCCTAATTTTTTTTTAATAAATTTATTTGTTTATTTATTTATTTTTTGCTGCGTTGGGTCTTCATTACTGCGCGGGGGCTTTCTCTAGTTGTGGCGAGCAGGGGGGTACTCTGTTGCGGTGCACGGGCTTCTCATGGCAGTGTCTTCTCTTGTTGTGGAGCACGGGCTCTAGGCGCGCGGGCCTCAGCAGTTGTGGCTCACAGGCTCTAGAGCCCAGGCTCAGTAGTTGTGGTGCACGGGCTTAGTTGCTCTGCGGCAAGTGGGATCTTCCCGGACCAGGGCTGGAACCCATGTCCCCTGCATTGGAAGGCAGATTCTTAACCACTGCGCCACCAAGGAAGCCCCTGTTTAATTTTTTAAGAAACCTCCATACTGTTTTACATAGTGCCTGCACCGTTTTACATTTCCATCAACATTGTACAGTTTCTCCACATCCTCGATAATAATTGTTATCCTTTGTTCTTTTGATATATCCATCCTAACAGTTATTAGATGATATCATATTGTGGTTTTGACTTATATTTCCTTGATAATTAGTGGTGTTCAATGCCTTTTTTATATACCTGTTGACCATTTGTATTGAATCTTCTTTGGAGAAATGTCTAGTCACGTACTTAATGCATTTTTTAATTGGTTTGTTTTTGTTTTGTTTTTTTAATATTGAGTTGTATGAATTCCTTATCTATTGTAGAAATTAACCCCTTTAAATATTTTCTTCCATTCCATAGTTGGCCTTTTCACTCTGTTGGCTGTTTCCTTTGCTGACAGAAAAGGAAGCTTTTAGTTTGATGTAGTCCTGCTTGTCTATTTTTGCTTTTGTTTCGTGTTTTTGGTGTCATATCATGTTTTATATAGCCTGATTTATATCACCACTTCTCCACTGAAACTGCCCAGGAGAAGCCATATTAGCAGTCTTGTGCCTTACGCCTATTCTTGTATTTATTTTGCTGACTTCTCTTGTTCCTTGTCCCTCCAAATCCAGATAACCTGCAAAGATCTTTCTTCACTCTTCTTCTCATCTCTCTTTATAGTTTCACCTTCACTGAATTAATTTAATAGCACATATTCACTTACAACCAGTATTATAAAGTTCACTAAATATATCTACATTTATTTTTCCCATTAATTTCTTGGGTACCCACCAGCCCTTATTAGCAACATCCCTCTCTTGAATGCTCTCTCATCTTAAAGTCTCTAAGATACCCAAGAATTATTCAGTCCTGAGAGGTCTGTTCTCCCTCCAGATATCAAACTGAGTTAGAACTGGGGAAGGTCATCTTCCCACCCACATCACAGCATAAGTATCTCCCAATGGAATAGAAGCTCATTCACTGTTGTAATGTTGCCCTGGAGGATGCTACAGATGCTTTTATGCCACAGGAGTGATCCAAGTTTGAGAACCTCAGTTGCAGCTCAGCTAGTTCCCAATTCTAAGGTCAGTTTTCAGTTCCAAGTGTAAAACCATACTAGGACCAGCTTAGGTCCTGACAGTTCCCATCCCCAACCATGTGCTATGGCCAAAACAGCCCTTCCTATAAGTCTTAGGCCCTTGGGTTGGGGTAAGGTAGAAAATGGCTGTAAAATAAGTGACAATGCAGTAAGGCATTTTGGAACCCAATCTCTAGAGTTCATACTAATAAAAACTATTTAAATAATGAGTAAATATGAATGTTAATGAACTTCATAGTTTACACTGACATCTCATGTCTCTACAGTAATGGACTGCTGTGGTCTCTGAAACAAAATAATTGACAGCATTGAGAATATTTAGTTCATTCAATATTAATTCGTTCATTCAACATTTCTCTTCTCTATGTCCAGATCTCCTAAGACATCATCTTTGATCTCATTCTCTTTCCTACTTTTGAAGGAAGAATTTCTTTCCTGACCAAGGCTAATCCTTTCATCCCATTACCTTAACATTTTTGTAAAGTAAGGAAAAAAACAGAACCTAAGAAATAGCAGGTTTATGATGTTTATATAAGGCAATGCATGTAAAGCACTTAGTATAGGTATATTTATTTAAAAGATATTTATTGAGCACCTACTATGTGCCAGGACTGTCCTAGATACCAGATACAGTGGCAACTCAGCAGGAAAAGTTTCCTCCTTATATGCTGTCCTAGTAATTATGCACTCAATAGTAAGTGCTCAATAAATACTTTTGCCTCCAATTTTATTATTATGTTTTGTGTTACTTTATTAATAAAATATAGGATTTTAGGTGCAGAAGAGAAACCTCCTTGCTCCTGGAAGACCTTGACATTTGCTGTGTACTCCTTAGAGAAACACAGAGGGAAAATTCACTTAGTTACTTGCTTGTTTCATATATGCCGTGACAAAGTAAACATTTATTGAATGGACATTTTAAAAGGCAAAGCATTGATTCAGTTTCCTTAATAAAGAAAATTCCAATTCAATTAAAAAGTCATCATGCAAACTAAAGATACAAGTAACCCAAAAGGAGCTTCTATTTTTAATACTGAAATAGTGAACAAAATTAAACGGGTAAAAACTTCAGTACTTAGCTGTTTAGTCGTACATTTAGTATGAATTTTTAAATACAGTGGAAAATAAGCATTTACAAATCAAGCATGGGGGGAAAATAGTTAATTCTTAATCTTTCACCTTTCAGCTAAGAAAGTAACAGTGACCCAGAAGTAATACCTTCCCACCTGAAACAACAACAACAAAAACAAAAACACCAGTTTTCAAAACACTACACTTTAGGCAATGAAGGACAGTGATTTTTTAAAAAATTTTTATTGAAGTAGAGTTGACATATATATATATTTTTTCAGATTCTTTTTCCTTTTAGGTTATTAAAAAATATTGAATATAGTTCCCTGTGCTGTACAGTAGGCCCTTGTTGGTTATCTATTTTATATATAGCACTGTGTGTGATTATGTGTGTGTGTGTGTGTGTGTGTGTGTGTGTGTGTGTGTGTGTGAAAGAAACATAAAGCTCTGTAAGACAACTTTTATTTCTCAAAAATGCATTGTGTGGGGCTTCCCTGGTGGTGCAGTGGTTGAGAGTCCGCCTGCCGATGCAGGGGAAACGGGTTCGTGCCCTGGTCTGGGAAGATCCCACATGCCGCAGAGCGGCTGGGCCCGTGAGCCATGGCCACTAAGCCTGCGTGTCCAGAGCCTGTGCTCCGCAACGGGAGAGGCCACAACAGTGAGAGCCCTGCGTACTGCAAAAAAAAATGCATTGTGTGTATGTTACAAAAACATATATATATATATATATATATATATATATATATATATATATATACATAGGTTATATATATAGATTATATACATATATATATATATATAACTGAGTCACTTTGCTGTACACCTGAAGCTAGCATAACATTGTAAATCAACTATACTTCAATTAAAAAAAAACTGAAAAAAAAGATTCTTTAGATACATAAAGCAAATGAGGTGAGCCCTACAATTGCCCCAGCTTACTGCCTTGAGAGAGTTTCCCCACAACAGTGGAGAAAGGGAAGGGGGACCCAGGCAGAGCCCAGAGGACTCCCTGAGTTGGGGAGAAAGTACTGAGAACCCAGAGAGGTAAAGGTGCCTGGAATTTGCAGGGCAAAATAGAAGAAAGGTGATTGCTGCTCAGAAAGAGAACCCTTGAGATCTGCAGAGGGTCCCCTTGGACTATTCAGCAGAGAACTGAGCAGCACATGTATGTAAGGAAACCAGCAGGGGGCAGGGAAAGAACTACCTGGAAGTATGGGAGGAGCTAGTACCTGGTGTTCACACCAGGACCCAGAATATGTGCTTACACCCTCCAGCCAAGCTGGGAAACCAGCTGGAAACCTGATGCAGATGCTAGAATTAGCAAATCAGGACAGTGAAACAGTTTTTAATATGTATACTCCATATGTTTAGAAAGTTAAATAGAGACATGGAAGATTTTTTTAAAAAGACCCAAATGAAACTTCTAGACATGTTTGATTCATCAGTGTTTGAGATTAAAAATACACTCCATGGGACTGATGGTGGATTAGACACTGCAGAAGGAAAGACTGGTTAACTTGAAGACACCAGTAGGAATTAAACAAAATGAAATACAAAGAAAGAAAAAAAGACTTTTAAAAGTGGAAAAAGGAATCCATGACCTGTGAGACAATTCCAAGTGGCCTAATGTACACTTAATTGTAGTCACCAAAGGAGAGAAGATAGTGGGAAAGAAAAAAAAAATTTTGAAGAATTAATGGCTGAAAAATTTCCAGATTTGATGAAAACTATAAAGTCACAGATCCAAGAAACCCACTGAACCCCAAGCATAAGAAACCTGAAGAAAACTACACCCAGAGAACTTTAAAATCAAGTTGTTCAGCACTGATGATAAAGAGAAAATCTTAAAAGGAGGCAGAGAAAAAAGACACAATATATTCAAAGACATGAAGGCAAGGAATATCATAGTTTTGTTTGGTTAGAAACAGTAAATGCAAGAGAGAACAGTGGAGCAAAAATGTCTTTCAAAAATGAGGGCAAAATGAGAACTTTACTAGGCATATACATCTGAAAGAATTCATCACTGAAGGAGCCATATTACAAGAAATATTAAAAGAAGCCTTTCAGACAGAAAGGAAGTGATGCCAGATGGAATTAAATAGGTGCACACAGATGAAGAGCACTGAGTATTGTGACTATAAGTTTGGAAGGCAGATTTCATGAAAAAAATGTCTACTAACACCCCCCTCCCATAAAACTAATGTGAAGAAAACATTTAGTGAGGCCACAGCCTTCAGCAAGCACACCCAAGGGTAGTGTCTGTCCTAGCAGAAGCCCAAAAAGTTTTGTAAATCCTGACTCAGATTGTCTTGCCATATTGGACTGCTTGTAACATATGCAAAAATGCAGCAAATTAAAGTGCTTTAGATAATACGAATAATGAATTTCTGTTTACCTATGAGGAGCTCTGTATAATCTTTGTGTTAATGTTTTTAAGGTGTTATCAATTCAAAAGTATGAGTTTGTTTACTGTTATACAGACACCTTTAAGATAAAATATACAGACATACCTCGTTTTATTGCACTTCACAGATATTGCAGTTTTTAAAAAATAATTAATTAATTTTGGGGGGCTGCATTGGGTCTTCGTTGCCTGCATGCAGCCTTTCTTGTTGCGGCGAGCAGGGGCTACTCTTCATTGTGGTGCACGGGCTTCTCACTTCAGTGGCTTCTCTTGTTGAGGCGCATGGGCTCTAGGCACGTGGGTTTCAGTAGTTGTGGCATGCGAGCTCAGTAGTTGTGGCTCACGGGCTCTGGAGTGCAGGCTCAGTAGTTGTGGCACACATGCTTAGTTGTTCTGTGGCATGTGGGATCTTCCCAGACCAGGGCTCGAACCCGTGTCCTCTGCATTGGCAGGCGGATTCTTCACCACTGCACCACCAGGGAAGTCCCAGATATTACATTTTTTACAAATTGAAGGTTTTGGGCAACCCTGCATTGAGCAATTGGATCAGTGCCATTTTTTCTAACAACATTTGCTCGCTTCATGTCTCTGTGTCATATTTTGGTAATTCTCACACAATTTCAATCTTTTTCATTATTATTATATTTGTTGTGGTGACCTGTGATCAGTGATCTTTGATATTAACTATTGCCAAAAGATTATGACTCGCTGAAAGCTCAGATGATGGTCAGCATTTTTAGCAATAAAGTGTTTTTAATTAAGGTATGAATGTGTTTTTTAGACATAATGTTATTGCACACTTAATGGACTACAGTATAGTATAAACATAACTTCTATTATGCACTAAAAAACCAAAAAAATTCATGCAGTTCGCTTCTTTGTGATATTGACTTTATTGTGGTGGTCTGGAACCAAACGTGCAGTATCTCTGAGATATGCCTGTGTTTTATAAAGATTGGAAATGAGAACCTTCTAGAACTTGCATATTTTTAAGGAACTGCCCCCCAAAAGCAGTAGAACTTGCAGGGAGAAGAAGGAGAGGTTAGATACACAAAATGCAACCAGCAGAGGTCTTGGTACTCATTCCTTACAAATCATCTTTGCTGTCCTTCGAAATATATAAGGAGAAACATTTGAGCTTCAACAATATGCTTCCTTGGTTTTAACACTGTAAATGGAAAACCTGAGCTCTCACTTCTCAAGTGGTTCTTACTTAGATCCCTGAAATAATGTCAACATAAAAAAAAAAATCTGCTCTTATAGAGAGCAAACTAGTGGTTAACAGTGGGGAGAGGGAAGAGGGAAAATGCTTCCCCCTAAAAGGGGATTTTAAAAAGGGGGTTATTATGGGAGTACATGAAATCATGTGTGAAACTTTTGAAAATTGTGAAGCACTGAAAGAATAAAAAGAAAAAAACAAACCATTGCCTAACCAAAATCAAAAACAAAAACAAAAAAACAAACATGAAACAACCAAAAAAAAATCTGCTCTTGTGTAAAAGAGCAAGGGTATTTTTAACATATGTAGAGGACACACCAGACCCTACTGTTTTTTTTTGTGTGTGTGTGGTACGCGGGCCTCTCACTGTTGTGGCCTCTCCCGTTGCCGAGCACAGGCTCCGGACGCGCAGGCTCAGCGGCCATGGCTCACGGGCCCAGCTGCTCCGCGGCATGTGGGATCTTCCCGGACCGGGGCACGAGGCCCTGTCCCCTGCATCGGCAGGCGGACTCTCAACCATTGCGTCACCAGGGAAGCCCCCAGACCCTACTTTTTAAAGGTCTTACCCTAGAGCATCCCAGGGTAGCAAATAAAATAAACTCATCTTTTCTGGGAAGACAAATCCCTGTAATTTTGGGAGTTCTAGTTCTCCCAAGTTAACCCCTACCCTCTTTTTCAGTATTTTTCAGCATTCTTAGAAGCTTTCCCTTCCCCAAAACACAACTGTGCCAATAATTTATTTTTTTAAAGAAGTTAATTGTGGGTCTTCCCTGGTGGCGCAGTGGGTAGGGCTCCGCGCTCCCAGTGCAGGGGGCCTGGGTTCGATCCCTGGTCAGGGAACTGGGTCCCACATTCATGCCGCAACTAAGAGTTCACATGCCACAGCTAAGGAGCCAGTGAGCTGCAACTAAGGAGCCCGTGAGCTGCAGCTAAGGAGCCCACCTGCTACAACTAAGACCCAGTACAACCAAATAAATAAATATTTTTTAAAAAAAGAAGTTAATTGTGATATTATGAAAACTTTTTCTGAATTTTTTAGTTAAAATACATAATTTACTATAATTATGTTTATTAAAAACTTAAGTGTATGGAAAAATAAAACAGAAAGATTACAATATGGTATAAAAGTCCTATAGCTGGAACAGCTGAAATCCTTGCCGTGCTCAATGAATCATTTTTCATTAAAGTTAATCTTTTAACAGTGGGTGTCAGGCAGATTTTTAGAAGCACTCTTCCTTGGTTCAGCTGGCTGTTTTTTTAAGGTGATGTATCAAATATCACAAAGGTAATTCACCGTGTAATTAGACCTTTGTAATTAGAATCAGCGTACTTGTCCTTCTGCTGGAATATAAAGAATGAGAAGTATAGGTTTAAAGCATTATTTTCTTCAATCTGCAATAGGTATGTAATATGAAGATGCAATTAGTATATAGAAGCACCTAGATGGCCAGTAGGGACTAAACACAATACTCCAAATCACATAAAAAATAAATTATTTATTGTTTCACTTTTGGTTACAGGGGTATTAGTATCTGTTGGGTACAGGACATTTGCCAAACATAGCACAGGCTTATTTTTCATGGTCAGTGTCTCATTTAATCTTCACCTCAACCTAATGAAGTAAGTATTGTAAACCCATTTTACAGATGATGAAACTGATCCTTAGAAAGACTATAGCTTATTCAAGGCCCTGCGGCTGATGGGTCCCAGGACTGTGATATAAATTCAGGTCTGTCTGAAATCCTCATCCTTCGGGTCCACATCAGCAACCTCTGCTTCTCAAATTTAACATCTTGAGAAATCCTAATTTCCCCTTTGACCATACTGTCTTTTTGGTCTGATTTCCAGTTTCCGTATAGCTGATAGCATTAATCTTTTTGATGGTTTTATTTCAGGAATTACAGTTTGAAAGGCTGACCCGAGAGCTAGAGGCAGAACGCCAGATCGTCGCCAGCCAACTGGAGCGATGCAAGCTTGGATCCGAGACCGGCAGCATGAGCAGTGTCAGGTACTGCGGGCACTGCTCCTCAGGGCTGGGCTTTGAGCTGCCAGTGGAAGGAAATTGTGGTGTTTCTCTTCTCCTTGCAAACCTGGCGGTGGAATTAGAACATTCAGTCAGATAGATGTTGGAAAGGAATTGTAACCAACCCGATTTAAGATGTTCAAAAGGTGTCTGATCTGATTTGTACTTGAAACTCTTCATAAAATGAACGCCTGCCTTGAATGCAAATTATGCATCATTTTACACAAAAAGGAGGCTTTGCATTTAGTCAACTTACTGGAAATGAGGAGATGCCATGTCACAGTCTCTCAGCTTGGTTCTTTTTTCTAAATGATCCACAGTTGCAGGTTCTGGAAATGAAGGCGAGAAGGTTTTGGTGTAACTTGTGTTGTTTGCCAATATACAATGCTAAATTATAAAATTGCTCCTCAAACATCAACCAATGCAATTCCTGTGTGTGAAAGCATTCAAATCCATAGATAGAATGGGTTGCTTATTCAGTTAGGGGTTGATTTGAGATTATGAAATATTTAAAAACAAAACTTAGTTGCTTGACCATAAAATAAATTATCTGCCTAAGGACCATGTGTTCATATTTAAAAATAGAAGTGTGTGTGTGTGACTGTGGCGTGTGTGTGTGTGTGAAACAAACATAAATAAAGCTCCGTAAGACTACTTTATTTTTCAAAAATGCATCATACTTTCCTGTCATCTTGTTCTGTATTGTGGTTTTGACATGCTACATTTTTAGGGAGGTATCTTCCTTAAGGAAACAACAGTTGCTATGGCAAATAAACTCCAGCATTCTAGCGACTTAACACAATAGCGGTTTGTTTCTTATTCATGCAACAGATAGAGGTGGTGGATGCTGGTCAGGGGGCTGCTTCCCTTCCATGCAGTAATTAAGGACCCGGCTTCTCTCTTGAGAGCCCTGCCATCCCCTACAGCCTCATGGTCAATTGCATTGTCAATTGCATCACTGCAACCACAGTCCATTGGTGAGAACCAGTCACATGCCCTCTCATAGATGGAAATGGGGCAGGGATTCCTAGTCTTGGCGTCTGTACCCACTCTACCTAAGAGGAAGGAACATGAGTTTGAGGGTCTCTTAACCAACTACTGCCACAAAAGAACTAACACATGCTTGAATCCATTGCTCTTAAAATATTCTATCATTGTAAGATTAATTTGTAGTTGGAATGTTTCCTATTGGAGCTACCTGCCATTAATCTTTTAACATTGTTCTTTTCTTTGTCCAACAGTGATAACCTTTAAATGGAAATCATTGCACCTCTTGTTAGACTAAATTGCTTTGAAATATCATTTTCAATAGTAAAGCCTTAATTGCGGTATGTTAAAGCCCATCTGCTTTGGCACCCAAGTACCTAAGCTATACTAGCTACAAATAGGTACATTGTAATCTCTTAAACTCATCACAGACTTGTCTGAACATCCACATTAACTAAAGTAGGATGGACAAGAAAAAGGAGAAGTGAATTGTGTCCACTTGAAATTGTTTTCAGAAGGTTGACTGGTTGAAGGTAGTGAGACTAAAGTATGGGGAAAAATAATATTTATAGGTGTGTATTTGATTTAGTACATGTGGTTGTACATATTTGAAGAGCTCTTTTTTAATAGTGAACATTGCCTGAGAAGCTAAGTCTGTCAGATTTTTGAGGTCCGTAAACACTGGTTGAGTTGACATCTACATCATTTGCTTTGAAACCCATTGTTTCACCATTGGTCAGATTACCTTTTCAATTTGTATTCCTAATCTTTCTGTGTGATAACTTTGCATACTTTCCATCTCCATCTTGTATTTTGTTTCACCCCCCTCCAGCCCTTGGTAGCAGCAGGCCTGGGGGACCATGTTGTATCCTGTGCCTCAATTCCCAACTTCTGATTGGATCAGAAATGGATATCTGACCCAAGGGTGATTCATCCAGTAACTGGCCTGCAAGAAATTAGTCTTGTGCTCTTGAGAATGTGAACTAAGTGACCCCAAATCTGTGACATCTAATGGTTTGTGCTAGGAGATGGTGGCCATGAGGATTGGGTGCTGGTGGAAGAATCTGTGGTGACATAGAGTAGTCCAACAGAGACTCTGTGGTTCCTGAAAGTCAGAGACCAGTTTAGTTCCCATCATGACTGGCTGCATTTAGATGTTGCATCTATGAGATTACCTTTTAAATTCTTAAAAACTTTCCTCCTCCCTCATTTGATTTGATTGAGTTGATATCTTTTCTTAGGTCTAATGTTTCATGAATAGAACACATCAGTGAACTGTCAAAGTAGGCAGAAAAATTATCCCATGACAACTTGTGATTATTTATACTGTCTCTTGTATTCCCAGATCACAGCCCATGATGCATAATCAATAATTCTGTATTAAATATATATTAAATAATAGTGCTGAGTGCAGATGACCCTGCCTAATTATTTCCCCTTGCCATATAGCTATATATATGTCTTCATCAAGCTTGATTATTTTGTATTTTGGAAATGTCTAATGTATGAATCTGCATTTGAATAATACAAGAAATTTACTGATATTTCACTGGAGAAAATCCAATACATACCTTCCACTGTTTTTTTTTTTTTTTTTTTTTGTCACAACCTAGTTGTTTGCTCAGCTTCAGAAATGCACCTTTGGAAATTCAAGTCTTTATTAAGGGTGATAGACTAACCTAGTTAGCACATCAAAGGGGATGTTTAAAACTAAACAAAATAGAATGTAAACAATTTTTGAAAAACGAGAACAGGTAAAGAAGTCTGTGATGATTTAGATTTGTTTTATCTTCTTAGGGATGCTAGGGAGGAGTAAGAGGGTTTGTTAGAGGATATGAAACAAAATCAAATATTTTTCAGATTTTTAAATAAGTGGTAAAAATGACTGATAAATACAGTTTGGTTTTCCTCTGCCTGTACTGGCGTTAGGAAATTGGTCCATCTGATTCCTAAGACCTTTCCTGGTAGTTACACTGACAATTTAAACTTAATGAAAAGACATTATTAGTATGCATTAATAACAGCCAACTTTGTTATAGTCAATCAAATCTTAAATGAGAATGCCGAGAATTTGGAGAAGGGAGAATCTGGAGATAGCTATTGTTGCAGCACAAAGCAACTTCTGCATCCTCATATCTAGCGTACAAGTAGCTGCAAATAAGGACACTGTGATCTCTTAAACTCTTCTCAGACTTTTCTAAGCAAATTCATATCATAGCTTCCAGAAATCAGATCAATTATTGGTTGTTGAAGTGTTGTCAGTCTTCTAGAATAGAATTATTGTTGCTTCTTACTATAGCTACAGTTCCACTATGTCCCTCATCGCCTTCCTCTCTTTGGCTTTCCTCACTGGATTCAGGCCAAACCTTTCCAAGCTCTTGGATCCTTCTTCCTCCTACAAGAAGAGAGTTTGGTTCCCTGGCTTCTCCCTAATTCCCCAGAACCATCCAGATCTGAATCAGGAATGTTATTTATATAGAGGAGGCCCTTTATTTAGGGTCATGACCAAATCCTTCTCGCTAATAGCCTAATAGCCCAATTCCACCCTCTGGCCAGTTGCAACTACTTGGTTCTCACCCATTTCTCAGGCTAAGACCTGTCAGGGAGGTGTTGGTCCAGCAGCCCTAGGAGCCACCTGGTCCTCTTCTAGATGGGGCCCTGTGTTGCTCCTGCAAGCCCCAGAGGACTTGCCTGTACCCATGCCCTTGTCATACTCTGTAGACCCCTGGAACAGCATTCTAACTCATCCCTTTGCCTGCATTCTGCCCAAATCCATCCTCCATGTGGTGTGAAATTGATCTACGTAAACACATAGATCAGAACCATGTCTGTGAAGGACCTGTTCCCGCTTCTGCAATTTCATAAATACGCCACTCTTTCCCACCTCACGTGGTTATAGGCATGTGATCCCTTCCATCTAGAATATCCTGCTTCTTTTGCCAGGTCACCTCTTCCTATGGATCCAGTTACCCAGCTCAGGGCTCACATTCTTCTGAATGTCTTCTTGATCTGTTCAAATTGGGGCCAGATGTCCCTTCCTTGGGAATTATTAGAACTTAACAAAGTTTGGAGTCTGGGACTCTGTTGACCCTTCTAGAAGATCCTTGCTACAGAATGTTCTAACCTTCAGTCAAAGGACACTGGGGATTTTCTCAAGTGCTACTGAAAATTTAAGGATACCAGACTAGATGCCTTACTCATATCCCTTGATTCCCATGGGCAGCAGGAACATAATGGGAGATAACTCAAATTCACATAATAGTTGGACCTATCTTATGAACTCTTTCTAAAGGAGACCTGATGCTTGGAAGACTGATGATGAGGATGCTGACGATGATTTTGACAAGAGTCGGTCTGGAGCTCAAAGACAATGTCAAAAAATTCAAAGCTAGAGAGATTTGACACATGATAAATTCTCCTTTGCTGGCTTTAAAGATGGAGCTAAAGACGTGGCTAGCAACACACGTGGCTTCTAGATCCTAAGAGTGATTCCCAGCTGACAGCCGGCAAGGAGAAGGCGACCTCAGTCTTAGGACCAAAGGGAATTGAATTCCACTCATAGCCTGAATGAACTTGCAAGCAGGTTATTCCCCAGAACCTTTAGAAAGGAAAGTAGCCCAGCAGAAACTCTGATGAGAACCTTGTAAGACCCTGAACAGAGAATCCAGCCATGCCACGCCTGAAAAACTTATGAAATTTACAAAATTTATAAAACTTACAAAACTGTTAGCTATACAAAAATTGTATGTTTTCTAAGCTGCTCAGTTTGTGGTAACTAGTTATGCAGGAATAGAAAATGAATATAGTGCTTTTCTATTGGTGGTATTATATGTTACAACAAGCTGAATTATGAAAGTTTTTTAGAGGAAATAAATTTTATTCTATGGGCATCTGTATTCCATTCAAAACTTTAATTTCTGTTGCCAATTTTATTTTTCATGCATATGCACATGTATTTGGATTCACATATTAAAATAATCTATAGCTTTGATTCTAAGAAGTAGAGGTATTTGAATGTAGAGTGGAGTCATTATTTACTGTAGAATAAGGAAAACTAATAAAGCAATCATCTTTAGCCTTGCCATTTTTATAATATAGATACCCAAGACTCCAATTGGAGTAATATATGTTTCAAAAGACAAAATGTAGGAACTTCCCCAGCAGTCCAGTGGTTAAGACTCTGCCTTCCAGTGCAGGAGACAGGGGTTCGATCCCTGATTGGGGAACTAAGATCCCACATAGAGGGGCACAGCCAAAAATTACAAAATGTAATATATGTGTAAAAACTGCTTGCTCCACATTAGAAGATGCTCTTTCTTTCTAGCAGATGAATTGTTGAATTTCTCACAAACCAGTTTCTTCAAAAGTCTGCCATAGTTTGGAGATTGGGATACAAAAGGAATTCATGTTATAAATGTTATCGAAGGTCATTCTCTTTATTAACTAGCTTCTGTGACTATGCCAACAGTTTTATAAATAGATAAATAGAGTCTAAAAATATAAATAGAGTCTAAAAATAGAGTCTAAAAATCTTTTCCAGACCTACAAAGAAGTCAGGCTTATTTTAGAGAAAATACTGATCTGGTTAAATTAACAGTGAAGAAATATGTCAAGTAATCACAAACTTTTGTCAGATGAAATTTATTTATTTAAAAGCATAATTTCTGCATTTTCTTAAGAAGTCATATATGAATGTAATTGTTTTCCAAAGTAAGGCATATTGTGCATTTCTTAATTATCCTGCAGGATATGATTTTGAAACAAGTAGATATTTCCATTTATTCTTTTTAAATAAAGAAGGAAGAAATTTGCCAAAATACTTCATTTTGGAAACCAGACATATTAAATAATTACTTAAAAATTTTCAAATAAAGTTTTTTAAATTATGTAGATATTTCTACATATACACACATTCCTAAACAGTCATGTAGCCAAAGGCAAAAAACCACTCAAAGCCATAAGATTCTAGATTCTTACCACCAGTGAATACTTCTGCCATTAAAAACAAAAAAAACAAAAAAAAAGAAAAGAGCTTTTGAATAATTTTTAAGAATTTTTTTTTCATTAAATGAAGTTTTTATTTTAAAAACCTGGACAAAAACTGCTGCCTCTTCCTCCCCTGCACTGGGACCTTGTGAGCCTCCGCAGCCACTAAAAGTAGGTGCTGGGCCTCTTGTTTCTTCCCCTCATCTCTAAGTAATTCCCCAAGGACAGAGCCTCAGAGTATATGGCAAAGCAGTGGCCAGCACATAACAGTTCAATCAATGCCAAATGAATAAAAAATAAATAAGTACACAGTACTTTCATTACTGTTCTTATTTTCATTGCTATTTTTGGGGGGGCAAAAATCACCAGTCTTACTATCTATACATATTTCCATCTCTATACATTACATATAAGATATTGTATATTATTCTGACCTTGCCAGATTCCAAAATAGTACTCTGGAATCCAAGGCCTGTTGGTTTGATGTGCTCTGTGGTGTGGAACTGTGGTTGACCTATTCTCATATTTTCACTCTCATCTTAAGAAGATGATGATAATAGTGATAATTTTAACAATAATAATGGTAGTATTTTTGCAGCAATTTCCATAGGCTGGGCACAATATTAACTGTGGTTTATATAGGTCATGCCATTTACTCTTAGTTAACCCTATGAGTTAATAAGCCTTACTTGTATTTCATTTTGTAGATGAGAAAACTGAGATTCTGAGTGAGAAATTGCTTTCCCAACATCCAGCAGCTAGTGACCAAACATTGGTTTTTGAACCCATGATTTTTGAACCCAGGTATCTTTACTCCCCAAGTACACACTTAAAATGCCTCGCTGGAATGCTGTTATTATCGTGTCTTAAATGGTGTCTTGAATTATGTTGTAAATAACCATCTAAATGTCTTCAGTCCATTTTCACCCTAGAGGTAAAACGTTTTTGAACTGATTTTCTTCTTCTTCCCTCTCCTCCCCCCCGCCCCCCCCACCTCCAATGATTATAGCAGTTTCGAAGTTCTTCATCTGAATATGTTTCTGATTTCATTCTTATACAAATGACATAAAGAGTGTCAATAGTATAGGTTATCATTGCTTTTAAGTGCATCCAAAGTAACTGTTCAGTATTCTCTTGCAAATTGCCAGTGGACAAATTACACTAAGTCTATAAAATATTAGTTATCACATTGTCTTAGTTCAGGCTGCTGTAAGTGAATACTATACATTGGGTGGCTTACAAACAACATAAATGTATTTCTCACATTTCTGGAGGCTGGGAAGTGCAAGATCAATGCACAGGCAAATTCACTGTTTGGTGAGAAGCTGCTTCCTGGGTCATAATCTTTATGCTGTGTCATCACATAGTGAAAGGGACACAGGAGCTCTCCAGGGCCTTCTGTATAAGGGCACTAATCCCATTCATGAAGGCTCCATCCTCATGACTTCACCTCCCAGAGACCTCACCTCCAGATACCATCACACTAGGGATTAGGTTTCACCATAAAACGTAAATTTTGGAGGGACACAAACATTCATTCTATAGCACAATTAAGCACATTGTTCTAGATTTCTGTGGGATAAGAAATAGTCAACTGTCCTGAGAATTTTATGTAGGTCCTAAAAATATTTAATAGTTATAATTATCTGATATATGTCTTAGGGCAATTATTGTATCTTAACACTTTTGCATCAAATTTGAAGCCTGTCCTCTTTCCAAAGTGAGATATCAATAAACTAGTATTAGTTTTACATCAAAAAATTATTAATATACCAAATTTTATTTAGAGGTTTTGCATTGTAAAACAGATTTTTGAGGAAAACTAATATATATTAAAATTTAATATTCCAATTGGTAAAAAACTGCAAATATTTATAAATATAGTTAGTCTAGAAGATGCTTCATGTTTTCTTTCATCTTTACAGCATTTTTTTTTTCAAACTCATAGATCTGAAAGGTGAAGTTTGTGGCTCCATAAATTGGACCTAAATTTCATCATTGTGGGGTTTTTTTGCTGTACGCGGGCCTCTCACTGTTGTGGCCTCTCCCGCCATGGAGCACAGGCCCCAGACGCACAGGCTCAGCGGCCATGGCTCATGGGCCCAGCCGCTCCACAGCATGTGGGATCTTCCCAGACCGGGGCATGAACCCATGTCCCCTGCATCGGCAGGCAGACTCTCAACCACTGTGCCACCAGGGAAGCCCCCATCGTTGTGTTTTTATGGTATTGCCTAGCTTTCCTAATTTCTCTGAAGTTTACTCTTCTCATCTACACAAATGGGGATAATGCTTTTCAGTAATTTTGTAAAGATTAAATGAGAAATGTAAGTAAAGCATCTCACACAGCATCTTGCATGCTGTTACTAGTGAATCATATATGTTTTTTGCCCTGATACAGATAAGTTTTTCACTGAAGTCTCCTTAATTTTTCTGCAAAAAATTATAAAATAGTTCCTCTCACTAGGACTAAAACATCTATCAGGATAGCACCACTTTTGTCTCTTTCATAATATAGACTAGAGAACCACATGGAAATTGACACAATGAAATGGAAGAAAGCCAAATCAGTTTCCCTTTCACCTGGGGCAACTTAATGTGTCTCTGGACCCACTGCTAGAGCTGGAGATGGGACTTTTGATATTGTGTCATCATCAAAAGGAGAGCAGTAATGGAAGGATAACATATGTATGGCAGGAAATAGTAAATTAAGGTATAGAAGCCAGTGACTCTCTGAATAGATGTGTTTCAAACAGGGAACAGCAAGAGATGAATACATTGACCCAAACATGCATGCTCATTAGTCTCCTGGTTATATAAAGGTATAAGTGTGTTGAGAAGTAGAAGAACCTGTTGATGAAGGTACTTGTGTGTCCTCCATTCTGCCTTTGCTCAGATGCCGAAGGTCCAAAAGCTTTTACCAAGTTTACTTAAATTTATATTTGTCTGTTATGCTCATGTCAGAGGACTGGAAACCAGTGATATGTCAACTGACAAAAAAACAATGAGTATTTGATCCACTTAAGAAGAACTTCAGTTGTCAAGACTGGATGATGAACACCATGAACGCTGTATGTTCAAATTATTAAGACGGAAAGGCAGTCGGGGCATAGCAGGAAGATCATGGTCTGGGCACCGAAACACTCAAGCTGTGACTTGGGACAAGTCATTTGGGTTTTCTGGGCCTCTGTTTCCTCACCTGTAAAATAGGAAACATTGAGCACCTAAGTCTGTTCCAGATGTGTCACTGTGCCCTTCATCTCATTCAAACCTTTCATGATACACAGTAAGTCACATCTGAATATTTTAACATAGGGACTTTTCTTGGACTTGAATAATAGAGCCAAGTAATTCAGTCATGAGGATGGCAAGATGTTACCAAATAGATTTGGTGCTTCAGAGGAAAGCAGACAGATGTCTACACGTTTATGTAGGGAGTTTGTTCAATATGGGAACATCTCCAGTTGGGTTATGGCATGGACTTTATATTTGGGAAAACACAGTCTAAAAGAAGTTTGTAAGTATATTGTAAACTGCCTCAGATAGTCTAGGTGTGTTCTACATTGGCTAAAAGCTGGGCGAAAGACAGGGAGCTGGAAGAGAGCTTTTCACACTGAGAGCTCACGTGGACCGGGACTCTTAAGAAGTAAAATCGCTGGTTTTATTTATTTAAAAAAAATGCTTGTGAAAGACTGTATGGACCCAACATGTTAGCAGGCACTCCTTGGGCTTCAAAAGTGAATGTGGGGCTTCCCTGGTGGCGCAGTGGTTGAGAGTCCGCCTGCCAATGCAGGGGACACGGGTTCATGCCCCGGTCCGGGAAGGTCCCACATGCTGCGGAGCGTCTGGACCCATGAGCCATGGCCGCTGAGCCTGCGCGTCCGGAGCCTGTGCTCTGCAACAGGAGAGGCCACGGCAGTGAGAGGCCCGCGTACTGCAAAAGAACATAAATAAATAAATAAAAAGTGAATGTTGTGAAGCTCCTGGTCTCCAGGGGGTTACTGTCAAATACAGAGAGAGACACCTAAGCAGGCAGAACATGCTGGAACATGTTGGTGCCATGAAGAGAACAGGAGGCCGTGCCAGTGATGGTTTCACAGAGGGATATTTGTGTGTCGAAGATGTGAAACATTGGCAGGGAAAGAACTGGGATAAAGGCATTGCTCAGAAGGAAAGTACAAAGTCAGAAAGACAAGGGTGGATAGGAATCAGTGTGGTTGGTATAGCGAGCCCATAGATGGACTGGTGTTGATTAAGGGTGCAGACAGACAGGACCATTTGGTGAGCAGTCAGGCTAGAGACTTTGGTTTTTGTTGAGTGGGCGATAGAACGTGGAAGAC
Source organism: Phocoena phocoena (assembly GCF_963924675.1). Taxonomy (NCBI): domain Eukaryota; kingdom Metazoa; phylum Chordata; class Mammalia; order Artiodactyla; family Phocoenidae; genus Phocoena; species Phocoena phocoena. The sequence goes on along the minus strand of NC_089221.1, from coordinate 9,927,540 downwards.
GGTTCTCCCCAAGGAAGTGATATTCTGGAAGGAAGCATTGGTTCTGCCAGCTGCGTGGAGAATGGATTGAAGCCCGTGGAGGCTGGTGACAGCCACATAAGATGCTAGCCTCTGTGCAGGAGATGGGTCATAAAACTGAAAGCAAGGTCATGAGCACTTGACAGTGGTTTCAGAGTTAGAGTTGGGAGGGTCTGGAAACTCACTTGTGTCAAAGGAGACAGAGCAGGATTGAAAAATTACTATTTTTTTTTTTTAACTTAAACATTTGGGTAGGCTAAGCCAACACTGGGAGCTTAGCTCCAACGCAACCATTGCCTATTTTCAACAAGGAACCTTTGATTTTTTTATTTCATGGTATGTGAATGTATGCTAATTCCCTTTTATCCAGGAGAAGCTATCATAGAATTTTAAATTTAAGAGATTGCTGCGTTAGCAGCAGGCAGCAAAGATGTTGCCTAATTTGTTGACAGTAAAGTGGTATTCATAAGCCCCAGTCTTCGGAAACATCTGTTTGTTTAGTACCTCAAGAGCTGAGGAAGTTTAAAACTCGTCACAAATTGTTGCTTCGTCTTACACACTTATTTGAGAATGTAACTCTCAGCAAGATTTTATTGAAAAGATCTGTCCAAGGAATTGACTGCCAGCTTTACCCCAAATCTAGCAATTAACCTTCTCTTTCTGATGTGTAGATGATGGTCTCCACCTGTTGAGACTCACTGTCATTTTGACATTCCTCATTTAAGGTAAAGAGTTCATTCTGTCTTTCGGGATTCTTGGATTGCCTGTCGTATCATAAATGCCCAAGAAATACTGAAGCTCTAATGTTTAGGAGGTGGTCCGGGTGGCGTTTAAGACAATGCAGTTTGGAACCGGTAAGTTTTGGCTTTGAATCTTCGCTCTGCCTATTGCTAAGTGTGTGACATTGGGAAATACTAGTCCTCTAGAAACTCAATTTATCTGCCTGTAAATTGGGGTGAATAGTACTTATCTGAGATGTTGGTTATAAGGATCAAATGTGGAAAAGTGTTTAAAATAAATAACATAGTGTTTGTCACTGAGAAAATATTTGATATATGTGGGCTGGTCCTCTTCTTAATGAATTAATTAATTTTTATAAATATTATAATTATGACTCACTTGTCACGTGCACAAGTAGATAGGAAATGCCCTCATCTTCATAGAGCACTGTTATTTGTTTATACCTTTCCTTCTTTTTGTTTTATTTAGTGGATGATTATGGTGATATCAAATTAACTGAAGACAGAGTATTCTGACTCACCATTTTCTGCTAGGGACACCACAGTATGGTGATATTCTTGAATTATTGTGTGAGCAGTATGTATGTGATCATATAGCCACGATGTACTGGAACATCACACTGTTTGATATGGTCTCATAACCATAAAAATTGCACTTGCCTCAGGTGGACAGTTGCTCAAGTCACTATAATTTTGAGTGTCTGTGTCCTACTGTTATTAATAAGCTCATTTAATGCCTTTGTAACCTGGTACTAGAAAATAATTTTACCAAAGAGATGAAGGTGGGAATAGAGAAATTCCTCAATGTTACTGAAACACTGGAATTGTTAGCACTGTTTTAAAGCCTTTTGGGGTCTTTGAGGGACTGTGGAAGCTAATAGCATCCCTCTGGGACTTGTGTCTAAAAGTTGAGGTCTGCCTACCTAGTTCCCAAATCAGAGAAGTGTTGCCCTCAGCCATGTGAGTGGGTTGCTAGGGCCAGTGAAACAAGGACAAGTCTATAAGAACATGGGTTTGTGGAGTCCTCTTTTAGGACAGGAAGGAGTGCAAGATCTCATTCATCCATTCATTCATGGCTTCGTTAAACACACATAAATTATGGCCCTAATATGTGTCACACAGTGTAATAGACACTGGGAGTACAGCTCTGGATGAGAAAAACACATTGCCTGCCCTCAGGTAACTTAGTCTTCATGCTGCCTTAGGGATGTTATTTAGGATAATAGCAAGATCTTTCTCTGCTGTCCTAGTGTCTATAGCAAGATGTCTATCAAGCTAACCTTCGTGTGTGTGATCAACCACTTAATATGAAGTTAACGCAGCAAATGCAAGAGCAAAACTCAAGAGACAGAATTAAGTTAGCTTGATTCTATTTAAACTGCCCTTTGGGGTGCGGGTACAGAGATTTATTTTAAGCTTGAACCTGGCCATTTCAAACACTTCTTATATTTGGCTAATGAACTAGCATTCCAGAGGGAGAAAATTCATCCCAACTTAGTTTCCTGTGCAGCTCCTAGAGTCAGAACAAAGGAATAATAAACTAATGAAGACATAAAGCTCTGTAGGATATTTGAAAGTTTTTAGAGAAATATTAAAAACTTCAAAATAAAGGAATTTTAGGAAATAAGATATAAAGGAATCAGCAGTGTTTCTGCCAGGGGATTGAATTCATCATTTTTCACAGATTTCACTGGCATCATTATTCCCAGGGAGAATTCTTTCATGTTAAGTCAGAAAAGCACAAAACCAAATAAAACTCTGAAATGCTAATTGAATACAATGATAAAATAAGGAACTTCCAAATAAAAGTATTCTATTAAAATGGACTGATAGCTTATTTTTTAAATGTTATCATTGTTTCATAGGGCCTTAGTTATGAAGTGAATTTTTTTGAGATTATGCTATACAAATGATTCTCAGGAAAATCTTATACTTTAAGATAGTGGTATATATAGTATAATGAAATATATGATATATACAATGGAAAATTTGAGGTATGTTTACATGGATGTTTTCAAAAATGCCACAGCTCTACTGAGGAAATAGAATTTGACCAATGGTTGTTCGAGATGCTTTTCTGCCTTTCTTTAATTACCTACCTCACCGTCTTAGAGATAAACACTAAACTGAATTTTCATGTTTATTCATTCCCTTGGATTTCTTTGTATTTTCCCACATGCAAACATCCAGATATGCAAAATATTATTTGGTTGGCCTGTTTTTGTTTTTGTGTGTGTGTGTTTTTTAATTAATTTATTTAATTAATTAATTTATTTTTAGCTGCACTGGGTCTTTGTTGCTGTGTGCGGGATTTCTCTAGTTGCGGCGAGTAGGGGCTACTCTTCGTTGCGGTGTGCAGGCTTCTCACTGCGGTGGCTTCTCTTGTTGTGGAGCATGGGCTCTAGGCATGCGGGCTACAGTAGTTGTGGCTCACGGGCTCAGTAGTTGTAGCTCGTAGGCTGTAGAGCACATGCTCAGTAGTTGTGGCGCATGGGCTTAGTTGCTCCACGGCATGTGGGATCTTCCTGGACCAGGGCTCGAACCCATGTCCCCTGCATTGGCAGACAGATTCTTAACCACTGCACCACAGGGAAGTCCAGTTGACCTGTTTTTGAATCTTACATAATTATGTTACATATTCTTTGCACTTGCATTATTTTCACTCAACCGTCTCTTTTGCAGATTTATTCATGTTGATATGGGTGCTTGTAGTTCATGAATTTTTTTTTTTTTCCACTGATGCCTCCTAGTTCATTATCCGACTATGCCAAAAAGCATTTATCCTTTCTCTTGAGAAGAACATTTGCAGAGTTTTCAGGGTTTGCTTTTTGGAAACATATGGCTTGGGACATGGTTGTGTGGGACTCCTAGTGTAGGTGTGCATGTGTTTCTTTTGGGCACGCACAGGGCAGCCCTGGCAGCCTTGCAGGATTTGAACGTCTTCAGCTTCCTTTATAAAGTCAAAAAGCTTTCAGAAGTAACTGTACAAATTTACGGTCCCATCAGAGATGACTAATCCTTTGCTCCATATACTCAGCAAAAACTTGCTACTTTCCAAGTTGTCTTGGCCCTTTTGTTGCAAATCTGGTGGCTTTGAAGTTGGCATCTCCCTACCTTCTGCACTAACAGGACTTTTTACATATTTATTAGAGATTTGTGTTTATTTTTCCATTAAATGCCTATTGATGTCTTTTACACATTTTTCTGTTACTGGTTTTCCTTTTTCTTAGTTCTTTTAATTCTCAATATATTTGGACACTCATTTTCTGTTAATTTAATGTGTTTACCACCATGTTCTTCCAGTTTGAGCTTTCTCACCTTCTTATGGTGTCCTCTGATGAACAGAAGGGCTTATTTTAGTTTTGTTAGATTGATCAGTCTGTTTTCTTTAGAATTCATGCTTTTTGGAATCTTGCTTAAGAAATCATATCTACTAAAACAACATTAAAACAATTTCCTAAGTTTTCTTTTAATAGTTGTAGAATTGTACCTTTTTTTTTTTGGCTCTGCCACGCAGCTTGTGGGATCTCATTTCCCTGACCAGGGATTGAACCTGGACCACAGCAGTGAAAGCCCATAATCCTAGCCACTGGGCCACCAGAGAACTCCCTATAGCTTCTTATATTAAAGCCTTTTTTTTTTTTTTTTGCGGGTACGTGGGCCTCTCACTGTTGTGGCCTCTCCCAGGCTCCGGACGCACAGGCTCAGCAGCCATGGCTCACGGGTCCAGCCTCTCCGCGGCATGTGGGATCTTCCCGGACCAGGGCACGAACATGTGTCCACTGCATCGGCAGGCGGACTCTCAACCACTGCGCCACCAGGGAAGCCCTATTAAAGTCTTTAATTCGCTTGTAATTGATTTCCTGGTTGTTTTTTGGTTTTTGATTTTGTTTCTTTGGAGGGGGGCGCCTGGCAAAGGTAGAGATTCAGTTTATTTTTTTTTTTTCATGTAAATAACTGATTGTCCCAATACCTGCTATTGAGTAGATTGTCATTTGCTCCATGAGCTTAGAATGCCATCTCTATCATAGGTCAGATTTTCACATATGTGTGGTCTACTTCTGGGATATTGGAGGAAATTATAGCTTTGTTATTTTAAGTCTTCCTATTCATGAACCTGATGTCAATCCATTTTGTTTACTGTCTTTCAATGAAGTTTATACTTTTCTTCTTAAAGATTTAGCACTATTCTTTTTTTCACTCATGCTTAGGCCCCTTAGAGTTTTCGTTGCTCTTGGAAATGTTATCCTTTTTATAAGGTGCAACTTCTAAGAGCTTCTTTTTATATAGAAATGCAATTGATTTTTATGTATTGATCTGATACCAAGCAAACTTGCTAAAAACTCTTTAAGTATTTCTGTAATTAGTTTTTAGATTCCTTCAGGGTTTTTATATGAGTAACCTGTAAAGATTACTATATTCTGTTTTCTTTTAAAATCTTTTAACTTTCATTTCGTTTTGTTTTCTTTTTGTACTGATAAGAAGTGGGCAAGGCTAGGCAACCTTTTATTTAATGGAATTCCTTTATCATTACAAGAATTGCTGCAGGTGTTTTTAAATAGCAACTTTATTGATATATAATTCATATACCATTCAATTAAAATGTAAAAGTTAATGGGTTCTAGTATATTTATAGGGTTTTACAGCCATTACCACAGTCAGTTTTAGAACATTTTCATCACCCCAAAAAGAAACCTCATACCCTTCTCAGCCCTATAGATTTGCCTTTTCTAGACATTTCATATAAATGGAATCATGCCATATGGGGTCTTTGGGGATTGGCCCTTTTATCTAGCATAGTGTTTTCAATGTTCATCCATGTTGTGCCATGTATCAGTATGTCATTTCTTTTTTATTGCCCAGTAAAGTTCAATTGAATGGACATAACACACTTCATCCATTAACCAAGTGTTGGACAGTTAGGTTGTTTCCAATTGGGGGATATTATGATTGGGCTTCTGTGAACACTCATGTACATATCTTTGTGTGCACAAATGTTTTCATTTCTCTTGGGTGTATAGCTACAAGTAGAATTGCTGGGTCAATACAGTTTTTGTTATATCAGTTTTTTAAAAAATAGACTCATTTTATAGACTCAATACAGTTTAGACTCAATACAGTTTTTTAAAAAATAGACTCATTTTATATAGTTAAGGTCTTTCCTTTTAATTCCTAGTTTGCCAAGTGTTTTATCATAAAGAATTATTAAATTTTAATTGTTACAGATATCACTAGCTCATTCATTTTTGGTGCTGAGTAGTATTCCATTGTATGAATGTAGCACAATTTATGTGTTCATTCACCTGTTGATGGACATTTGGGTTGTTGATAGTTTTTGCTATTTACAGATGAAGCTGCTACGAACAAGTCTTGTACACAAGTCTTTGTATGACATATACTTTCTTTTCATTCAGGTAAATATCTACATGCAGAATATCTGGGTCATATGGCAGGTGCATGTTTAACTTTTCAAGGGAATGCCAAACTGTTTCCCAAAGCAGTTGTACCATCTCCAATCCTATGAGTGGCATATGAGAGTCCTATTAAGCTATTTCTAATATGCTAATTTAAATTATGTTTTTCATTTCTCTAAGTTCAGTTTGTTCTCATTCATATTTGCTTTGACATGTTGGATGCTCTCTTTTAAGTTTCAATTTCAAAGTCCCCTTTATATCTTTAAGCATATTAAGTATGGGTTTTTTTCATATTCTGAATCTGATAATTCCACTGTCTTCAATCTTTGTGGATTTTATTCTTCTGCTTATTGCTTCTAATTAATATGGCTCATAGAGACTTACTCATTCTGCTGTTTGAGATTTCTGATTGCAGGTTCATGTTCCTAGGAGCTTATGTGTGGGCATTATATGAGGTCTGAGTTTAAAGGTGGTCCTCCAAGGAAGATATGTCATTTCTTCTGCCAAGTATGAGAAAGCCCTGGTGACTTAAAAGCACTTTAAACTAAATTATTCACCTGAATTTGGAGAGAGCATCGCAAGCAGTATAAACCCCATTGAGTAATGACTTCTATTTTTTTAAATTAATTTTTATTGGAGTATAGTTGCTTTCCAATTTGTGTTAGTTTCTTGCTGTACAGCAAAGTGAATCAGTCATACATATATCCACTATTTTTTTGATTTCCTTCCCATTTAGGTCACCACATAGAATTGAGTAGAGTTCCCTGTGCTATACAGTAGGTTCTCATTAGCTATCTATTTTATACATGGTAGTGTATATATATGACTTTTCTATCTTGTAATGCCTGATTCTCTTCTGTGTTTAGATTGAGCTGATAAAGGATACATATCATACTTGTTTTAATTGCTTCAGTACATACTTGTGGCTTTAAACAGAAGTTGTTGACATCATCCATCTTTTTATCAATGAATGAATGAATGAGTAAAACACAACAAAATAAAGCAAAGCAAAGCAGAACAACAGTAAACCTCCAAACTATTTAGTTATTGCAAACATGAATTTTACAAGTAATGTAGGGCTGTTTTTATTTGTAAGTGTTCGGTTAAAAGAAGTATCTTCTGCCCTAAACCCCATCTTCCTTACATCACAGAATGCTTCTATATGTGGAGTACACTTACTTTGAGTGGAGAGCGTACCTCATTACCTTTCTGATCAACCCCTACTATATTTCTATGTAAAGAAGCATTATTATGAGCCTGGAATATTCGAAGACTTAATCTACATAGAAAATGAAAAGAGGACCCTGCCTGTTTTGGCTGTCCCTGAATAGGTTAGACCCGAAAAGAATTCAGTGATTTGATGGCAGATAATTGAGCAGCCTCATAGGCAAAAGAGGATTTCACTTACTTGAGATACCTGTTTGTAACCCCAGAGCACAGTTAGATGAGGTATACACGTGTTTATCCGAGTTCTGCAGATGCCAGACAATTACGTATCTTGCCTATTCTGAGATTTTGATGTGAAAAATCCAGTGTCAATAAATGAGAAAACTAGAATTCAGAAATAAAGGGCAGGAACAGACTGTACCCCATCCCAATGTTTCGCCTCTGTTTCCCATTGCTGTGGGTTTTGCAGGACACACATAAATCTGAGGTAGGGTGATACATTATTAAGGCTTTGTCATTTTCCAGGAAAGGCATGGGTTTTGATCCACACACAAAGAGTGAAGAATGAAAATGGAAGCCACCATTTTCATAAGTTTATTGAGAAATTGCCATTTCTTTCAAAGGTATAATTATAATAACTTGACTGGATTATAGGCCTTCTTAAGTTTATTTGTAAATACATAATCATTTCATCACCTTTCCATTACTTAAATAAGATAATATAGCAAAAGCATTTTTAAATGGTAAAATCCAACGTAAATGAAAGTTGTTATGGATAGTAATAACATATTTTGCATTACTAGCTGCTATACATCCCCAACTTATGTTGGCAGCAGTAGCCATCAAATTGTTTATTTTAAAACTAAACAAAGTTAATACTCAGAATTCTCATTTTGAGAGTTTACTCAGAGAATGAGCAGAAAAATCTAGAACGTCAAGAGAACATTTCAGATAATGGATAAGTGGAGTCATTATTTTACAATTATCCATCAATTTACCTTTCCCTCAAAAGAAGGTGGTATCCACCAAACAATAGGATTCTGCAGCATGATATGGGTGGAGGGTTAGAACTTGACCCAGTTCATTATCGATTATGAGTATTTACTGATTCCAAGATTTAAGACTATTCTTTTGGGTTTCCTCTGAAGCTGAAGTGAGCTGCAAGACAAGAGACTTTGAACGCAGCTCATTTGAAGCTGGAGCCGTGTTATACAGGGTGCTGTCGATTTGTAGAAATATTTGGTCAAACTTATGAGATTGCTAATATCCAGCCCCTTGACCCACAGCCATAGTAATTTCATATGGTTCAGCTTCTGAGAGAGGGTGATCCCACTAGAGAGACTAGCAAGTGACAGTGCCATGAGAGTCCCTGTGGATGCCGACCAGATAGCATCAGCTGGAGAAGGCTGAGATCTCCACTGGCCATTGGCGTCATCCATGGCTTGCTGATTATGTCAGTGTTATATCCAGGAGATTCTTGCACTTGAATGACTTGCTCATCTAGACCACAGAGCTGTACTGATGGTCCCCCAAACAGGAACAGTACAGAGTGACTCAGAAGTCACTAAGCCCCTTGTAATTGACAAGTTAAAATAGGTGATCAGAAGAGAGTTGGAGTCAATGCTTCCTTTATTAGGGCTGAGAGCTCTCAAGACTGAACAGAACTGAACCAATAAGGCAAACCCTTGGCTGGGTCCTGGGCCTCAGAGATGGGTGAGCTCTTTCCCAGAGCACCAGCCCCCCGGAAGGAGTAAGAACTCGAGTGTGGGTGCACTCTGTAGTCAACTAGAGCAACTTCCAAGTCAAAGAACCGTCTTCACACACACTCAATGTTTGATGAATCCTGCGTCTCACATCTGCCGTGAGGCGCACCTGGAGAGCAGTGACCTTGACATTTGCACCTTGGACTGCCCCCAAAGTCTGAACATCGGACATCAAAGAGCACTGCACACTTGTAAGCTGAATTGACTCGAAGTATATCTTACGCATTGAGGAAGCAACAATTAACGTTATAAGCAACAATTTTAATTAACTTTAATAACGATAACTTAGGGATTTTTAAAAAATTGAATGTACACGCTACACATCATTTTTATAAGAAATACGGTTTTTGTTGATTCCATTTAAATCTTATCATAGACAGCCAGGTGAAAAATCTTACTAGTGAACTGGAAAACTATTGAGAATTGTTTATGAGAACGTTGTCATTAAAAGTAATATCCTGTTGGAGAGCTCTACAAAACAGAATGCATGGGCCTAAGTGTTCCCAGCCAGTCTGACTAGGAAAGAGCTCTTCACAAAAAATAACTAACAAGACACCAAGAAATAGATAACTTACATTTCCCTTCATTAAGCATAGATATCTCAAGTAGAATGCCATTGAGTAACGATAGAATATATAAAGTTGATCAACTGCCAAGATACTGGATTTCTTAGCATCCAGACAGTGTTATGAAAATAGCAGAAGCAGCAGCCTTAATGGCAGCAATTAATCTTGGAAATTAAGATCAGGAAAAAAAAATATTGTAATAAATCTCTTTGCCCTATTTATGCAGCATTCTTTTATAGGCTAAGAATACTATTAAAGATAGTGGGCATTGGCTAAATGAGCAAAGTGTTACATTGATAAAAGTTGAAATGAGTTTAAGTTATAGCTGGGCTTCCTTTGAATGAGCATTGCTTAGTGACAGAAAATTATTACACAATCAGCACAGATGTGTATGCTTTGCCGGGTGTCCTGCAAAGAGCGTGCAGTTTTCTTCCTTTCCCCCCACGCTTATGTTAGAGGAAAAGCCTGACTTCTAAACAATTCCATTACAATTGGGAACTGAGTTTATGTAACTGTGGTGTAATTCGAGGCTGTGGTCAATCTTCCAGTTTCAGGGAAGGAACTGGTTTATGGACACACTGCTACTTTGCTATTTGGAATAAACCAGTATGAGCATGAATCACCTGTTCCAAAAGGGTGCTCATGCAGGAAGAGTTTCTTCAAATTCAGTTCAGGGTGAATCCAACAAATGGTAGATAGGCTCTGGAGTGGCTCCAGGATATTCTAGGAATACTGCCGGTGAGTATAGAGAGTCTTAAATTGGTGATTAATGAGCTCAACAGTAAGTAGCACTTGTGATTCTACACTCTCTAATATTATCTTCCAGGAGAATATAATGGAGAAATATTTATAAAAGCTTTATGAATATGTATTTAAACAGATTGCTTTTACTTTACTTTTCTGTAGGAAGTTAAGATATGCTTTTCATAATTTTATTTACTAAAAATTATGCTGTTAGTATGTATCCTACCTTTCTTCTTGCTCTTGGGAGAGTACCATCCTGTATTCCCACTACAAGAGTTCTCATTCCCCCAACCTAAGGGCAACTATCTTTATCATTTGGTCATTGCCTTTCTTTTCCGTGTCAAAATAGAATGAAGAGGAAATGGCATTTTTAAGGTAACTATTAACTCTCTTTCTATAGGATACTAATGCCCAACTCAAAAGAATCATTAAGCATTGACTTATCATTTATTAATCATTTAATATCTGAGAATGAATGGATTTTCAAAACTATGAGTGCTATGTGTGAGTCCTATTCAATCCCGTAACGTATTTTTATTAGAATAAAATTTTTAATACTGATATTTGCTCTTAATTTTGTGTGGCATTATAACAGAAAGGAAAATTTTAACATTATATTTTAGTTATCTAGTTTGTTAACCTGAGGATGGATTTTGTCTCAGAATGCCTAAGATTCACAGAGATCATTAATTAATGTTAAAGATGCCTGGGTCAGTTATACTCTAGGAGTGCTTTATAGCTGTTAACCAACCTTTCCCTCACCACCTCAAATTAATTAATCCATAAAAGAAAACTGGAAAACCGTTGGGAATTCATATCTATAAAAAGGGTCAGTGGTATATTCTGCCTTTATCCCAGTGGTTTGCAAACTTAAGAGTGCATTGGAATGACCAGGAGGCTTATTAAAAGACTGATTGCTGTCCCCCTCTTTTCTGATTCAGTTGGTCTTGGATCAGGCCCACGAGTTTGTAATTCTAAGTTCCCAGGTGATGATGATACTGCGGGTCTGAGGACCATACTTTGGGAATCACTGCTGTCACCCATTAAATGCATTTTGATGTAATTAGCACTATATTTATTGAGTACTTACTATGAATCAAGGGCTCTTGTGAGCGCTTTGTATATAGAATTGCATTTAATTCTTACAACAAGCCCATGAGGGAGTTTCTTGGCTTAGCCCTGTTTTATGGATGGGGTCATGGAAAGTCATAGAGTTCAAGATACTTTTCTAAGTCACCTAAGCAGTAAATGGCGTATCTGGGATTTAAGCCCAGTAATGAAGGTCCAGAGTTCATGCTTGTAACACCAGGAGAAAATGATCTTTGTAGGTCAACCCTTTCATATATTTTACTAATTGTGTAATTTTCACACTGCACAGTTTTCATATTCCACCAATTCCATTTTTTCTGAGATGGAAAATACCATATTTTTTTGATACTATTCTGTGAGATTACAGATGCAGTAATGCTTTTTGTTTCCCTTCAATCTATAAATACTCAAGGAATAAACAACGAAAAAAGCTGCCTCTTACAAGATTACACTTGTAAAAAATGCTCATGTTATAATGGACAGTAATGAAAGCAGGGTAAGAAATTTCACACTTGGCATGATACTACCTATGGGGAAAAATTATGTATAGGAAACAAACAAATTTGAGAAGAAAATACACCATAATCCTAACACACACACACAAGAGAGTGTTGCTGTATGTTAGTTGGGGTATTTTGAAGCCTGTTTTATCCCATAGCAGGCTATTTCTTTGACAGGGCAGTATAGTTGAGTAGATTGAGAAAGTGAAATTGTTTTATTAGAATTCCTTTTGTATATTAAATTAGTGCAGATTAATGTACCATAGAAGTAGATGTAGTCATCTTTACTGTTTTAAGTGTTTAAAAACCAAAGTGACAGCAGGGAGAATGGTTTGTCAGAAAAGTCTTTGAGGAAAAGATAGCTTATCTGTTTCTTAGAATATTTAGACCACAAACATCTAACAACCTACTAAAGAGGGAGGCATCACTCCCATTTTCAGACAAGGAGCCTGAGACTCTTATTTTAAATGCTTGTTGCCATTCATCTGTCGATGTGGTAGATATACACAATGGAATATTCCTCAGCCATTAAAAAATGAATGAAATAATGCCATTTGCACTGACATGGATGGACCTAGAGATGACCATACTAAGTGAAGTAAGTCAGATAGAGAAAGATAAATACCATATGATATCACTTATATGTAGAATCTAAAAAAAAAAAAAATTAATACAAATGAACTTATTTACAGAACAGAAATGGACTCACAGACATAGAAAACAAACTTATGGTTACCAAAGGAGAAGGGGGGAGGGATAAATTAGTAAGTTGGCAATTAAAACTTATACACTACTATATATAAAATAGATAAGCAACAAAGACCTCCTGTGTAGCAGAGGGAACTATACTCAATATCTTGTAATAACCTATAATGGAAAAGAATCTAAAAAAAATAGATATATGTATATGTGTGTGTATAAAACTGAATCATTTTGCTGTACACCTGAAACTAACACAACATTGTAAACCAACTATATTTCAACAAAAATTTAAAAAACAAAAAACCCAGCATCTAAATAAATAAAGCATGGTGCCAGGACTCTGGCAAAGAATCAGCCCTGGGGTCTCTCGGCCTCTGACCCCTGTGAGCTACATCGTTTCCTAACTCCTTCCAAGAAAATGGGACTCTAGTGCCTCCCAAGCCTTGGAAGCTATGGTGGTTGCAGGTATTTTCAACAGCTTTGTGTTAGGAGTCCAAGCTGACTCTGCTCAGCACAGGACAGGCCAATAAATCGTGAGAGGAGGTGCTGAGGCAAGGAATATGACTTTATTGGGAGAGCCGGCAGACCAAGAAGATGGATGATTAGGGTCCCCCAAAACCATCTTATCGGAGACTGGTTACTTGGCTTTCAAAGTGAGGTGCTGGGGGCTCAGGAACATCATCTCTTGGGAGCTTGTCAGACACGCAGAATCTCAAGGCTCTGGGGTGATGTCAGTACACATCAGGGCTTGAGAGGATGTTGACGTGGGGAGGGGAGGCCTTTGCCCAGAAGGGAAGCTTCCTGGTCCCCCAGGAGAGCTGGAGTTGTCTTGGAAGCCAGGCTCAGCCTCCGGGCTCCCGCTAGACCTCTGTGGTTTGGTCAGGGCTTAAGGGTGCTGATTGCCTGAGGTCCCAGCAGCTTTTGCTCGAGATTCCCAGTGGATCTGCTGGAAACGTGTTCTCCTTTGGCAGCTGTGGACCAGCAAGTCCCATCCCAGGTGGAAGGAGTCCTGAGGTCAAGTCCCCTTAAGACTTCAGGGACTGTTCCTGAGTATGATTTTTGCAGGGCTGTTGAGGGCTATTATATACATATAAGCATGGCTGATTATGTTGTTCCCTATTAAAAATGCTTATCCATTTAGGCATTAAAAGTCTTGCATTTGATGCAAGAATTCATGTCAATTCAGTATTTTTAGCAAAGATAGTGACTCTTTGGCATACGGATGTGAGCTCTCCTAGACTGCTTTTAGCTCTGAGTGTCTTTGTGATGAACCTGCATTACCGCCTTTCCCCTCCTTGGGCCCCCGGGGGCTGCACTTCACCGTGAACACTAGTGGCTGGTGTTTCCACTAATTGCCTTATCATTTCATAAAGAGGCATTAATTGCTCACATAATTTCCTCTTTTTCTCTGAATTGCATGTTCCTTTTATGCAAAATGACTACTTCAAATGCTTTGCTATCCCCTCCCTCTTTTTTTTTTTTCCCCCTGTCATAAGAGAACAACAAGCAAGCCTTGGGTGGCTTTGGAAGCCAGCATCCAACTCATCCAGCATCCTCAACATTTACTCTATGAAGTAGTGCTTAAAGTTTGTTTCCTGAGCTAGCATGATTTTTTTTCTTTTTTATTCTATTTTGAATATATAGAAATAATTTGAAATGATAGAACAAAATATTTTTATACACGGTGGTTTTCTTATTTCCCGTTAATTTCATCAGTTTCATACCATATTGTCAATAGTTCTGTTCTCTGTTGACTCTTCACCCCAACTCACATACGTACATACAATACACACACACACGCATATCAGTAATCTCCATAGAGTCTACAGAGCAAGGACTATGTTTGTTTTAATATTTTCAGCCCCTGGCAAGGTGGATACCCTGCATTGTTGCTCAATAGCTCGATAAAATTTGCTTTTTAGTTCAAAGGTCTTAAATATCCTTTTGAGTAGGTATTTTAAAATTTTGAGATTGAAATTGTCTTGTAGAATGCTGTCTCAAAAGTAGTTGGAGATTAAAGAGCTTACGTTCCTAAGAAATGCTTGTGTCTTTCAGGCCGGGGTCCCCAGGAAGCTGACTCTCACATGAAAAATAGCATACAGGAGGCTTATTGGGGTGCTCTTGGGGTCAGCACTGCTCAAGGGAAGGGAAAGGAACAGGACACTGGCCAGGACAGAGGGAGAAGTTGGGCTGTGGTACAGTCACAACAGAGGCTCCAGCTGACCTACAGGAGAGCTGCAGGGCTTGCTTGGGGTAAGGGGGCTGGGCCTACATATCCTCACAACCAACCGGTCAAGGGTTGTAGGCTGCTCTGGAAGGGAAGGAGGCATGATTCTTGGGCTGAGCCACTCCCCAGGGGGCTGACGGCTGAGGGTCATCTGGCAGCTGGGGGAATAGATCCTTCCTGGGAGGGATCTGATCATAGCACCCACCCCAGTTAGTAGGTCTTGTAATAACATCACTGGACCTGATTTAGTGGACAGGCAAATCAATGATCAAAATCATTGTTAAATGACATTAATTGTAATCTTTGGTGACAACAACAGAATATAAATTCCTATGTGGCGACCTAAATGGGAAGAAAATCCAAAAAAGAGGGGATAGATATATATGTATAGCTGATTCACTTTGCTGTACAGTAGAAACTAACCCAACATTGTAAAGCAACTACAACACAAATTTTTTAAAGATAAATAAATAAATAAATTCCTTTGTGCAGTGTTTCAACTGTGTAAAAATATTCATAGGAAAGAAGCCTGGAAAATCATATAACAAAAGGATGAGTGTTGTCTCATATAACAAAAGGATGAGGTGTTTTTATTTTGTTCTTTTCTGAGTTCTCCGGCTTTAATAATACCATGTGGTAAAAATCGCCCATGTAAGTGGCTCACCCTAGCTTTTTGAGTTCACCCCCGTGAGCCAAGGTCTCCTACCATCCCCCATGTCCACTTCTCTTACCTGCATAGATTTGATTCGTTGATATACTCCCCTCTTGTTTGCTTTTGTTCCCATACTTGACCTGTTGCCATGCCCCTATTCCTATTTTCCTTGGCCAGCCCTGCTTTTTTGGAAACAAGTGTCTCATCTACTTTAGCCTGATCACACTGGATTAGGCCCTTTTTGTAAATTCAGAATTAGTGGTTCTAAGAAGGTAATAACTTTTTCCATCACTTCCTGTCCCACCAGTGGAGTAAGCCTGTAATGATGATTATGTCTGCAGGATGTGTTACATTGTCCAGAGAGTAATTTATTTTGAAGATAGTTCAGTGTAAAATGTGTGTGTTTGCAATTTAACATTATTTTTCACCCTAGGCATGGATGATTAGCAGTTGAGAATCCCAATCAGGAGTCCAAAATCTAGGTATGGTCACTGGGCCCTTCAAAAATGGGTACCAAGATCTACACCAATGGGTTCTGCCAATGCAGAAGGGGTGCTAGAGACATGTAGTCATGGATGAGATGAGCAGGGTCAAGATATATATATGGTTAGAAATCTTGGCAAGGCCCTGCCGCCCTTGTGTGACGGGGTGTCAGATTCTGGAAAATCCTGCACTCTAGAACTTTGGGTGCAGTGCTTAGGGCTTGAGGTCCGAAGTCTTGTGGTTCCCACATCTCCCCAGCTGCAGAGGACTCTGTCTCCTGGACTGATTGGAGATTGGCCATGGAAATGCTGCTGTGTCCATCTTGGAGTGAACTTCAGCTTTCTCCTGGGAAGTGCTGGCCCCAGGGCCTAAAAGCAGAGTGGGGAAGGAACTCCCTGAAGCCACAGACACAGTCTGTGTGACTTTTGTGTCTACTGGGCAATGATGCCAACAGGGGTCTAAAACTGGATTCTTTTAAACCACATGGGTGGGACAGGATTATTCCTCTCCTACCCATTCTATTGATATTTACCAAAAGAATCTTTCCATTGTTGTTTTCATTATGTGTATAGAGATTATACACCTTTCTGGAATCCTCACCTCACACTTGCTTCTCAGCTAGAATTATAACAACCTCTTTGGTAATGAAAAGTTTGAGGTGGGCACTTAGAGAGTGAAAAACCAAAGGAACTATTTTACTCAAGGAAAATCTGGGGTGCCCGTTTGGTAGAAACATTTTGGTAGCTGAAACTAAGCTGACTTCAGGGTACAGTATAGCTTAAAGCTCTGGAAAGCATACAGCTTAAAAAGCAATCTCATAGCATATAGTATGCAATTTTCAAGGTAAATTATTATTTCTAAATAATGCAGGAATGGTAGAGTAATCAGTACAAAAGGATTTTGATAATTCTGTTCTAGATACCTAAGTGCATATTGTTCCGAGTAATTTTTGAAGACAATAAACCAAAGCAAGATCTTTTAAATCCATGATTTTAGATTGTTTGAAGTACGATTAATCTCTTTACAGCCCTTTTTTATGAAAATATTTCTAAATCTGTGTGAAATTTTGCTCTGAAAAAGCTTAAGCTATCTGCATAATCTTGGGTTACTTGGAAGTTCCCATTCATATTCATAGTTTTGCTGAAAATCTAGTAAATCCATCACATGCTTTGTATTTAGGAGACTACAAAACATATTTCCAAACTAAGCTTTATTTGATTATGCTCCCATGGGGATATTGCTTTTTATTGAATCATTTTTTCCCTGTGAGTTTCTCTTGAGCACAAAAGCAGAGTTAAAAATAGATCAGAGATGGCTCAGGTTATGTAGAAACACAGTGTATATTTCTTACTTATGAACTATAGAAGAATTTCCCTTTTTTCGTCGCCTTTTTTGAATATCTACAAATAAAATGTACTTCATTGAAAGAAGATTTGGGATTTACAGAACATTTGATTTTTTTTTTTTTTTTTTTTTTTTTGCGGTACTTGGGCCTCTCACCGTTATGGCCTCTCTCGTTGTGGAGCACAGGCTCCGGACGCGCAGGCTCAGCGGCCATGGCTCACGGGCCCAGCCGCTCCACGGCATGTGGGATCCTCCCGGACCGGGGCACGAACCCGTGTCCCCTGCATCAGCAGGCGGACACTCAACCACTGCACCACCAGGGAAGCCCACATTTGATTTTTTAATAGAAATTAGATAATCCGTTTATTAGCATTCCCAAACATAATGATATCTCTGTTTAAAAAACAAACAAACAGTAAACCTGTTATTACATACTTGATAGAACATCCAAGCTAAACATTGTTCCACCCCTGGGCAGGGTATATATAATTAGCATTCCCACTTTGATTTGGGAAGACCTCTTAGTAGGATGGAAACAGCACTGCCTTGGGTCAAGCCTTGATTTCCTTCACCTTTTGGCCAAGGATAAGCAACCTTTACTCCCCAGATTTCTCAGTAGGTAATGCAGATGTGCCCAAGCATCCCTGTTCTGCTCATTGCCATTTACTGCAAGCATTCACTTACCAAAGTGTGAGCCTGGGGTTTCTCTTCCCCTATATTTTCATCACCCCACTGATCTCAGCATAGGCCTGCTGCCTCCTGTTAGAGGACTGGAGACCCAGGTGTGTCCCCTGAAGCCGCTGACATAAACTGCCGACCGCAGGCAGCTCTGCCTGGTCCAGGCAGCGGCCATGGGGGCTACCTCCATGCTGATGATAAGCAGCTTCGTGTCCCCACTGAAATCAGGCTAGACGGGGATTAATTCAAAGAAAGGCCTGCCACACCTGACTGCCTTATTCTATCCAGCAAGCACGTGGGTGCTCACATCCTGTGTGGCCTGGTCCAGACTCTGCCCCAGGTGTCCAGCTGGGAATGGACATCTTCCCTGAGGTAGGGCCAGGCTGAGTTGGGCGGGGTTTTTTGGCGTCGGGTGTGTATCTGGCCATTTGGGACGGAGTTGTGAGGACCTTGGCCGTGCTCAGAATCTGGTACCAGACCCCGATCCTGCACCCCCCTTTTGGTGGTTTCCGAGGGACCTGGATTCCCATTCTAGTCGGGGCTGCCCTGATCCCTCTGATACATTTCAATTACTCTGACTTTCTAAAACCTCCAGTGAGGCGGAGGGCTAACTCCTGAATATATTTAGTAAGATATTTCATTTTTAAGTGAATCGTTGGGAAAAGATACTCTTCATTTCACGGGTTGCTGTGTTTTACTTGATGAACCCAAATGAAAAGCTGGCCATTCATTCTTTAAGAGTATGGCTTTGAAGCTCTGAGAATTATCAGTGTTCCCAAAAGCCTCTGTGCATACGGCTCAAGGCAGGCTTCACTTGAATTGACCGCGATGCCTCCTTGATGGATGACGTCCTCATTTGACACCAAGTACAATTGCGGGAGTAACAATATGTTCATTCTTTCTGAACCCTGCATGAGACGGACTGTGAAATTGACAGTGATTGATAAGTCCGCTGGGAGCTTTTAAATGTGCCTCTCTATATGGATGCTCATATGGCATGCTTTCTTTTTTTCACTGAACCTGTTACTATTATTATGTTACTATGATGTTACTCAAGGTTATTTACTTTTCTTGAGAAATCTGTTTAATTCTGTTTAGAAAAAAATGCTCCAGACCTGTAATGCATCTCACTATCCAGGTCACAAACTGTTGCCATTACCTCGATGACTCCCTAGTGTGTCTGTTAGGAAGACATTTGTTAGGCAAATGTTTAGTGCTTGTCTCTGTGTCCGCTGTTCTCTGTTAAGTGCTGAGGGAAAAATAAAACATAAAATCACCCTCTCTTCTTTAAGAGGACACAGTAAAATTTCGAAGACAGGTTTATAGGAAATGTTAAATACAGTGACATCGTCGCTTAGAAGAGTGTTACGTGGTCACAGGATTCTTGGTGAGAATCTATAACTGGCGTAACAAACAAACAAGAAGTCCGAGAGATGTATACTGGAATGTTGTAGAAGATGTTGATGGAACAAACATTGATGGCTGACGGAACAGCTCCCATCTGTGCTTCAGTTGATCCAAAGTGAAACATGCAGAAATAGGAAAGGTGATCTTGAGAACCTGGAGATAAAGGGAAGAGGGTGTAGGCGGTTAGCTGAGGTAGGCAGGGTGCTGGGAGACGCAGAGTGTGGGTCAGAGGTGTGTGCGAAGGAGAGTGGGAGCCATGGGCAGGCTGGCAGACGGCCTTGTCAGGGTCTAGTCGAAGCTTGGCAGGTGTGCCAGCGTGAGCTGTGTAGTCTGCCACGATGTGCCTTGCGCACGAGCGTCTCTGCGTGTTCCCACGACTAGCACCGATGGCAGATGTGGGTGCAGGTATGTGAATCCAGCAGCCACGTAGCTAACATGTGGCCTCTGGTGCCAGACCCCCTAAGCTCTAGGCCAAGCTCTGCCATGTACAGGCTCAAGGATTTAGAGCATGACATTGCACTTGTACCTTACTTCTTTTCTTTCATGGTGGTAAAATATAAATAACATAAAATATATAATCTTAACCGTTTTAAGTGTGCGATTCAGTATCATTAAGTACATGCACGACATTGTGCAACCATCACCACTGTTTCTAGAACCTTCTCATCATCCAAAACTGAAGCTCTGTGTCCATTAAATAATAACTCCCCTCTCCCCAGCCTCTAGTAACCTCTATTCTACTTTCTACCTCTGTGAGTTTGACTCCTGTCTGTACCTCATGTAAATGGAATCATACAAGATTTGTTCTTCTGTGTCTGCCTTATTTCACTTAGCATCATGTCTTCACATTTCATCCATGTTGTAGCTTACGTCAGAATTTCATTCCTTTTTAAGGCTGAATAATATTCCACTGTATGGATAGACCACATTATGTTTATCCATTCATCTGCTGATGGCTGTTCGGGTTGTTTTCCTCTTTTGGCTGCGGTCAATAATGCTACTCTGAACATGGTATACAAGTATCAAGTCGAATCCCTGCTTTCATTTTTTTTTTTTTTTTTTTTTTGCAAATATATCTGGAAGTGAACATTGCTGGTTCCAATGGTATTTCTGTTTTTAACTTTGCACGTTAGTTTTCTTATGTATAAAATGGGGATAATGATAGTTCCTAGTGAGCAGGCTGTTGTGAGGATTAAATGTATATGAAGTGTTTAGACGTGCTTAGAGGCATATAGCAAGCTATAGGTAAGTGTCGGCTGGTTGATTTTACCTGAAAGCACAGCCTTGTGCAGCCTGCGTGGTGAACACCTGCAGAAGAGATCTAAACATCAGCGCTTTTACTAGCAAGGCAGCATGCCCCTGCCAGTAGTAATGGACAGTCCTTCTGAGATGCGTGCCATCCGTGACAGTCCTGCTGTTCCTCCAGCTTTGGGTGTTTCTGGTGTCCCACGGGTAACAGGTGATAGAAAATTAGATCTCCTTACCTGCAAAACCTGAGATCTTAAATCAAAATGTTTAAATTGAACTCCTTCCTAAATTCTTTGGGAAAATCAAATATGATTATGTGTTTTTAATGTGAACATTTTATTCATAATATAAAAAGACAGTGTACCTATTGGTGTACCATCTGTTAATTTTAACTCTGAAACATCACATGTGTTCTAGGAGCGTCCTGGTGAAGGGGGTGTACCCGGAGAGGTGGTTTCCTGTTGATAATTTAACAATTATTGGCAACTAATAATTCGGTAACCATTTCATGTTGATAATCGTGCTCTAAGTGCTATGAGTTGGACTGAGGGTGAAAAATCTTCTTGGATACATAACTCCTACGTGGATGTTTGACCATATTTAAAAGCACTAAAGTCCTCACTGGTGCATTTCTCCTGAGGAAGTTAGTACCTTGGATGTATGCCTCACTGTCTCCGGAAAGACCGTCTCTAATAAACACAAAAGCCACTTTCAGCTTCTTTAGACAACCTGCCTTTCTAACTTAGGTAAAATTACTTAAATATTCTGTTGAAATTCCTTTGTCAAATCATATCATACAAACAATTGTAAGCTGTGGATCAATGAACACAGCATATAAAGAATGCGAATTAAAGGAGTCAAGTAAAAGGATGCCATTATATATATATATATATATATATATATATAATTATTTTTTAGATTATATATATTTATATATATATAATGTTTGCTTCTTTCACATGATGGAAAACAAAGAGAAGCTTTGCAAAATGAGTTGACTCTCCATACATAATTGGACATATGATGCAAGGCCCAGTGTATGTTGCCACCAGAGAACATTCATATTATATTTATTTTGTTATGGGCAATAACTGTGTGGAGGTGTGTTGGTGCTTTGTTGAAAATAGAAAAGGTGGACTGTTTTAGAGACAGGAATTTGCTAAGGAGCAGACAGAAGCTATTCTCCACCCACGAACCCCCCATTCGTCTCTAGCACCAGTCTTCCTAGTACCTAAAATTCTTTTGGAGAGGGCTTTGTTGGGGCAAGAAATGTGTGAACACAGCTTTCTCTGTGCATGCCATGTCACTGTCACCATTAAAGCAGCAAGGACTGGTGCATCGCTTCAGTGGTCCTTCTAGACCCCAAACAACAATAAAACTCTTCTGTTTGCTGATGCTTCAAATTATGTTAGCCAAAGAACAAAAGCTTTTCATGCTGCAACTTAACAGCGAGAATACTTTGGGTTTAATGCTTTAGTGTGATTGTGTTGAAGTTGGGGTGTAATAAGTCACGGAAAGCATTAAAATGCCTCTGTTTTGGTAGGAAGAGAAAGGGCACACTTGTGACTGAGTGCCTGGTATTGGGGGTGTGCGGGCAGAGGGGGCGTGGGAAGGCAGAGATCCAGGGTGGGGTACACGGGGTGGAGGGGGATGCCAGGGCGCTGAGGGATTAGAGATTCCAGCAGGGGCTTTACGGCTCCTCCTGTCTGTCATCTTACCTTCAACAGAGACAGTTCTAAAAGGAGCTGGCCCTGAAGGGATTTTTTTTTTTTCTTCTAGACAAGCATTTCTGCCCATCATGATTTATGAGGATCACTTTTGAAACATGGTTGAACTTGCATAATCAGGGGATTATGCAAGTTTATCAGAAGAATCTGATTATCAGAAGAATCACGGTGACAATAACATAGATAAAGCGCCAGGACCCGGGGCTATGTGTCCATGGGTGGAGGATTGGAGACCACACAGATCGTGGAGGAAAGGAAAATGGGAGGTGCAGGCGTTCCCATCCCCCCACCCCCACCCCCACCTCCCGCCATGCACAGCAAGGAGAGGTCAGTGTGTACTGACCGGGTCCAAGGAGGGCTGATGAAGAGTAGGATTACTGGACCTAAATAAAAAGGGTGGGCAGGATTTGGATATGTGAAGAGGAGGCATTCTAGCCAGAGCGGGGAGAGAGAGGGAGAGAGCGAGAAAGAGAAGATTCAGGAAGCCCTCCATGCATTGGATCTTTCAGACACCAGTACATAGACCAGTCCATTCTTGTCATTATATTCCACTTGGTGATGCCCTGGCATTTTCACTCTTCTGTATTCTGTATTCACCCCAAATTTCTCTCTCAAGAGATGTGGACTCCAGCCTATGGTACTTTGCACCTGAACCTCTAAACCTATGGGCACCTGAGAAATGCCCCTTTGTGGGTCTGAGATTATCCTGGTACAGAGTGGTAAAATATAAATATAGGATTGAAGTTCCTGGTCTGCATGCTGAAGTTTAGGATCATTAATTGTTGAGGGATTGATGGCTATGCAACTATGCCTCAGTACATATACTCTGTGCATTTGTGTCTACTGGGAAATTATTTTCAAAGGCATAAAGACAGCTCCAAAATAGAAACCAAATATAAAAAGTAATCTTATGTGATATAAAAATAGCACTGTTACACATCCACTTATTGCTACAGATATTGTAAATGATTTGCTTTAGAGCTGGAACAAGCATTGGAGAAAACCTAATTGGTATCCTTCATCATTTTGTTCTGTATTGAACTCTGAACATGGCCAGTATTTGTGGATTATGTGTGAAATTAGTACCACAGAAAATTTTTTTAAATCAACCTATTCAGTAGCAATGACATGGCAAGCCAGCCCATTGCATATAATCATGCCACATCACTCTACTATAACTTCTTGACATCAGAAATATTAGACAGTGTATGCTAAAAATTTCCTTGTTTTCCCACAGAAACTTGATTCTTAAAGTAATTAAAATTTATGTGTGCTGCTGTACAAAAATATATGTGTATCTTATAGAGACAGTATTTATCGTATCAAATTTTTCTGATGTCCAGACATTTCTGTCTGCTCCTTTATTATCCAAGAATGGTGCCTGTGTCTATAGGGAATGATGGGATTTAATTAGTTCTGAGTAATGTGATCTGATACCAGCTATGGCCCAGTCTGCCATCTTGTCATGAGTAGGCTGTGATCAGAATGAGTGGGAAATATTGGTTTATGATATCTTTGGACTGTGTGAGATTGTCATTCACATGGAGGAAGAGTTGGCTGGCTGCAACAAATCCTCACTGTGAGTGCTGATCTGATATCGTCTCCCTGCAGATAGAGCCAGGATAGAATGTTGAATTCTAAGGTGGAAAATAGAGTTGACTGTCATCTGTGACAGTGGTTCCAGAGGAGTATACTAACAAAACACCGATTGTGATGATGTGGTTATTATTTGAAACTTAGAGTTTTACAACTGGAAGGGAACGGACAGGTTTCAGTCCTGGAGGTAAAGTGACTTGTCCAAAATCATGAAATTGAGACTAGACATCTGGATTCCTGTGACTTCCTGTCCAGGACTCTTTCCACTAAATCAACCAGTCTGGAGGCTGAGTAATCAATTGTACCTTCATCATGTCTGTCATGCAAAATTTACAATCATAACTGCAACACACACATTCAGAAATCTGTTTCAGTGACGGTATTAAATGGATTACTCCCTATTTAACATCTACCTACCTATTTAATATTTTAAATTCTCACACTCTTTTTTTTTTTTCCTTTGTGGTACGCGGGCCCCTCACTGCTGCAGCCTCTCCCGCTGCAGAGCACAGGC
Organism: Phocoena phocoena; assembly: GCF_963924675.1. Lineage (NCBI taxonomy): Eukaryota > Metazoa > Chordata > Mammalia > Artiodactyla > Phocoenidae > Phocoena > Phocoena phocoena. Next base: position 9,902,961 of record NC_089221.1, on the reverse strand, counting down.
TCCGGACGCACAGGCTCAGTGGCCATGGCTCATGGGCCCAGCCGCTCCGCGGCATGTGGGATCTCCCCAGACCGGGGCACGAACCCGCGTCCCCTGCTTCGGCAGGCGGACTCCCAACCACTGCGCCACCAGGGAAGCCCTCTCACACTCTTTGATGCCAGAATTAATAGCCAATAACCACACAGTGTGCCAGCTTGATTTGAGATGGATCTCTTTCTTCTCTGTGCTTTAATATCATCACGTGAAGCTGGTCCCAGACAGCTGTGTAGACGCTGTAGGTTACAGCAATGTTCTTATACAAGTAATCAGTTTAACAGTAAAGAGCAAGAGAGGAGAGTTTATAAATTATTCTTGTTGGGAGTGGATCTGGTGTCGCTTGTCACTGTAATGGAATACATAGGTCTCTGCATCATTTCCTAATGGCTGTTTATTGTTGGCTGTGCACTCTTCATTCAGTGAGTATCTGTTGAGTTTGCTGTTCCTAACACTATATCCAGCCTTGGAAGGGATGCAGCATGACCTTTATCTCAGCAGAACTACAGAAGAGGATGGTACATGAAAAACACTCCATATACATTTACTAAATGCTTAATTTCTACCAGATGCTGGGTTAGGACCAGAATCCTCGTAATGTGTGGCAGACTACTTTGAAGAGTGCTAAGGACATTCAAAGTAGGTGTTGATTCAAGTATTTGTTGAGTGGTGATGGTGACGAGGATGATGATGACAAACGTGTGTTGAGCCTTTACTATGAACCAAGTATGCAGTAAATATTCTACCTGGATTATTTCATTCAATATTCAGAACAAAGGTCAGAGCTGTTATTATTCCTTTGTAAACATGATGATGAGGAAGTAGAGACTTCGATAGAGTAAATAAATTGATCAAGAGTTATCAAGGAAGGCTAAATTAGAAAGACGAGTCCTTTGATAGGCACCTTGATGTTAAGATAGGATTTATTTGACTTGCCATTGCTGGAGGAGGGGACAAAATTAAAAGTACTATTGAAAGGTAAATAGCCTTAGAAATGTATGACCATCTTAATTTTGAAAAGAGCCTTTGATATGTCATTTTTCCTTTGATATGAATATTTATTATATTTCTGAGTGTTAATAAGTATATCACCTGCTTGAGCATTCAAATGACTCCTGTACTTCTCTGTGAATTAACATAGGAAATATATAGAAAGTAGGAAAACAATGAAAATTGCATTCAGTAAACTATAAACCAAATAGCACAAAGTAGTCATTTCTTTTCATTTGTTTCTTTAGGTTCAGAGAATCACACTGTTTCCTTGTGAAATGTAAATCATTATCATCATTAGCATTTCTCCTAAAGAGAAATCCTGACTATATTAAGTCTATTTATCGCAAACTGCTAGGTGCTGAGCTCTGGCATATGGTAGATGAAATAACACAGATTCCTACAAAAGCTGCCGAGGAACAGCTGGAGATCAGGGCTGCCCATCTGACTGGGGAAAGCGGAAGCATGATGATTGATGAGTTGACACTGGATGCAGGCCGTCAAAACTGGAAGGACCACACTTTGAGGTCAATCTAGACAGCATCAGACGGGACTCTAAGGAAATTAGATAAAGCCTCGAGTGTCTTGTGAGCGACAAGTCGCTATGATGGAAATCAAGGCCTGATGCTAAACTGTAGGTTTCTCAGAAACGTCTGTAAAAGGGATTCTACTATGAGCTTACTCACTTTAGACCTAGTACAGACTTCACTCTGCTGCTCTGAGTTTTGGCTTCCCTGCTTGTTGAGAGTGTGGTTAAATCCAGCATGACAGTTCCCTTCTGGAGAGTTTATACTCATACCATGTATCACAAACTGAACTGGTCCAACTTTAATCTATTTCAATCTTAGAATTCAATAGAGGCAGGCCAGGATAATACTCGGAATCAACAATTCTGATGCAGATTGGCCAAGGAAGTGGAATTCAGACAAAGCCGACCCAAGCTTTGTCAGAAAAGAGAGCCCTTAAGGTAGAGATATTCTATGGTCACTCCTTACCAGGTCAGGTCACAGTTTTTCCAGGAAGAAGAAATTAAAGGTTATACCCACACTACACTCTCTCCCTTCCCTCCTTCCATCCATCCATCCATCCATCCACTCACTTGCCATTCATCTATCCATCCATCCATCCACCCACCCACCATTCATCTATCCATCCATTCATCCATCCACCCACCATTCATCCATCCATCTATTCATCCACCCACCCACCATTCATCTATCCATCCATTCATCCATCTGTCCTTTGATCTAGAAAACACTTACTAAATGCTTCCTATGTGTCATGACTCATGGATCTTACGTACTAGTGTGGGGAGACAATAAATCAGTAAACAAGGAAATAAAATCCCGATAATTTCAAACAGTATCTTCTGTCCACCTCTGAAAATGCAGATGCAGAAGCCAAGTTGCCAATGGTATAGGACTGAACCACCCTAATATTTAGCAGTTGAGCAGAAGGAAAGAGCCCACAGAAGAGAATGAAAAGCAAAGGATAAGAACCTTGAAGTCATAGCTGACAAAAAGAGAGGATTTCAGTGCTGCTTAGAAGATGTGGAAGATGAATCAAGACTAGGAACTGTTGGCTTGGCTAACATGGAAGTCATGGGTGACCCTGGCAGATCAATTTCAGTGAAATGGTAGGCATGAATGTTCTCAGTAGGTGAACAGTACCCAAAGAAGTAGAAGCTTTTGAAAAGTTTTGCTGTAAAAAGAAGCAGTAAATGGTTGCTGTTAAGAATGTAATAATGATCAAGTATGGGGTCTATAAAATTAGACTGTGTTCAGTTCTGGCTCCAGTGGTTGTGAGCCATGTTACAATGTACTGGTCACTTAGCCTTCATGGGCTTCAGTTACTTCATCTGTATAATGATTTTAATAACGCCTATTAAGGAAAGACACACAGGGCTAAATGTTTTCTGTTTTTCTTTCAACGTTCTTACATTTGTAGACATGTGTGGAGATAGGGAGGGGCATGGAAAAAAAGAAGAAGAAATAGTAGATGTTTTGGGGGTAAAATTACATTGTCTTAAAATCGCTTAAGTAATATAATCACTTAAATTAGTGTTTCCCTCTCTTAAATACACGATTTTAGGCATACTGGGTTTACTTGAACTTGATTTTGTGTGCAAGTGATTTAATTTCAATGGGGATAGATGTAAAGGCTTGACTTTTTTTGTGTGTTCTTCTTAGATTTATTAGTAAGTATATATCTTAGTCAAAGTAGATGTAAAATTATGGAAGATCAAGTTAAGCTGGTGATTGAAGGCATAAGACGATAATCCACATGATGTGCATATGTTTTGTGCGGGGTATTTAGCAGCGTGTGCTACACGGATCTTATATGGAGCTTACAATGGTCAAGTATGCTTTTTCAGATACTAAGACTTCCTGGTGTCTGGAATATTGAAATTCCTTTTGATATTGGAAAGTAATTATCATATACCTGCCCAAGAAATATGTATTTCATATGCAAGATACATTGTAGATGGTAGTTAACAATATAAACATCAATACCTGTAATAGTTATTACCATTAATAGCTACAGTTACTGTATTTATATGAAAGTACAGTGCCTCTAAGTAGATCTTGTTTTTAAATTTATGACATCTTTTTGAGGTAGGAATGGTGAAAGAAAATCCCTCTTCCAAACAGAAATGCTTAAGTTCCTTGGTACGATCGTATGGTAGCAGACAGGTGATTGCAAGCAAGGCCTTCTGATTCTGAGAATAGTGCTTTCGTATCTAGAGAAGCGTCAGCATAATTAGATTATATCAAACACAGCTCAGACCAGTGTGCAAGGAGTTGGTCTTCATTCTAAGTGCTTTCTAATGGCAGCCAAAACATCTCTGGCCCAATTTTATACAGTTTTTCAACGAGCAGAAAATGAGTATTGTAGCTATAGTTGCACATTCTCCATGCCAAAGAAGCAGTGGTTCTGTTGCTGTAAAGATGATTTTTTAATAACAGCTTTATTAAGTTCACATGCCGTGAAATCCACACTTTCAAATGTACATTTCAGTGAGTTTTAATATAGTCACCCTGTAGTGCAATTATCACCACTATCTAATACTAGAACATTCTCATTAACCCCCAAAGAAATCCGGTACCCGTTATCTATCACTCCTCATTCTCCTCTCTTCCTGTCCCTCTTAGCCATGAATCGACTCTCTCTGTATTTGCTTCTTCTAGACCTTGCATATAAATGGAACCATACAGGGTGTGACCTTTTGTAACTGATTTCTTTATCTTAGCACAATGTTTTCAAGGATCATTCATTTTGTAACGTGTATTGATACTTCATTCCTGTTTATGCCTGAATATTCCATTGTATGGATATACCACACATTGTTTATCCAGTCTTCAAGTGATGGACATTTGATTTATTTTCACTTTTTGGCTGTTATAATAATGCTACAAGAACATTCATGTACAAGTTTTTATGTGGAGGTGTGCTTTCATTTATTGTGAGTATATGTCTAAGAGTGGAATGCCTGGGTCATATGGTAACTCCATCTTTAATAATTTGAGGAACTGCCAGACTGTTTTCCCAAATGAGAGCACCATTTTACATTACCAGCAGCAAATGAATGAGGGTTCAGATTTCTCAACATTGTGGCCGATACTTGTTAACATCTGTCTTTTTTTTTTTTTTAGTTTTTATTGGGGTATAATTGATTCACAATGTTGTGTTAGTTTCAGGTGTACAGCAAAGTGAATCTGTTATACAGATACATATATCCACTCTTTTTTAGATTCTTTTCCCATATAGGCCATTACAGAGTATTGAGTAGGGTTCGCTGTGCTATACAGTAGTAGGTCCTTATTAGTTATCTATTTTATATATAGTAGTGTGTATGTGTCAATCCCAATCTCCAATGTATCCCTCCTCCCCTTACCCTCCTGTAACCATAAGTTTATTTTCTATGTCTGTAACTCTATTTTGGTTTTGTAAATAAGTTCATTTGTACCGTATTTTTAGATTCCACATATAAGCAATATCATACGATATTTGTCTTTCTGTGTCTGACTTACTTCACTCAGTATGAGAATCTCTAGGTCCATCCATGTTGCTGCAAACGGCATTATTTTGTTCTTTTTTATGGCTGAGTAATATTCCATTGTATATATGTACCACATATATACATTTCTCTGTTGATGGACATTTAGGTTGCTTCCATGTCCTGGCTATTGTGAATAGTGCTGCAATGAACATTGGGGTGCATGTATCTGTTCGACTTACGGTTTTCTCTATGTAAATGACCAGGAGTGGGATTGCTGGATCACATGGTAGCTCTATTTTCAGTTTTTTAAGGAACCTCCATACTGTTCTCCATAGTGGCTATACCAGTTTGCATTCCCATCAACAGTTAGGAGGGTTCCCTTTTCTCCACACCCTCTCCAGCATTTATTGTTGTAGACTTTTTGATTATGGCCATTCTGACCGGTGTGAGGTGATACCATCTATCTTTTTATTTCATTTTAGCATCCTAGTAGGTGTGAAGTGGTATCTCATTGTGGTTTTGATTTGTTTTGTCCCAAATGACTAGCAATATTGAGGAACTTTTCATTTGCTTATTGGCCATTTTTATATCTTCTCTGTAGAAATGTCTGCTCAGATCCTGTGCTCATTTTTAAATTGGCTTTTCTTCATATTGTTGAGTTTCAAATGTTTCCTAAGATTCTGTGGTTTTTCATTTCAAATTCTTAACGGTGTCCTTTGAAGCACAAATATTTTAAATTTTGATGCAGTCCAATTTATCTAGTTTTATTTTTTGTAGCTTACATTTTTTTTTGTCATATCCAAGAAAACCATTGCCTACTCCTAAGTCATGAAGATTTATCCCTGCATTTTCTTCTAAGAGTTTTATAGTTTTAATGTTTACATGTAGGTCTGTGTTCTATTTTGAGTTAATTTTATTATACGTTGTAAGGTTAGAGCTCCAATTTCATTCTTTTGCATGTGGCTATCTATTTGTTGAAAAGACTATCATTTTTCCGTTAAATTTTCTTGTCATCATTGAAGAAATCAGTTAACTGTAAATCTAAGGATTTGTTTCTGGATTCTCAACTTTATTCCATTGATTTACACGTCTACCATTATGTCAGTATATCACTGTCATGATTACTGTAGACTTTCCCAGTTTTGAAACTGGGCAATATGAGTTCTCCATATTTGTTCTTCTTTTTTAAGTTTGTTTGACTACTCCATGCCCTTGCATCTTCATATGAACTTTAGGACCAGCTTGTTAATTTCTGCAAGGAAAAAAAAGATAACAGCTGAGATTTTGATAGAGATTTTGTTGAATCTGTAGGTTAATTTGGAGAGTATTGCCATCTTAACAATATTATAATTTCCAATCTGTGAACGTGGAATGTCTTTACATTTATTTAGATCTTCTTTGATTTCTTTCAACACTAAAAAATTTTTTCACAGTGTAGGTTTTGCACTTATTTTGCTAAATTTATTCCTAGATATTTTCTTTCTGATGCTACTGTAAGTGGAATTTTGTTCTTAATTTCACCTTCAGATCACCCACTGTGTAGAAAAGCAAATGACTTTTTGTATATTGATCTCATGTTCTGCAACCTTGCTGAACTTAATTATCAGTTCTAAAAGTTGTTTTCTGGATTCTTAGGATTTTCTTTAGGTAAGATCATATCATTTGTGAACAGAGATAGTCTTACTTCTTCCATTCCAATCTAAGTTCCTCTTATTTCTTTTTCTTGACTAATTACTCTGGCCAGGACTGCTATTAGCATGTTGAGTAGAAGTGGCTGTAGTGAACATCCTTGTCTTGTTCTTGGTTTTAGGGGTTATGGTTTGTTTTAAAATGTAACTTGTAATGAGGTGTATTGGTGGTGACTCTGAAAATTCAGATACTCTTGTTCTCTTTCTTGGTTAATAATAATGAATTATTGTACTTAATAAGTTAAGTAAATATTTTTGACCTGAGTGGAACTATTAACAAGTTTTCTATTTACTAAAGATTTTTGTTATTGACTCTATAGCTATTTTAGGGCTTTTTAGCAGAAAGCTGTATCTTTGAATATTTAGATTTTCCTGTAATTAACACATGCAATTCTGCTGAAATTCAAACATAAGTGTTATTTTAGAGCCCAATGTGGTGCTATGTACATAAAAAGATATTTTGTATTTTGAAGATTGTGTAATCACATATTTGTGTTTCACTTATGTCTGGGATTACCAATACAAAGGAATTCAAAGATATATTGGTATAGAATATGATATAACTCAACCTAGTTTGCCCCTTGGTTATAACATCTTGAATCCTCTTAACCATGAATTAAATACCTATATGTATGTCTATATATCTAGTAAAGTGGAGCCCCTGCTCTGGTAAAAATATGTCATAAACTGAATTTCCATCTGAGACTCTTTTTTTTTTTTTTTTTTAAAGCAAATTATTTATTTATTTTTATTTTTGGCTGTGCTGGGTCTTTGTTGCTGTGCGCAGGCTTTCTCTAGTTATGGTGAGCTGAGGCTACTCTTCATTGCGATGCGCGGGCTTCTTATTGTGGTGGCTTCTCTTGTTGCGGAGCACGGGCTCTAGGTGCGTGGGCTTCAGTAGCTGTGGCACACACGCTCAGTAGTTGTGGCTTGCGGGCTCTAGAGCGCAGGCTCAGTAGTTGTGGCACACGGGCTTAGTTGCTCCGCGGCATGTGGGATCTTCCCGGACCAGGGCTCGAACCTGTGTCCCCTGCATTGGCAGGTGGATCCTTAACCACTGTGCCACCAGGAAAGGCCCCCGTCTGAGACTCTTGATCTCTTTTCTAATTTTTTCACATTGCATTACTATGGTCTTGTCAGCAGAAAGAGGATAGTAGCTTCATTTTGCCTGCAGGGTTTCACATCATTAACCTTCCAGTATCATTTTTATTATATGAGGAAAAGAAATGGACTAATATTTGAGGAAAAGCACACAATATTCTCCATGCTGAGAAAATACACTTTCAGAGTGTGATGACTACAGTGCTCTACCAAAGAAAAGCATCCTCTTTTGTAAAAGAATTGATTTTGTTGGTGTGAATTAATGGGATGCATGTTTTTTGTTTATGTGTTTATTTGTGTGCTTGCCTTGTTTTAAGGAAACTTGATTGGTTTCACATTCTTATTATGTGACACAAACATTAGAATACATTCTTTTCATTACTGCAACGCAAAAAGGATTTGAATGTATTCTATAGGAATATCATCGCGTATGACTTCTTGAGGTGTGTGTGCCTGTATGTGCGTGCACGGATACGTGTTTGCATCTTATGCAGAAGTGAGGTCAGAGTCTAAGCAAATGGGTACTTTAGAGGTTTGTTTTAATAGTTCCTGTGCATATGCCTAACATGCCAACTCCTGTGCATAACTGTCACTGCACATTCATGCAGTGTTGCTGTCTGAGGTCACACTTTGACACTTAAAGACAAGAAAAATTTTATTTTGTAGAGAGTTTAAAGGGCACAATAAAATAATCTTGAAGCTGGTCATCCTTGAAATGTGTTAGCAATTATATATAGAGAAAACGATTTTTAAATATTTGTTTTACATTCATACTCTTAAACGTGTTAGTAACACAATATCCATCATGTGATTACAGCCAGCCGTCAGGGAAAGAACATAGCTAACTTCTTTCTAAAACAAGACAAATTTATACAACATCATTTTTAAAGGCTGAATTATCTTGCATGTATAGCCAGGTAGTAGGTTTTATCTCAGATCTTTTAGTATATCAATCAAGATGATTATTGCTGAATACTGGTTCACTTCTTAAATTATTTCTTTATTATAAATACATGGAAATGGAATTGCTAGGTCAAAGGCATGCTTGTCTTTAGGGCATTTGATACTTATACCTACCTTATATTATCTTATGATGTATTTGTAAATATATACCTCTTCCTTTTTAGATTATTGAGTTATATGTTTCTCGACTAAGCACAATAGTTAGTATGGACTTAATAAATGTCTATTAAATAAATGGTTCTACTTATAGTTAGGCTATTTTGGAAATTAAGACATACTTGAAGAGATTTTTTAAACTATAGGACTGAATTGCAAAAAAAATTTTTCAATCATTTATATGTATTTGGTGATCTTCAGTTATACATTTTTACCCATCTTCTATTTTTTTCTCTAATAGAGGTGGTTTTTAATGTAATAGTGAAAATCATAATTTTTAAAGTGAAATGGTGAGGTACAGAAAAGTTGAGTGAAGTTAAGTGTCTATTCTTACAGGAACATAAGAATTAACAAGGTTAATCCATTCTCCATCCCGTTGACTAAATATTTTACAGCCTATCCTATGAAATAGATGTGAAAAGATCCAGAAATATCAGACGTGGCCCTTGCTGTCAAGGATTTCACTGTTTGTTGTTAGTTGGGACTAGTTTGTAGAACAAGCATAGTGTGAGGTCACGCATTCAGGGACATGAGTTCAGGTCCTTTATTCCTTACAGAGAGAAATGGAAAAGAAGGAGAGGGAATTTGGGACTGTGGACAGTCCTGCAGTGCCTGGAAGGGGTGAGGTGAGTCAAGTCATGCACAGAGCTAGGAAAACAGCCATGAACCGTAGGCCATGATTTCAAGTGGGTGAGTTAGTGCCATCTTCAGGAAGATCTGGAAAGAAGCATTGGGGGAGTTTTGTACCACAGAGAAGAAATGAAGTCAAGAAAGGAAGGATTTGGGATAGGTATGAAAAGTCTAGCTTGAACCGATGCCCTGGAGAGAAGATGTGGTTTGGGAGCATATGTTTTTTTTCTCCCTCTGACTTTGGTCAAAGCCAAGGTAATCAATTACCTGCCCGAGTTTCCTCACCTATTCTTGTCATCAGCCATGCTGCTGGAAGAAACCGTGGGCTGGAAGAGAGTCATTCCTCATTGCCCTGGAGCCCTAGGTGAATCAGCTGGTAATCATTTTCCGTGCAGTACAGTTGACCCAAGGTGAGGGGCCCTACCCAGAGAGAGTGATGAAAAGCAATGAAGAGCCATACACCTCATTAGTAAAATTGAATCTTGAAGGATGGATAGAGTTGTCAAATATAGAAAGGAAGAAGTGACTTCAAGTCCATGTGATATTGACACAAACACATGAAAGCCAGGGCGGGATGCCCCCTGTAGGTAGGTAGAGGTAAAGATGCTTGGGAATTTACGCTGGTGAATTAATTGCAGTCAAGGCCCCAAAACACTTGTTTTAACTTTACTCTTTGGGAAATTGATAGCAGAAATGCAGTCTTTAAAAACAAAAATAATGGAGGTGAGAAGTGCCTAGATTTGATTTATGAAAATAATTCCGACAACAGGGTGTAGGGACAGATTATAGAGAGGCAGGACTAGGGACAGAATTTACAGGATTTGGGGACACAGCCAGTCATATAATTCATAGGGTCCAATTCACAATGAAATGTGGAGCTTGTTGTTCAAAAATCATTAAGAATTTTGAGATAGCAACAGCAGAGCATTAAACCAAGCACAGAGTTCTTCTGAGCGCAGGATCCTATTTGACTGCCCAGCTCGTGTGCCCATGCAACCGGCCCTGGTTGGGGAATGAGTGAGAGGTGAGATAAATCCAAGAAACCTCTGTGTTTATGTTCGAATGGATGAAAGTGCTATTGTCCTATTAAATGAAAACTGAATTCTGAAAGAAAATCTGCTTCATGAGAATGCAAGTAGATTTATCCTGATGATTTTGAGCTGATTTCAAAAAAATTTTTTGGTAACATCCAAGGGCAATCAGAAATATGAATCTGGACCTCAGAGATGTGAAATCTTGAGTAAAAAGCTGTGTTAGAAGGTGGTTTGTGATAGCCTCAGGAAAACTATATAAATAAGAGTAAAGGTGACCAAGGACAGAAGCCTGTGGGACACCAGGATTCAAAATGGGGGAAAATTTCTTAGGATGTCTCTTTATCTCAAGTTTCCAGCTCAAACTCAGTGCTTGGCATATAAAAGGGAAATTAATGGGCAGGATAAAAATGAAAGGTGAAATAATTATTTGAGACAAGATGGAATTATTTCAAATAATTTGAAATAATTATTATAATTATAATAATTATTCCACAAGATGGAAATAATTATTTGAGACAAGATGGAAACTTTCTCGAACTACATTTCTCGAAATTAGACAGTCCATCTACCGAATGTTCCTAGATGGGCTTGTTCATCACCCTCTAAGTTTGGGGAGAGCCAAATGGAACGGAAAATCCTTGAAGTTCGGTCTCCCCACTCTCTAAGCTTGCCTCCATCATTTACCTTCGTCCTTAAATCCATCTCGGCACTAATGTAGGATTCCTGCCATCTCTAACCTTCCCCAAAACCATGGCTCTGGATCAATTATTCTAACTCCCCAGCACATCCTGGGTTAAAACTTTGGTTGTGATCTTTGCCTACTGCAGACAGAAACCAAATAAAATGATATGTCTCTGACTCATTATATGTTAGGTAATTTTTTCTTAGGAAAGTGAAATGGCCTTTAACATTTTCTGAGAAAACATGATAGAAATGCTGAGAGTAATGATTCCTTTAAACCAGGGGTTCCCAACCCCTGGGCCACAGACCGCTGTCAGGAACTGGCCACACAGCAGGAGGTGAGCAGTGGGCAAGCTAGCAAAGCTTCATCTGCAGCTCCCCACCGCTTCCAATGGCTCGCATTACCGCCAGACCCATCTGCCATTACCACCTGAACCATCCCCCCATTACCTCCTGAACCATCCCCCCATTACCTCTTGAACCATCCCATTATCTCCTGAACCATCCCCCCATTATCTCCTGGACCATCCCCCCATTATCTCCTGAACCATCCCTCTATTATCTCCTGAACCATCCCCCCATTACCGCCTGAACCATCCCCCCATTACCGCCTGAACCGTTCCCCCATTACCTCCTGAACCATCTCCCCCATTATCTCCTGAACCATCCCCCCATTACCTCCTGAACCATCCCCCTATTATCGCCTCAACCATCCCCCCATTACTGCCTGAACCATCCCTCTCATTACCTCCTGAACTATCCCCCCCATTACCGCCCAAGCCATCCCCCCACCTCACCATCCGTGGAAAAATTGTCTTCTACAAAACTGGTCCCTGGTGCCAAAAAGGTTGGGGACCTCTGCTTTAAAGAATAACTGCAGTCAGCTCTCAGCAAGACAACGTGAAATGCCACAGGGCTTTTACTGTGCAAGGCCTTATTATCCTAAAGTTCAAATGCTTGGACATAGTACCGCAGTATGAGTTTCCTGTTTGCCATGTAGAAACTCTGCTACGTGTTCCCCTTTCATGAAACGATGACAAAAGCTAGAGGCAGAATTTCTATGCAAATGCATTTTAATGTGAGTCTATTTACTTTTTCATTACTTTGAATTCAGTTTCTTACATAATTTTTAATGCCACTCACAAATATGTACAATTAGAGAGAGTCTTAGTAATAACTAATAAAAGAAAAGTTGGAATTAGGGCCGTTCAAATTATATAAACATAACTACGAGGTAAAGTTGTCATAAATGATACCCACCTAAACAAACTCAGTTTATCTCTCATAACAGTTACTTAGACTGGTGCATCTGAAACTACTGATCAAAGGAATCGAGCGTCTTGCTAAATGCAGATTCAGACAGGGTAGCTTGCTGATGGAGCCTGAGAATCAGCATTTTTAACAAGTTCTTAGCTGACTCCCATATTGCCAGGATCAAAGACCACAATTTAAGTAGCAGGGGTTTTGGTCTGAGTGCAAAATGCATGACTTTAAAAAAAAAAAATTGTCGTTTTTGTACCTTATAAAGATTTGATTCTGTTCCTGAAACTTACAACAAGCATTTCTGTCTTCCTAAGGAGGGGAACCCTCTCTAGAGAAGGTGAGAAATTTAAACACACTCCCCAGTAAACCCTGTTTGGAACAGCCATGTCTGTGCTATAATGTAAATGCATTTTTGCCTTAAGAAAGGGAAAGGGGCTACTACATGGACTCAAGATTTTTCCTACTTCAGAGATTTTATATGAGTTGTACCTTTTTTAAAAAATAAACAAACCAAACACTCATTTCTTATTTATTTTCCTTTGGAACTCTTTGTGGCCCTTTTCTCTACTGGTCAATTTATATTTATAATTATAACTATTCTCCTACTTTCAAGCCCTCTTACATGATTCACTCTCTACCTCCCCCACCATACTTTTGTGTTTTTTTTTCTTTTTTAATTTACTTATTCATTTATTTATTTATTTTTGGTTGCATTGGGTCTTTGTTGCTGCACGTGGGCTTTCTCTAGTTGCGGTGAGCAGGGGCTACTCTTCGTTGCATTGTGCAGGCTTCTCACTGCGGTGGCTTCTCTTTGTTGCGGAGCACGGGCTCTAGGCACGTGGGCTTCAGTAGTTGTGGCACACGGGCTCAGTAGTTGTCGTACATGGGCTGAGTAGTTGTGGCACACGGGCTCAGTAGTTATGGCGCACGGGCTCAGTTGCTCCATGGCATGTGGGATCTTCCCAGACCAGGGCTCGAACCTGTGTCCCCTGCACTGGCAGGCAGATTATAAACCACTGCACCACCAGGGAAGCCTCCCCACCCCTCCCTGCCATACTTTTCTTACTTTTTCCCATTATTTACTTTCTTTTCCTCCCCGCATCCCCTAAGTCTACTACTGGATGGGACAATCAGAGGAAATATAAAGCTGTTTCCAAGTAGATCAATGTCGTAGGACATCCTATGGGATTCCTTTTGAAGTTTTTTTTTTTTTTTATAGTTCCACAGTGTCTGTAATTTCTGGCATCCTCCCTCTATATTACAAGTACCTTTTATAAGTCAAAATGCCTGTATTTACAGACAATTGTTCCCTTTAGCCAATAAAACTCAAACCTGTTCACTGATGCAATCCCTTAGGGAAACCAAAAAAACGCCAGACTTTAGAGTTACTGGAAATGTAGTCTTTTTTATTAACACTTAGTTATTTGATCTTCATGGTACTCTTGCATTTTAAAGCAGTTGATTGGTTTTTGGCTCTAAAAAAATCAAAAGATATCGATAAGTTACCTACATTAAAGTCAAATCACGTTAATATCATATTAAAGTCACCCTGACTTAATGACATTTGTAGTGATTCCCTTCAGTTCTAACGTCAATATTACCTGTTTTGTCATTTAAATGATGACTTGGCAATTGAGCTACATCCTGGAGGAATTTTTTATGTTACATTTCTTTTTTTCTAACTCTAAGCATTTCTTATTTCCACATGAATATTAAACATTTTTCTGAGTGCAACATAAAAGAGATGACTTCACTTGACAATAGTCGACACTTGTCGATAGATGGTGTTTGGGGCTACATTAAAGAAAACTAATTTTCTCCGTTGCATTATCATGTCAGAAGCAGAAGAGAAACCCCTTCCTCTCCAGCTCTGCATCTGTTGTTTCAACCTGAAGTCTGATGAACACAGTAATTGTTTGCTTAGCCGACTCTCAACATAAACGCAAGGCAAACAGGATCCCCTTCAGCCTAAAGCTTAGTATTAAAATGCTATGTGGAAGAGACAACCTTGGCTACAAAATAGTTTTGTCCCTAAGAAAAGAAAGTGTTTGTAAGCAAAACTTTTCTGGGCCAAGGAGAGACCAGCAATTTCTAGTAGCTGAATTATTTTCTTAGAATAACTCCTCAAAGATAGTAGAATATTATTTCATATACTTAAAGGAATTCTAAATCCTAGCAGCCATACCATAAAGTTGAGTGCCTGAAGACAAAGAGGTAGAGTAAATAATGTGCCTTTATCTGCAGCTAATGCTGACAAAGTAAAATTCTATGGCTTTGTATGTCCAGTGCATCCTTTCCTGATTTGTTGGAGCTCAGCCCACTCAGGGTTATACTAAGTATTCCAGAGCGTTGCATGTGGGACCTCAGTGCCACAGCTGTGGAATACATCCTCCATCGCTTGCTCTTCGATTCCTCCGGTCCCCAGGGCTCTGTTGATGCTGATATGCCCAGGAGCGCGTGATCTGGGCAACTCTGGGTAGTGGGCTGGAACCGCATCATCCGGTTCTCATAGCATCGATCGCTCTAAAACTTGGGAAACCCCACGAGGAAAGGGTCTACACGTGCTCTCAGACCCGGCTGCTGGCCACCCACGGGCCTGTGACAGGCTTTCAGCAGCCTCATGGCGGGGGTGGGGATGCTGCGTAGCTCATTGCCACACCCGTGAGCCCATGGGGCAACACCCCGTGCCACTGAGGAAGAGGATCCCGTCCCCACTCAGAAGGGATGGAGGTGCTCGGAGCAGAATCCCCTGCCCACCTCTGCAAGGTGGACCCTGTAGCCTGCATAAGACTGTCTTACTCCATTCAAGCTGCTCTAACCAAGTTTCAACGACTAGCAGGCTACTAAAAAAACAGCAATTTCTTTCTCACAGTTCCGGAGGCTGAAGTCTGAGATCAGGGTGCCAGCGTGCAGGGGCTTCTGGTGAACTCCCTCCTTCTTGGTGGCAGAGCTGTTTTCTCACTGTGTCCTCATATGGCAGAGAGTGGGTGACAGAGCTCCCTGGGGTCCCTAAAAGGGGCTGATCCCATCTTGCAGCTGCACCCTCATGACCTGGCCACCTCCCAAGGCCCCATCTCCTGAGAGCATCGTGCTGGAAGGTTAGAACTTCAACATACGAATATGGGGT
Source organism: Phocoena phocoena (assembly GCF_963924675.1). Classification (NCBI taxonomy): domain Eukaryota; kingdom Metazoa; phylum Chordata; class Mammalia; order Artiodactyla; family Phocoenidae; genus Phocoena; species Phocoena phocoena. The sequence goes on along the minus strand of NC_089221.1, from coordinate 9,887,295 downwards.
GGGGTGGGGCGGGGCAGGGTGGGGGAAGGGGGGGAGGTTGGGGACACACAGTTCAGTCCGTTGCAGAGACCGTCACAATACACAGCAGTAAGACTGGGCAGTCCTTATCTTAACCGCATGAGGCTCCAACAATAGAATCCAAGTTATATGGGACCAAACTCTGTCTGATTTCTAGTCACTGGCTTTTTTTTCTCGCTGTACGCAGGCCTCTCACTGTTGTGGCCTCTCCCATTGCGGAGGGCAGGCTCAGCGGCCATGGCTCACGGGCCCAGCCGCTCTGCGGCATGTGGGATCTTCCCGGACCGGGGCACGAACCCGCGTCCCCTGCATCGGCAGGCGGACTCTCAACCACTGCGCCACCAGGGAAGTCCTGGTTTTTTCTTTAACGAGAGTTTAAGAGAGGATCAGACCAGCCCTGATACCCACTCCCCACAACCTACCCCAGATTTTCTGAGAACTGTGTGGAGGAGGTATGAACATGTCTCAAACACAGGCACTGAGTACTTTCTTCCTCTTCATAGGCATAATCCAGCCAAAATACACCCAATTTATATTACTAAGCAGCACTTAAAGTCTCGGGCTGAAGCACATGCTGGGTTCACATTTGTCTGCCATCTGGGTGCCTGAAAGGGCTCCCTAAAGCAGTATCCCACCCAAAGAGAGAAGGGAACTGCAAAGCTGAATTCCACTTGGCATTATCGAATGCAGGGTCTGCAATAGTTGAAGGAGCACCATTTCAGCTTCAAAAATTCCGAGATCCTTCTCCCCAACAGAACCCCCATCCTCATGGAACCAGATCATGATTAGCTGAGGCTATTACACCGCACGGCAGGAAAATGACCGCATCTTCCAAAGGCATCTAACTTGTTCCCCAAATATGCATCAGCCACTTGGGGGTTCTGGAACAATTGTCAGGATAAAGAATAAGAACTTATTTTCCAACTTGGAGTGTTGTCATTTAGATGGAATCAAAGCCTTGATTCTTTCAGGTTTGTTCCTTCCACCAACATTTAAGGGCTGATGACTCTGGTTGGGGATCTGAATAGCAGCAGAAGATATTTAATTAAAATAAAAATAGTTTCTATCCTCTAAGCACTCAGATTTCCTACTGGTGGAGGGAGTCAGATGTTTAATGCATAATGAGGTGATAGATATTAAAATAAAGGTGTGAAGTAAAGCACACCGAGAGGAACATCAAGGTAGGAGATGGCCCTTGGAAGACTGTTGTCTAAAGTGTGTGTTGAAAGGTAGAAGTTATCCAGGCTGACCTCATGGTACGATGGCATGCATAAAGAGAATGAGTAGAAGTGGAGAATCTAAACATTGTATCTATCCCTATTATCTAATAAGGTAATTGAATGTTTCCTGAACTATGGACACAAATTACAGTTACATTCTTCTGCAGGGATCTCTTTTCAGTGAGACTTTTGATACTTCTTTTCTTCAGGGCTTTTGCCTTTTTTTCTTCTCAAAGGGGCTTTCTGTCGAATTGTCCCTTATTATATACAAGTGGGAGATCATTCCCTAACACCCAGGAATTGGGTCTCTCACCAGAGACTTCTATCAGTTTAATAGACTCCAGGCATCTGTTAAGGAAAGGGTACCAAGTTCCAGCAGAGAATTTGGTCTCTGGAAGTTTGGGTTGGCACAGTTTGCTTGTCCTAGGAGTGTAGCATGTGGAGGCAAGGGGCCAGATACATCTAAAGGAATATCTTTAAAGGAATTTAAAGGAATAGTCAAATAAAAATGCCAGGTGAGTCATCCCCAGACTGTGTACTGGAGGTCTTACACAGAGAGGAAGAAACTATCAGAAACCCAATAGGACTGGAAGTCATAAGACAGTGGATGCTCAAAGTAGAGAGATGGAAGGATCTAGAAGGCACCAGGGTATTTTATAGGATTTCTGCCCCTGTAATAGGAATATGTGAAAAATGTAGCACAAAGTGAGCCTAAGTCCATCTGATTTGAAGTCTGATCTTCATTGTTCAGCCAAAAAGTTTTTTTAGATTGTAATAAATTTATAATAGATAATATATAAGCGAGTGTTGACTAACAACTTTGGGGATTTATTTTATATAATCTGGAAAAAATGTGTTTCCTGCCATATATTTTATAACACATTTCAAAATGCCATAACTCACAGGTAGATATATATAGCATAGAATATATTCATACATTCATTCATTCATTTTTGAATCCATCCACTGCTCTGTTAGTAAAATTAAGATAAGTAAAATCTTCAATGAGCATGTAGTCTATTAGTCTATAACATATATGTATGTGTCGAAATATATTTGTATATATTGTATGTGTGTGTATAGATTCTTATTAAACATGGAAAAATACATGGTTTATGACAGTTTTGAGGAAGTAGCACAGAAGGATGGAGAAGGAATTAATTCTTTAATTCCAAAGAAAGTTTATTTAGGAGAACATCAGGAGAGTGATGGGCTTTGAAATACAGGTAGGACTTTTATGGTCTGAAATGGAAGCAAAGTTTCTTCTGCACAAGGGTGTACAATGATTAGAAGACTGGAAATCTGAGAAGGTGCCACGTGCAGGGAATCACAGGTGCCTGCCTGCCTGCACCTGGGAGAGGAAGTTGGAAAGGTGGGTTGAAGTCAGGCCATTCGTTGCTTAGAATCACCTGGATTGATTCCTCTGGTGGTAAAGAGCCATTGAAAGTTTCTGAGCCGTTTAAAGACAGTATTACGTAGGGACATTACTGGCAACCGTATAAGGGTGTTTTCGAAGCCAAGGGGAACTATTATGGGCTAGTACTCTACAAGGGAGTCCATTGTACAGTAACCCAGTGAGGGGCCTCCTGCAGGGTCTAGATGAAATGTGACGAGGGCCCAAAGTAGGTCAGTGGCTGTGGGAACATAAAGAGGAACAGAGCTCAGCTTTAAGATTTAATTTTTAGATTTTGGGGGAGGTTGGGGGAATGCGTGGGATTTGGCAATTTATTGGATGTGAGGCTTGAGAAAGAAGTAGAAAATGACTCAGAAATTGATTACTAGTCTCAGTGATTAAAGCTGTGCTAATTCAGTTACTGAAGCAGGGCACAGAGGACAGATGTGAGGTGCTATCTAACAAGCAGTTAACAAAGCTGCTGTTTGTGGAGGGCTAGCTATGTTCCCAGCACTTTGTAAGTCCTTGACATGCCTCATACTGTTTATAATATAATGTTTGTCATTTTATTATCATCAGTGATATTTTATTATCACTTCTGTAGCCCAGATAAAGGAAAAGAGGCTTAATTAAGCAACTGTCCCTGTTGGCCACTGCCCAGTGATAGCCCCTGAGTATGTGGATTTGCAGTCTGGGGAGAAGTCAAGGTTGACAGTGGAAGTTAGCCATTTATTCACGGTCTTTACTGCGTCCCTGCCAGTGGCAAAGTGCAGTGCTCTCAGCTGTGGGCACCCGGACACCGTTGGCAACACCCTAGAAGTGTGAGTTGAAATAACAAGGAATTGTGAGCAAGGGGAAGAGAAGAAGCTGAAACAGAGGACCTTGGTTGTACCCATGAAGGCACCATGGAAGAAGAGGAAAAATAAGTAGTCAGAGAAAGAGGAAGAAAACCCAACCCAATAGCACAGGAGCCAGGGTGGGCACCCGTGTCATTGCTCCAGGAAGTAACTCGATGGAAGAAGACTGAGGAGCTTACTTTGGGGGGTGATGAATTCCTTCATGGAAACCAGCCTGTATGACTTTCTGAGGGATTATGAAGTGCAAAAGTGGACATATAAGTAGACTAATAGAATTAGGACTTGAAAGAAAAAAACGGATAGGGGAGGATGGCTTAAGGGAGAACCAAAATGAGAAGAGGTTTTGTTTTTGTTTTCTGCCTCAGATTTTTTTGGGTTTTCCTTTTGTCTCCTGATTCTACAACCTGAGCAAAGGAGACGACAGGGCAGAATGGAAGCTCTCCATGTCCACAAAGTCAGCAATGGTGGGGAGAGGGTCAGGCAGTTGAAAACCCTTGTTCAAACAGAGAATCATAAATATGATACATGTGTACATTGGGTATTTTATTTTGACATAAACCTTGTAAATGTGGATTTCTTCACTAACTTTTTGCTTAGGAGCTGGGCCTTTTCTTTGCATTGGGGCCTGCTGCTTGCATTGCCTCACCATCCATTCTGTACAAACTGCACCCCTAATACTACAGTCCTGCCCCTTCCCGTTCTGGTGTCTTTAAAGAGAAGCGGACTTAGAGTTACTTGTGAAACAATTTGAATACAGAGACCTTCTTGACGGATTTTTAAATTTATGGTTCTTTCCCTCTTTGTCCATTTTTTTCTCCTAAGTTATTCAATAATTTTTTTTTTTTTTTTTTGCGGCATGCGGGCCTCTCACTGTTGTGGCCTCTCCCGTTGTGGAGCACAGGCTCTGGATGCGCAGGCTCAGCGGCCATGGCTCACGGGCCCAGCCGCTCCACGGCATGTGGGATCTTCCCGGACCGGGGCACGAACCCGTGTCCCCTGCATCGGCAGGCGGACTCTCAACCACTGCGCCACCAGGGAAGCCCTATTCAAAAAATTTTGATAATGCCTTTCCAGAGCATTCAACCTAGTTTTCTTAGAAGCATCAACTCTCTTTTATAGAAATTTTCTTAGAAATGTATCAACTCTGTTTTATAGAAATGTTTTATGCTCTGATTCAAGCCTGCCCAGCCTCCAGGCAGGAAACTGGCTGGAGTGGCCCACGGCAGCAGAGTGCAGGGCCACGGGAGAGAAGATGGCCCTTTGGACTGTAGGGCGAAAGCCAGATATGGACTCTGGGGTGGGTGCCTTGCTGGGTCTTTGGGAAAGAAGCCCACTCAAGAGACCTACCAGGAGCAGGAAACTTCAGGAAAGAAGGCTGCAGGGGCACCCTCAGGTGCTCATGCAGGGCTTGGGGTGGGTCTTAGCAAAGGAACAGTGGAGAGCTACTGCCCACGTCCAGTGCCCAGGCAGTGGCCTTCAGATGTTCACTGATGAACATCTCTCCCACAAAGAGTCAGCTCCAGAGCATCAAGGCTGGGCCATGACGCTCCTGCAATCAGACTCTCCCGTCCTCAGCACTCACTCCCATCCACGGTGACCCCTGCAGAAGTGGGAAACCCCAGCCAGCAAGCTTGGGTGTGAAGAAAAAGGAATGCAAGGCAAGGGGGTCAGTGAAAAGTCCCACACCCTCGACTATATGACCAGAGACTTCCCAACTGAAGCACGTCCTACCTGGGAAGACTCTTGATGAAACCGTATATATATTTTGGAATTTTGACTCTTACAAGAGACTGGGCATTTTAATTACTGAAATTATCTCGCTTTTATGATTAGTCGTGACCAAACGACTTCTAAAATTATGATCTGAGTAATCAATGTAAGGATAATAAGAATGGGTATAGGCATAGGAATTTTTTTTTAAGAGTCTCTTGCAGCGCTATTCACATTAGCCAAGACATGGAAGCAACCTAAATGTCCATGGACAGATGAATGGATAAAGAAGATGTGGTACATATATACAATGGAATATTACTCAGCCATAAAAAAGAATGAGGGCTTCCCTGGTGGCCCAGTGGTTGAGCATGGCCGCTGAGCCTGCGCGTCTGGAACCTGTGCTCCACAACGGGAGAGGCCAAAACAGTGAGAGGCCTGCATACCGCAAAAAAAAAAAAAAAAAAAAAAGAATGAAATAATGCCATTTGCAGCAATATGGATGGACCTAGAGATTATCATACTGAGTGAAGTAAGCCAGAGAAAAACAGATATCATATGATATTGCTTACATGTGGAATCTAAAAAAATGATACAAATGAACTTATTTACAAAGCAGAAATAGATCCACAGACATAGAAAACAAACTTATGTTTGCCAAAGAGGAAAGGGGGTGGGGAGAGATAAATTAGGAGTTCGGAGTTAACATATACACACTACTATATATATTTATTTTTTTATTTTTGGCTGTGCTGGCTCTTCATTGCTGTGTGTGGGCTTTCTCTAGTTGTGGCGAGTGGGGGTTACTTTCTTCGTGGCGGTGTGTGGGCTTCTCATTGCGGTGGCTTCTCTTGTTGCAGAGCACGGGCTCTAGGTGCGTGAGCTTCAGTAGTTGTGGCTCGCGGGCTCTAGAGCATAGGCTCAGTAGTTGTGGCTTGCGGGCTCTAGAGTGTGGGCTCAGTAGTTGTGGCTCATGGGCTTAGCTGCTCCACAGGATGTGGGATCTTCCCGGACCAGGGCTTGAACCCATGTTCCCTGCATTGGCATGTGGATTCTTAACCACTGTGCCACCAGGGAAGCCCCACACTACTATATATAAAATAGATAACCAACAAGGACCTACTGTAGAGCACAGGGAACTATACTCAATATTTTGTAATAACCTATAAGGGAAAAGAATCTGAAAAAGAATATATAGATGTAGATGTAGATATAGATACAGATATGGATATATAACTCAATCACTGTGCTGTACACCTGAAAATAGCACAACATTGTAAATCAACTGTACTTCAATAAAAAGTAAACAAAAAAATAAAATTGAGTCTCATTTTATACACATGTAATTTCTATATCATACGTTTTTGCTTTATAAGTAATTCACAGCCGTGTATGGTCTCCACCACTTCCTACAGATGCTAAGTAACTAGCCCAGCCACTGTTTAGATCCCACAGCCAGCACAGCTGATATTAAATCCATCTCCCAACTCAGAGCAACCATCAGCTAGAGCTAGTTGTGTATTATGGGTTGTGTAGGATTTGGTCCCCCCAACAAGACTCCTTGAGTTTATTTTCTTCAAAGAAAGGTATCAGTTTGTCCAGCACCATATGACCAGCACCTTAAAAAAATGCACAGCACATAGTAGTTGCATAATAAACATTTGTTGAACCTGTGAGTGTAACGGTGACTTTCAAATTGTGGTATAAGGCCCTTTCAGTGTTGAAAGGCAGGGCTTCAATAGTTTCTGCTTGGATGGTCCTTGGTCAGGTGAGAGGTCTGACAGTCACTCTATGTTGGCCAGGAGCACAGATTCTAGAGTGCCATTCTTCTGGGGCAGTGGAGCTCTTACCTGGAAAGAGTCCATCATGGAGACTCCTGCCTTCTTCTTGGAGCACAGAAAACTGTGGGGCTTCTCCTTAGTTCCCAGGAATGGATTCAAGAGGGATGGATGCAAAGAAGTAAGTCTGTTGAGGACAAGAACTGTGACTTTTTATCCTGTTCTGTCATGTTGGCTAAGCTTGTAAGCATAGTGTTCTAACAAGTTGTCTAATGAAAGAATGAACAGTCAGATAACCTGCCTTCCTTCAGTGACTAAGCCAGAGTCATCTCTGCTTTTTTTTTTTTAATAAATTTATTTATTTATTTAATTTTTGGCTGCGTTGGGTCTTCGCTGCTGCACGCGGGCTTTCTCTAGTTGCGGTGAGCGGGGGCTACTCTTTATTGCGGGGCGCAGGCTTCTCATTGTGGTGGCTTCTCTTGTTGCAGAGCACAGGCTCTAGGCACACGGGCTTCAGTAGTTGTGGCTCGCAGCCTCAGTAGTTGTGGCACACGGGCTTAGTTGCTCCACGGCATGTGGGATCTTCCTGGACTAGGGCTCAAACCCGTGTCCCCTGAATTGGCAGGCGGATTCTTAACCACTGCGCCACCAGGGAAGCCCCTCATCTCTGCTTTTAAGGAGTTTTGAAATACGCTTGAGAAGCACAGAAAGTTAAACAACAAGAAAATTCAGTAAGAGAGATATTCCAAGGCAGTTGCTGAGTGATTGCACATTAAGAGGAGCTGACGGCTGACATGCTCATGTTCTTCCAAATGCAGCCCTCACATCAGGGTTCATTAGGCTTTGTCTATATCAGCTCTAATAATAATCCTTAGTGTTCTCCGAGTAGCAGATTTGAAGTCTACCTGAGAGAGTACAAAAAAATCAATTCTGTTTATGTTCTTCAGATAAGATCATAACCGACTCTGAGATGCCTTTAACGCTGCATACTTCACAGCCTGGTGTTCATTGTCTGTGTTAGAAAGTGTATCGGTAGCTACTGGAGGTTGAAGCTGGGCGGTATGTGGGGTGACAGACTGGCGATGAGTATGTGGAGAATTCATTTTTCCTGTGACTGTATGATGTGAACCAACTAAGATACTTTTTTGCCTTCCTAAGTTGTATTGAGTATTCAGCCTTTTCACTGGGTATTTTGTTTACTGTTTGATTTATCAGTTTTCCGAACCAGATAAGCACACAGTTCTGGAGAAGTTGACGTCATGTGTAACCAAGAATGGGAAGGGGTATTCTTATTCCATTGTCAATACAGAGAATCTTGGTTTATGTTGTGATGAGTTGTTTTCCTTAATCCAGAAACTGATTATTTATTTTAATAACTGAGATAGAGTTATTGGGAGTAATTGAGATTTCTTTCAGTTCAACTTCAGCCAACATTGAAGACCTAGCCATTTTTAGGGGGACTGTGCCAGATGCTTCCATGCATATTGTCCCAGGGCAAGATGTGGAATACATTTTATTACAGCCCATCTGCTCTACAAACAGATCATATGCAGGAAAAAGATAGTTGCTTTATCAGGAAAGGCCTGTTCCTTAGAAGAGTAATGAATCAGTAAAATGATGAAAACACGTATTATAAAAGACCGGAGGGAAGTTCAGACTGAAAGGTAAAAATATGTCTTCCATTGATCCTACTCTCCATTGAGTGAAAGGATTCTCATAGACTTTTGCTCCCTTTTAGATTAAACAGAATAAAGCCGAAAATAAACATCACCTGTCTCTAATTCCCAGATTTTAGGGCCTCATAGGATGGAGGAAGAAATTCAATGAGAGTGCAAGGAAGTTATTGGCCAAACCCAGAACGTGGGAGATGCTTTGAGAAAAAAAATTAAAAATTCTTTTTAAAACAAATCAACAAAAAGAACATTCAGGAAGGGACTGTTAAATAGAAAAGAGTTAAGAGATAACAAGCAAATTAAATGTGCAAATTTTGGAGAATCTTGATTTAAACAAACCAACTGTTTAAAAAATCTTCAAGATGAGAATTTTTTAAAAAATATTATATGGTCACGTTATTTATTTAGCTGCACCAGGTCTTAGTTGTGGGATGCGGGATCTTCACTGTGGCACGCAGGATATTTAGTTGTGGCATGCAGACTTCTTAGTTGCAGCATGCATGTGGGATCTAGTTCCCCAACCAGGGATCGAACCCCAGGCCTCCTGCATTGGAAGTGCAGAGTCTTACCCAATGGACCACCAGGGAAGTCCCAAGTTGAGAAATTGTAATATGAAGTTGGGATTAGACGATAGGAGGGATTTCTACTAATTGGGATAATGGTATATCCTCATCATCTAGAGATGCACATTGCAGGTTTCATGGATGAAATAGTAGGATGCCATGGATTTGTTTTTTAAATACCTCAGCCAAAAAAGTGAGGGAGGGGGGATAGATGAAACCAGGTAGCCAGAGGCTGACAATTAGAGCTGGGCTACAGGTACACCATAGCATAGTAAATTTCTCTCTAAATACTTATGAATGTTTGAAATAAACCAGAAGCAAGTTGACAAACAGTAATCCTGTAGTGGTCTGGCCTCTCTCCAGGCTTTTAACCACCACTGAGCCTGCAGGGCAATGGGGAATTAGATGGATAAAACAGGAAAAATGATTCACATCTAGAATGTGGACAGGATCAGAGCTCTTATTCTGGAGACCATGAACTCATGAGATGTCCATAGATGGGTTTCAGAATGGTCTGAACTCCCTGTAGGTACATAGCAAGTTTTGATACGAATTTTTTTCTGGGGTGGCATCTAGGTTTCACTAGATCCTGAAAGGCATTCATGACTCACACAATTTGAGATACACTAGGTTACAGCAGTTCCGAAGCCTATTTCAACTCTGAAATTCTGTAAACTCATATATCTAAGAACAAGAAATTTAATTGTCCTATTTGAAGAACTCTCTGCATAGTGGAAAGGACTCTAGATTTCATGAAATCTGTATTTTAGTATTTTTAAATTATTAGGATATGAGAATGTTTAAGAGCCATCAGATACATTTTAAAAAAATCACATCTAGAGGGGATTCCCTGGTGACGCAGTGGTTGAGGGTCCGCCTGCCGATGCAGGGGACGTGGATTCGTGCCTCGGTCCAGGAAGATCCCACATGCCGCGGAGAGGCTGGGCCCGTGAGCCATGGCCGCTGAGCCTGCGCATCTGGAGCCTGTGCTCCGCAACGCGAGAGGCCACAATGGTGAGAGGCCCGCGTACCGCAAAATAAAATAAAGTAAAATAAAATAAAAATCACATCTAGATCTTAGACTGGTTCAGCGATTAACACAATGGCCAAATATATCAATGCAATTTTCTCTCTTTTAGGTGCCTTTCAATGTCATCCTGGAGTCTATGCAGTAAAACCTCACTGTTAAAAGACTTACTTCAAAAAAACCCTTAAGAAGTGGGAAGCATTATAGCAATATAAAAATCCCCCAGTTATACGCAAGGGAGCGATGTAATAGCTTTAAGTGCCAGCATCTTATTGGCTGTAAAGACGTGTGCTAGAAAAGACGGAGATTTCCCTAAGCTGGACACTGAAATGGTGTATGTGCAGCTGCTCAAAGCAGTTCTCTTTTGCCATTGCATTTTACTGATATCCTTCCCCTTTTTTTTGAGTAAAATAATTTTGCAGAAGATCGGAAATATTCTGTGTAATGGGTTTATAATGAAGCCAGGGCAGTGCAGTCAGTAGTAGCAGCCTGGTTTAATTCGATTACAGAGCCGTGGTCTAACTAGCCATCATTTAGGGTAGAGTCAAGGATGGTGCTCCACATGCTGCCTAGACTGCTAGACATTATTTCTCTGTTTCTTCTTCTGTTGTCTAGAGGCAAGCAAATGTGTGTGTGTCTGTGTGCGTGCGTGTGTGCTTGCAAGTGCACCTGTGCGTGTGTGTTGGGGGGCGGACACTGAGGGCAGTTCTTCATGTAACAGCTTTGTGTTAACTATTGCTGCAACAAAACCGCCTTGTGCACCACCCAGAGCTCCATAGATTGTTATGTGAAGCATTTATTTACACACTCACAGTTATGCACATCACTTGTGAAGCGTGGTTTCTGGACGGCCTTGATTCGTGCAGGTTGCTGTCTGCTCTTGCCTCCCGGCTGCAAGCAGGTTCAGATCAGCTTGATGTGTGGTCATTCTGGGCCTAGGATGAATGGGCGTGTCCTTCTTCTGGTTGGTCACCACGTCTTCCTGAGGCTCACATCCCATACTCTTCCATCCCAATGACTGAATCAAGTCCCCTGGCCAACCTAATGTCAGTGAGGCACGGAAGCCTAGTCCAGCACAGTGGGGTGGGGCGGAAGTCAGCTATGCTGAAAGATAATCTAATTTATCATAAAACCATTTTCTTACAATATTACACAAGTATGTCATTAATTTTTCTTGTTCAATTTATAGGTAGCTTCTGACATAAAAATGCTAGATTTATGGGTGATTTACACATACAAATCAATGTCTAAAATGTACAGCTCCCTGATCTAGTATGGGTCACCTATCTTTTATTTTCTAATATAAAATTCTTCTGCCCTTTGGAGATACTCCTGATCTCACCCCTGCCTATTTTTGCACACTTTCCCCTCACCACTCTTCCCCCATCTCTACCTCCAGCAGGTCTTTGAGTTTCCTAAAATGCACCAAGCTCTTTTGTGCCTCAGGGCCTTTGCACACACCATCCCTTCTACTCTACCCATAATTCTTTGCCTCCTAGACATCTACTTATCCTTCCTATCTGAGCTTAAATGCTACCCCCAAAGTGGTCTTCACTGACCACTGAATCTAATATTGCCCTCATTAAGCTTGGGTCACCCTACCCCTTTCTTCATATCCCATCATAGTTTCTATTTACATAGTTCCTTTTTTTAAATTTTTTTAATTTTATTTATTTATTTTTGGCTGTGTTGTGTCTTTGTTGGTGCACATGGGCTTCTCATTAGAGTGGCTTCTCTTGTTGCCAAGCACAGGCTCTTGGCACACTGGCTCTAGAGCGCAGGCTCGGTAGTTGTGGCCCACGGGCTTAGTTGCTCCACGGCATGTGAGATCTTCCTGGACCAGGGCTCGAACCCGTGTCCCCTGTATTGGCAGGCAGATTCTTAACCACTGCGCCACCAGGGAAGCCCTATTTACATAGTTATTTATGTGATCTGACCTTTCACGTTAGACGAGGAGTGTCATTGATGCAGAAGTGACGTCTTTGTTCTCCTTTGCATTGGAAGCACTCAGCCTGGTACTCAGAAAAGATAGTTTTCTAATGAATGAGTGAAAATAATTAGAACCTGGGGGAGGGGGGATTTCCACTTTTCAAATGTACAGAGTTTATAAGTTTGGAGACACATAGACAGACATGAGTTTGAGCCCCAGCTCTAGTGGTTAACTAGGCCTCCATCCTTCCCCAAGTGACTTGACTTTTCTGTGCCTGTGTTTACTCCTTCTGTCCTCCCACACTCTGATTGTATGTTTGAGGAGTAATGAGGCATACAGTGGATGCAAAGATTTTGGCCCAGAGCTAGAGGCGGTCAGACTCAGGCATCCAGTGCAGGGCTACTGTCTTTCTTCTTCCCTGAGTGTGAAGCCCGCCCCAGTCTCAAACTGTGGCCAGCATTTTAGAGCTCTGGTCATACTTTCTGCTTAGTGTAGTCCAAAGAGTGTGCTTAGACACTGAGTCCAGTAATACTATGATTTATGTCAAAGAGTGTTCTGCCTGTGTTTTCCTCTAGGAATTTTTATAGTATCTGGTCTTACGTTTAGGTCTTTAATCCATTTTGAGTTTATTTTTGTGTATGGTGTTAGGGAGTGTTCTAATTTCATTCTTTCACATGTAGCTGTCCAGTTTTCCCAGCACCACTTATTCAAGAGACTGTCAATCTTGAAAATGATACAAATGAACTTATTTAGAAAACAGGAATAGATTCATAGACATAGAAAACAAACTTATGGTTCCCAAAGGGGCAAGGGAGGAGGGATAAATTAGGAGTTTGGGATGAACAGTACTGTATATGAAATAGACAGACAACAAGGACCTACTGTATGGCATAGGCAACAATATTCACTCTCTTGTAATAACCTGTAATGGAAAAGTATCTGAAAAAGAATATATGTGTAACTGAATCACTTTGCTGTACACCTGAAACTAACACAACGTTGTAAATCAACTACGTTATACATCAATAAAAAGCTGTTTGTTTTGAAAAAAGAAAGTAATATGAGTGGGACATGGAACTAACGATCATGAGTGACACCGTTTCCATGGGCAAATGAATTTGGACTTCAAAACAACTGGCTGAGTAAAGAGCTTTTGGAATATGGTACTTAAACTGAGGATTCTCTCTGGTGAGTTCCCTTTACTGGTACTAATGAGGGAATCTCTGTCCCCGCCCCCCCCCCCCCGATTGCATAGACCTCTCCCAAGTTTATCGTCAAGATGTATAGTATTTCATCCAAGTTCCTAACGTGGCGGGTGGCATGGGGGACTGCAAACCCTGACTGCAGCTTCTGATGGAATGCAGAATGCCAGTAGCTGCATCCACTGAACAACCCCATTTCATGCATCCTGGGCCTGAAGAACAGCTCTGATGGTATTAACCCCATGAAGAAATCTGACAATAAAACCACCGATGCCCTGAATCACTGCTGAGATGAAAACCAAACATGCTTTCGGCGTGACAGTTCTGACCCTGCACTGTTTGGTAACCGGGGATGGGGGGTAGGGAGGGGGGCGCACAGGACGTGCCTGATGGAGAAAGAAGACAGCTGAACCTGGCCTGGCTGTTTGAAACCTATTCATTCCTGATGGTCCTGAGGTTACCACACACACTTTCATGGTCCCTACTTTTTAAGGCTGTTTTATCATGACTTACAACAACAGATAAATAAACGTTAAAACTCAGCCTTGGGCTTCCCTGGTGGCTCAGTGGTTGGGAGTCCGCCTGACGATGCAGGGGACGCAGGTTCATGCGCCGGTCCGGGAGGATCCCGCGCACCGCGGAGCGGCTGGACCCGTGAGCCATGGCCACTGAGCCTGCGCGTCCGGAACCTGTGCTCCGCGGCGGGAGGGGCCACGGCAGTGAGAGGCCCGCGGACCACAAAAAAAAAAAACAAAAAAACAAAACAAAAAAAGCTCAGCTTTGGCGGAATAGCCATGGAGCTATCTTATCCAGGTAAGGAGAGACAGACAGGGAGGCGTCTGGGGCATTGTTTAATGTAATGCTCTTAGTTCAGAATTATCGTGATGAAGGATGCTGAGTGAGTGAATTAAAAAGGAAGAGCTGTGAGGCAGGATACAGGGTGAGGAAAGGAGAGGCATGGTAATAAAGTCGTAGGAAATGATTTCAGACACTGTTGGCCTCATGGTTCCTCTCTAGGGAGAAGCATCTTTGGGGTCATTGGGTTGAGGGGCTGTGGAAGAGGTGTGTGGGATTCGAGGGGCAGAGAAGGAGCTGGGGTTCTGTGTGTCCCCACCCTCTTCAGGCCCCTGTAAGGGAGGCTGGAAGTTAGAACTTGGATGAGTTTCTGTTGCAAGAGTCACTTAAGGGCTGAGCTTCATGACGTGGTCTGCAAGGGTCGGGAGATGTGACAGTAGGAACTCAGAAGTTTAAGAGCCAGGGATGGAAGCTCTGCTGTGACTCTTGGCATATGCAATATCCAGCGAGGGCCGAGGGCATCCACTTACCACTGTGCAGTGAAAACGTCCGAAGCACTGTGTTCCAGACCTCAAGGGGCAGTGATGGTCTCAGCCTAAATATCGGCTGTACACTGAAGGGCAGTTCAAGGTCAACGCTAGTATAAAAAACTAGATTAGGTCTTCCCTGGTGGCACAGTGGTTGAGAGTCCACCTGCCGATGCAGGGGACGCGGGTTCGTGCCCCGGTCCAGGAGGATCCCACATGCCGCGGAGCGGCTGGGCCCGTGAGCCATGGCCGCTGAGCCTGCACGTCCGGAGCCTGTGCTCCACAACGGGAGAGGCCACAACGGTGAGAGGCCCGCGTACCACAAAAAACCAACCAAGCAAACAAACAAACAAAAAAAAAAACTGGATTAAATCTCAGTTTCCTTGAGTCCTTTAACATTAGCCCATGGCTTACGTGGTTGGACACTATTCCTTTAGTCTGCAGGTACATTTTGGAAACCCTGTAAATCTTTGGCATGTGGAGTCATTGATTTGAATAAATAATTATTTTAAAGGAATTGAAGAAATATTGTAAGTACCAGCAATGCTACTCAATATTCCTTAAGACAACTGCTCAGTTGTTAAAGTGAAATAATTGACATTTAGCATATCATAATTAGCATTTCAACTTGTTAAAATATTTTGATAAATAATAAATATCACCATTTGACTCTAAAAAGTTTCAACTTCAAGTCAGTCAGTTAAATGAAGTCATTAAAAAAATCATGGGGCCTCTTCTTATTATAATTATTGATTAGACTATAGTAGGAAATTATTTCCTAAGCAGTATCTGTTGTTTCAACCTTAAAGTAAATTAATTCCTTAGGAATGAAAGAAATTTTAAAGAACTTATAAGAAAAGCAAAATTTGACCCCTACTCTATTTAGAGAGTGGAATTAGTAAAAAGATACTCACAAATATGAGAAATAATGAATGATGAAATGAGACATGAAGTCTAAATGGAATGCTGAGTACAGAAGGTGTATGTGATCTTTCCTAGTCTTTTGTTCAGTAGAATAAAAATTACCTTTTATTGCCTCAGTTGGTTGGTGTGATGGGCATAGCATTAACATGCCTGACCTCAAAAAAACTTGGAACGTTCTCCATTTCTAAAATGGATCTTTTCTACTGCTGTATTAACATTTGGAAAGATTACTTCATATCAACGAGTCTGAAACCTATCAAGAAGAGTGGGAGCCATCTAAGTAAGAAATTCCGAGGACATCACAGAATTGTTTATGATTCTGAAATGTTCAGTCATTTCATTCAGGGCTTCTCCTGACTTCACAAGCTTTCAGAAATGAGTGTATGCTTCATGGAAGAACAACCAAAAGGTGGCAGCATCTCTTTGAAAATTATTTCTATTTATTTCATGTCCACATTTCTTTTTCAAATACCACTCCCACTTAGTTGAACCATGTTATAATAGGCGTTTATAGATCAGAAAGCACCCTTCCTTTTGCAAATGAGATGAATGCAGTAATTGCTATTGATACAATGGAACTTCAAAAAATGTTTACTTTCAATGAAGTCTTGACCTTCTCTTTAGCCAAATGGTTCATCATGTCTGATGACGTAGCAACAAAGCCACATCTTCTTCCGAGTCAGAAAATATTAACGGAGTCACCTAATCGTTAACAATGACTATTACTTATCATCTGGAAGATTTAGAATCTTGCTTGGCAGGATATTATGAAAACTGATATATTCTTAAAAACCATGAGTAGATCTTTTATTCCTGAAGAGTGGACACTGAATGAACAATCCTTTAAATGTAAATATTTTTCCTTAGGCACAAATCCTACCATTGTTTTTTTATAAAAAGTTTTAAATCACTGTGATATTTGGCACTCCTTTAATGTTATGTATTTAAATTTTTTTTAAATAATTCAGATGTTCGTAAATCTGAATTCTCAACTACAAATCTACCTTTCTCCTAGGTTAATGTTTTTCAGAACCTTAATGTTTCTCATATACTGAAGACTTATAGAGAAAATTAGCAAAGCTGAATTCAAAATTTTAATAGTTTGGGCTTCCCTGGTGGCACAGTGGTTGAGAGTCCGCCTGCCGATGCAGGGGACACCGGTTCGTGCCCCTGTCTGGGAAGATCCCACATGCTGCGGAGCGGCTGGGCCCGTGAGCCATGGCCGCTGAGCCTGTGCTTCCGGAGCCTGTGCTCCACAACGGGAGAGGCCACAACAGTGAGAGGCCCGCATACAGCAAAAAAAAAAAAAAAAAAAAAAAAAAATTTAATAGTTTGCTCTTCTGAAATAAGACATTATGTAAAACCTCATTGATTCAAATAAAATAAGTTCTGAAGATTAGTGTTCTGTTAAATGAAATTTCATTACTGTTGAGCACTTACGGTTAACCTAAATTAAGCAACCTTAGGCAACAGCTCATATCAGAGTCTTGCTTATATATATATGTACACATTATAGATAGGTAACAGTGACTTCTAGACAATTAGATTGTCAGCTCCATTAAAACAGGAATATTAGAGGGAAGAGATATGGGGACATATGTATATGTATAAATGATTCACTTTGTTATAAAGCAGAAACTAACACACCATTGTAAAACAATTATACTCCAATAAAGATGTTAAAAAAAAAAAACACTGGGCTTCCCTGGTGGCGCAGTGGTTGAGAGTCCACCTGCCGATGCAGGGAACACAGGTTCGTGCCCCGGTCTGGGAGGATCCCACATGCCGTGGAGCGGCTGGGCCCGTGAGCCATGGCCACTGAGCCTGTGCGTCTGGAGCCTGTGCTCCGCAACGGGAGAGGCCACAACAGTGAGAGGCCCGCATACCGAAAAAAAAAAAAAACACCAATATTGTACTTTTCTGTATTTTGCACATATGTGTAGAGAGTGAAGATGCCATGCTATATAAGGTCACAGTAAATATTAAGATCAGTGTGTCTCTTTAAGGAATTAAATGACAAATGTACTGTAAGTGCTGTAAGTGGCCTTAAAGATCAGAGATTTTCACACAGGTTTTGATCTTGAATTTCTAGTGAAATCTTCCTCGGAAGTCCAGTCTATAACTCAGCCCAGAGAGGTGGAGTTTTAAGTTGCTTGATGGGTGTGAAGCCTAGAGTCTTACCTCCTCCCGCTGCACCCCAGACACACCGAGACTGGAAACTCAGGGACTCTGCAGACCTTAGGTTGAAAGGCACTGGTGTCGTCCAGTGCCTTAACCAAATCCCTTTTTTTTCCAAATGGCAAGTCAGGATTCAATCACCCAATAAGCAAGTGGTTCAAAGTCATTGAGGTCCATAATTCAAACCCAGTCATTGTAAGAATAATTATATGAATCAAAATCTATATTTCTTTTTATTTTACTATATCTTATGTTAGTCCATTTTTTCACACACACAAAAAAAGGCTGGCAGTAGAGAGAAAATCTAGATATAAATACAGGTATAGCTCTATAGACATAGATACAGGTATCAGAAAATCAATTCACAGCACATATATAGGCATACTGTATATATGTATACACATTTTCTGATATATACACATACTTATAAACATGTGTAAGACATACCCACACCATTGAATAAAACTTTCCTAGCACTGAGACATCAAGAAACAAAGAATGGATAATATTCTGTAAAGGAAAGAACAGTAGTCTAGAAGCTGGTTCGCCACAGGGTAGTCATACAAGATTCATGTTTAAACCTGTTCAAGCCTTGAAGAACTTTACTGAGATAGAGCAAGTAGAAATACCTACTTACCTACCCTACATGGTGGTCATAGAGATCATGTGAAATAACACAGGCAAGTGTGTTTTGCTAACGTTATAAAGCAACATATGGATGTGTGCAAAAGAGTATTACTGGTTAGGAGATTTGAAGTTAATATCCAAGTGCTGTACCCGGTTTCCATTTCACGCCTAAAGATACCCAACAGCTTATTTCAGGATTCCTCACATTGCAAAGGTTATGATCATTTTTGACAGCTGTCGTTATTCTTTTTGAAAATATTTTTTGCTAAGCAAATTCTCATGCATGAAATAGCAGTATTTTGGTGACAGCAAAGTGTCTACAGAGAACCAAATGTGCGATGGTAATTAGAAAGAATGCGTCACAAGTAGTTGCTGAGTTGCTAGATTCTTTCCAAAATATGTTATTTAAAACACTGACTGGGTATCTGCTTGGAAATCAGACTTGTCACCGTAGCATCTTTGCATTTTGGCATCAGCAACTGCTTTAAGGGTCCCCCAGTCTGACAGGGAACCAGGGTGCTTGCAAAGAGGAGGGAGTTAATGGGATGAGAGTTGGAGGGAGGCTTCAGTCTTTCTAGAACATCCACTGTAGAAGCGATGCCTGTTATTCTTGGGAGGATGTTCTGTGCTTCTGCCTTCCTAGGAGGCAGGCAGGGGTTAAGATTGTGGACCCCCAAGCCAGACTGCCTGGGTTGGAATCCCAGCTCTGCTTCTTCCTAGCTCTGGGGACCTGAAAAACCTTTTTCTCTTCTCCATGCCTCAGTTTGCTCTCCCCAGTGTTGGGGATGGTATTAGTAATGTCCTAATCTCCTGGAGTGGTTGAGAAGATGATTGAGATAACAGGAAAGCCCTCAGAATAGTGCCTGGTACCCACCCAGTCAGTGCTGTTTAACTGTTTGCACTTGCTATAATAAAGGATCCAGCCCATTACACATTCAATATCCTGTCGTCAATGTAAAAGTAGAGGCCTCCCCAAGGTCCTGGAGGCGACCGTGCATCACTGGGGAAGCTGTTTCTTATCAGGACAGGTGGACCCTAGGTAGAGATCATCATCATAATTGTGTAGTACTGTGGAATTTAAAAGGCCACAGGCCTTCTAAAAATGTACTCTTTCTACCTTTTCAAAAATTTGGGAATTAATAGTCACATTCATCTTACTTTTTGATTTTTTAGTAATGGTTACATTTTCCATCATAAGCAGTCTCTCGCATTTTTATCTTAATGTGTGTTCTTTTGAATATTTCATTTCAAGGAGGGAGTCTACTTGAAAGTTATTCAAGACTTCTGATTAACTGTGATCATGCATCCTGATATATTTATTAACACTGAAGAATGTGAGGTTACAGATTATCTAAGCAATGAAGAAACAAAATTAAAACAGAGAGAGTGTGTGTGCCCATACACACATATGTTCCATTTTGTTTCTTAAAGCCAACGTTTATTGTCAGGCACAAAAATTGGAATATAAAATTTTAAATGAAAAGGCTTGAGATGTTTAAAGAGTCCTCATTACACTTGTCTGGCGTTTTGTGGATCTTTTAGATCTCTTGGCTAGTGCCTCGACTCGTTTTTGCCCAAGAGTAAATGTGGGATAAGTATGTATTGAATTTCAAAAGCTATGGAAGAAATGAAAGCTATGGAAACTAAATCTGTTTATCTTTTAACGTTTATGTTTTATAAATAGAACATAAGGAATAAAACTCCACATAGTTCTCAAAATATCTTTTCATTTTTAATAGGTAAAACACAAGTGTGAACCATTTTCCTATTCTTTGACTTTTAATATCTGGCTTCAAAAATGCATGCATTATTACTTTTTCATGTGGAAATTTTGAAAATCTCATAGACCAGAGTTTTAAAATATCCTGTTGCAAGCTCTGGGTAGCAAAAAAGTCAACCGTTAACAGGATCAGTCTAGAAAGTGAGATTCTTAAGGAGAGGTTTAGGTTCTGCTTTATTTTGAAGTTTGTACCACCACCAGCATGAATTCGCATCAGGAATTTTGTGCACCTCCCGTGTAGGCTGGGGTTTCTGCTAGGCTGTCTGGGAAGCGCTTTCTAGAATATGAATCTGAGCCATTACAGAGCAGGTGGAGCCAGGATGCATTGGAATAAACACAGTAAACCTAGAACGCAATTTGCAAAGACTGCCTCTTATGCGTTCACCAAGTTGTCGTTTCATACACAGCTGTGCCTGCAGATGACAAAAATGCTTTCCTAATAACAAATCTAGTTTTTAAAAAACCTATAAATAAAACGAATAATAATTGAATGTGTGTTAGGACACCTCGATGAGCAGGTATAGAGAATAAATTTATGCGAATGTAAAAGTTATGTGGGCAGCTGTGTGCCAATCACTGCATTACTACTCATTAACTTTGCTCTCCTTTGCATATTTGGTTATATTATCCAGAATGCATCTCCCAACTCATTCTGTTTGCATTTCACTCGAAGGAAGTAAAACTGTGTGTTGAAAAGCTCCTCTATTCATATGTTTATTTCTATTCAGTGATTTTGAGAGCACATTTATGGAATTTATAAAAGCAAAATGAGTTGAAGGCGTAAGGATTTCAAAAGGATTGCCTAATCCAGCCATATTTTTATAGCCTATAGATCTTATCTAGAAAAATGACGAAGAAGTATCTCTGGAGTTTAAAATGAAAGTATATACAGAGGACTTGAATAGACACTTCATCAAGAGGATATGAAGATGGCAAGAAAGCACTTGGGAAGATGTTCTCCATCTCCATCTCCATCTCCCATTTCTCATTGGGAGAAAGCAAATGGGAACCATAATGAGATATCAGAATGGCTAAAATTTAATAACAAACAATTATTTTTTAAAAACGCTGACAAGGCTTCCCTGGTGGTGCAGTGGTTGAGAGTCCGCCTGCCGATGCAGGGGACACGGGTTCATGCCCCGGTCCGGGAAGATCCCACATGCTGCGGAGCGGCTGGGCCCGTGAGCCATGGCCGCTGAGCCCGCGTGTCCGGAGCCTGTGCTCCGCAACGGGAGAGGCCACAACAGTGAGAGGCCCACGTACTGCAAAAAATACAAAAACAAAAACACTGACAATACCAGGAACACACAAGAGCTGGAACTCTTACACATTCCTGGAAGGAATGCAAAATACTACAACTCTGGAAAATGAGTAGTTTCTTATAAGGTTAAATATCTACTTACCACATGACCCAGAATCAAACTTATGGGTATTTACCCTAGAGAAATGAAAACTTATGTTTATATTAAGACTGAATATGAGTGTTTGTGTTAACTTTATTTGTAATAGTCGAAGCTAGAAACAACCCAAATCTCTTTCAACAGCTGAATGCTGAAACTAAATATGGTACATCCCCAGAGGGAATACTACTCAGCAGTAAAAAAAGAACAAACGATTAATTTTTCATTTTTACTTTTTTATTTTATTGAAGTATAGTTGATTTACAATGTTACATTAATTTCTGCTGTACAGCTAAGTGACTCAGTTATACATATATGTATTCCTTTCATATTCTTTTCCATTATGGTTTATCACAGGATACTGAATATAGTTCCCTGCGCTATATACAGCAGGACCTTGTTGTTTATCCATCTTATATATACTGGTTTGCATCTGCTAATCCCAAACTCCAAATACTTCCCTCCCCCTTGGCAACCACAAGTCTGTTCTCTACTCTGTCAGTCTGTTTCTGTTTCATAGATACAAAAAAGAACAAACTATTGATACCTGCCACAACTTCAACAAATCCTAAGATATTTGCTAAGTGAGAAAAGTCATGACATTCTCCAAAGACAAAGTTGTAAAGATGGAAAACAAACCAGTGATTGTCAGATTGTCAGGGGCTATAAGTGAGAGGAAGGAGTGTCTAAAGGGATTCCATGAGGGAAGTTTCTAGGGTATTGGAACTGTTCTGAATACTACCGGTCACATGAATTTATGTGTTGAAATTCACAAAACTCTACATCACAAGGAAAAATACCAATTTTATTGTATGGTCATTAACATTATTTTTTAAAATCATGGGTTAACGTATTTCTAGTTAAACTGCATAAGAAGCTAAAGTCACATATGGAAAAGGCCAAGTCAATGGCAATATCAAAAACTTTAAAATATGTGATGAAATTATATTTTTGGTTAACATGTTCTTTATCAACTTTGTGAACTAGAAATACCTGCCTCTCAGGCAGCGCTAAGTTGGGGGAGTGAGCTGGTGCCCTATGAGATGGTTGCACGTGGCTCATGGCTGAACCTTTGCATTTTAACAGCTATATATTTCTTTCAGTGAGTACTTAAAAAACACAAATAACATGTCAGATCCGTAATTTCATGGATAATGTTGCCTAAACATAGGCAAACTACAAAAGTGGCAGGATAATTTACAGTCATTTAAAGATTATATAAATTACCATAATGGGTGATTCAAAGATAGCCAAGAAAATTGTTTGAAATTTAAGAGACTCTGAGTAGGTTAGTATTTTCAGAGATAACGAGCTTTTTGGATCATATACAGTAGGAAAGAAAAGGTTATAAGGAAATGACCATATAGTCAGGTTTTTAAGTTACAGTAAAAATAGTAGTTTGTTTCTGAAAAAAGAAGAAAACATTATACTGAGAATTTCCATTGCTTAAAAAGTGTGTCTGTGTGGGCTTGTGTTGTAAAGGTAAATTCTAAAATATAGAACAGGCAAGAAAAACCTAGTTTCACACTTTACAAAATAAAAACTCATGGGTAAAAAAATTCAAATAAATGTTCTTTCTCGATTTATCTATTTTAAATTATTTCTGATGTGACTATTTATATCCTATATTCCATGTTCAGTCATGGATATTTCAGTAAGGATAATAAAATCTCATTAACATACAAGTGAATAAAAATATTTAACTTGTTTCATATTTTCACTGAGCCAAGTAAAGAATTGTTTTTATGTGAACATAACTATGGGCATTAAAATAATTGAACAATTTTATATATTGTCCGAAGCTTTGGGTTATTGCTATGTATGTCATATGCTTCCCAACAAACTGTGGGTATTATAAACTATAAGCAACAAGAAAGAAAAAAAAAAAAACACATAGCTAATCAAGATGTGATTATTTATATTAAAATTTAAATTATTTAGTTGACAGCCTTGGAAAGATTTTTCTCAAGTTAGAGATTAAAAAAGATAGTTTCACATTGTCATAATACTATGAAGACTACTTAGGTTTGGTTTCTCTGGAGATAAACTGGCGATGATTGTTGAATTGCTTTTCTTTCTCAGTCAGTCTCTCCTTTAGTTCTTTTTTTTAAAAAAAATTATCTTATATTGGAGTATAGTTGGTTTACAATGTTGCATTAGTTTCAGGTGTACAGCAAAGTGATTCAGTTATACATATACATGTATCTATTCCTTTTTCCTTCTTTCTCCCTTCCTTCCTTCCCATCTGCTTTGCTCTTCCTTCCTCTCCCCTCCTTCCATCCCTCCCTCCCTTTCAGCCTTCCTTTATTTTTTCCTTCTGTCTTTCCACCTTCTTTCTTTCCTTCTTGCACAAGGAGCTTTCGGATCGAAGAGTAGACGCACTGATGTTTCAGTCGTTACTGACGAAACCGATTTCCTGAAAGGTTCTGCCAACTCACCCCACCTGCTGCCGTGCAGATGAACCCTGGATATTATCAATCAAGGCTATCTCATTCTTAGATAAATTTACATTTCCCTGACCACTAATGAGGTTGAGCGTGTTTCCTTCTGTCTGTAAGCAATTTTTATTTCTTCTCCTTTTTGAGTTACCTCATTGGTCATTTTTCTATTGGGCATTTGTCTTTGTCTTCTTGACTGCTTGGGCTTCTTTTTATACTATTTTTATTAGCTATGTGTATACTTTGCAAAAATTTTTCAGTCTTCTTTTGTATTTTTTTAACTTTGTTTTATACTGGAGTATAGTTGACTAACAATGTTGTGATAGTTTCAGGTGAAGTGATTCAGTTATACATATACATGTATCTCTTCTTTTTCAAATTCTTTTCCCATTTAGGTTGTTACATAATATTGAGCAGAGCTCCCTGTGCTGTACACTAGGTCCTTGTTGGTTATCCATTTAAAATATATCAGTATTTTAAATTGTTTATGGTATCCTTGGACTTAGAGAAACTTTAATTTGATCACTTCTGCCTTTTGCATCTTGACTATTAGGAAGACCTTCCTCAGTACAAGATTATAAAATAAGAATAATGGCCTCATATGTTTCCATCAACTTTCACAGTTATTTTTTTCTTCCTTGGATTTTTTTTTGTTTCCAATTTTTATGTAGCTGGGATGTATTTTCAATATCATGACACAGAGATCTATGTATTTTTTTCTAAAATGAGTATATAACATTCCTAACACTTATTATTTACTAATTAATATTATTTACTAAATCCCCACATACTATGAGTTATTCTGGACACTCAGTTATGTCCCGTTTGATATAGTTGTCTATATCTGTCCTAATAACAAGCTATTTGAGTTATTGTCATTTTAGAATACATTTTGATAACTGATAGGTCTTTTTCAAAACTGAGTTTACTGATTTTCTATAGGTAGTATTTCATATGAATCTACTTTGACACTGTAAGTAAAGAAAGGATCCAAACAGATTTTGAGGGGATTGCATTGAAGACATATATATGTTCTGGTGAGAAGTGGCATTAAAATAATATTATCTCTTTCCATCTAGGAATATGATTTTTTTCCCAATTTGCATGAAATGTTTTTATTTTGTTTTCACTCCTTCAATGAACTTTTATGATTTTATTTTTTACATTTCTTTCACCTTTTCTGTTAAATGTATGTTTAGGTATTTTATAATTTGATCCTATGGTGAATTTTTCCCCCAATAATATTCTACATTATGTTGTGTTTTTGCCAACATATGGAAAAACTGTTGAGTTTTTGATATATAACCTGTCATTAAGCTGATTTCTTTTTTGAAGACGTGGTAATTAAAGATATTTTTCAGTTGATTATTTTTGACCCTTCTAGGTGTATGATAAAATCAAGTATCAGTAGGGAGGGTTTTGGATTTTTCCTATTACATTTCTTTTGGAAAGTGTTGGTAGGCACTCCAGGACATGGTTAGATACCCTAGTGAAGGTAAGGGTTGCTGACTGTAGGAGCATTTTCTAGCATACATTGTGCTTGTCATTTTAAAAACTGCTCTATTTGTTTGCTACCATTTTAACTAGAATCTTTGCTTTGCTTTTCATAAATAAGGTAGTATTTATTTGTCTGATTTTTATGAGTTCATGCTTGTTCTATATAAATACGTACAGATACTCTCTCATTCTCTGTGCTTTAGAATAGTTAAAATAACAGAATATAATATGCAGAATTATCAAGGAAATTTTAAGGGCCTGGAATATAGAATTGCCTCAGTAAGCTACAAGGTAATGGTTAAGAGCATAGAGTTTGGAGGCAGATCTGGGTTTAAATTTCAGGTCTGTCACTGGCTCCCAGTTTGACCTGGTGTAGTTTACTTAGTCTGTCCAAGTGGCCATTTCCTGGTCTATAAAGTGCAGATGACAATCATATCTATTTTCTGAACTGCTCTCACCTGTCTCTTTGATAATAGCCTCCCCCAACATATAGTCTGGCCTTCTGTTCCATATCCATCAGTTTTCATGTTCTAAATTAGATTATAAGACTCTTGAGCATCCTATATTTACATTGAGTCCCCTGAAACTCAGAACCTACAGAGCGGCATGCAATATATTGTCTGATTAATTGAATTTCAGTACTTTCTTTTTTCCTCACATCTTTTTCAGGTTATGATTCTTAATTTTGCCGACACAGCACATTTTAATTATTCACCGATTATCAGTAGACTCTGGTGAACTCGACTATACTAACCAAAACCAGGAAACTCATTTTTAAGCCATAGCTGAAATGCCTTAAATGCCTTTTAGAAGTGAAGAGTGTATTTGTCACCAAATATTTATCCTCCATCAAAGGTAATTATTTTACAGTGTCAGGTATGAAAAGTTAAATTAAGAAGCAAAGGATTGCTTTTGTTATCGAATAGTCCAATGCATCGCGTCTGCTGCTCACTGTGTAATTACAAAGTCGGTACCCACAGATGTTGATAGGAAGGAAAGGTGCCTTTGATCAGAATGCTGGCAATCTGGGGAGATGGTGGACACGACGTCTCCCAGAAACCACCTCCAAAGATTCTGCTGGGCTGTGAAAGCTTTTAAAGGGAAACTGGGAAGCAGCTCAGTTAATCATTGAGATGGGGGTCAGGGTCGTCACCAAACCCCACTGTGTGCGGGCTTGTGGACTCCTCATGATTCCCCTCTAGACGTTATCTTGTTCACACAGTTTGGTCACACAGTTTGTTCAGGAGTTTACTGAAGGGGAAGCTGGGGAAGAGATCTGGTCATTTGTTAATTATTTATTCTTCATTTCTACTTCTTTGATCTACGGAAAGAACCAACACGTTACACAAGGTATTGTGTGATTAAAAGATTTGAAAGATGTGCTAGGGCCGGAGATGAGTAGAGCATGGGGGTACCCAGTTTAAAAGTTAGTTACAATGTAGCTTTGCTAAAGTGACAACAGAAAGGGCTTCCTGCTGAGGGCGGTTTCCTGCAAAGAGCTGCTTACAAATCCCCACTTGTCAGAGAACATCATCCCATTTCTATGGGATTAGGGCGAAGGTCTATCTTCTGTAACTTCATGCCGACATAGGCACCGTATTCTCAGAGTGGGTCAACAAGGGTCTGTAGCATCTCTTTCCTGACAATTTTAATTGCCCGCCTAAATAGACGAGCAGAGCAAGCTACAATTATTTGATGCCCATAAAGATATTGGTTATTATAAGCAATAATGTTAATCCCATTCTCTTGAGGCCAGTTCTTGGAACTGCTTAGCCATAGATTCAGTACTGCTCAAGATGGAGCAGCTTATGTCATGGCTACTGCCTGGTCATCATGCAGTTAGCTTTTTTTCCTCTGGTGTCAATTATAGTAAAACGACTCAGGAATGTGCATCAGACACTGAGCCTGTGACTCTGTCGTCCTAATCATTAACTGCTCAGTTTTGTACTTGGCGGAGGGAGGGGTGCCTTGCAGGTTTCTGCTTGGTTCCACTTTGTGAACGTGAAATTAAAAAACAAAACCGTGGGCTTCCCTGGTGGCACAGTGGTTGAGAGTCCACCTGCCGATGCAGGGGACACGGGTTCGTGCCCCGGTCCAGGAAGATCCCACATGCCGCGGAGCGGCTGGGCCCGTGAGCCGTGGCCGCTGAGCCTGCGCGTCCGGAGCCTGTGCTCTGCAACGGGAGAGGCCACAACAGTGAGAGGCCCGCGTACCGCAAAAACAAACAAACAAAACAAAACCGAATCCAACATGGGGGCAGGGAAGAGTTGGTCTTGGGTGACCCATCTCAGCATGTTTGTGATCCACGGACTCCTCTCTACAGGATAGAGTTGCTGCCTTCCCTAGTGAGTAGATGTTGGTTCCCTTTGGATATAGCCCCTTCCCATGAAAGACTGACCCTTTCTTATTTGTCCGCTCTCTGTTTCTAGATCTTGCGCTACATCAAATGGAACACACATTTACTGGCTCTTCCATAGGTGTTGCACTACTGCCTACACAGTATACCATGTGTACTTTGATGTACGTGAGCCAAATGACTGATTCAGACCTGAAGTCAACTCTGCACACCACCATGTGACAGATTCTAAAGTTTATATGAAGTAGTGATGGGAGATGTTCAAAAGCAAATTCTTGGTGAGAGCTTTGAATAAGGAGGGAGTGTCCACAGGTAGAAGAGTAGAGGAAGGGCTTGGAGAAGAGCCTGATCTAGGAGGTGTGAACAAACGTGGATATGTGTGAAATGTGGAGGAGTCCTCAGTTTAGCTACGTGAACATCGAGTCTGGCTAAAATGCAACTGGAAAACCAGACTGGGGAGGCTGATTTGTGATGCCAACAAATTTGTGCTGCTACGTTGACCCAGCCTGATTCTGATCTCTAGTTCTAAGGCCTGCTTTTAATGCCCTTCTCAATTCGACCCTCTTGATTCACTTGTATTAACAATCCGGTTTTCCATCCCCTAGGTCTGCCTGATAATGAAAAATCCATTCTGGGATATTTCTTTCTTCTGAGTCTGTTTCCTCCCTCACTTTCTAATCTTCCCATATACTCCTAGGACTAGACATTCCTCTAAACTTTGTTGAGCCCTTTCACTATTCTGCACCAGAAATCAGCAAGATCCCTACTCATTCGTGAGGAGCTTACAGGGAGCCTGGGCATCATGCAGGTGGCATAGGACAGGTATAAAGCCAAAGAGAGTGATGGGAGCAAAAGAGAGTAATCAAGGGTTACATGCTCCATCTAATGACACACAAATTCTCCTTTAAAACAACCAACAGCACAATGAACCAAGCCTGCCAGTTGGGTCCACTCCAACTTTAAATGCTATCTGTTCTCTGCCAACTGCCGAATATCTATCTCCAGCCCAGAATTCTCTGTTGAACTCCAAATTCCATGAACTTCAGAGCTTCCAACTCTCATGGCCTCTTGGATTTCTGATGGGCACCTAACACTCCCCAGGGTGAAAAGTAAACTTCTGCTCTCACCCATCCCAAACCTGAGTTTCTGCACCCGCCTCTCCAAGTCAGGAAATAGCAATTCCACACTTCCAGCTGGTCAGATAGGAAAACTCAGGTGTTATGTCTGACTCTCATTTTTTTACCACATCAGGTATTCAATTCATTGGACCCATTGGCTCTAACTTCAAAAATTATCCAGAATTCAGACAGTTTTTTCTGCTCCTCTGCTGCCACCTTTGTCCCAGCCACCTCTGTCCTCTGCCCATTTTCACCTTTGTCCCCAAGCAAACTCATTTCCATAGTAGCCAGAGGGAGCCTGTAAACAAAAGTCAAATCATTTTACTCCTCCCTCAGATACCCATCTAAGCTTTCCCATCTCAGAGAAAAGTCCAAGTGCTTACAGGGGCCTCAAAGACCCCATATACAGTCTGCTTTCTCCCTCTTCCTACTATCCCTCCTTCCCACCCAACCACACTCCCTGCACCACCCACTCACCCCTTCTGGTTTCAATACTTTGGTCTCCTTGCTGATAAGGAGTCTTCCAGCCAAGCTCAGCCTCAGGGACTTGCATTTGCTAGAACTTTCCCACCAACCCCCTAGTTCACCACTTATCCCCTCATCCGATTAAAGTCTTTGTTCAAATGCCCCCTTCTCAGTGGGTTCTCGGTGAGACTTTTTTTTTAATGTATTATTTTTTTAATTGAAGAATAGTTGATTTACAATGTTTCAGGTGTACAGCAAAGTGATTCAGTTTTATATATATATATATATATATATGTATATATATGTATTCTTTTTCAGAGTATTGTCCATTATAGGTTATTATAAGATATTGGATATAGTTCCCTGTGCTACACAGTAGGTTCTTGTTGTTTATTTTATATATAGTAGTGAGTATCTGTTAATCCCAAACTCCTAATTTATCCATCCCCCCTTCCCCCTTTGGTAACCATAAGTTTGTTTTTTATGTCTGTGTGTCTGTTTCTGTTTTGCAAATAAGTTCATTTGTATAGTTTTTTAGATTGGGTGAGACTTTTTTTTTTTTTTTTAGTGACCAACCTAACTAAAATGACATCTGCCCACTATGGGCGGTCTCCACCCCATCCCTGCTTCATTTTCCTCTCCAGCACTTCTTTCTCTTTGACTCACCATCTATTTTACTTATGTATCTATTTATTGGCAGTCTTTCCCCACTGGAATGTTAGCACCTTGAGGGCAGGGAGTTTTGATACTTTTATTCACTGCTTCACTCCCAGCCTCTAGAAAGGAGTGGGATACATAAAAGGCAGTCACGAATTCTTTGTTTAATGAATGCATAAATGAATGCATAAATGAATGCATTCACAACTACTGAAGTCTGTGTACCTAGAGCCCATTCCATGCACTGAATCTTGAATACTGTTGGGGTCAGTGCTCAGAATATTTATCATTTAAATAGTGTGTGTGTGGAGGTAGCAGGGGAGCATTTCACAAAGGGGCCTTGCTCTACAGACTGATCCCTAAAAACACGATGTGCTGGGGGGTACACACTCCAGACTGAGGAGCTGCCAGAAAGATGCAAAGTATAGAAGCATGCAGAGGAAGGGCCCTGGGAAACCACCCAACACTGCCACCTACAATACTGAGGTCTGTGCCAGAGCAAAATCTAGTTCATGTATGAGGCTGGGCTTCAGTGGTGGGAGAGAGTTGGACTTTTGAGCTATATCTTTTGAACTGGTACAAAGACGTTTTCCTCAGACCCAGGGAGGCAATAGCAGGGGGTCAGGCACTCCCTCCAACCCCCAAGGCTGTATGTTGTTCTTTACCCCTTACAGTCGAAAGGAATTCAGAAAGAAACAGCATAACTAAACACTTTCCAAACAGTGAGGCTTGTACTGACTGCTGGTATCAGTGATTCCCGGGAGATTCCCGGGAGAGTTTGGTTTCCCTGCACCAGTGGCTTTCCACCTCGTTTGGCTGTGACTGCAGGAAGGAATACATTTTATAGCCCAGGCCTCTCAGTGCAGATATGCATGTTTAAAATAAAAAGTACTCAAGCTTCCTATGGATGAGGCACCCAGATGATTCCTGTTTCGTTCCCTTTCATTTTATTATTACTACTTTCTTAATGCTGGCTGATGGAGCAGGATTAGGGTAAAGCAAGTGAGGAACTTCCAGTGGCACAGAGCTTAAGGGGGAGCCAACAACCACAACAACCACAATTAACCACAGTTAATAGAGAAAAATGCTATTTTAAGTCAATATTTTTGAAAGCCCAGGTTAAGGCAAACAATCCGTCAATATGATGTGGAGATTTTACCTAAAGGCAGGTAGTTGTGTTTTATGACCCTGATAAGTGGCACCCTTAGTTACTGTTACAGTGTCCTTTGCAGTCAGCCGTGCATCCCCTCCAGCTGTGTGTACGAGGGTTGACAATGGCCTGGGAAAGACTGAGCAACATGGGGGCTTTAAAGTCATGCTTTTTTTTTAATTAAAAAAATTTTTATTGACGTACCTATGTATATATATGTATCTGAATATATATATATATATATATATATGTTCTGTTTCAGATTCTTTTCCATTATAGGTTATTACAGGATATTGAATACAGTTCCCTGTGCTACATAGTAGGACCTTGTTGTTTATCTCTTTTACGTACAGTCGTGGTGTCATGCTTTTTGATTGTAGAACATATATTAACTTATTCTACTTGGTTCAAAATATGGGAGTGTGTTTTGATGAGTGGATATAGGGGCACATTTTTCCTTTGGCTTCAGGCTCCAACATGGCTCAGCACAGCACTGTGGGTTGACTTATGCCCACATTTATTTCCCACACAGCTACCCTGTTACCTGCCTTCCTGGGGTCTGTGGCTCCACCAGCCTGGAGAGTTCACTTGATGTCAACCCCTTCCCACCCACCAGTCTCCTAGACAGCCCACCACCCCACACACCTGGAAACTCTCTCACCTGCATGGGGCTCTGCGTCCCTGCTTCTCTTCCAAGAACTTATTTTTCTTAAATAATCTATTCAATTATATATCCGTGTAAACACACACATTTTTAAATCATAAAGAGGGCTCATTTTATTTGGGGTTTAGTTAACAGAAACATATCTAAGTGGTTTCAGCAGAGTAAAGAACTATTACTGAATTGACATAAGACATCATATACTGGGGCTCTGAAGGGAGTTTTCAGAGTTCTTCATCTGCGCACCTCACTTACATCATGGGAGCAGCAGATCAGAGAGGAAAGTTCTATAATCAGCTCCTTCAAACAATAACACCGGTGGGGCTTCCCTTCCCTGGTGGCACAGTGGTTGAGAGTCCGCCTGCCGATGCAGGGGACACCAGTTCGTGCTCTGGTCCGGGAAGATCCCACATGCCGTGGAGCGGCTGGGCCCATGAGCCATGGCCGCTGAGCCTGTGCGTCCGGAGCCTGTGCTCCGCAATGGGAGAGGCCACAGCAGTGAGAGGCCTGTGTACCGCAAAAAAAAAAATAAAATAAAATAACACCGGAGATACAAAGAGTGTGCTCTGTGCTTTGCTGGTAGAAACTTTCAATCGTAAAGAGGTGATTACCCTGTCCAAGGTTGCTCAGAGTGGCATTGAATTAAAATTCCAAGTTTGTTTCCCCCTCTGGTGTTTAGGTTTTTTTTTTTAATGTTATAGTTAAACATGTTTGCAGACTTCCCTGGTGGCGCAGTGGTTAAGAATCCACCTGCCAATGCAGAGGACACAGGTTCGAGCCCTGGTCTGGGAAGATCCCACATGCTGCAGAGCAACTAAGCCTGTGAGCCACAACTACTGAGCCTGCACTCTAGAGCCTGCAAGCTACAACTACTGAGCCCATGTGCCACAGCTACTGAAGCCTATGTACCTAGAGCCCATGCTCTGCAACAAGAGAAGCCACCCGAATGAAAAGCCCATGTACCACAACGAAGAGTAGCCCCCGCTTGCCGCAACTAGAGAAAGCCTGTGCATAGCAACAAAGACCCAATGCAGCCATAAGTAAATAAATAAATATATAAGTAAATAAATAAATAACTTTATTAAAAAAACAAAAACATGTTTGGACCACAATGAGACTTTAAGTGAGGGAGGTCATCAGAGTGGATACAGTTTTCATCTAGTGTCTTCTAACCTTAGATCTAATCTTAGATCTAATCCTATTTGCATTTCTTTATGTTCAGATTTAAGCTTAGCAGATCGACTGTGTTAAAACGTTCCAAGTTCACAATTAATTGCAGTGGAGGTGACTAAGTTGCTTTCAGGAAGCCAGAGTACTCATGGACCAGTGCAGATTTCAGAGGACTGTGAAATAACATGCATAATTATAGTAGGCCAATGAGAAGTTCAGCCCATCAAGGGGAAAAATAATGTATACCTTTGGGAAGTCATCAAGCAGCAGCAATATGCCCTATCTAAGAAGATCTTAAAAGCTGTTTTCTCTGGTTCAGATAAATGAGCAGATGTGGCTGGTCTGATGCGTTTTGACAAAGTGCTCCAAAGACATGGTGCTTAGCAGGCTGAAAAGCCACTGCTCCAGCAATTCCCGTCTTCTGAGAGCCACGCAGCCAGATTTCACAGGTCTCACACAGGATATGAAAGCAGTTTATGAAAGTGCAAGGGACGTGGGCAATTTCAGAGCCACGGGTAAAATTCAGGATTTTACATTCAATCAGCTGTGCTATAAAAGCTGCTTTGGTAAAATAGACATCAAATTCAGAGGTCCCCCAAGCACAGCAAAGGCAGTGGGTTCACAATGTGATGGATAAAAATTGATAAAATAGGGTGGGAGAAATTACAGTCTTCTATGAAATAGAAGGAAAAAGATATGTGCACACACATTCATGTATCAGTCCATCCATACATACAAGAGCAAAAGCCTGGCATGAAGTCTACTCTAAGTGGGTAATGAAAAATCATTCTAATAGACAGGTTAATTTTTACCAAAGTCATATTGTTTTTTTTGACTGAGTTAATTTGAGGTAGAACCCTTTCACCCAAAGCTGAATGATTTAAGGTAATGCCTCACTATTTGACAGCAGTTATATTTGCTTGATCCTAAATCCCTAAAAACCGGACAGCACAAGAGTACAAGAGTTAATTGCCAGTGGTTCACTATTTATACCAATGTTTTCTTAGCCTCCACCCAACTTTTCTAAAGAAAAGTGAAAAGCATTACCCAATGAAAAGAAATTCTTCATAGACCATTGAAACCACAATAGAAAGATAAACTTGTAAGTAGTGGTTTTGTGGTCATATCAAGATAGGTGATATGTACTAACTCGTAAACGTTTTTCCCTTGGGTTGAATTTACCTCCCTATCAGGTGTGTCTACTCTGTCCAAGATTACCCTCATATAGTTGTTAAGAAAACAAAAACAAAAATAACTTGCTTTTCAAAGACCAGATCCTGTAGAGTTGAGAGTTAGTTGTCATGATAATTGTGATATAAATCATGATCTGCTAATAAAACAGTGAGATGTAAAAACTCCACCTGTAAAGCTATGGGACTGATTTCACTAATAATCATTCAACACAGTCTCATTCTTCTTGACATTCAACTTGTTCTAGTCAAGTTAGAAAAGACATGACTAAGGGCCAATTATTTCCTTAGTCAAATATTCTTAAATGTGAATCCACCAAGTTTCTATGTTAAAATGAGACCCTTATATATTGATAAAAAGGGGGACGGTTCACTTCGGTCATTCGAAGGTATCTTGAACCCTTTCCGTTCTGTACAATGTTATAATTTAGTTGGAAGGAAAAGACAAGCACAGAAATATCTCTGATAACACAACTGTGGCTTCAATATTACACAATTGTTTAGTATTATTTTTTACTATAAAGAGTATTAAAATGTTACATTTATATAGCACTTTACTTTTTTCAGTGTTTGGGGCTATCCTTTAATTAAATTCTAACAATAATCATGTGCGTTTAGTCTATATTTCTTGCGCTACCCAGATATAATGCCCTCTGGGCATGTCCCCATACTGGATAGGAAATGGATGTTATTATTTATAGAAAAAGAAACTTGTGAGAAGCTGTTACAGGGAAGATTGTTGAGTGTGTGGGTGTGTGGAGCTGTAAATATGTGAAGGTGATTCAGAATCAGCTGGTGTTCAGTTTTGCCTCCAAAATTTCCTTACCTATCTGGGCCCTACATTGCCTCACCTGAAAAACATGAATGATAATACTTATCTTGCATTATTATTGAGACGTTTGAGTGAAATTGTGCATGTAACTCACGTAGTATGTTGTCTGGCACCTAGTAAATCATCCAAGTAATAACTTTTATTGGTAATTATAGCTGAGCACAGAAGAGTCAAGTGGGAATTTAAAGGCATTCTGAAATTCTGAAAAGTCAGTAATAATGTAAAACTATGGATAGAGTTACAAGCCCATAAGTGGATAATCCAAGTTAATTAGTTCCCAAAATTCTTTGGTTTGAGTCCACTCAGGTTTAGCAACATGAGGTTGTCTCTTTCCTTTATGTAACTATAGGACATAAGATGCCCAAAGTCACCCTGCATTTAAAGATGGAAAGTGGAAAAATAGAAAGGTTGAATTGTTTCAGCTTTTGCTTTCCCTTATCAGTTGACTTTGCAATGTATTACAATATCCAAGTTCTTCCTTTAATTGATAGCATTGGGAAAGCTTAATACATCAAATTTTAGGCATTCCTTCTGTCCTGATTAGAATTCACTCTTTATATGTGTATCTCCCCTAAATTCCTTGAGAGGAAGAGTCTAATCAAGTGTTTTGCACACTCAAATTAGGCGTATAATAAATGTTGTTGGACCCAAACTGATTCAGAATGGTGTATTGGAAATTTTTATGCCATTAGTTGTTCACTTTTAGGTTCTAGGGTGGAGAGAAGGCAGTAGGAATTAGTCATCCACTGCTCCTTGTGTATCTGGAATCTTAAATTTAATTTCTCGCAGTTTGGCTTCTTGAGTAAGCTTCGTAAGTCATATAACCCCTTGGTCTTACTGGACATAAAACAAACCAGAAAAACAAAGACAAAAACCTCTCATCAATTCTATATTCTCTCACTTTCTGCCAATATCCATTGTAGCTCACACAGGCTGTGTATGTGAAATAAACCTCATGAGCCACATTGCTTTGTTTGCAGTGTGAATGTGAGACTTGCTTAATTTATAACTTCTAACTTAAAGACTTTCCATAGATTGGTGGTTCAGAAAATTATCCCTGTGGAAGCAGCACAGCTTTAATAATCACACCTCAACTTTGCTGGGCAAATGCAAATGGCTGACAAGGAGATGCCCCAGAAGCACACAGAGCCAGTGAGAGGCAGGTGTACACAATACAAGTGCTGAGGACACTTCAAGGGTACCATGTAAGATACTTTGTAATATAGTAAAAAGAGCTGGGAAGCAACCATAGGGAACTTGCTGAACTAATGGGACTCATCTAAGGGGCTCGGTTTGAACATATATAATGACGTTAAGACTGAGAAATTACAGTTATCCTGGTCTTCAAAGATACTTCATAAGAAAAAAAAAATTTCCCATCCAATATTCACAATGATGCTCCAAGCCAAGCCATGACCTTGGAGTAGACACATGCCAGGGTCCCTTTTGTCTTGGTGCCCTCTCTCTGATTTTCCACCAAGAAAATCTCTAGTCCCCACCTCTGTCTTTTGAAAGCTACCCAGTGCCCAAGGCCAAGGTCAAATACTACTTTCTCCAAAGTAGTTTTTTGATTCTCACTTCTTGATTAAGTTTTGTCTTAGTCTATTTGGGCTGCTGTAACAGAAGTACCATAGCCTGGGTGGCTTATAAACAACATAAATTTACTGCTCACATCTTTAGAGGCTGGAAGTCCAAGATCAGGGTGCCAGCATGGTCTGACTCTGCTGGATTCCTCTTCAGGGTTACAAACTTCCAACACATGGCAGAGAGCAGAGAGAGAAAGCAAATGGTCTTATGACCCTTATAAGGGCACTAATCCCATTCATGAGGGCTCCACCCTCATGACTTCATCTAATCCTAATTACCTCCTTTGGGTCTACCACCTAATACCATTGGAGAGGGAGGGAAAGTAGAGCGACTATTTTTTTCTCTTTCTCCTGGGCTCTCCTGATACCATTTTTGAAACTTGATTCTCACTGTTATAAAAATATTTTTTTGTATTACAATATTTATGTTCCCACTGGATAGATTGGAAGATCTTTGATAAGTCTTGCTTATTTAGAGGAGGGGGGTGGAGAACACAGTATCTTGCCCAATGCAGAGAGTAGGGGCTAATAATGAATTTAATCATTAAATATACAATAAGTATCTAAATAAATAATTAATCAAAGTCTTAACCATAGAAACTGTGCTTAATTTTTTTTTTTTCCTTCCAATTTCACATGGCCAGAATGCAAAAATCTGCAGTTACAAAGGTTTGGTTTTTCTCTAGACAAATCTCAGTGGAAACCAAATGATCATATACAGATATCTCTCTTGTTTGTGTGCCCTCAGCTCCAAACAGCATCGATGCTTTTCTTAAGGCTCTTGTGTTTGCTGCTTACCAAGGAAGAAAGGGCCCTTTAATTCTAGCCAGGCTTGGTCACATGCTCATGCAGGAGCTTAAAATTATAAGAGGGGTAAGGGATATGTTCACACTTGTCACTGCAGTTTCACTAGGATGGGTGCAGCTCCTTTGCACCGTGAGGGTTATAGCCAGCATACCCATTGGAAAAGCTGTGTGTCCTATAGAGACTCTTCTTAGATACCCTGACCGCAGACTTTGTCCTGTTATTCATAGTTGTCCTTGCTAACTTCCTCCTCAGTTCCTGATTCAGTAGTTGGTCTTCTTACAGTGTCTTGACTGTGTGCATACCTGCTGTATCCTCTTCCTGGTGCACCAGGAGAGGTTTTTAACTCTCGCCTGATATGAACATCTTCCCTGGGAGAGGTGTTGGAACCATTCCCTCTCTTGTTGACTGTACCAGTGAATTCTTCTCAGCATCAGTGAGAATAAACCTGCTTGGCTCCCTCCTTTGCTCTGGAAGCCACTGTGAATGCTGCCCCATCCAGAACTCAATATCCCCTTCTCAATTGAATGGATGCCCTTGGGATGCCAGGTGTTGCTTAAATCTTTATTACTTGGTCTAGAGAAAGCTTATTACTTACAATAAACTATGTGGACATTCAATGCCCGGAGTGCGCTAGGAGATGCTACAAGTCACAGTTGCCTCTTATTGATTTTGCATTTTCTCTCCTCCCCGTCTCATGCTGTTGCCATGCCTCTGTTGTGTGCTATAAAATCTTTGAGAATGTAATTGTCATCTATTCTCCTTAGTCCTATACTCAAAGGCTCTAGCTATAAAATGAATCCCATTACTTTAGCTCTTGAGGTCTGGCAATCCATTTTGTATTTTCTGCTGAAGATTTTGACCTGCCACTAAATTTTGAGTATGGGTGACACTGCTAAAATTTAATCAGTAAAGGTCTCTCATCTTAGATGAGACTAGGAAACATTTCAGTTTTATCCATTTCACTCTTTGTACCAAACTTGATGTCACATAATTGCTGGTCAGTCTAACACTTTCATACTATAAATCTTTCCAAATTAGAAAATATGCTATAATTAAAAAAGTCAATAGCAGCCCTAAATATCTGTAAGAACCTGTTAGAAAACTTAGCAGTATAAGATCTCAAATTCAGCGGCTGCAGAATTATAACATTCTTGGAAGTTATTTCAACCAAAACTGCTTGAAATCTAAATGCAGAAACTTATAGAAGTGATAAAAGTGTTATCTACTGAGAGACTGTGTAAAAACTGCACATTGAAAAGATGCAAGTTCTTCCCCAACACACTTATAGGTTGAATACAGTTCCAGGTAAAAAACCCAATTCATTAAGGATGAGGCAAAATATAGGAAATAAAAATTAATCTAAAGTTTATCTGGAAAAAATCAATGGGTGAAGCAAAAAAAACTTAGGAAAAGCATAATAAGAGACAAAATTTATCTTCAATTATGCAACAAAGGCTGGTACTGGTGCCAAGCATTTTATACAAAGCTATGGCAAAGCATGAGAGAATTCCACTGAAAGTTATTGTTGGTTATCCCATAAGCTGTAAAGTGAGAATCAACACATTAGTAAGAGTTCTCTTAAGTTCAATGTTTTCCAACAATCATAGGACTCAAATGAATATCCACCATAAAATAAACCAGGATGAAGTAAGTACTCATATCAGATGAGAGCCTCACACAGTGGTACCTTTCATTCTTCACCATTGAATTTTAAAGGCAAGAAATTAAACAGGTTTGGGGGATGTCTTTGGATATTAAAATGGTTGCTCCTGAAAATAAAGGCTGAGTTGTTTTCACATGGTAACGGGAAGGACAAGTCATTTTGCCAGCCCATATTATAGCCCAGACATAGATTTATTCACTTTAACAATTTTAATAGTTAAATAGTACCAAGTTCCAGTACCCTGTGACTTTACTTTGGGAACTAATGTCATATTAAACCTAATTCCTGTTCTTCTTAACAGTTATATTTATTCTCTTTGTCATGGGTAACTCCAACCTGGAAATTAAGCGTTTACAATGACAGGGAGTTCCCATATCAATTTTTCTCAGGATGATTTTGGCACGATACTTAATGAACCCATTTTTGGCCTTTACAGAATGAACTGTCTGAGCTTTTAAAAGTCATCGTCAATATGTGTTTGTCAGAGAGGGACACACTAATTAGTAGCATGTGTCACCTATTTGTTTAGCATTTACTGTCAGTACATACCTTTATCAAAAGCAATATTCTCTTCCTGGAATTTATTTACAGATGTTGATAACATCACCAACTGTGCTTTAAAGACAGTAGGAAACAATAAATTCTGAGTATAATCAGTCCTTGTTTCTCCTTGTTAAAGAAAAAAAAGTGAAAGAAACTATTTCAGTAGAAGAGGGTTCAAATGTGTCTAATTTCATTTCTTATACTACAAAATATGTCATAAGATCATATAAAAAGAAAATAAAAAACAATTAATAGCTAGAAAATGCATTAAAATTATAAACTTTATACCAAATAGTTAAAATAGAAGGATTTGGAGACTGAGAAATCTAGGTTGAAGTCCAGCTCTGCCCATACTAGTTGTGTAATTTGATGAAGTTTCTTGACCTAGCAAAATCTCAGTTATTGGGGATATAAGTATCTACCATGTTAGAACAGTATAAGCGTTAAATGAGTTATAGAATCCAAGTGCTTAAACATAGGGCCTCGCAAAAAATAGTAACCCTCAATATCTTGGAACCATTATTATTTTTATGGTTTTGTTCAGATAAAGACAGTGAATTTTCTATTTCCCATGAGGAATGTTCTTCTGTGTTACTGTCATAAAGCCACTGGAGCAAGCTGAGGTTGTGAGAGGTTCTGCTCTATTCCATAGTTCATGAGTTAGGTAAATAATAATTACTGATCATTGAAGTAGACCTCTCTCCCTATGGTCCAAATAAGGGGATATAGCGTAAAAGTAGGAACAGAGATTTTTATCTTTAGACATCCTGGGTTTAAATCCCTACTCTATCAGTTACTTATTAGCTGTGCAAGTTTGGGCAAGCTTCAAATTTTTGTCTACAAAATGTCAGTAATAATCTTTGCTACTTCCTAGAACTATGCAATAGGACAAGCAATAAATGTTCATTAATCCTGTTGTTTTATTTTGCCCCATAAGAAGAGGAAGTAGCTCTGATGGCCTATGAAACTGGCCCGTGGTCATGCAGCTGGTATGTGGCAAAGATTTAGAGGTTTTACTACCTCTTTGGGGTTTAGTGTTAGCGGGGGAGATAGAGTGCTTGGACATGCAATGAATTAAATGAATGAATTAAACAACTAAATTAAAATGGGTATTTAAGAAGAATCCACAGAGAGGTTGGATTTTGAAAGACAAGTAAAGTATGGATATGTAGAGATAAGAGAAAAACATAAGCTCATTTAACTATAACTTATATAATTATGCTTTTTTATTAGGACCGGCATTGAGTGTGATGAATAGTTATGAGTTAATAATAACCCAGCAAACTAGAATCCAATATCAGAGCTGGGTACA
Source organism: Phocoena phocoena (assembly GCF_963924675.1). Classification (NCBI taxonomy): domain Eukaryota; kingdom Metazoa; phylum Chordata; class Mammalia; order Artiodactyla; family Phocoenidae; genus Phocoena; species Phocoena phocoena. The sequence continues at coordinate 9,846,248 of NC_089221.1, read as the reverse complement.
ATATCAGAGCTGGGTACTTAAAGGAACCTTGTATTTGGTGATCTTGACATCATAAGCCACAGGATAAAGATGATGTTCAGTGCCTGATGTTGAAAATTGGCTCACTCCATGGAGAAAACTTAGTTTTATCTCAATATCAAATTGTATAAATTCATAATCTAGAATAGTATATTGACCACCATAAGAAAAATATTTCTTAAACAAGATACACAAAGGCCAAACCATAAGTTGAGAATTTGATGTATTTGACTACAGCAAAATAAAAGATTACTACTTTGAGTAAGGACATCATAAACATAGGTGAAAGCTGGGACAAGGTAATTGCAGCAGGTATCCAGAGTGTGCAAGAAACTTTAGTCCACATCCACTAGAAGGGCAAAATCACAAAATACAAAAAAAAAAAAAAAAAAAAAAAGAAATGGACAGAGGAGATGATTAGGCAATTCATAGGAGGCTAACAAATGGTAAGACTTGTAAAAATAAGTTAGACCTTACTAATTGTGATGGTTAATTCTCTGTGTCAGCCTGACTGGCCGTGGGGTGAGAGAACCCTGACTGATACACTAATAATCAAAAATACAAATGAAAACAGTAAGGATAGACTGCTTTATACCCATCAATGTGGAGAATGATGCAAAGTAAATAAAATTAAATCCTGGGGAGGATGTGGGCAAAGAAGCACTCACATCCCATGTAAACAGGTACAGGCGCTTTGGAGCTGGACTGCAAAAAGCCCCAGGACCCAGTGTTTCTACCCCTGGGCAAATAAGAGGGGAAAATTCTCCCACAGGACCATAAGGAGACCATCCCAGGAATTAACTCAAGCATTTGGTGTGGACAGAAAAGCTGGACGTATTCTAGTCTCCATAATTTGAGTCATCGATAAAAGAAAATATGGTTGATATACCCAAAGAACCATTAGGCAGCAGTCAGAAGTAATGAACTGGATGGTTACCCAAACCTAATGTTATTTGAAGAAAGTTTCTTTAAAAACTTATTATAACACATAGGTGTTTTTTAAATTATGCATGCAGAAATACCACCTTTTATCTAATAAGGATAGAGAAGATAAATAGGATGGTTATACATTTAATATGTTAAGAGGATATATTGGGGTAGGCATGGCATGGATGGGTATAGGGATAGAGGATGAAGGAAAAAATAATAAAATAAAATTGAACAAAAGAGGGAGCTCACAAAAAGCCTTCTTAAGCGTGTGCCATGAACTAATGTGTGACCAAGATGCAAGTGATGAGTGGATGCACCAAGGAGTCCTGAAAAGAAGGGGAGAAACCTGACAAATAAACACTACCTTAGCCAAGTCAAGAAGATCCACATCAACAGGGGTAAGTCATGTGGATGGTGTGCACCCTTGTTCTGATGTGATGAAGTGCTCTCTTCTCTTCTGGGGTCTTCCTGCCCAAAACCTACAATCTCAGTCTTATCGTGAGAAAATTGAAAGATAAATCCCAATACTGGACATTCTACAAAACACCAGACCAGCATTCATCAACACTGTCAAAATCATCAAACACAAGAAAAGTCTGAGACACTGTCGCAGCCAAGAGGAGTCTGAGGAGACACGATGACCAAAGGCAATGCGGGATACTGCTGGATGGGCTCCTGGGACAGAAAAAGGACATCAGAAAAAAACTGAAAAGGAAATTGAAGAAACTATGGACTTTAGTTAATGATGATGTACCAATATAGGTTTAATAATTGTGATAAATATGCCATACTAATATTAGATGTTAATAATAGGGGAAAAATTGGATGTGGGGTATATGGGAACTCTCTGCACTATTTTCTCAATTTTTCTAAAACTATTCTAAAAGGTATAGTCTAGGGGCTTCCCTGGTGGCGCAGCAGTTGAGAGTCCGCCTGCCGATGCAGGGGACGTGGGTTCATGCCCCGGTCCAGGAAGATCCCACATGCCACGGAGTGGCTGGGCCCGTGAGCCATGGCCGCTGAGCCTGCGTGTCCAGAGCCTGTGCATACCGCAAAAAAAAAAAAAAAAAAAAGAAATGGAGAAATCGAAGCGGATGGAGCTTAAACTCAAGGCTTTATGATCCAGATATAATCCAAGAGGAAAGAGGACCAGATGCTAAAGGCTCACTACCATAAACTGAATATTTTTGTGTCGTCCCACCCAAGCTGCAACTTCATGTGTTGGGACCTAATCCCCAATGTGATGCTATTTGGAGGTGGGGCCTTTGGGAATTGAATCATCATGAAGGTGGAGCCCTCAAGAATAGGATTAGTGCCCTTATAAGAAAGGCCCCACAGAGCTTCCTCATCCCGTCTGCTATGTGAAGACACAGCAGGAAGGTGGCCGTCTGCCAGGAAGAGGGCCCTCACCAGACTCCAGCTCTGCTGGCACCCTGATTCAGACTTCCAGCCTTCAGAACTGTGAGAAATAAACTTCTGTTGTTTATAAGCCACCACCCAGTATATGGTACTTTGTTGTAGCAGCCAAGCGGACTTAGATGTCCACCAAGAAAGAAGGAAATGATTTTAAACTGGATGAGAAGGGAGCTGGAACAGGGTCTGCATGATGCCTGTGGACTGAAAGGGCAGCCCCACCTGTGGAAAGAGCTCAAAATTCCTCATCACTGATTTGGGATCACCAGGGAAGCTTGTCTTCTCTGGTGCTTAAGTGGGGAAATTTTTCTCCTTTGAGAAACCAGACGTGTTTGAGGGCAGGGTCTGAACTTACAGCTTGTCTGTTGTACAGAAACTTGAGCTGTAAAGAATAAGCTGAAGACTTGTCTAGAAACCCTGAGGATCCCAGCATTAGGTGAACATAACACTTTTCTGCAAAGCTTTTCCAAACAGTGGATCATGCAAGAACCCCTTAGGAAAGAAGAGAAACCCCACTGATGATAAGCTCAGAGTTCAAAAATGTCAAGGACAAGACAAATGAGTCACCAGGAAGGAGTCAGCACTTTCAGCAGACTAAACAATTGGGGGTCCAGGAATTTGAGTGACTAGAGCAAGCTGAAAGAAACCATAAAATAAGAGACTATAAAATTTTTAAAAGGCCCAAATAGAATTTCTAGAAATGAACAAGTATAGTCACTATAAGTAAAGCCACCCGGGAATGTTTGACTGACTCAAAGATTGTCCCTATGCTCCTTGGACATTTCCGGATAAACAACTTGCGTACTGTGTCTGGAGAGTGATCTGAAATCTTGCTGTTCTTTTGACAGATCGTCTCTTCTGTGGTTTACACCGTGGAACCACTGAGATGGCTTCAGTCTCCCCCAATTTTTATCCTGAGTGAGTTTGCTTTGATTGAAAAGTACTTCATAATCCCCCACCCCTTTTTTTTTTGTTTGCAGTACGTGGGCCTCTCACTGTTGTGGCCTCTCCCATTGCAGAGCACAGGCTCCGGACGTGCAGGTTCAGCGGCCATGGCTCACGGGCCTAGCTGCTCTGCGGCATGTGGTATCTTCCCGGACCAGGGCATGAACCCACGTCCCCTGCATCGGCAGGCGGACTCTCAACTGCTGCGCCACCAGGGAACCACCCCCCTTTTTTTTTTTACAACAAGAATGTCATAAGTGTATTTACTATTTGTCTTAATGACTCTATTTTATGATCACATAATGATAAAATTATTTTACCCTTTCACCTTCACCTCCAGTGGCCAGAAGACCTGATTGATACTTAAACTCTCATTCAAAGGATCATATAACCTATGAGGTTGCTGTGATTCCCTCTTCCATGGGCTGGGGACCACCTTGATCCCAGGATACCTGGCACCCTGAAAATATCACAACAGTACAGTTTTCTTTTACTGTTAATTGAGCCTTGAGTTTCATTCTCCCTGCTGCTTCTGCCATTTCTTGGTGTAGATTAATTATTCCAGCTTGGCATTTTACACTGAGAGATTTTTAACTCTAATTTGAATTAATAAAAGAAGAAAAAGCAAATACTTTAGTTAAAAGAAAAAGAACAGCACAGTATCACTAAAAGCCAACATGTACTTTTAATCCTATTCTTTTTATTAACTAAATTTAAAAATAGGAAGTTTTTCTTATTCATCTTTATTCCCCCTAAAAATATTGTATATGTGTTAGATGCTTAAAGACTTACTCAACGTTTTAAATAATTCTGCATATCCAAAAAAATGGAATGATAGTCGTACAAGACAACCAATTGGTCATAATTCACTGGAACTAAATCCCCAATACCTGCTGCTTAAATAACTTTAAAATTTCTATAAGTACAAAGATACTCCTAGGAACCCAATCACCTTCTTAAAAAATTGAATCAAAATGTATTTATTTGTTTACTTAGTTATTTCTTTACATACCTACACACACAGAGAAAACCAACCAAATTATATTTCAAAGGCCAGACCCTATCACAAGTTATTTACCTTCAGGAATGTTCTGGGTAGTGTCGGGCACCAGCCCAACTTAGAGAACAGGAACTGACACAATAGCCACTCACCCCAGAGACCTCAACTGTCAGGACTCTCCTCAGCCTTGGACATGTAGTAAGACTGGTCCCAGTGAGGGAAGAGGAGAGGGGCTTCTCAGGGTTGGTTTATTTCAAATGGACCAGGAAGCGCGCAGGAAGAGGAAGGTGGGGAGAAAAGAGGGAAGCAATCACATGGTCTAGGTAGCCTGTCGTGTCTGGGGTGGGGGCAGGTGAGCCTGAAGAGCCTGGCTCTCCTCATCCTCTGATGGAACCCACAGCCTGTGCTGGTTCCAGTGACACCTCCTGCATGTGTGGGCCACAGTTCAGACCAACTGCAGGCAATGACATGGGTACCAGTCTTGTGGATTAGCTTATGCCTGTGCTCTTTGGATGGCTCCAGTGAGTACCCTTGTGAGTAATACCGCCCTTGGGCCTGGGCATCTGGGTCCTATTATGGGCTCTATGTCTTTGCTGTGTCCAGCCCCTTCTTCTTGACCATACTTGGGATCCCTGGACCCTGGAAAGATGGCCATAACACCGTTTTCTTTCCTTGTTAATTCTACCTGTGTAACATTTCTGCTTCTGTACATGCATGTGTGGAAACCTGACCAACACATAGAACATTGTTTGCCCTGAAAATGAGCCTGTCACAAAGAATTGGTTGGTTGATGGGGCGGGGGGAAGCAAGTGGATGAGAAGGCATCAGTCACTTTCATACTGACAGTCTTACAGAACAGTGATGAACAGGGGCCTTGGAAATGCTGTCATCTTGTCAGTATCTTAGGAGTCTGGGAATAAGTGTGCTCTTTAGCAAGTAATTTTTTGACTGTCGTTATTAGAGGCATGATTTTTTTTTAAATACTTCAAATTAGAATGCAAGATGGTAGCTGGCAATTTTGAACACTTTGGAAAAGGAAGAGAAAGGAGATAAAATTTTCTTATTGTTCACAGTAATTTTTACACTTCAGTCTGTAAACTTTCCTCTAAATGTGACGCGTCATAGTCTAGTGTTGATTTGATGGTAGAGTTTGGAAGACATTGGCTAGTCCATTTTGCCATAATTTCTTCAATTTTTTTCAAAGACGTTGGATCCAAACGAACTCATGAATAAACTGACGGGTGAGTGTCAGGATATGGGATCCACCGATAAAAGGTCTAGAACTCAATGATAATCAGTAGCTCATCCAAATGAGCTACCTTCCAGGTGAATGGCTGTAGGACAGAGCAGTCTCTTATTATAAATTGTTTTATCTTTTTAAATTAGGTAATAAAAGTCCCATGAAGTTTATTTTTAGTTGTACTCCCAAACTGTTTCCATAAAGTCTGCCGTTAGGGAAGGTTACTCAAAAATGGCCATCTGTACCTGTGGACTGAAGTTGACTACTGTCTTTGACCACATTCTGTGTGAGTTAGTCCCCATGTGCTGTAGCAGTACCCACATTCTTATAATGAAATTCCAAGGAATATCAATAAACTCCAGATGGATTTGGTTATCTTCCCTCCAGTATTTTCTGAGAGGCTAAACTGGACCACCCTGCTAAATTTATTTAATCGCCTTTATCGGTTTTAATATTTTCAGGGTCTGAATGATTGTGGAGGGAGAAACAGATGTTTTGTGATAGCTCTGAATTTTTCAGGAGTTGCTCCTGAAATAATTACAGATCGGGAATCATACAGTCAAAAGTCATCTTCATTTGAGTCAGTTTGGCAAAATAAAGGTGACAGGAAAGCTGTCTCACTTTTGTTTGCTTAATCCTTGCATTGCAAAATTGGGACAGAGATCATGTGAGAATGCCCAGGTGCACAGCTGCTACACTTATTATGTTTCAAATTTTTTACCATTTGCTGAAACATGCATATCCATCTACAGTAATTGAGAGCAACCCATGAATTGTATTCACTTTGTGAAAGTAACAACACGGACTGGAAGAGAATGCAAAAAAAAGAACAGTCTAGTTTGGGGTATCTTCTGCTATTTCAAGAAAAACTTTGAGTACACATAGTGAAAGTTTTCTAAAAAAATATTTTACAGTTTAATGGGAAAAGGTATGCAGATTAATAACAATATGAACAGTAACTATGTGAAAATATAAGATATATTTAGTAATTTTCAACATAATTATTTAAGAAAAAATGTGTGCTCTGAAAGACAAAAAAACGTTAAGATGCTTATGAAGTCTAAAGAAAATATTTGGCAGGGAAGAAGAAAGAAATATCTTTTCAATGAGGGAAATCAAAGCATAAAGGGAGAAATCATATTGGAATCACTACCTGTACTCAAGGTAGCTTAGAAAGATTTCCTTCTTTCATGTTTTTAGGAATTCATAGTAAATATGGTCACAATGAATGAACACCTACATCAAACCCATGATTGACTATTCCTATAATTTTAGTTACTAAAGCATATGAGTCAATCTTGGCTCTTTTTATCTCTTAAATCCTATATTCTAACCAATAACCAATCCTGCCACCTTACTTTCATGATCTAGCCAGGATCAGCCACCTCTCACCACCTCCTTACCTGCCTGGTCCACTGGCCCACTGAACCTAAATTGTAACCTTTACCCCATTACCAGCCTCCCAGCTTCAGTTCCCCAACAGTCTGTTCTCAACACCAGAGTCAGCATGATCTTTAAAAGCATAAATTAGGTCAGTTCACTTCCTAGTTCAAATACTTCCTATGGCCTTTCAGATACTCGGGGTAAACATCAAAGTTCCTACAGTGACGGGCCATTCTCCTTCTTGCCAGAGCCCTGTTGCTCCACCGAGCTCGTCTTTTGATGCTCAGCCCCTTTCTGGGCTGTAGGCACACTGTCCTTGGGGTGCTCTCTTCCCCCAGAGACATTGAAGATGCTCCTCCCTCACCTGGGGCTCTCCTGACGTCTCATCACCTGCCTGCTCCCTCTCAACATCCACTCAGTGAGGACCCCACAATACTTTATTTAGAGCTGAACCCTTGACACTGCGTATCCCTGTTTCCTTTATATTGCCTTCTAACATACTCTATATGTATTTACTTATTTACTTTGTTATCTTTCTCTCTCAACTACAAATGAAGGAATTTTTGTCTGTTTGGTTAACTACCAAATTTCCCAATGCCTTAAAGAGGCATAGGCACATTGTAGGGTGTCAGTAAATACCTGATGAATGAATGAAAAATCCAACATATTTACAATTTAGTTTTAGAATCATTTACCTAGATATAATCTCAAAAATGAATCTTAGTTCTGGATCACCTCTAGTTAACAAAAATTAACTCGAAATAATTAATTAAATTGGTTCTAATTAATTTTGGCAATCTCTGTAGAGCTAGCCACACTAATCAGTTGAGAGTGGAAAAGAAAACCAGAAATCTGTCTCTCTCATTTACAAATAAAATCATATTTATTAGGAACACTTTTCTGGCTGCCAAAGCTTAGCTTGACCTGGAGTTCATGAACATCTGTCTCCTTCACTCAGTGCTTTCCAATTCATTAAAAATCCAAAAGAAAAGAAATTGAGTCAGTGTTTGCTGTGTTTGCTGTTTTGCATGACAAAGGATCCTTAAGATCAGTTTTTTTTTTTTTTAATACTGTAAACACATCCATATATGCTTTCTCGAGTATCTAGGACAGCTAGAACAAGGGTTTTGTGCTCTGACTTAATCCTGGAGAAGGATAGGTCAAGAGTTGGGACATAAGGAATGATGCCAGGAACTGCTTCTCTCTCTAACTCATAGGATCGACTAAGCACAAGTGATTTCTCAAAACTCATAACTGGGAACCATATTCCCATTATGCATCTGTTTATAAGCCTGAGCAGGCAAATGAATGTGATCTCTGGTATAAATTTCTTATTAAAAACACAAGTGAGGGACTTCCCCAGTGGTCCAGTGGTTAAGGCTCCACGCTTCCACTGCAGGGGGCGTGGGTTCGATCCCTGTTCCGGGAACTAAGATCCCGCATGCCGCACGGTGACCCCCCCCAAAAAAAACACAGACACACAAGTGAGAGATAGAAAAGTGGTTGCACAAAAAGCCAAGACACCCAAAGGGTAAGTAATTAGCCCTTCTTATGGATTTGTGGATATTTACATAACCGCACAGTTTAAGGGATGGATGGATGGATGGATGGATGGATGGATGGATAGATAGATAGACAGGCAGACAAAGACAATCTTACTTCTTTAGACACATAAGTACATTTTCAAGTTTTGTGCATAATTAACATGAGAAATAGTGCTAAGAGTGTACCATATACCAAAAATAGGATTATTATTTGAATACATTTTCTAACTCTACCAGAAACAATATAATATAATTACAATACACTTGAAATGAAACGGTAAAGCGGGAGCATTTTAATTGGCAAAGCTATCATGTTGGACTTGTGTGATTAATCTTTTAGAGGAATGGCAAATAGATTTTTAATGAGTTTTAAATGTAAGACTGAGATTGATGGATAGTCCACACTTTATCAAGACTGAGGAGTGAGCAGTATGCAAATACAGAGAAGGGAGGGCACCCGTGCAGAGTCCACATGGGACAGAGGCAGTTTCTGGGTAGTTAACTTGGTTGTCCTTTTGCTTGCTTCTTTACACTGTGGTGGTTTATTTGCTGTAAACCAAAGTTAAGAAACACATAGATTGGAATGGTAGCAGCTTATTTCTTTGTTGAATCTGTAATTATTTAAACAAAACACTCTATAATATAAAAATCAGTTACTTTCCACGACCCCAGTAATGGAATTTATTTCCCATTTATATTCTAACTTCACTTTTTATTTGAATTCCTTTGCTTCAGTTTTCATGTTGACATTTTTTCTCATTGTAGCCTATTTCAGTATCCAGCTTATCATTCTGAAGAATTTCTTCCATAAATGCACTTATAATATCCTAAGACTGAATTCTGTGGCCACAAATGGTGAACAGTGTCCACTGCCACACCAGGAAGTGGGCAGTGAAGAACAGGGAAGCCAGAAGAGGCCAAGGCCAGGACTCAGGTTGAGAGGAGAAGCTTTGCAGATATCAGTGCTTTTAATAGATCAAATCCAGACTGAATGCCAGGGATCCAGGCCATGCCTGAAGTGGGAGAGGCAGGTTACCTGAGTCCTCTGCATGACAAGTCATTAAAAATGAGGCATGAATAGCCTAGACTTTAAAACTAGAACTGTGATCTCTCTAGTCCTCAGCTATTTGCTCTTAGCCAGGAATTATGCCCTCTGTTTGGTCCACAACTTGCAGAAGTGTGTTTAGATATCTTTGGATTACAATGAGGAGAGGGGCGTTCATTTGTCAGCAAGGTCAAATTTCAGTGACCTTCTGTGGACGCCTTGAAATCAACCACTATGGTCTGAATGTGTCCCCCCAAAATTCATATGTTGGAATCTTAACCCCCTAATGTGATGGTATTAGGAGGTGGGGCCTTTGGGAGCCACTTAGGTCATGAGGATGGGGCCCACAGGAATGGGATTAGTGTCTTATAATAGAGACCCCAGAGAGTTCCCTCATCCCTTCTGCCATATGAGGACACAATGAGAAGTCTTTGACCAGAGGAGGTTCCTCACCCGACCATGCTGGCACCTAGATCTCAGACTTGCAGCCTCCAGAGCTGTGAGCAATAAATCTCTGTTGTTTATAAGCCACACTCTGTGGGGTATTTTTGTTAGAGTGGCCCAAATGGACAAAGATACCACCATGGCCTGGTCACTCACCTGGTTACCTCCTGCCCTTGTTTTCCTCTGTCACCTTTTGTTAGTTCAACCCAGACCACAGGACTCGATATACCTGGGTATCAAATAACAGTATAGCACACTGATAGTAACATCACTCTATTCTTCTGTAAATTTTTAAGCTTCACCAGGGATTTCTGTGGATGCTACATGGCATCTCTCAGAAGCAATGACTCAGTCCTTATTTCTTTCTAATCTAAAATTATTTCTTGGAAGATAGTTTCCCCAAGCCTTGAGTGCAAACATTTGAATTTTTACAAATGTCACTCTAGCTTTTGGATCCTCCATCTGCAGTGGCACCGCCACCAATGTGCAGATTTTCGTGAAGACCCTGACGGGGAAGACCATCACTCTCGAGGTCGAACCCTCGGATGCAGTAGAAAATGTAAAGGCCAAGATCCAGGACAAGGAAGGAATTCCTCCTGACCAGCAAAGACTGATCTTTGCAGGCAAGCAACTGGAAGATGGACGTACTTTGTCTGACTACAGCATTCAGAAGGAGTCCACTCTTCATCTTGTATTGAGGCTTCGTGGTGGTGCTAAGAAAAGGAAGAAGAAGTCGTACACCACTCCCAAGAAGAACAAGCGTAAGAGAAAGAAGGTTAAGCTGGCTGTCCTGAAATACTATAAGGTGGATGAGAATGGCAAAATCAGTCTCCTTCATCGGGAGTGCCCTTCAAATGAATGTGGTGCTGGAGTTTTTATGGCCAGCCACTTTGACAGACATTGTGGCAAATGTTGTCTGACCTATCATTTCAACAAACCAGAAGACAAGTAATTGTATATTGGTTAATAAAAGACGTGAACTAATGAAAAAAATTTCACTCTATTGTTTACTCATTTATGAGGCGTGTTGGCTCAACTATGCAAAAATCCATGCCAGCTTTGAAATTCAAGGATTTTATAATACTAGTTCATTGGAGCCAGAACATGCTCTAGATGAGTTAGGTCATCCACATTGAAGGGCAGGGGAACAGACTGCACACTGATCTTGACCCCTTTTCTCTGGGCTTAATCCACTCCTGAGAAAAGCCAGTCACAGAATTCTTGAAGCTAGACTAGCAGAGACATTCTTAGTTCCAATAGCTGAGAGGTTTGTGAAAAATCTCTGACTCTAAGTCTTAGTGGGTCTACTTCCACCTGGCCTGTTTCTCACTCCTTGGGTTTATCTTTACATTTAGTCTCAGGTTCTTTTTGTTTGTTTATTAATTAATTAATTTATTTTTGCTGTGTTGGGTCTTCGTTTCTGTGCGAGGGCTTTCTCTAGTTGTGGCAAGCAGGGGCCACTCTTCATCGCGGTGCGCAGGCCTCTCACTATCTTGGCCTCTCTTGTTGAGGAGCACAGGCTCCAGACGCGCAGGCTCGGTAGTCGTGGCTCACGGGCCTAGTTGCTCCGCGGCATGTAGGATCTTCCCAGACCGCGGCTCGAACCCGTGTCCCCTGCATTAGCAGGCAGATTCTCAACCACTGCGCCACCAGGGAAACCCAGTCTCAGGTTCTTATAAAAGGAGTGGGTTTGGCCTGACATGGGGACCGTTGTGCCTTCTGCACTCTGTTTGCATATTTGGTCACGTGCAGATAAGATTTGAAAATGCTTCACTTATTTATTCACACAGTTGATCCAAAGAATTATTATTTCGTGGCACTTTTATCCCACAAATTTCCAGGGCTTGAGATTCAGCAGTAAACAAAACAAGCAAAGTTTCTGCCTTCGTGAAGTTCACACCTAGTGAGGGGAGAAAGAAAATTGAAGAACCATAAAGAACAATGAAGGAGAACAAGGGGGAAAAGAGTGAAGGGAGGGGTGCTATGGTGAAATGATGCTTGAGCAGAGAACCCTACAGGAAGAAGAAAGGGAGGAAGCTGTGTCCCAGGGTAAAGTACTAGGAGTAGCAAGTGCAAAGGCCCTGAGGTATTTACAGGAGACCAGCATGGCTGGAATGAGGCCAGATTTAGGAACAGATAGAGAAATGCAGCAGGGCCACTTCTGGGGGTAGAACATTAATCAATTAATGAGGATGGCATAGTAGAGAACAGTGGAAAGGTACATTTCGTGTTCTCATGCACACATTTCTCAATATGAAAATATGAGTGAAATCTAGTGTCTCAACTTTTAAGCTCTTCTGATGTAAGTTAAATTCAGAAATTGGCTGGGCAGGACTTCCCTGGTGGCACAGTGGTTAAGAATCCGCCTGCCAGTGCAGGCGACACAAGTTTGATCCCTGGTCCGGGAAGATCCCACATGCCGCAGAGCAACTAAGCCCATACGCCACAACTACTGAGCCTGTGCTCTAGAGCCTGCGAGCCACAACTACTGAGCCCACATGCCACAGCTACTGAAGCCCATGCACCTAGAGCCCGTGCTCTGCAACAAGAGAAGCCACCATGATGAGAAGCCCGCGCACCACACCGACGTGTAGCCCCCGCTCGCCTCAACTAGAGGAAACCCGTGTGCAGCAACGAAGACCCAACACAGCCAAAAATAAATAAATAAATACATTTATTTAAAAAAAAAGAGGGAGAAGAAGTTGGCTGGGCAATTAAGGAAACAGATGACAAATATTAGACATAAATTTATTCTCTGCATTTTTCCACTGAATTTCTTCCTTAGGTCATCTGTTTTCTGTTCCTTCTTAGATTATTGTTTTCTGAGACAGCCCTATGATGAGTGAGATGGGAAGCTTTCAGCAGGCTATTAGTGAGGAATACCAGAGTCTCACCTACGTTGGAGGCACCCTCTGACTATTGTAGAATGAACTTTTGAGGGCAGAATGTACTGGAAGCAGGACCATTAAATCTTTTGTCAAAAGGACATGAGAGCCCTGTCCATTCCAGTTGGATGATCTTGTCAAAATGATGCATAAATATTATTGTTTGAGAAAGGTTCAGCTTCATCAAAATTCAAAGTGTAAACTTTGCAATATTGCAACATCATTTGATCAGATTGCTTCAGTTATTAACCGTCATACCCTTTGTTGGTACACAGACCACAAGGTTTGTGAGAGGTGAGGAGAAGAATGTAGAATCTGATTTCATCTGAAGTACTTGCAACATGATGTGGACCTAAATGTATATGTAAAATCATAAAATATTAAGCACAAATACAATATTGACTGAACACACTCTGGCAGGTGTACACATGACTCCTTCCATATGGGTTAGAAATTATATTAGAATAGTTTTATCGTTATTGTCATTTGTTTTGAAGTTTTAAATGAAAGTATATTTCAATACCTTTATGCAAGTTTGAGGATTCATGGTCTGTGGAGAAGAAGTGCTTTCCTTGCCTAGTGGAGAAATAAAAGAATTATCTGGAAACATTTTCCATTCTGAGATCAGATACCTCAGTTAGCAGTGTGTGCTGATGAAGTACGTGAAGGTCGGGCAGCTTTAAGTCTATCACTTTATTTGTTGTTTTTCTTCTTGGCTTTTAAAAAGTGCAAAAAAGATGTATATCATTCTTTTTCAATCTATTGTAGTTAATAAGACAAAGCAAAACCTTTCCATCACCTACCGCCAAGTAGAACTTAAGGCGCAGTTTTCATATTTACGACACTACTTGTTTTTCTAAATTGGCAAATTTAAGACTGTTTCCAGAGATAAGATTTCAGTGAAAACCTAGGACTCTGGCCTCATATTTGGAAGACAGAGTTCTTTTTATCACCAACAGTGTTGTTGTACTCTAAGTAGTTTAAGCTTTTTTTAAATTAATTTTTATTGGAGTAGAGTTGATTTACGATGTTGTATTAGTTTCAGGTGTACAGCAAAGTGAATCCGTTATACATATACATATATCCACTCTTTTTTAGATTCTTTACCCATATAGGTCATTACAGAGTATTGAGTAGAGTTCCTTGTGCTCTACAGCAGGTTCTTATCTATTTTATATATAGTAGTGTGTATATGTCAGTCCCAATCTCCCAGTTTATCCCCCCTCCCTTCCCCCTTGGTGACCATAAGTTTGTTTTCTGCATCTGTGACTCTATTTCTGTTTTGTAAATAAGTTCATTTGTACCATTTTTTTTAGATTCCACATATAAGCTATATCATATGATATTTGTTAAATAGTTTAAGCTTTTGAACTCTGTAAACCGGAGAGTAAAATAACAATAATAAAAGCAAAACTTGTAATATCTCCTTTATCTGTGTCAAGCCCTCTGCTAAGCACTTTCCATGCATCGTCTCATTTAACTTTTACCTTCTTTCTTCCTTTGAGTCAGACCAGCGCTATAATCTCTACTATATAGGTGAACAAAGTGAGATGGCAGAGTTCAGGGGGTTATCCCCTAGTATTTGCGTGGAGAGCTAGTTTTTGGAATCAAGGAACCCAGTGTTTTTCTCTTATACACGTGAATCACTAAATCCAAACCATCTCTGCAAAAGTGAACTTCCTAGAACTGTGTACTCTGGTAACTTTTTCTAACATGGTCTTGTATCTTGTCCTGTATTTTCTCCACAGTAAAAATCTCACATCTGATCTCCTAGATTGGGGTGAAGATAAGATGAACATAGAATAAATAAAAGTTAGGAACAGGAGGACCAGGCTGCAACACAGTTAAGCTTACTGGTTTACAATAGGAGTTCTAAGAAACTTCAATATGTGAGTGTGCCTTAGGAGTCTCCAAGGTACAAAGTCAAGTCAGGGAACAGCTATTACTGTGTTCCCCTTCTCCCAGACAGATAAATAATGAACTGGAGAGGAAGATTTATGTGCTCTCTGATTCACTTCCCAGTCTTTTGACCCATTCTGCTCAGATACTGTTTTCTTGAAGGGAATTTCACATTCACACATTCACCTGGAATTCCCCAGCCATCAGGCTTGTGTGAAAATGTGCTTTAGGATGACTCATCCCTGCCTATGTTTCCTGGGCTCACAGTGTTCCCAGTTTTCTCATGTTACTCAGAATCCAGCAGCCTATCTGGACTTTGCTCCCATCCCTGTATCTGTAAACCCCATCATTTGTGCTTCTTTCCATGCACCTGTGTCTTCTATGCATCTATGTTGGTCTAGGAACCACTCTCTCATGGAAGTTAGCCAGCGGGTTTCCATTCCTTCACAGATTCACAGTCACAATTCTCAGGGATTTCCCCCAGTATACACATTGGTGAAGACTGGAGAGAAAGAGGGGGTCAAAGGTTGAAGGGCTTAAAAAGATGCTATTTATTCAGCACTAACTAAATGCCAGATTGTTTGGCTCTTTACATGTATTAACTCTTTTAATCTTATCAACTTTTTTAGGACCATGACACTAAAAATTGCCCAGCTAGTAAACTGTAGAACTGGAATAGGGTTGAAGTCCAGGGGTCAGATTCCAGAGCCCATGAAAGTAACACTGTGCTGTTTTTTTGTTGTTTAGGTTTTTTTTGTTTGTTTTGTTTTTTGGTACGTGGGCCTCTCACTGTTGTGGCCTCTCCCATTGCGGAGCACAGGCTCCGGACGCGCAGGCTCGGTGGCCACGGCTCACGGGCCTAGCCGCTCCGCGGCGTGGGGGATCTTCCTGGACCGGGGCACGAACCCCTGTCCCCTGCATCGGCAGGCGGACTCTCAACCACTGCGCCACCAGGGGAGCCCCACTGTACTGTTTTGCCTCTCATCAGGTAACATGATTAAGTTTCTAGGGGGTTACAGTCAGGGAGATGACAGTGGATTCCAGGGGGTGGCTGAACTGGTGGGAAGCAGATGTCTCAGCAGTGGAGACAGGCAAGGAGATGAAGGGCCATGTTTTGGCGTTTTGGAGTCATCCAAAACGATGGCAAGAATCTGCTCTAAGGGAGGCTATGAAAGCATATCCTGGCATGAATTGAGAGGTGAGCAAAATAGTCCACATCTGGGGAATAATCAAGCATGACCCTTAGGAGCTGAAGATACATTTCCTCTTCTTTACCAATGATGAATCGATGAGTATTCCAATTTCTTAAGGAGATAAAGTGGAAAGAATGTCAACTGTGGAGTCATAAGTCCTGGTGCCACCACCGACTAGCTCTGTGACCTTGAACAAATGATGTCACCTCTTTTGATCTTAAAAATGTGGATAATACTATAAAGGGTGTCACATGAATTAACGTGATGACATGTCAATTGTCGTGCAAATAAAATGTGGTGAATTAATATTGCTTCTCCATGGTGGAGCTGATAGATACAGCAATTCTGCTTCTAAAACATTTTACGTTTTGAGATTATCTGTACAAAATAACTCCTAGACCTTTACTCTGGATACTATTTTGGGCAAAAATAATTTATGATAAAATTTTTAATTAACAGAACATATTGAAGTCTGCCTTCCCAGGTATTAGGACTGAAATGTAGAAACATGCAACTAAATGCACGAGCAGAATTTACTCCCGTGTGATACAGCTCTCTGCCGGGTCACAGCACCTGTGTCTAGCCACTGATGTGAGACCATAAATCTGTGTATAACTTCCTGTTACTATAAATACAATATCACATAAAATGGGAGGGTTTCCCTAAAATGAGTCTCTT
Organism: Phocoena phocoena; assembly: GCF_963924675.1. Lineage (NCBI taxonomy): Eukaryota > Metazoa > Chordata > Mammalia > Artiodactyla > Phocoenidae > Phocoena > Phocoena phocoena. The sequence goes on along the minus strand of NC_089221.1, from coordinate 9,829,631 downwards.
TTCCATGCTCACCACACCCTATTTTGCACAGCAAACATGCAGAGCAAGACTGTTTTTACAAGTGGGTAGAACCGACACAGTCTGTTAGATTCAGGGAGGAAAACCAAACAAAATCCTTCTTCCCTTGGGGCACATCAAGAAGTAGCAGAACCCATTAAAATCTATTGCCTAGATGATTGAATTAGATTCTAAATGAATGGTGGTAATAAGTGCGCATTTGGCCAAGTGGATAAAGACAGAAATATAATTTGTAGTCTTGTGGGTGCTGTACTGTGCAAAGACTAATTCATAACAGTGGATAAAAGTTCCATTGTCTTTAATTGTATTCATTTAGTAGCATTAATTCTCCTGGCATAGGAAAGGTTTCTTTCTTTTTCCTAAATAAATAAATAGATTCCCATTGCCAATAGGGAAGATTTATGCTGACAGAATCTAATAGCCTAAGTCATCTTGTGTTGTTTCTCAAAGGCGCTTGAGCAAGCAGTCTTGGTTTGGATGGAAAGCAAAATGCTAAACTCCTATTATATATGATGACTTTAATTCTGAGCCAAACAAACATTCCTTGATAAGCATTTGTTACCATTATTTAAAGTAAAAAAGTCATCTTTTCTCATGCCCTTACTTTCTCTCCTGTTGGAAATGTATGATCACTTCTTGAATGACAAAATGATTGATTTTTAAACCAACACATCCAAAACTGAAAGGCAAAGAGGAGGAAGGAAGAGGGAATGATTCCCACAGAACTTTCTAAGCGGTCTCTGGAAGAGACTTTTAAAGGTCACCTCTTGCCATTTAATTTGAAATTTCCAATGGATGCTTGGAATTCTAAATCAAGAAATCTCACCATGAGACAGTAAGGGTGAGCCGCCTCTGTGTCACACATTGTTGTTCATACAAATATATGTGGTTTGGATAAATTATTTGCACTATAACAGTAGGAGGATCATGGTCATAACGTGTATACCCTGCAGTAAAGTGACCTGGAAAAAATTAGAAGGGGGTCCAGAAAAAACAGTGTTATTATCCTACCTGGCAAAACCAACAGGGTTCTTTACACCATGCTTCACCTTGGAAGCAGGGAAAATAATACTGAGTATCTCTCCTTCTCTTCTGCAACAGAATAAAAGCACCTTTTAAAAGTTACATCAATTCCATGTATCAGTCCTACACTTGGACTTCTTTACTACCAGTGTTTGAATAGTGTACAGAACCTGGTGCCATGCATTCTTCCTAAGTCTACCGAAAAAAACAACAAAAGCCAGAAATTCTTCCCTACCTTGTCCAGTTTAGACCTGGAAAACGTTAATTACTTCCATCTTCAATGTCATGATGCAAAAGGGGAGTTAAATTATTTGCCAGTATTCAGTTTCCTAATCCTCAGAAAAGTTATCTTATTTGTAAGAAAGAATCCAAAAAAGTACCCTTCTCAGAAAAACCACTTTCTATCATAGATACTCTATTATATCTTAATATTCTCCATAGCATGGAGAAATCACAAGATTCCTCTAAACAAAAATTATATTTGATTTGAATATAAATAAAATTGATTTAGAACCTAGGAAAAACAAAATAAATATCACGCTAATCACATTTGTTTTTCTTCTACCAGTTGTATTGAAATATAATTGACATACAGCACAGTACAAGTCTAAGGTGTCCAGCATAATGATTTAAATTACATACATCATGAAATGATTATCACGATAAATTCAGTGACCGTCCATCATCCCATAGGGAAATGAGATTAAAAAAATAGAAATAACATTTGTGTATGTGATGAGAACTCTTAGGGTTTGCTCTCTTAACAGCTTCCACACAGCTGTGTTAATTATATTTTTCATGTTGCACGTTACATCCCCAGTACTCGTTTATCTTATAACTGGAATTTTGTAGCACCTTCTGACTGCCTTCATCCAGTTACTCCTTCCTCCGCCTCCGCCTCTGGTAACCACAAATCTGATCTCTTTCTGTGAGTTTGTGTGTATGGTTGTTTGGTTTTGAAGTATAATTGACCTACAGCGGCAGGTCAATTTTTTTTCTATACATTTTTTTCTATACATTTCGAAATGATCACCAATGATCTTGATATGGCATCACAAAGATATTACTTAGTTATTGACTACATTCTACACACTGTGCATTTCATACCCAATGACTCATTTATTTTGCAGCTGGAAGTTTGTACCTCTTAATTACTACCCTCATCCCTTCCTTCCTTCCTTCCTTCCTCTTTCTTTCTTTCCTTTCTTTCTCTCTTTCTTTCTTTCTATATTTATTTTTTTATTATATTTTTATAAGTAGAGTCCTAATATAATCAAGGAAATGTTACAGAGAATACAGGACAACCCATATGGAGAGAATCAAATTAAATACTTTGCTATTTAATAGTTCACCCTGTGGCTCATTTTAAATATGTTAAAGCTTATAAAATGTTAATGTTGATAAGGTCAATTTTTATTGATAACAGTACTCCATAAGAGAATGAGTCTCAATTCTCCATAAATCAGTCCTGTTTATTATTTATTTATTTGGCTGCGTCGGATCTTAGTTGTGGCACATGGGACCTTTCGTTGTGGCGCATGGGCTTCTCTCTCTAGTTGTGGCGCCTGGGTTCCAAGAGTGTGGATTCTGTAGTTTACAGCACCCGGCCTCTCTAGTTGAGGCACAAGAGCTCAATAGTTGTGGTGTGTGGGCTTAGTTGCCCTGCAGCATGTGGGGTCCTAGTTCCCCGACCAGGGATCGAACCCGCGTCCTCTGCATTGGAAGACGGATTCTTTACCACTGGACCACCAGGGAAGTCCCAGTCCTGTTTATTTTTAAAAAGTTACTTGTCATCAAATTTTAAATGACTTTCAAACACAGTAATATAAATTTAATATAAATTTAAAAAAGAATGATCTTCAAAAGGAAGAATACAAGTATGCATGGAAAGAATAAAAAGAGAATCATGTTATATCTTTACCTAATGAAAAACGAAATGCTTAAATTGCATAAATGCGATTTTGAATTTGTTTTTTAATGAGATGTTTGTTTGTGGGGAGAGCTACATCACAGCTGGTAATCCTGGGTTATATATTCTTTCAGTATACTAGAACTAAGATAGAATATTGCGTAGATGGAAAACTCTCCCTATTTGTCATAAATAATTCTGAGTCTTGTCCTTTTGGTTCCAACTCCATATGATTTACATTAAGCAATGACAAATTTTCCAGTGATTAAAGCATTGCAGGACAATAGGAAAGAGACTGTGATTAGGTCTCAATAAATCTACAAGTGACATAGTTTCACAGTCTCTCCAAAGAGAGCTAAAATATTTTGCAGGAACATTGGGACAGCTTATAGTGGCTGGTGATTTCACTCTTGATAACACAGTTTTTAGTGTTAGAAGTCAGCCTCTGATATTAGCTCTCACCGACATGTACCCATTAACTTAGGATGGTGGTGAAGATTTATTGATACAGTAGTTGTGTCTGTTATAAGTAAGAAGCAGGGTCTTAGGAGAGAGGTGTAGTGGAGAGGGCACAAGTTTTGAAGTTGCTGAGATCTAAGCCAGCTTCATTTGTCACTTTCTAGCTCTATGGCCTTTGGCAAGTCACTTCGGTTCCCAAGCCTGTGAAATAGAGGTGATGCCACTTGCTTTTCTGGGTAGTTGACAGAGTCTCAGTTGTATATGTAAAGAACCTGAAACAGGCAGGGACTCATCACTGGTAGCTGTTGATGAGTAGGATAGAAGATTTTTCTCCAGAAATTTCTTTCTTCAACCTAAAGTTGATCAGTGTAATATAATTACATTATGATAGATTTCAAACATATGCATTTCAAACAAATGTTGCACATAGTCTGCAAACCACAAAATTCTTCAAACTTTCACTCAAATGAAGTATTTCAAAGGAAGTTTGAGTTTCCTGTCTGAGCTTTTTTTTCTTCCTGGAAACAGCCAATATTGTATAAATTATTGGATACAGGTCAAAATGCTCATTGGTGTAACAGGCTACAGAGAACAGATAGAATTAATAGAATCTTGAATAACTACACGTCACTCAGCATCTAGCTGTATTTTGCTTTTTTAAAAAAATATGGATCAGATGTTGTCAGATAATGGCATCCATTACTGAACCCCAAAGCAAAGTCTTTAGAAGTTTCAGCAGAGAGAGTTGTAAAAAGTGAATTTTCTGTGAGAAAAGAGCAGCTTTCCAACAATTTCCCAGCTCCTCCCTAAACATCAGTGTTTCCAGTCACATATATATATATATATATATATATATATATATATATATATATATTTGAAATTCTGCAGTAAAATTGTATGACCTAAAATATTTGCATTTCTGAAAAACTTGAGACTTCCCAGCATTTTAAAAAGGTTTAAATTAGTTTTTGGGTTTTGAAATTTTTTTTAGAAAAAGCATAAAGTTTTATCATTATTTGGGGGTATATTTTTCCATAGCAACTCAATTTCCCTTTGTGGAACATGAAATGCATTTCTATTTACCAGTGTATTCTCTTCATTAATTCAGAGACTTGCCATAAACTATATCAGCCATAATAGTTGAAAGACTAGGATAAAAAAGGCAAACACTGAATTCCATTTGCTCTTTTTATTGATGTCCTATAGCCTGGCTTTCCATCCTCTCTGTGCCAGCATTGGGTTCTTAGCCCAGAGGGATGTAATAGTTCTTAACCACGCAAACATGTAACATCATTAAAATAAGCTAATCTATTATTTTTAAAGTTTCTTCCTGAGGATGCTTAGCCATAGAATTTACAGTTATGCCTGGGATTATCCTTGTAATTACCATAGAAATTATCACTATAGGGGCAAACAACAGAAAAGCAATCTTTGGAATGCTCTGGTTGCCAGTTGTACTTATTTGGGTATAAATAACTAAAGGATAATGCTAAGTAGAAGGATATGCCTTTATATTTTTTTTTAAATGAAAGAATGTATTATTCACATGTATTGTTTAATTTGAAAAAGTCCTGATCGGTTTTCTTTTACAGATTTAAAACAGGCATATTATAGGATTTAGGCAAACATATTAGATCTTTACTACGTGAATGATATCAATAAAAATAAGTTGAAAAAGTCTTTCATAATAAATAATGTGCCATTAAAATTTAGTATTTCAGCCTGATGCTATTGTAATATTACCATTCTTAAGATAATTGTGATGGAAATTTTTCAAAAAATACAAGGCTTGTATGTGTCATTGGTATACACAGTTGGGGGAGAAGAATTTTGCTGTACTTGATATGCTTCTAAATCCCCTGGTTCTAGCTATGACTCTGCAACCAAAGTACAGTGAGCTTAGGGAAATATATAATGCCTCTGTTGTAGGAAAAAATGGGGTGCGAGAGGATGGACATGTCCCAAGTCTCGAGTGAGTCCCTGGGCCGGGCTTCCAAGTGAGCATCCTTGGCTTCATGCAGGAAAGAATTCAAGGGTGAGCCCTAGTGAAGTGAAAGCAGGTTTATTTAGAGAGATACACACCCCACAAACAGAGTGTGGGCCATCTCAGAAGGCAAGAGCAGGCCCCAAAGTGTAGAGGTGGTACGTTTTTATGGGAATTGAGCCACCACCCACTTTTTGACTTTTTATGGTGGGCCTTGGAACTGTCATGGCACCTGTGGGTGTGTCATTTAGATGCTAATGTATTATACTGAGTATATAATAAGGCTCAAGGTCTCCTGGAAGTCAAGTCTTCCAGCATCTTGGGCCTAGTTGGTTCTAACCAGTTTATGTCATATCCTGTTCTTAATGGTTGTGCTCTGCCCCCTTCTTTCCTGTCTCACCTCCAACCTTCAACTCTTATGTTAAGTATGGTTTTTCTGTTAGCTGAGCTACAAAGCCTTTTTTTGGGGCATCCAGGTTAAAAGCTTATATACTACTTCAAGACTGTGATTATTACCCCAAAGGTATATTTCTAATTCAGAAATGGATAGGTATCGTAAGTATAAGCCTAATCTGCATTACAAGTGACTCTGGTCCTAAAGTTAATATTTTTGTCCTTTTTAAAAAGTTTCTATAAGCCTCAGAAATTTTGCAACATTAAACTACTCCTTTGTATTAGACTGCTCCTATATTTCCTTCTTATGTCTACCCTATATGTTAACTTATAACAATGAGAATAGTGTATTAAAAGAGACACCAGGGCTTCCCTGGTGGCGCAGTGGTTGAGAGTCTGCCTGCCAATGCAGAGGACACGAGTTCGTGCCCCGGTCCGGGAAGATCCCACATGCTGTGGAGTGGCTGGGCCCGTGAGCCATGGCCGCTGAGCCTGCGTGTCCGGAGCCTGTGCTCCGCAACAAGAGAGGCCACAAGAGTGAGAGGCCCGCGTACCGCAAAAAAAAAAAGAGGCACTGGACATTTGAAATGGGAATAAGGAATTATTAGTATTATTAATAAAGAAAGAGCACTTACAAATAACAACAAAAAAATAACAAAAATTCTAGTGGAACAGTGTGCAAAGGATATGACATAAAATTACCAAGAAAAAAGTAACTCTTTACAAGATAAATAAAAATGGAGTCAAGGTTTTAAAATATCAGAGAAACCAAATTTAAAAGAATTGTTAATGGGCTAATATTTGTGACCCCCTCCAAGATTCGTAGATTGAAATCCTAACCCCCAATGTGATGGTTTGGGGTGTTAGATCATGAAAGGGGAGGCTTCATGAATGAGACGACTGCCCTAATAAAAGGGACCCCAGAGAGCTCTCCAGCCCTTTCTCTGCCATGTGAGGATATAAGAAAACAGCTCTGCAACCAGAAGAGAGTCTGCACCAGAAGCAGATCATGCTGGCACCCTGATCTCAGGTTTCCAGCTTCTACAACTGTAAAAAATAAATTTCTGTTGTTTATACGGCACCTAGTCTCTGATATTCTGTTTTAATAGTCCAAACACACTAAGACCAGAAGATATACTACTTTTACCTACAAAATTGAGAAATACATGTTCTGAAATACCCAGTGCTAGCTTGGATGCAGGATACCCATAACGCTCATAAACTACAGGCAGGGCGAGAATATAGGTCTCAATTTTTTTAAGTGGCAATATGTTTGACATCCTTAAAAATTATTACAGGGCTTCCCTGGTGGCGCGGTGGTTGGGAGTCCGCCTGCCGATGGGGGAGACGTGGGTTCGTGCCCCGGTCCGGGAGGATCCCGCATGCCGCGGAGCGGCTGGGCCCGTGAGCCATGGCCGCTGAGCCTGCGCGTCCGGAGCCTGTGCTCTGCATAGGGAGGGGCCACAACGGTGAGGGGCCCACGTGCCACAGGGGGGGAAAAAAATAGAATATGCATAAAAGTTTAGATATAATTTAATAAAAAAATACAAAACTAACCCTCAATATAAGGTGAATAGTTAAAAAAAAATCACAGTACATCTACTGGTTAGAGCGTTATTAAGCCATTACTCTTTAATGAGGTGATATAGGAAAAAAATTGACAATAATATTGAGGGACAATATCACATGTGCCAATAATACACTCATAAAAATCAGGATACCTCTGGTTAAGTTGTATGTTAGTATAAATTTTATATTTCTCTCTCTTAGCTGTGGAATATGGTTAATTTTTATATTAAATATAAATTTACTATTTCTGGGACTTCAACAATAGCATATATTGACCTGATAAGCTGAAAAAAGGAGACAGTCTGGACACAATTCACTCTTTAATATTGGTAAATTATTGAACTCATTTTCTTGTTCAGAATTATGAACTTGAATAAAAGGCTATTTTGGAACATATTTTTAGGTTTGAAATCCATGTCTTTCCAGAAACTCATGTTTTGTCTTGAACCTTTGATAGGACAAGGCCCTTTGAAGAAGCCAGCTGTGAGCTGGGCATTAGTGGTGCAAACCTGGAGACGTGCTGGCTTCCCTCCCTAGTACTAGCATGTTGGACCATTGGATGTGATAATTGACAATACAGCTCTCTCCAGTGCCGTTAGTCATTCTTAGGAGCTTGAAGTTCTACCCACTGACACCATCACTGGAGACATGAATGTTCCATTGCAGAGTACTAGAAATTGTTAGGATGACATGCAGAGTAACATCTTCTGTAGATTTTATGATAAAATTTACCAGTAGCAGCTTTGACTGATCCAGATTTGACAAGTATGGTGGCCCAAGGGTAGAATCTTCTGAGCGAAATTTACAGTATATATTATAGACATGGAAGAAGTAACCCATTTTATAAAAATGATATGTAGTCAAGATCTGCAGAAGGCAAGGAGTGTGGGCATGAGATGTGTGAGTCAGTGGAGACAAACTATGTCTTTCCTAAGAGCTAAGTCTGGGAAGGGCTTTTCCATCACTCAGCTTATGAAAATTCTGTAATAAGAAGGGCTCTTTCCAAATCTCTCAGAATAAAACTATAGCACATCATGCTTTCAGGCAACTGTAAAGGTGGAGAATTCCTTGGACTAACATTATATTCATTGGATCCAGCCAAAGCTATCTTACGTTCAGTCAACATTTATTCAGTGTCTGTGTGTCAGACGGGGTAGATATTGGGGATACAGCAGTGAATGAGATAGAAACTATCTTCACTCTCAAGGAAAGTATATTCTAGTGAATGATACAGATAGTAGGTGACGGAGCAATAAATAATATAATTTCTTATTACACTGAGGGACATCTAAAAATAATAATATCAGTTAGGATGCTTTCAGCTGCAGGTAACAGAGAACCCAGCTAGCACAACCAATTAATGTAGTATCTCACTTCTCTTGAAGTGACAGTCTGGATTGGTTGTGACTCAGTGGAGTCATTAGGGACCAGAGAATTTCAGAGTCTGCTTTTCTGTGTACCATGTTGTCTATATCCTGTGAATGCACAACCTCTACCTCCATTTCATAGTCCTCAGGTGGCTCCTGGCCTCTGTAAGGCCACCTGTTGTTTGTCCATGTTCGAGGGGAGAGACCAGCTTCTTGATGAATAGCTGATCTAAATCTTGTTGGCATCACAATGGCCAATAACAAAGTGGGTTTTGGCTGCAGTATTGTAGCTACATGTGCTCATTGTCAAAGCCTAAAGACGCTGAGTTTTCCATCCATTCACTATTCATTTGAAACAGTTGATCAATTAATTTGCCTTCAAATACAGGGACAATGAAATGCTCATGAGACAAAAGCTTAGCTTTCTCTTATAGACAATCATGTTATATATCTATCAATAACCTTAACATAAACAAATGGCATTTTTATAACAGCATTGAAAACATTTATTTGACCTCATAATGAGCCAGAACAGTGAATTGTTTGTGTATTTTTAAACTTATTTTATTGAAGTATAGCTGATTTACAGTGTTGTGTTAGTTTCTGGTGTACAGCAAAGTGATTCAGTTATATATATATATATATATATATATATATATATATATATATATACACACACACACACAAACACACACACACACACATATATATATAGTTATTCACGTTCTTTTCCATTATGGTTTATTAAAAAATATTGAATATTGTTCCCTCTGCTATACAGTAGGACTTTGTTGTTTATCCATTCTATATACAATAGTTTGTGTCTGCTAGTCCCAAACTTCCAGTCTATCCCTCCCTCACCCCCCTCCCCTTGGCAACCACAACTCTGTTCTCTATGTCTGTGAGTCTGTTTCTGTTTCGTAGATAAGTTCATTTTTGTCATATTTTATATTCCACCTGTAAGTGATATCATATGGTATTTGTCTTTCTCTTTATGAATTGTTTGTGTTTTGATTAGAAATAACTTTAAGTGAAAAGTTTAGATACCTAGACAATTGTGTTTTTCTTTTTCATTCTTTGGGCTTTATTAGAATCAGAGCCCAGGCACTTCCCTGGTGGCACAGTGGTGAAGAATCTGCCTGCCAATGCAGGGGATACAGGTTCAAGCCCTGGTCTGGGAAGATCCCATATGCCACGGAGCACCTAAGCCTGTGCACCACAACTACTGAGCCTGTGCTCTAGAGCCCACAAGCCACAACTACTGAGCCCGTGTGCCACAGCTACTGAAGCCTGCATGCCTAGAGCCCGTGCTTCACAACAAGAGAAGCCACTGCAGTGAGAAGCCCACGCACCGCAACGAAGAGTAGCCCCTGCTCACTGCAACTAGAGAAAGCCCCCGTGCAACAACGAAGACCCAACACAGCCAAAAATAAATAAATAAATACATTTATTTTTAAAAAAAGAATCAGAGCCCAAATTCTAGGATTAAAAATTATATATTAGATAAGAAAGGGTGGGTAATCATTTTCTACCTTTCAAAGGCACTTGAATAAAATAAAAACTTTAAAAAAATTTAAATTAGACCCTTTTACTTGCATTCTTGTAGTAGCACTTGTAGAACTAAAACCTGATTCTTTTCTTGTTTGTTAAAATACAAAACAAAGCAAAATCAAACACACTAATAAAACATTAATACAGCAAGCAAATCTAACCTCTCTGAAGGTTTTGAAATATCCTGATAATATTCTGTTTTGTTTTTTTCTTGGCTCCTGGGTAAGGACACATGTATCCCACCTGTCACTTACTGATTAAAAAAAAACAAAATTAACTAAAATTTTAAATAAATTTAATAAGCCTAGCACAAAAGTCCATAAACTCAGTGTTCAAATTGATGATATTCTAGATCACATATAAAATGTTTTTAGAGTTATATATTATTGTTGGCTGTTTTAAACCATTTGGTTTGAACAATGTCAATAGCAGTAACAACTGGATGGCATGACTAATCCTTAAATGCACACAACTAGGATAAAATTACGGTTTTGTGATTCCACACAGGGAATCCATCACTGTTTTCCCACCATTCAGAAGATTTTGCCTCTCTCTCCTTCTCTTGCTTCCCAGAACAATTGCTCATTGTTTTATTTGGGGGCCAGTCTCACCTCCCAATTTCTACAACCTCATCCTTAGGAAATTGAATATGGTACATTTGTAGATATCAGACCATCTCTAATCAGCTCATTAGTTAATATAAATAACTAGTATATCAGTCAGTCAAGATTCATGGGATGAAATCACAAGCATTTTTACTTAGTTCCCATTATCCCTTTAAAATGTATTCTGTGGGAAAACTCGTTCCTAGCCCCATGGTTTTCAGGCAGCCCTTGACAGCCAAGTGGTTGTTAAAATATCAACGCACTGCTATATGGGTTGATAGCAGCCATCAGCCTTGAATAAACCTCACCCATCCACTGCCAGCCAATGACAGGGCACCCTGACTTCTCCCCTGTAACCCGCTCTCCCCAAATTCCCCATATCTCAGCAGCTAAAAGCACAACAAAGGGCCCCCAAGACTGTGCTCCAACATCGCTGGTACCTATTCTTAGTGACTGCTGCCCATGCCATACTGGTTTTTAACTATTTTGAATATTTGGTTAATAAATATTTTTTAAAGTTACTTTACTTTTTAAAACAGAGCTGCAGTATGGTACTTAGAATACCTACTCCCGTATAATAGTCAAAGCTTCCAGTTTCATTCAAAGTTACAGCTCTTCAGTCTCCCTCCAGGGAAGGTGTCCTACAGGGTTTTCTTCCAGCTACTTGGGAAGGGAATGATGAACCCCTTGCGAGGGGCACGTGTGCGTGTTTGTGTATGTAGGTAGGTGTGTAGGTGTGTGTATGATTATGGTGGGGAAATAGGGAGGAAAGGACCCCAGAGAGTTGAGAGGTGCAGGAAGGTCTTGCACCGTTGGCACTAGTCTCAGCTGGCTTCTTAACATCAGCATCCCCAGCACCATCCTCTCTGAAGAGCTCTCACCTGCAGTTGCCTTGTTGCAGACAATGTGCTCTCCTGCAGGCTTTCTGCTCTCTCTGTGGAGGTCTGCCTGTCAAGGTGCCCCTCATCCCCAACTCACTGTCTTGTAACCCACATCAGGTCCACGGAATCCACGTCCCTTTCCCACCCCTCTCTCTCGTGCAGCTTGCATCCTATGTAGCCACCTGTCCTTCAGACCATCACTCAGCAGCCAGACAGCCTATCTCTTGCCCTTGTTAGCTTTTCCAGTTCAGACTTAGAATATGAGTCCCTTGTGTCCCCACAAATAGTTACCACAGGCTTGAAGGCACACAGGAACGTCTGCCTGAAGGACGGTGAGCATGGCCGGTGGTACACTGGCCCCATAAATCTTCTTCCTGTGGCACACCTCACCCCTACCCACGTAGGGGTGGCCAGAGGATGTCACGTGACTGCTTTTAACCTGTGGGGCTAGGAAATCCCAACCCTCCCCTGCATCTGGGAGGAGACCAGGATTTTTGTCAGCATCACTGATTAGTACAAGTCAGGGAGCCGGATTCACTGAAAATTTGCGTCTAAGTTTGCATCTCATTTGGTATCTGATCCACGCTGTCTTATGTCTGTGCCCAAACTTCCATTTGAGTACTCTGTTGCATTTACATTTAATGGTTGAGAAATAATGCATTGCACACTGACACTGTATTTTAGAAAATTGGTTTTCGTGTTATTATTTATAGAATTCACTGCCTGACCAAAAAAAAACATCTCCTTGCCTTGTAGAGCATTTGCTTTCCCGTTTTCAACTCTGTCACCCAGCACTTGTGCCTCATCAGCTCTATGTATGTTTGTCTGTTTTTGCGGTACGCGGGCCTCTCACTATTGTGGCCTCTCCCATTGCGGAGCGCAGGCTCCGGACGCGCAGGCTCAGCGGCCACGGCTCACGGGCCACGGCTCACGGGCCCAGCCTTTCCACGGCATGTGGGATCTTCCCGCACTGGGGCACGAACCCGTGTCCCCTACGTCGGCAGGCGGACTCTCAACCACTGCGCCACCAGGGAAGCCCCTCATCAGCTCTATGATTGATTTTTTTGCCCAAGTTCCCTCCCTCTGACCTCACAGCCCCTACAAGTGGGCCTTCATTAACACTGATTTTTTTCTGTTGGTTCTCTGGGGTTCAGTCTTACTGTTTGGGTATCTTAGCATATTTTGGTCCTAGGCGTGGGTGCAGAAAAGCATACAGAGCCTGGCAGTGTGGCAAAGCCTGGCTGCCGATCCCTGGTGTGGCACCTAGGAGAAGCCTCTTTGCTCTTGGGCCCCCAACTCTCACAGACTTAAGGGAAAGGGAGGTACAGCCTGCCATTTAGTTCTGGTTCTGACGTGTTGAAGTCCTAACCCCAGAAACGGCACATGACCTTATTTGGAAATAGGGTCTTTGCAGATGTAATCAAGTTATGATGAAGTCATACTGGATTAAGGCGGGCCATACCCCAACGTGACTGGTGTATTTATGAGAAGAGGGCAATCTGAATGCAGAGACACACACAGGAGAGTGCGACGGGTGGCAGAAATGGGAGTGATGCCTTTGCAAGCCAAAGAATGCCAAGGATTGCCAGCAGCCACCAGAAACTAGAAGAGAAAAGAAAGGATCCCCTCTAGAATATTCCAAGAGAACATGGTCCTTCCAACACATTGACTTCATACTTTCAGCCTCCAGAACTCGAGAAAATAAATTTCTGTTGTCATAAAGCCACCCAGTTGTTGATAGTTCATTACGTCAGCCCTAGGAAAATAAGACAGTTCCCTCTTGGCTTTCTGTGTCAAGCAGACCCTCACACCTTCTTGGGGTTGAATAGGTCTTCTCTACCCTAAGCAGACCTCTCCTTGTCAGTTCTTCCTGTATTTGGACACCCCATCTGTGCCCCTGAGTACTCCCGCATCCACAGAACCTCAGTGCAGCTCAGGGCTCTACCCACACTCGATTGTCCACAGCCCCCAAGCAGCCCCCAGAACAGGAGAGGATAAGAACCAGGGTCCTACAAACTCCTACAAACCACCAAGTTCCCAGAACTGGTCAGTTATTTATAATTACTGTTTCAAATACATGGACTCATTCCATCTTATACTCCTGATTTTCCCATTGCTCTTAGCATAGCCACTGGTGCCTTAGAGGAACTGAATTGAATACTTTTGGGGCATTTTAGAGAATTGCTTTGTCTGTATGAGGATCCACAGTTCTCTCCTGTTTTTCACTTGAGTCATTTAAGGCAATGGTAGGAAAAGTCATATTTTTGTGAACACTTTTCAGTGTATTAGGTTCTAAAGAAGAGAAAATGCTTTGTTTTCTACATAATCCCAAAAGTTGTTAGGTGATACTATTTCTCCAGTAACCTAGTGATTTATGCAGGACACATATCACTTCCACAGTGTATTAGACCAGTTGTTGAGTTGTCCATTGCTTACTTCTAAGTGTCTTAATTCTCCTGAATTCTGGCAGTAAGTCAATGTTAGTGTAGATCCTTTAGCTTTTTCTAGTTACTGTTAATGAACTGAGTTAAGCAAAGCCAATATTCTGCACTACTGATGGAGAGTAATTAATCACTTTATTTATCCATATGTGTAGATCATGCCATTGCTAAGCACCCAATAAACAGTTGGTGTCAGTGTGGAATAAATAGATTAAGTGGAAGGAAACTAATGTTTATCCAATGCATACTTTTTGTTAAGCCTACCCATTAAGGTTGATATTATAATGCTCTCTTGGAAAAGAAACCTGAAACTCAACAGTGTTTAAAAATCTTACTCAAGTTTATGCTGTTGAGAAATCACAGATTGAATTTGAACCTTATTTTCTGTGATTTCCAAATGAAAAATGTTTCCTTTGTTGTCCAACTCTCTCATTCTCATTATTTAGAGTGCTGGTAAATGGTCACATTTGGTTTAGTTTTTCTTAGGGTTAGCAGTATATAACTTAAGGGAATATAAGGACAAGTAAAAAAATAGGTCATCAAAATAGAGAGGAAGATAAAGATAAAAATTTGGAAGAGAATTTCTAAGTAGGGAATTTAAGTTAATCTGTATCTATCTGCATGTGTGTGTATATTATATATATTGAATAATATAAAATAATAATAATATATTACATAGTTGAAGACTGAAGTCAAAATCTGGACTTGTCATAAAATAAAAGTGACCTGTGTTGCGTACCAGTGCCATAGTGCCAATGTATTCTCATTGGGTCACATCAATGGCTTTTCTTCACGTGCAGAATAAGTCAATATATACTTTGTTTATATGCATCGTGGTATATATCATGATTGCAATCCCATAAGATATCCCCCCCGTCCCTGTTATGCTGATTCAAGTTTCTTTCTGTAAACTTCAGAAATAGTTTAGGTTCAAAGCCAGAACACAACACATCTGAGTTTACCCTACATTCACCCCTTCAGCACTGAGCCTTCAACAAAGAGAAACACATTTCACAAAACTATTGATATGCACAATAAGGAAATCTTGAAGTTTCTGCAGACTAACTGTTCTTTCTTCTACAAATGGTGATTGAATAATTTTTTAGTTCTTATGTCATATGTTTTTAATCAGCTAGTGCAGTTGATTTTCTGTGTTTATTTATTCAGTGTCAGTGTTAGTTTTATTTCCACAATAAGGAGCCGCTAAGCCACATGTTTAATAGACTAATTAGATAACTCTTTTGTATATGCATAAGAAATGCTAATTTGGCAATCTATCCAATATATGTCTGTATCTTTATCTATATATTTTTATACAAAATGAGTTAGAGAAAAAATATCAATACACAAACTATTTTAATAACATACACGTTTCCCCCCCCCACCCATATTCTGTTTAACAGAGTACTGGTGGCCCATGTAGGATGTATCTGTTGGGTAGATGTGTAGTACCTTTTTCGTGGTTATTTCATGGAAGCTACAGCAGAGTATTGCATGGGTATCTCGTCATTCAAAGAAATATTAAGCTATTGTTAAATAAAAGAAGAGATTGATGGGATTTTTACACTCACAAAATCTAGATTCAAATTTGAGATACTGTAATTGTAAAATCATGAAAGAATGAAAAATTATTGGCACCATGTCAACTGTTTACCTGTAAGTAGTGTTATAAAGAAGGAAATGGTAACCCAGTGGAAAATTCAGTCGTTCTCTTTTGCTAAATTAAGTTGAATTTGATCAGAACAAAACAAATTCAGCCAATTATACATAAGCATGTGGAGTTTTAATATTAGGCAGTATTGCTTTTATAGTTCTTTTGAGGAACATAGGGATAACATAAAAGTAGATTTATTGTGTGCTTTGTAAAGGGCAGCGTATTTTTTCAACATTTTAATCTATTTGGACTTAATTTGTATATAATTTATTGATCTTATATATTCCTATATTTTATGAAATTAGGAATTTGACCTATTGAGAATTTTCAGTTTGTAGTTGAATATTAATTTCATCTTTTGTTTTAAGATGTTTTTTGATGTGTGCCGTTTTTAAAGTCTTTATTGAATTTGTTACAGTATTGCTTCTGTTTTATGTTAGTTTGGTTTTTTGGCCATGAGGCATGTGGGATCTTAGCTCCCCAACCAAGGATCAGACTCTCACCCCTGCATTGGAAGGTGAAGTCTTAACCGCTGGACTGCCAGAGAAGTCCCTATGTAGTTTAATCTTAATATGAAATTCAGATTTATTTTTAAAAGCCACATATGACTTGAACTTTTGTCAAACTAACTGTAAACAGTATTTTTGGAAAGAAATTTGTAAAATTAATTAAGAACACTAAAAATTGTTTGTGTTTGTCCTCACAATGCCACCTCTAGAAATCTGATTATGGAAAACAATCGAAATTTTGTAACAATTCATTACAGCCATATGTATACATTTATACACATATATATATGATGAGATATCTATAGCATTTATGAAAATAAACATATAATCAAAATAAATTAGAAATAAACTAAATGGTCAAAAATAAGGTAACTTTTAAGTGTTTTAGTACATCTATAATGATGTATGTAGCCATTACTAATTATTTCCTTAAGGAGTAAAGACTAGGAGAAATGCTAACAAAACAGTGGCAAATAAAAAAGGAGTATGATTTTAAATTTGTAAAGTATAAAATAAAAAATAAATACATGTTAATGGATAATAGAGGAAGAAAATGCAATGAAATGTTCACAGTGATTGCCTCTGACTTATGGGATTAAAAGTGATTTTAATTTTTTTAACTTTACTGAATTTCTCACTTTTTTACCATAAATGTGTATTACTTTTATTTTTAAAAAGTCTTAAGAAGTAATCAAAAGAAACTGGATTAAAAGGCACACAAAAGAATGTCATCCCTGACAAGTTTGGAAAAAGACTAGATGAGAAAGCCACATGGGTCTATTTGCTACTGCAATTTTTATGTCAGATATTTAAAGATGAAAAAAAGCATAAGGTAATTAGGGCCCAGAATTATGCTAATGGAAGCACGTATTGGAGAAAATATCTTGTTAATAGTCACATTAACTGATGATTAAATGAGAAGACAGTTTGACTGATAGACTTTCCCCCTGACATGGTAACAGAGCTGAACAGTTGCCTCTGCTCCCATCCCTTGTTGGAGATTTGCACCATTTTCCTTGTTTTCAATTGTGAATATAATGACCTCAATAATAAATGGCTTGATGAGCAGTTTTTACACTTATACCAACTCTGCTCTATGCAACTGAAATGAAACATCACAAGATTATACATAGTTGTAAGAAAAATTCTAAAATCTCACTAGTTTATTCGTTATTGATTCTATGACATATTTCAGTTGCAAACATAATTAATTACCAAGCATGATCTTGATGTCGTATTTTTTTAACTTTGACTCACGGCAAAACTATCATCCTTTTAAAAACAAAATCAGTATAATTGTAATACATTACGTTTTCAGCTCTCTAGATCAAAAGAAAAACATATTCTTCTCAATCCAAAACTGTCTTTCTGGCAACTGTGGATATTCTCTATATAGTTTATATCTTTTCATGAAGGACAGTCAGGCACTGACAGATGTATATTCTGTCTCTGCATGATTATATTTACATTATATTTGTTTGCATACTAATGTGCTTAGCATGTAAAAGCTAAAAGATAGTTGACAAATGTATAGATAATAGGGCTTTAGGAATAACTTTGTGCTCTCTGAAAGTTAAATTTTAATTTGTGGAGGGAATAAATCTGTGCATAGTATTTTCCCAACAGCTACTTACTTTAGCATAACTATGTAAAAAGATTCAAATTAGCCTTCTAACGTCATTCTAGCTTTGAATATTGGTACATATATTTTATAATGCTGTGACTGTATTTCCAAATAGTAGTTACAATTCAAAATATACTTGAGCCTTCTTAGCTTCTGAATATAAGGCTAGATTATTTCCCAGTATTTCTCATCTGGGGATTCTCTAGAGTCAACATGGTTTCATCCAATAATAGTACCTAAGAATTTAAAAATACATTTTATTTGCTTGGAGCTTTTCATAGGAGTTCCAATATTCTCTAGGTAAATTGTCTGTCTTATTAAATAGTTTTAAGAACCCCACACAGCTAGGATCATAACCTATCACAGCCCTCTACGGCCAGTTTTCTAGGAAAGTATCAGTAAAATTGAGCTTGAGGAGAATAAAAACCTACATCATTTCTTTTTAAATTTGAGATAAGATGAAGCATCACTTCCAGAGAATTTTAATGCAGGGGATGAGCCAAGTTTCTCCATTGACTAAAAAAGTTGCTATTTAGTATACATTAAAATTAATGAAAGAATATGTAGAGATGAAGGGAAATTTGTTAGATTGAGCAAATAATCATCTAAATAATACTTTTACTTGAATATTAACAATGAAATCCTTAAATTTCTGCTTAATTATGGGGAGAAGGCCCTATTCCTTGTTTGTCCAGAACAGGCTGGTTTATGCCAGTTGTCCTGACATTATTATTAAAAACCTGCCCTCTAGTCTTTCTCTCCAAAAATGTCCCAGTCTGGTTCTACTGTTAGTAATAGGTGCTACTAGTCACATTCATTTATCCCATCCTTTTCCATGGAGCCCATCAACAAGAAATTAAAGGAATAAAAGGGAAAGTGTTTGACTTCCCCTTTTTGGCTAATGAGGGTGCCACAGAGCTTCTGGCTAACTCATGGTCAGAAGACCCACTCTTTGCAACCATTAAAGTCTGTGGGGACCCTCTGTCCCCCATCACCCCCAAAAGAATACTCTGTGCAGTCTAGGTGTGATTTGCCTAAGGAATGATTTGATGCCAAGTTAAGCATACTGAATGGTAACTAGGAAAAGCATCGTATGGCTTGACTTTCAAGTTGAACAGTGTGGAAATGTGTGGCTGGTCACAGAGACCTGAAAAGCCCATGCCTTGGGTCCCAGGCTTGGCTGGTACAGAAACTGAGACCTGATTATTGAGCTGCCTCTCTGCCAGGTAAATGCCCTCTGTGGGAGAAGGCGTGTCTGCTGCTAGTTGTAGATACACACCAATCATGGTGGTGTGATTCACATCTCACAATCAGCATTGGATATTTCATTGAGTGCTATTGCGAGTTGTTGAACTTGTGTAACTTTTAGGTGTAACCACGTTTTCGCAGCTCTATTCGCTTGCTCTGGGAGAAGGAATAAGGAATAAAGAGAAGAATTACATGTAGATTAGATTTGCCATAAAGGAAGTAAGTCCCTTAAGCAAGGCTATGTACTTTATTTCCTATAAAGTTAAAATCAAGGCATGTCTTTTGGGAAGAAGTTGATCATGTTTTTCTAGACGTTGATTAAATAATCTGATCTCAACTGGCCTATGTAATAAGGACATGGGTGATAATGCAAAAATATTGTTTCTGTTGTATGTGAGACCATCCAAGTACTCTCCCTTTATAAACCATAGAGCACTAAGATTAACTAGTATTGTGTTCATTCTTAGTAATTTGCTGCTTCTTACATTCTTTAAATCTTATAACTCAGAACCTTTTATCAAGTGTGATTGTGAAACTGGGTACACATTTTTAATATGGGATCATATGTTTTTCTCAAGACCACGGGTAGTTCATATATTAGAACTTGGAAACTCCCTACCTACTCCCAGAATCTTCCCCAGACAGCTCACTCTGTCCATTACATGTGGATTCTTTATTCACAGTGGCACCTCCTTGTCTGTTCACCATTGAATCCTTGGCTTCCAAAAGTACCTGGGGCATTGTAGACACTCATATATATCTGTTGACTGATTGAATGAATGAATGAATTAATGAAATGAAAAAATTTTAAGTGCGTGTACTTTGGTAGTTGTATATTCTCTATGAGATGCCTTTACCATAGTGGTACTGAATGTCCTTTGAACATGAAGATCATGCTCTCCCAGTTTTGTACATTTGGCCCAACATTAAGCACCTGGCTATTTTGTGTACCTTTGAGATCCTCTTAACCTTCCTCCCCGACCAAAACTCAGCAGCATCAGTTATGGATGGACTATGGCATCTTCCCCCATGTTGCTGGTGTCTGACTGCACAGACACCGTGGGATTGCTAAGTTGAGATACCACATAGCAGCCTACACTGAATCTGCAATGAGCCACACAGGTACCAAGTTTGAGATCTAGAACCTCAGACAAGGCTCAGCCACCCCTAAGCTTGTGATGCTTGTGTGAAGGTGCTTGTGGGAAATTCTTCCCTCCATCTTCTTTCATCAGGCCATTCTACTGCTCAGAAATCTTCAGTGGCACCTAAGGCCTTCCAAAATAAATGCCAAATATTGGCATTTGGGGTCTCTCACAAAC
Source organism: Phocoena phocoena (assembly GCF_963924675.1). Classification (NCBI taxonomy): domain Eukaryota; kingdom Metazoa; phylum Chordata; class Mammalia; order Artiodactyla; family Phocoenidae; genus Phocoena; species Phocoena phocoena. The sequence goes on along the minus strand of NC_089221.1, from coordinate 9,809,077 downwards.
TGGCTCCAGTGTATCATCTGGGACCATCTTCTACTACCCCTTCTTTCCTTTCTTTCCCTTCTTGAAGGCACCTCCTTTACTTCTGGCCTACCAGGGTATTGTCTGGGCCCCAGACTTACCTTTTAGGTTCACACACGTCTTTATTTATCCCAACGTACTCTTTCCTTCATGCACCCAGTCCCCAACTGTAATCACACTCCCACTGTTTGTTCCTGAAAAATCCTCCTCAGCTGTCCAGTCCAGTTCCCACACCATCTCTCCTTGGACATTTCTGCTGTTTCTTTCCTCACACCAAATCCTTCCTAACACTGTGCTTCTGATGCCACAATATCCTAGACTTGGTGCCCCCCCCCAAGCCTGTTCTTGCCACTGAATCCCGAGCACCCCAAGGGAAGGAATGCTGTTTGTTATCTTTTCCCTCCAGTGATGGGCACAGTGTTGGGTGCAGATGAGGCACGTTAAGGTGATGCTAAATGACCTGAACTCTTATTTGTTCCCTCCTTGGAAAACACTCTCTCAGAAGAAAGCAATGAATCTCTACACCTAACTTGATGTCTTGTATGAGGAATCAAGAACTGCTGTTATGAATGTACAGGGCTCCTGAACCTCAGAGTTCAATAAAACAAACATAAGGAAGCAGTTTAATTGTCTTAGTCTTAAAAGGTCTAAACTACATAGTAATAATTCAGTAAATTTTCCACTTGCATATACTGACAAGTGCATTGTTGAGTTTTTAGAGTGCTTCAGTATTTCCATTTGGAACTCCAAATCATTTTTTACAAATTATGAGTTTATTTGAAAATATTAGGAAAATGTATGGCTTCAAACATGGGTAGGTTTAGTATAATAGACTACCCCATAGTTTTAGATATCTATCATTTTCACTTGTAAGTTAACATTTTAAGGCATGACTAATAAACTAACAAATAAAATACAGTGTCAACTAATTGAGGTGTTATAGTTATTTAATTTCCATTACTTTTATCTTTCAATTTGTAAGGGAGTCAGTATCAGGGAACTAAAAGATCTTAAAAGCAGTCAGTCTCACTTGTGTCATTTTGAAAGTGTCAGCAAAAAATAATGAGTGAAATTTTGTTAAATTCCATTTTCTAAATAAAATAGCTTGCTTTAACCCCTGACTTGAGATAAAGAGGCAGATGGTTTACACATGTTTCATTCTTTTTTCTAAATCAATCAGACCTCAGGAAAATTTAATGAACATCTTTGGAAAGGAACTGATCATTGTAGTCTGCTGAATTCTCGGTAAAGAAAAAAGTTGGTACAGGTAAAAATATCTTCAAATACTGTGCACAACGAGTAACAGGCCCTGTTACTAAGTATAATCTGTTTAATCTGATATTTTCTCTCTTCCAGTAACAAATTAGATTTGTAAATTGTGACCATATGGTTCCGCTTCTAGATTTAGTCCTTCTAACTGAGGCATTGTTCTAATATGCATGCCTGACTGGGGATCATTTGCTTCTCCTTGATTAATTCCAGAGATGGTGAGCTTCCTCCATCCCCAAGTATAAAACCCAAATCAGATGACTGCAATTATAGGAAGGCCTTTTTAATGGATGAATTATTCTTCCATTCACCTCTTATCCATTGTCCTGTTCCTAGAAGTTAACTAACAGTATAAGTTCCTGAAGGGCAGGAACTAGGTCTTGGTAGAGATTGGTTCTCCCACCTTGCCAGCACTGACTAGGAGCTGAGTAAAGGGAGTGAATCTACTCTCCCCTGCAGGGACAAGTCCTTTGAAGGCCCTTACTCTACCCAGCCAGGTCTTCTTTCTCCTACCATGATCCTCTCAACACTCCTCCTAGTTATATCCAGTACTCTTACTTTATCCTCAACATTATACATGAATAATAAAAACCCCAAGCACTCAAGGCACCAGGACATGTGAACATTTGACACCCAGTGAATTTGAAAGCAAGACCTGGAGTGCAAAGCAAACCCAATCAGAAAAATATCCTGTAAAAAGAAACCTCATCAGGTAATAGAACTATGTCCCTAAAGTTATTTGAATTAGAAGACTTGAAAAAAGTAAGGTTGACATACTAGTTGAAGTTACTATCTGAAACCAATATTCACATTATAAATTCTATAATATCTGTGATGCAAGGTTGCAGTATAATTCAATTATGAATACTCTTCAAATAGAACAGAAGTGGGCAAACTACAGCCCGAGGCCCAAATATGGCCTGCTGCCTGTTTTTGTAAATAGTTTATGGGAACTCAACCCATTTGTTTAGGTGTTGTCTGTGGCAGCTTCTGCACTGCAACATCAGAGTCCAGTAACCATGGTACAGACCTTGTGGCCCACGGAGCCTGAAACATCTGCCCCTGACCCCTAAGTAGAATATCAACCAAAATAGACATTCCTCTCATAGCCCTGAATAACTCAGATATTTCTGCAGTAAAATAGAATATTTTATTTAGATTAGCACTGGAGAAGAACCATCTTAAGCATGTTATCAGTGATTGTATGTTACACTTCTGCATGCTATATTTTCTATACAGTTACCCAGTTAGATTAGATTAGATACACTCTTTACATGGGGAATTTGCTTTTTCCATTCATGTATACTACACAACATGTTTGAGCCACGAATATAGGATTCATTCTTTTCCCAATTACTTTCTATCATTTAATTATGAAAAAAAAATTAAACATGCAGGTAAGTTGAATCTGTTTTACAGTGAACATCCATAAACCTACCACTTATATCCTACCACTAACAGTTTGATATATTTGATTTATCATATTTATTTATGTATTCATCTATCTATTCTCTATTCATGTTATTTGTTATAACAAACAAATGTTATTTCCTGATGCATTTCAAAAAATCACAGACATAACTACACTTCCCCTCCAAAATACTTCAGCATGCACGTCAATAACTAGAGTTTAATATTTATCTCCAGTTCCTATTTTTTCCTTTGAAGTATAATTTATATGCAAAGAAATGCACAAATTTTAAGTGTACCATTCATCAAGTTGTAATAAATAACACAGATGTGTAACCCAAACCTCTATCAAGGTATAGACATTGCCCATCACCCCAGGAAGTTGATTCATGCCCCTGCCCAGCAAATCTGTAAACCTCCACCCTACTATCTCAAAGGCAGCCTTGTTGTTACTCTGTTGTTGTTTTTTTTTCCTGCCATCAGTTAGTTTTGCCTGTTGAAGAGTTCCATATTAAATGAAACCAAGAGTATGCTTCATTTTGCCTGAATCTTCCTTTATTAAGCATGAAACTTTGGAATTCATCATTACTATTGTGTGTATCCACAGTTGTTTCTTTTCCATTACTAGGCAGCATCCCATTGTATGAATGGAACACAGATTTTTTTTTTTTTTTGCTGTACGCGGGCCTCTCACCATTGTGGCCTCTCCCGTTGTGGAGTGCAGGCTCCGGACGCTCAGGCTCAGCGGCCATGGCTCACAGGCCCAGCCGCTCCGCAGCATGTGGGATCTTCCCGGACCGGGGCACGAACCCGTGTCCCCTGCATCGGTAGGCGGACTCTCAACCACTGCGCCACCAGGGAAGCCCTACAGAATTTTTTTTAATCCATTCTCCTATTGTTGAGCATCTGGGCTCTTTCCAGTTTGGGGCTATTATAAATAAAGCTGCCAAGAACATTCTTGTACAAGTCTTTCTGTATATGTATGTTTTGATTTTCTTGGGAAAATATCTAGGCTTGGAATCTCTGGATCATTGAGTAGGTGTATGTATAGTTTTGTAAGAAACTGGCTGACCTTTCCCCACAGTAATTGCAGTTTTACAGTCCCACAAAAATATATGAGTTTCAGTTTCTTTGCAGCCTTGCCAACTTTTGGTAGTATCAGTATTGTAGAAATAGTCATTCAAGTGAGTATGAAGCACTATCTCATTTTGGTTTTAATTTGCCCTTCACTTGTGACCAAGGGTATTGAGTATTTCTAAGTTTTCTTACAGATAATTTTAACATATGTATTTACTGCTAGTACAGCAATCTTAAAACTATGAAAAACTTGATGTGAGGAAAATGCACATACATTTTCATTTTTTTAAGAGCAATTTTCCCTATAAAATTTCATTACATAACTAATTTTAACCCCCTTTTTTTCCAAGACACCTAAGATATTAAAATATTTGCTGTTGCAAAACGTATGTGCATGAACAGAGAATTATTGTAATTTGTTCAAAGCAGGGTGCCCCTGTAGTAGTTTCTCATTACTTTGTATGTTTTTTTATTTGTTCGTTTGTTGGTTGTTTTGGGGGAGGCGGGGTGTTTTATTTTGCCTATCATTTTATTTGGCGTATTCTCTCACCCTCTTTCTCCTTCTGATAGATCCCAAATATCAGTGTTCAGTTGAAATGACCAATCTCCCCCCTGACACTTCCCTTTTACCACCACAATAGCATTAGAAGAAATATTTCCCAGGCTGAATTACATTCTGCAGAGCTGAGCTAGGATGTTGTCTAGAAATGTTAAAGTGACTTAAATAAGTTACTGATGTTTATTTTTTCTTTCATCTTTAGCTCGCATTAGAAACCTGCCATGTCAGTACTCCCTTGGAGTTACCCTCCATTCTGTTGTCTAATTTTATCCTATCATTTGTTTCTAAGATCTGTTCAAACCACATTTCTGCCCAGATAGCTTCCCTGGTGAATTTCACTTCTTTTTTTTTTTTTTTTTTCTGGTCTATGTGGTTATATGCCCCTGTATGCTAAGTTAACAGTTTCTATGTTACCCACTCTTAATTTATAATTTTATACATTGTTTCCATTTCAAACTGTATTCCTCAAGGTAACAAGCCTTAAGTGTTTTACTTTTTTTTTGAATCTCAACCCCAGAAGCTTATTGTGTGGAGTCCATCTAGTGTGTATTCACTTTCATTCAATGTAAAATTAAATAAAATACAAGATTAATTTACTCAGGGTACAATGAAGCAGATAGTTAAATGTTTGACCCTGTATTTCTGCAAGTATTCTTCTCTTCAAAACAAAATGCAGAAATACATTATCCCTTGTAAATTTAAAAGTCAATCACTAGATCAGTTTCCTTTACTACTGTTGGCTGCCAAGGAGTGTTCTGTGCTATGCACTTGTTTTGATTATCTGTCACCTTTGATAAACTAGCCCAAACCCTAGTGGCTTTAACAACAAACCCTGTTTTACTTGCTCAGGATCCTGTGGGTGAAGAATCCAGGCAGGGTTCATGTGGGTAGTTCTCTTGCATGTGGCATTAACTGAGGTCATACACTCTACTGGCTGGGCTCTCAAAAGGAAGCTCCAGGAAGGGCCTGCATGTGCCCCGCCTCTCCATGTGTCTAACTTGTGCTTCCTCCCAGCATGGTTGTCACCAAGTAGTCAAACATCTAATATAGAGGCTGGCTTCCGAAAGGAGCATTCTGTCATGAAGGGATCTACAACTGTGTATCTCTGAAGGCCCAGCCTTAAGAAGTTAGAAGGTTACAAAGCATCACCTCTGCTGCATTTCAGTGGTCTAAGTCCAGATTCAAGGGGAAAGGGAGTGAAATCACTCCTCTGTGGATGCAGTGGCAAGAATTTGCAGCTAACTTTATCACTCATCTTCCTGACATAAGTGTGTCTAGCTAGTTTAACTGGCTAGACTTCCTTTTAACCAGGATTCACTGCTGCACTGGGGCTATAGAGTATTAGTCTGAAAGCTCTGGGGTGATTTTCTGACCTCTCTATGAACTTGTGGTTTTAGCTGAATTTGCAGCAAGGGCTCTTTGTCACCTTTCACCTCTTTGTGCAGAACACAGGCTTGGGATGTGACAGCAATGCAACACCTTCCACCAAAAGAGGGCTCAGGATAAAGATGAAGAAATTACATAAAAATCCTCTAAAAATGACATAACCTCAGGAAAGAATAGCTACCGAATGCTGTTTTATTTTGCATAAAGGTATTTCTGATGACCAATTCTCAATAGGTAATATATGCTAATTATTTTTTTTCAAACAGTGGTGATACCTTTCAAGGACCTGGGCATGTTAAACCGCTTAACCCTGTTGCAATACAGAGCCCACATTTATGGCATAACAGGCTAGAGTTCTTTACTGGATCTCTGGAAAGGATAAAAAAGGGGAGATACAAAGTATGACCCCTATGCTTAGCTTATTTTGTACAGACTTTACATTTTCCTTATGTTAATGCTGAGGTTAAATAATGGCATTTCTATTCTCTACTCCCTGACCTCCCTGACACAAAATGCTGTTCCAACATCCATATTAGGACAAAAGAAGCTTGGTGCTTCTGGTGGTAACAGTGGGGTGGAAGGTGTGTGTGCGTGTGTGCGCACACACATGCAATTATATGACGATGGCAAGGGGACAGGAGGTCTAAGTAAATGATGGGAAGATAAAGAAACACTTATCTTCATGAGTTAAATAAATTGACATCGAGTCTAGCTTGTCTTGTCACCATGGGTAAAATCAAGTCATTTTCCAGGATAGTGCATTACTTATATAAAATTCTTAGTTTGGAGGAATTGAAATTTTTGGTATTTTCCTATATTTTGAGGGTCAAAAAGGACAAAAGAAAGGAATTATGATGTTTATTTTTGTTTTGACTTTCAGCTTCCTTTTTAAAAATTTCAAATTATTCTTACCTAATAATTATTTGTTTTTCTTCCAGGTTTATTAAAATATAATTGACAGCACTATATAAGATTAAGGGGTACAGCATCATGATTTGACTGACATACATCATGAAATGATGACCACAATAAATTTAATGAATATCTATCATCTCATCTAGATACAATGTCAAAGAAATAGAAAAAAAAATTTTTTTTCCTTGTAATGAGAACTCTTAGGATTTCCTGTCTTGACAAATTCATCTATATCATAAGGCCGTGTTAATTATATTCATCATATTGTATGTTATACCGCCAATACTCATTCTCCTATAACTGGAGGTTTGTACCTTTCGACCACCTTCATCCAGTTTCCCCTCCTCACACCTCTGTCTGTGAGAGCCACAAATCCGATCTCTTTTTCCATGAGCTTGCTTGTTTGTTTTTGAAGTATAATTGAGTTACAGCACTATGTTCATTCCCGGTACACAACACAGCGGTTTGGTATTTCTGTACATTTCAAAATGATCACCACGATAAGTCTAGTTTACTATCTGCCACTGCACAAAGATATTACATAATTATTGATTATAATCCCCACTCTGTGTGACTCATTTGTCTTGTAACTGAAAGTTTGTACCTCTTAATCTCCCTTACCTATTTCTCTCCTCCCCCCATCTCTGGCAGCCACCTGTTTGTTCTCTGTAGCTATGACTCTGTTTCTGTTTAGTTATGTTTGTTCATTTGTTTTGTTTTTTAGATTCCGCTTATAAGTGAAATCATACAGTATTTGTCCTTCTCTGTCTGACATTTCATTTAACATAATACCTCTAGGTATTATTATTTTTTTAAGTGAAGTACTTTTATTTTATTATTATTTTTTACTTATTTATCTATTTTGGCTGCACCAGGTCTTAATTGCAGCTTGTGGGATCTTTAGTTGCGGCATGAGAACTCTTAGTTGCGGCATGCATGCAGGATCTAGTTCCCTGGCCAGGGATCGAACCCAGGCCCCCTGCATTGGGAGCATGGAGTCTTACCCACTGGACAACCAGGAAAGTCCCTTTAAACTATTAACCATTTATACAATAAAGCAAGAGAGGTATGTCTTCCTTGATTCTGGAGGAATCATTTTATTCTGTTTATGTTCCATTCCAAAATTTTACTCCTTTTCATATATATATATATATATTTCTTTAAGATTTTTTTTTTTTTTGCTGTGGACCATTTTTAAAGTCTTTATTGAATTTGTTACAATATTGCTTCTGCTTTATGTTTTGGTTTTTTGGCCCTGAAGCATGTGGGACCTTAGCTCCCCAACCAGGGATTGAAACTGCACCCCCTGTATTGGAAGGCAAAGTCTTAACCACTGGACCACCAGGGCAGTCCCTCATATATATATATATATATATATATATATATATATATATATATATATATATATATATATTTTAAATAACTCATGTTAATTTTTAAAAAGTCACTTTTTAAAGTAATCAGTAATGCAGTTCAACCCCACCAATAACAAATAAAACAAAACAAAAATTACGTTTGTTCTCCCGGTTATCTCCTTCTGAACAGGAAAAGAAAATGAAGAAAATCTCTCCTCTGGTTGGGATAGCGTTTTCTCATAGGTTGATACTGACCTGTGTTTTGAGGGGTGTGATAACCTGCTTACTGAAGACACTTTCATTTTACTTTTTTGATGCTTTTAAAAAATCTATGCAGAATACCAAGATCTAGTTTCCATGGTACATTTTCTGTGAGAAGAGCTCATTAGAGTAATTTATCGAGGCTTGTATGACTTAGAAATGGGTCCAACAGGAGGTAAACCAATACCACCAACCCATTTCATGTAGACCATTAAGTACATTAGGTGATGAAGATTTTGTCAGCTCCCCTCCAGCCAGATTAAACCAACAAATTAAAAATGAAGCATGCCCGCATTGCCTGTGAATTTCCTGAGCTGCTTTATCAAGGCTTCCTCTGGGGTCCTGATTTGCCCTATTGCCTTCGACCAACATGGAGGCATCCAAAGCAGAACAGGGACAGCCCTCTTGCCGACTCAGCGGCCACTGATAACTTCAGATTGATCTTCATATAATTGTCCCCAATTAGCAACCCCTAGGAACACATCATGGAACATTTATAAGTGAAAATAATGTTTCATTTAACAGGAAGCTTGAGTGACTGAAATATGGCAATGGGCTTAATTTTAGGGAGAGGAAAATTAGTGTGTTCAAGTCTGTAGGATAAGTAGAATTTAACAGTTGAAAAAGAGAGAGATTACTACATAGTGACATTATAAAACGTAGTACTTCTGGGAAAGGACGGATTTTCCTATGTGTGTGGACATCACCCTCACCCCCTACCCCACAGAGGAAACATTTTGCCCACTGCAGCCTTCCCTTGAATCAAGATATACACTGAGTTTTAGAGAAAAAAAAAAAAGGTTATATGTAAATTTAGATATACAGAAATGAAATAAAAGTTTTGTTGTTTTTATAAAAGGATTTGTCATGGTGCAACATTAGATAATAGGTACCCTTGAAGTATTTAATATTTGGGGCGACTGATAGCTTAGCAGCCGATTAGTGAATGTTTTTATTCCAGTTGAGGTTGTACAAGTCAAAACATCCACTCAGGAGGTTACTTGCTTATTCCAGTGATGCTTTATGACAGAAGTATAATAAAAGTGTTAGCATTCCCTTTTTTCACAGTGCAGTTCTAAGACAAACTTCAGGGAGATAAAGGATACACTTAGAATACGAAGTGAATGTCCTGCCTTTCACTGACTGTGCTCATCTCCACCTGTGAACAAATTTTTTGAGTACCAGGCACAGAACTTCCTATTTTGAAGTACAGAGGTGTGAGTGCTATTTGGTCTCTGTCCTCAAGGAGCTGACAATCTGGCAAAGACAAATATTAAAAACAAATCATCATAGCATGTTTTGATAAGTGATAAAGCTGCTCTGGGGTCTCCAGGGATGCAGAGCCTTGATCAGCCTAGACACCTAAGGCAGGTGGCGGCTGAGACTGCCTTCTTAAGGTGGGTCACAGCATCCTCGCAGACGGAGCGTGCTCTGCAAAGGAGTTTGCTTGGGTTTGATCTCACAGACAGTGGGAAACCACGGAAGGCTTTGGAACTAGGGATTGCCATGATCAGACTTCTGCTTTAGGATGTTGATTTCAGTGAAATGGAGGATAATTGATTGGAGCAAGAAAAGACTGCAGACATGAAGAATAGGAGAGAGGCAGTTGGGTGGAGTGAATCGGGGAGAATTAGGGGGGATTGGTTGATGTTCTGTTTGTGCCCAGGACCTTCATATACATTATCATTTCATCCTACAGAAGTAAGCTGAGGTAGCTCATGTGTAGAGCTGGCTATATAATCTGCAGCGCCCAGTGCAAAATGAACATTTAAAACTTGTTGTTCAAAAAGCAGGAAGCGTGGACTTCCCTTGGGCGGCACAGTGGTTAAGAATCCGCCTGCCAATGCAGGAGATACGGGTTCGAGCCCTGGTCCGGGAAGATCCCACATGTCACGGGGCAACTAAGCCCATGCCCCACAACTACTGAGCCTGCGCTCTAGAGCCCGCGTGCCACAACTACAGAGCCCGCAAGCCACAGCTACTGAAGCCTGCATGCCTAGAGCCTGTGCCCTGCAACAAGAGAAGCCACCGCAATGAGAAGCCCATGCACCACAACGAAGAGTAGGCCCCACTCACCACAAGTAGAGAAAGCCCATGCTTAGCAGCAAAGACCCAACACAGCCAAAATATAAAAAAAAAAAAAAAAAAAAGCAGGAAGGGAAATGCCATTAAATGTACTAAAAAGATTCTCAAGCTTTTTTCTTTCTTCCATGGTCTCTCTCTTCACTTGTCTTGATTTTTTTTTAATTTATTATTTAATGTCATTCTAAATAGAGAATAATTAAAATTTCAAATTATTTACATGCAATCTACCATTTATCTGTGTATTTTGCAATGTCAGATTTAAATACAAATACAAGAGCATGTAACTTGTATGCAGAATCACAGAAATTACACAATTCATATTTTATAGTCTATACATGCATATGTATTTCATTCTTACCAAAACAGTAGAAACACTGCACCAATCTACCTCAGCTGGTTTTGTTTCACTTCTTAATGTGAGTGTATTCTACCAAGTTCTCTTACTGAAGACTGAGGAAGGACTGGAAGGAAACAGAACTGTGGGTTGACGCAACTTCCCTTTCTCCTAGGTCATCATTTCCAGTATAAATACTTGGCTAACCCAGGTGAATAATACGAGTAAGAAAGGGTTACTCTGTGATAAGGTTCCTTGATCATTCATGCTTCTTGGAACATCATTGCCTTCTTCAATCAAAGGCAGTTCTGGTTCAGAGGGAGCAGGGGGGCTGTTAGCCCTCTTGCTGACTCGGTCATAACTGTAACACACTTACACTGTGCTCTCCCCGAGTCTTATTCAACTCCCACAACACGTCATGGCCCCAGTAGGGCTGGATTGCAGTATTCACATATTACAAATGCTATGTGTGAATGAGGCAGCAGGGAACGGAGGAGTCTACTCATGCACGTGTTTCCTTGTCCTGTTAGATTTCACTTGCAAAACACAAGTTCAAAGGTAGAATTATTGGGAGTTCCAAGATGGCGGCAGTAGAGAGTTAAACCAAGCTTGGGGTCCTCTGAGCGTGGAGCCCTATATTATTGCACAGGTCTCCGACCCATGAAGCTGGCCCTGATAGCATTATCTCAGTACAAGGGAGGAGACTGAGGTTAGAGAGGGAATATGACTTCGTCCATGTTCCTCTCTGGCAGGGGGAAATTGTGATGAGTTTAAAGAAAAAGTTATTCCATGACACCTGTTAAGGAACAGTAAGGCAGACTTTATTCAAGGGGGGCTACCACAGTGGGGTTTTGTCATAGTGGGGAGAGATTGGGCTCAACACCAAACATAAGGAATAAAGGGAATTTATTGCTAAGGAACAGGGTGGGAGTCAGTGGATGGAAAATCACTAACAGAAAATATCAGGAGGAAGGGAGAGATTCTGGCTGAACAGACCTAACAGGACTCTTACTGAAGGCAGGCCAGTGATCAGACCTCATCACCTGGGGGAGGAGGGTGGAGAATGAGGAACCTGACCAGATGTCAAGGGTGAACAAATATCGAGAGTGGGGGGTTCTGGTTGACCTGACTTAGCAGGATTCTTGCTACAACGGGACTTTGCAAAGAAAGACATGAGAACCCAAGATTGAGCCTAGTTGAAAAGAGAGTCCAGAGGAGCCAAACCCAAGTTTGGACAAGGAGAATGTCATCGTCCATGGGAAGACTTACTCCTGTCCTCTGGGTGAGAGATAACAAAACTTGAGTTTCAGGGGACATTTATAGTGGCGAATGGATAGGTAGAGGCTCAGGATCTTAAAAATGAGTTAGGGGAAGAAATGCTTTAAATATTTTGAGAGCCTTAGTAGATATTTCGATTCATTGCTTTTTAAACAATTTTATACATTTGACAGGCAGTACAATTGTTTAGTGACACCTCACATTCAAATCCTCATTCTTTCTTAAAAGGAGGAAAAATACAGCTGCCATGTGATGGCAAAATGAGAGAAGGTTTGGAGGCTGATCTAGCTTTTCAGTTTCAAATATCTGATGTTCAATGTTGGAAAGAAAGTGATTTTTTTAATGCATGAGTTTTTTCCACTGCAATAAATATGGAGAGAAACGGCCAGATGTAATCACGTAGATCAGTTTCCAGGAGTCAGGGTGGGGGGAGGGGACCATGAAAGTCGATGGGCACTACTAGTCCCACTATGAATTAATGGGAGAAGAGGTGCTTACCTGCCAGGTGAGAGCCTAACTTGAATGAACTTGCTTCCCAGAGAGCCAGTGAATTATATCGTTTGAGGTCTCTTAGACTCATGTAGAATGAATTAAGACCTAAGCTTTGCTTTACTACTGTCGGCCAAAATGCCATTTTTAATTTTCCTCAAAAGCATACAATGGTAGAAGTGAATGTGGGGATGAGCAGGAAGCTGAGATATAATGGATAAGTTTTCATTGAGAAGCAGCACAGTTCCTTGCATCTGATTGGCAGTGGGCAGTATGATTGGTATATTATGCTCCAGGGATAATGCCTTCATTTACAGAACAAAGCAGAAATGAGCCAAGAGCAGGACCACTTGAGCTTTGCCTCTTAAGGATCGAGAGAACAAAAAGGATAATCACAAGTGGGTAGTGGTGTGTTTTTTTCTTTTTCCTTCCTATTTACTCCATCATTCTCAATCTTCTTTTAATCCTAATTTAATTATTACATGAGAATAATTAACTGATTGCATGTAGAAAAATCAGTTTCAGGGCAAAGAAATAAAGTGACACTGAACCATACCCCACTGAATTGTTTTTTACCTTTTTATTTTGAAATGATCATAGATTCATAGGAAGTTGCAAAATAAAATCCACAGAGAAGTGTACTATAACTTCTCCCAGTTCCTGCCAATGGCAGCATTGTGCATGACTATATATGTAGCACAGTATCAAGACCAGGAAATTGACATTGGCACCATCCACAGATTTCCCCAGTTTTACATGCACTCATCTGTGTGTGTGTGTTTAGTTCTCTGCAATTTTATTACCTAAGTAGCTCCTGTAACCACTGCCACAATGAAGATTCAGGACTTTTCCATCACAAGGCCCCCTCCTGCTACCCCTGTTATAGCCACACCCACACTCATCCTCCCAAAGCCCTGATGACCACTAATCTGTTCTCCACTTCTATAATTTTGTTATTTCAAGAACGTTATTTATCTTCTTCCCTCAGCATAATGGCCATGAGATCTTTCCAACTGCTGCTTGTTACGTATATCATAATTGGTTCCTTCTTATCGCTACCTATGTCTCCTTGGTATGGATGTATCAGCTTGTTTAACCACTCACATGTTGCAGGACATCTGGTTGCTTCTAGTTTGTGGAAATTATGAATAAACTACTATGAACATTTGTACACCCATTAAACGTTTGAACTGAACTTTCAAATGGTTTAAAGACCACTCACTACTGGTCGTAAGGAAGTAAAGATATGATGAGAGCTGTTCATGAATATTACATGGTTTCTGCTCTATAAGGGCACTAAAATTGAAATTTATTTTCACAAATCATCTGTTGGTACTCAAAGTCACAAAACAGAAGATTCAGGTTTGTCTTTCCTATAAAACAGGCAATGGTGATTTGCATAATTTTCCTTAACTATCTAAGGGGTGTTAGCTTCACTTATATTAATAAAATTATATCAATTCCAGTCAAACCCAGTACCCAGGGTTTAACATATCTGCAATAGACCACACACTTATGCAGAAGAGCAGGTGAAAGAAAAACTATGAGTACATCAGTGTGTTTTAGAGGAAAGGAAAGGTGAGATGGACCCACATGCATGTTCACACACACTCACACATAAACACACTTTTCACCCACTCACGCACACACAAGATCACCCGATCACAGGAAGCTAGGAAAACTTAAACCTAAACCCTCCTTTTGCCCAGCGATGTCCCCAGGTTAAGGTGCTCCCTTCACTGAGGGGACCCTAACAATGGGCATATTTCTGGGAAATTGAATGCAAAAGACTGAAACTTGGAACATCAGAGAACCTTGGTAGGGGCTCCACCTCTGTCAGCAAACACACCAACTAACCTTCTCTTGCCTAAGAAATCAGTTTTGAATGATCAGACTGCAAAATACAGAGACTTTCTGTTCACGCTCAGGATCAGCGAATAGGGCATTCAGGTTAATCAGTGAGTTACGATGAATACCAAAGGAGATTATTAATATAGCAATGCATATAACACGGTAGTAAACACTGAGCATATAAACCACCAAAACTATTCAATGTTTGATGGTTTGGAAAGCATTTCAAAATATTATAAGATCTCAGAATCATTTGATTAACAGTATCCCTGGTCATCTGCAATTGCGATTTATATATTCCAATCTATGGAATGTTCACAGACAGAGATAATATAGTACTTTATTGCCTAGCGTGGCTGGCATTCAGAAATTTTGCTTCAACTACTGTAAAATTCTTGTGTACTAGTATAAGCATCTTAAAAAACACCTAGTCCGTGCGTGAGAAGTCTCCCAAAAGACTGCAGAGGGAAATATAACGTGAGAATTTTCTAGTTTATAATTCACCATTTGTTCCTTCTTCTGATATTGAATTTTACACATAATATGTCTATTGTAGTATAACTACAATCAACTCCAAAACTGTGAAAGCATTTCCAAAAGAGAAACATGACAGTATGTCTTTCCCATGGTAAGAACTTGGCTTTATTTAGATAGTACATTTAGGGTGATTGAGCCTAGGGCTAATTCTTTCTGGTTGCTAGAAACTGCAGTATGTATTTTGAAGGCATCAAGACAACACAGAATTCCTGTTTATTCCCCCTCGTTTCGCTCTAGCTGGCCAGCTCACAAACCTGACAGTGTTGTGGTGCCCTGTGATAAACACTGGGGCCATCTGTATCCAGGCCATGGCCTGGGAGCCTTACCGCTTTGCAGTATCAGTTGCCTGGATAATTGGTCAGCCGCCACGTCCAACAAAATTAGCTTAGGAATATGAATTTCCCCTGCCTCAAACTAAAAAGAAATTACTAATAGCAATTTGGGTCTGGTTCATTTTCTTCCAGGGTTTTGAAAATAGCAAATGGTCTTTATGCTTTTTACTATGGCAAGAACAGTAGTAGTTGTCAGGTGAGGCAGCCTGTGTGCGGTTTTTTAAGCCCTAGGAAAACCTAGGGTTTGAAAAGCAAGTCATCTTTCTTTAGAAATCACAGACTGCCTCTTTTCCTTCCCCAGTTTAGTGTGGAACAAAAAAAAAGG
Organism: Phocoena phocoena; assembly: GCF_963924675.1. Lineage (NCBI taxonomy): Eukaryota > Metazoa > Chordata > Mammalia > Artiodactyla > Phocoenidae > Phocoena > Phocoena phocoena. Next base: position 9,793,596 of record NC_089221.1, on the reverse strand, counting down.
TAGACAATTTAAATTCTGCAAAGCCTGTAACATACTTGCGTGACAATATTCATTGGCCCCCAACACTGACAAGTGGGATTCTGTAAGATAACTTATTGAACTTTCAGTTCTATGAGTTATTCTCTCTCAGGCCTCTATTCTTTTGCATGTGATAATGTTAGCTTCCTTTGTCTTGTTTTTTTTTTTAACATCTTTATTGGAGTATAATTGCTTTACAATGTTGCATTAGTTTCTGCTGTATAACAAAGTGAATCAGCTATATGTATACATATATCCCCATATCACCTCCTTCTTACATCTCCCTCCCAGCCTTCCTATACCACCCCTCTAGGTGGTTGCAAAGCACCAAGCTGATCTCCCTGTGCTATGCGGCTTCTTCCCTCTAGATATCTGTTTTACATTTGGTAGTGTATATATGTCCACGCCACTCTCTCACTTCTCCCCAGCTTACCCTTCTACCTCCCCGTGTCCTCAAGTCCATTCTCTACGTCTGTGTCTTTATTCCTGTCCTGCCCCTAGGTTCATCAGAACAATTTTTTTTTTTTTTTAGATTCCATATATATGCATTAGCATACGGTATTTGTTTTTCTCTGACTTCACTCTGTATGACAGACTCCACGTCCATCCACCTCACTACAAATAACTCAATTTTGTTTCTTTTTATGGCTGAATAATATCCCATTGTATATATGTGCCACATCTTCTTTATCCATTCATCTGTCAGTGGACACTTAGGTTGCTTCCATGTGCTGGCTATTGTAAATAGAGCTGCAATGAACATTGCGGTACATGAGTCTTTTTAAATTATGGTTGTCTCAGCCCAGTAGTGGGATTGCTGGGTTGTATGGTAGTTCTACTTTTAGTTTTTTAAGGAACCTCCATACTGTTCTCCACAGTGGCTGTATCAATTTACATTTCCACCAACAGTGCAAGAGGGTTCCCTTTTCTCCACACCCTCTCCAGCATTTATTGTTTGTAGATTTTTTGATGATGGCCATTCTGACCAGTGTGAGGTGATATCTCATTATAGTTTTGATTTGCATTCCTGTAATGATTAGTGATGTTGAGCATCCTTTCATGTGTTTCTTGGCCATCTGTCTCTCTTCTTTAGGGAAATGTCTATTTAGGTCTTCTGCCCACTTTTGGATTGAGTTGCTTGTTCTTTTGATATTGAGCTGCACAAGGTGCTTGTATATGTTGGAGATTAATCCTTTGTCCATTGCTTCATTTGCAAATATTTTCTCCCATTCTCAGGGTTGTCTTTTCGTCTTGTTTATGGTTTCCTTTGCTGTGCAAAAGCTTTTAAGTTTCATTAGATCCCATTTGTTTATTTTTGTTTTAATTTCTATTTCTCTAGGAGGTGGATCAAAAAGCATCTTGCTTTGATTTATGTCATAGAGTGTTCTGCCTATGTTTTCCTCTAAGTGTTTTATAGTGTCTGGCCTCAAAACTCCATTTTGAGTTTATTTTTGTGTTTGGTGTTAGGAAGTGTTCTAATTTCATTCTTTTCCATGTAGCTGTCAAGTTTTCCCAGCACCACTTATTGAAGAGACTGTCTTTTCTCCATTGTATACTTTTGCCTCCTTTATCAAAGATAAGGTGACCATATGTTCATGGGTTTATCTCTGGGCTTTCTATCCTGTCCCATTGATCTGTATTTCTGTTTTTGTGCCAGTACCATACTGTCTTGATTACTGTAGCTTTGTAGTATAATCTGAAGTCTGGGAGCCTGGTTCCTCCAGCTCCGTTTTTCTTTCTCAAGATTGCTTTGGATATTTGGGGTCTTTTGTGTTTCCATACAAATTGTGAAATTTTTTGTTTTAGTTCTGTGAAAAATGCCATTGGTAGTTTGATAGGGATTGCATTGAATCTGTAGACTGCTTTGGGTGATATAATCATTTTCACAATGTTAATTCTTCCAATCCAAGAACATGGTATATCTCTCCATCTGTTTGTATCATTTTAAATTTATTTCATCAGCGTGTTATAGTTTTCTGCATACTGGTCTTTTGTCTCCATAGGTAGGTTTATTCCTAGGTATTTCCTTCTTTTTGTTGCAGTGGTAAATGGGAGTGTTTCCTTCATTTCTCTTTCAGATTTTTCATCATTAGTGTATAGGAATGCAAAAGATTTCTGTGCATTAAGTTTGTATCCTGCTATTCTACCAAATTCATTGATTAGCTCTAGTAGTTTTCTGGTAGTATCTTTAGGATTCTCTATCTATAGTATCATGTCATCTGCAAACAGTGACAGTTTTACTTTTTTTCTCACTTGGATTCCTTTTATATTTTTTTCTTCTCTGATTGCTATGGCTAAAACTTCCAAAACTATGTTGAATAATACTGCTGAGTCAGCAACCTTGTCTTGTTCCTGATCTTAGAGGAAATGGTTTCAGTTTTTCACCATTGAGAATGATACTGGCTCTGGTTTTGTCATATATGGCCTTTATTATGTTCAGGTAGATTCCCTCTATGCCTACTTTCTGGAGAGTTTTTATCATAAGTGGGTGTTTAATTTTGTCGAAAGCTTTTTCTGCATCTATTGAGATGACCATATGTTTTTTTCTCCTTCAATTTGTTAATTTGGTGTACCACATTGATTGATTTGCATATATTGAAGAATCCTTGCATTCCTGGGGTAAACCCCACTTGATCATGGTGTATGATCCTTTTAATGTGCTGTTGGATTCTGTTTGCTAGTATTTTGTTGAGGATTTTTGCATCTATGTTCATCAGTGCTATTGTCCTGTAGTTTGCTTTCTTTGTGACATCATTGTCTGGTTTGCTATCAGGGTGATGGTGGACATGGTGCTAGAATGAGTTTGGGAGTGTTCCTCCTTCTGTTATATTTTGGAAGAGTTTGAGAAGGATAGGTTTTAGCTCTTCTCTAAATGTTTGATAGAATTCACCTGTGAATCCATCTGGTCCAAGCTTTTGTTTGTTGAAAGATTTTTAGTCGCAGTTTCAATTTCGGTGCTTCTGATTGGTCTGTTTATATTTTCTGTTTCTTCCTGGTTCAGTCTTGGAAGGTTGTTCTTTTCTAAGAGTTTGTCCGTTTCTTCCAGGTTGTCCATTATATGCCCATATAGTTGCTTGTGGTAATCTCTCATGATCCTTTGTATTTCTGCAGTGTCAGTTGTTACTTCTCCTTTTCATTTCTAATTCTGCTGATTTGAGTCTTCTCCCATTTTTTGTTGATGAGCCTAGCTAATTGTTTGTCAATTTTGTTTATCTTCTCAAAGAACCAGCTTTTAGTTTTATTGATCTTTGCTATTGATCTTCATTTCTCTTTCATTTATTTCTGATCTGATCTTTATGATTTCTCTCCTTCTGCTAACTTTGGGATTTTTTGTTCTTCTTGCTCTGATTGCTTTGGGTGTAAGGTTAGGTTGTTTGTTTGAGATTTTTTCTTGTTTCTTGAGGTAGGATTATATTGCTATAAACTTCCCTCTTAGAACTGCTTTTGCTGCATCCCATAGGTTTTTGGTCATCTTGTTTTCATTGTCATTTGTTTCTAGGTATTTTTTGATTTCCTCTTTGGTTTCTTCAGTGCTCTCTTGGTTATTTAATAGCGTATTGTTTAGCCTCCATGTGTTCGTATGTTTTACAGTTTTTTTTCCTGTAATTGATGTCTAGTCTCATAGCGTTGTGGTCAGAAAAGATACTTGATATGATTTCAATTTTCTTAAATTTACCAAAGCTTGACTTGTGACCCGAGATATGATCTATCCTGCAGAATGTTCCATGAGCACTTGAGAAGAAAGTGTATTCTGTTGTTTTTGGATGGAATGTCCTATGAATATCAAATAAGTCCATCTTCTTTAATGTGTCCTTTAAAGCTTGTGTTTCCTTATTTATTTTCATTTTGGATATCTGTCCATTGGTGAAAGTGGGGTGTTAAAATCCCCTACTATGATTGTGTCAATTTCCCCTTTTATGGCTGTTAGTATTTGCCTTATATATTGAGGTGCTCCTACGTTGGGTGCATAAGTATTTACAATTGTTATATCTTCTTCTTGGATTGATCCCTTGATCATTATGTAGTGTCCTTCTTTGTCTCTTGTAGTAGTCTTTATTTTAACGTATATTTTTTCGGATATGAGAATTTATACTCCAGCTTTCTTTTGATTTCCATTTGCATGGAATATCTTATTCCATCCCCTCACTTTCAGTCAGTATATGTCCCTAGGTCTGAAGTGTGTCTATTGTAGACTGTATCCATTCAGTCAATCTGTGTCTTTTGGTTGGGGCATTTAATTCGTTTACATTCAAGATTATTATCGATATGTATGTTCCTATTACCATTATCTTAATTGTTTTGTGTTTGTTTTTTTTTTTTTTTTTTTTTTTTGCGGTACACGGGCCTCTCACTGTTGTGGCCTCTCCCATTGTGGAGCACAGGCCCCGGACACGCAGGCTCAGCGGCCATGGCTCACGGGCCCAGCCGCTCCGCGGCATGTGGGATCTTCCCGGACCGGGGCAGGAACCCGTGTCCCCTGCATCGGCAGGCGGACTCTCAACCACTGCGCCACCAGGGAAGCCCTTGTGTTTGTTTTTGTGTGTCTTTTTCTTCTCTTCTGTTTCCCACTTAGAGAAAGTTTCTTTAGCATTTGTTGTAAAGTTGGTTTGGTGGTGCTGAATACTCTTAACTTTTGCTTGTCTGTAAAGGTTTTAATTTCTCTGTCGAATCTGAATGAGATCCTTGCTACATAGAGTAATCTTAGTTTTAGGTTTTTCTGTTTCATCACTTTAAATATATCTTGCCACTCCCTTCTGGCTTGCAATGTTTCTGCTGAATGGTCAGCTGTTAACCTTATAGGATTTCCCTTGTATGTTATTTGTTGCTTTTCCCTTGCTGCTTTTGATATTTTTTCTTTGTATTTAATTTTTGATAGTTTGATTATTATGTGACTTGCTGTGTTTCTCCCTGGATTTAGCCTGTATGGGACTCTCTGTACTTCCTGGACTTGATTGACTATTTCCTTTCCCATGTTAGGGAAGTTTTCAACTATAATCTCTTCAAATATTTTCTCAGACCCTTTCTTTTCTCTTCTGGGTCCCCTGTAATTCGAATATTGGTGCTTTTAATGTTGTCCCATAGGTCTCTGAGACTGTCCTCCATTCTTTTCATTCTTTTTTCTTTGTTCTGCACCCTGGCAGTTATTTCCACCATTTTATCTTCCAACCCATGTATCCGTTCTTCCACCTTAGTTCTTCTGCTATTGATTCCTGCTAGAGTATTTTTGATTTCAGTAATTGTGTTGTTCACGACTGTTTGTTTGCTCCTTAGTTCTTCTAGATCCTTGTTAAATGTTGCTTTTATCTTCTCCATTCTGTTTCCGAGATTTTGGATCATCTTTACTATCATTACTCTGAATTCTTTTTCAGGTAGGTTGCCTATTTCATCGTCATTTATTTGGTCTTGTAGGTTTTTTCCTTGCTCCTTTGTCTGTAACATATTTTTTTGTCGTTTCAATTTTTTTTTGTTTTTTTGGTGGGTGGTGCTCTGTTCCTGTCTTACTGGTTGTTTGGCCTGAGACATCCAGCACTGGAGTTTGCAGGCTGTTGGATAGAGCCGTCTTTTGGTGCTGAGATGAGGAACTCTGGGAGGCCTCACTCTGATTAATATTCCCTGGGGTCTGAGGTTCTCTGTTAGTCCAGTGGTTTGGACTCAGAGCTCCCACCACAGGAGCTCGGGCCTGACCTCCAGTCTGGGAACCAAGATCCTGCAAGATTCGTGGCACAGTTAAAAAAAAAAAAGAAAGAAAAAGAAAAAGTGAGTGCAGTATCAAGGAATAAAAAACAAAATAAAATTAGAAAGATAAAAAATATAGTGGGAAAAATAAAACTGTAATTGAAACAACTGGTCGCTGGGTGTTCCTCCTGTCCCCTTAGGTATCTGTGGTACCCCACCTGTGCCTGGTAGGTGCCCTAGTTGTGTGGAGACACGAATTCCACATCCTCCTAGTATGCTGTCTTGATTCTGCCCTCCGCTTACTTCGTTTTTAATCGCTGCTATGTTCCCAGCACTGTTTTATGGGTTTTACATACATTACACACTTAACTTTTACAAAATCCTGCTCAATTTTATGTAATAACCTAAGTGGGAAAAGAATTTGAAAAAGAATAGATACATGTATATGTACAACTGAATCACTTTTCTGTACACCCGAAACTAACACAACATTGTTAATCAACTATACTCCAATATAAAATTAAAATGCTTAAAAAAATTAAATTAAATTAAAAAAATACAAGATCCCTATGGGGAAATTTCTAGTAATAGCCCCATTTTACAAATAGGGAAACTGAGACTCAGAGTAAGTGCTGTTCTCAAGGTCCCATGGACCTGTGTGCAGTAGTGCCTGAACACACCTCTTCCTGAGTGGTCCTTCCTGCTTTTTGTGCTTACTGTTCCATCCCCCATGAGAATGCCCAAACATGGGGATCTGTCACTGTGTCTCTCTGTCTGCAAGCCCAAAGTCATGGTGAGCACTCACCTAGGGTTTGTGGTGGACGTTGTTTTACATTTTCTCCAGGACTGGGTGTGACCAAGAGCCTAGGCACGGTCACACCATTCCTGGGTATTTCCTTAATGTCCTCTGTTCCCATTTCCCCATGTCTGTCCCCATTTTGACCCTCCCACAGTGTCTGCAGTCTATGCTAAGGGATGAAATAGATGAGAATAAGCCAGAATCTAGAAACCATAGAAACCATTTGAACAATATATAATAAAATAGGACACAGTTGCATCCTTACCCAACATGTGCCAGGTCCTGATCACTTAATACATCAATCACTTGATATTAACTCATTTCTTTAAGCCTCACAATGTCTCCATTTAGGCCCAGAGAGTTTAAGTAACTTGCCAGAAGTGTCCTATATAGGACAGAGCTGGAGGGAGTCTGGCCTTTGAGCCCACACACCTGGACACCATGCACATAGCCTCCTAGTTTGGGAGCTTTGTGGTCCTATGACTACCCACTGTATCCCTGTAAACATTATTGTAATAGCTGTAAAATTACATGTTGATGAAAATAGTTAAAGCAGGTAGAAGATATGTGACTTAAGAAAGAAATAAACATTCTAATTGCACAGTGGAGATATTATGACCTTCATTTGGGAATATATCACAGATACTTATAGAGACTACAAGGCAATAGACTGAAAGGAAGTCAGCTCTGCAGAAAGTTCTGGGGGAAGCACGGTTACTCACCAACCAAACTAATAAGGGTTGCATACAGAGCACTAAAGTGCAAGGGCAACAGCAGCCTAAACAGAGCTCCAGAGGTACCACTTCTCACTATTTTTTCTAAACGTGTTTTATTTCCACAGTATTCGAGACTTGACCAAGGTCATTTGATTTTGCCACCAGTGGCTCGTTTTGTGATATGGCTGCATGCAAAAGCCATATACCAAAAAAGACTTTATGTCATAATACAGTTTCAGGTCATATGGACATCATAAATATAAGGCCCTTGGTTCCTGTGACCTGAGAATCGAACATCAGTTTGGAAACAGTTCACTGCACAGTAGTTTCTCTGGCTTATATTTTGGGTACATTGCTTAACTTGAAAGCCAACTAACCAAAAACTCATAGTTTCTTTCCTTTATTTCATTTTGAACGACACTGTGAGCAGTAGTATGCCACATGATACAGTGCAGGGATTGATGCCTTGGACATCAAAAAGTTGAAAAAGAAAATAAGAAAATGTGTTTGAGCAGGTTCATAACAGACAGAGTAGCTGTAGTAATGGTTTGCTTTGTGCCTTTTCCTGATGTTAAGAAAACTCTCTGAACTTTCTTATTAATTAAGTAATTAATTAGAAATGGCCCACAGGTGGATAAGGAGACTATCACGCTAAAAATGATGAGGGTGAAAATCACTTCTTGAGGAACTCAAAGGTTATTCTTTGGTTTAAACTAGTTTTACCCCCCACCTCATGCCCTCAGAACTTGAAAGTTATTGTTTGCTTACTTGAAATGTTCAAAGTATGTCAGACTTGAACCACAGTAAAAGTGATGCTGTCATTTTTCTCATGTGCACAATAGAGGAAAAAAGTAATTATATTCAAAACCATTATTTTTCCTCTATTATTTATACTTATAAATTTCAGAATTGTTTTGCATCATTTGAGTTTCAACTATGAGTGACTCCAACAATGATGAGAATATGATGTAGAACTGAATCACAAGGTTTTATGAAAGCATTTAACTAAACATGTTTCTAAATGTAAGATTTGTGATTTCCCTATTTCAAGCATCAGAGACATTCTTAAAGTAGTGTTAACATTTTCCCTCATTTTTCATAGCATAAAAACATAGAGATAAAAGTGAAATTCCCTTTTTGCCCTTCCTTAGACTTATTTCTCCCCCAGAGGCCACCACCATCATGAATTTGGATGTATCTTTTTTTTTTTTTTTTTTTTTTTGCGGTACGCGGGCCTCTCACTGTTGTGGCCTCTCCGTTGCGGAGCACAGGCTCCGGACACACAGGCTCAGAGGCCATGGCTCACGGGCCCAGCCACTCTGCGGCATGTGGGATCCTCCCGGACCGGGGCACGAACCTGTGTCCCCTGCATCAGCAGGCGGACTCTCAACCACTGCGCCACCACGGAAGCCCTGGGTGTATCTTTTTAATCCACGTTTGTTTGATCTCTGTCTCACACACATATATGTGTGTGTGTGTTTGTATTTATACACAATATTATTTAGTCAGTATTTTAAATATTTTCATAATTGGAGTCCTGCAGTACACGTCCTATGTGCAATTTACATTTTCCACTCTTATTTTGCTTTTGAGCCTGACCCATGTGGATACATTGTGTATCTGGCTAATTTGTTTTACTTGCCAAATAGTGTTTATTGCATATTATGTCATATATGATTTGGAATCATGTTATTATATTTATCCATTCTCCTATTGCTGATAACTTAGGTCATTTCTCTTGTTTTGCTACTGCCAACATAGAGGCATGAACAGTCTTGTACAAGTCTCCTGGGCACAGGTGCACAGGTTTTTCTCAAGGCTCTACCAAGAAGCAGAATTGCTGGATGATTGGCCATTTGCTCATAAAACATTATCAGCTATTGACTGATAGCTCACCCAAGTGTTTCACTAATTTACTCTCCCACATACAATGTATGAGAGTTCATATTTCCTCATCTCCTCTTCAACACTTAGTACAGTCAGACTTTCTAATTGTTTTACAGCCTATGAAGTATAAAGAGGTATCTTTCTATTTCTATTCTTTCAGTTCCTAATAGGGTTGAGTATCTTTTAATGTGTTTGGTGACCATAAATTCCTGATTTTTCTGCTCTGCAGCTGCTTTACATATACTTGTTGACCTCTCTTCTATCTGATCATTTAATCTCTATTTCATTGATTTGTAGGAGTTATTTATTTGTTCTGGAAACTAACCCTTTGTAAGCTGTATGCATTGCAAATATCTTCTCTCAGGATGTGGCTTGTTTTTTCAACTTGCTTTCTGGTGTTGTTTATGTTTTCGTTTTTAATTGCATAGGAGTTCAATTTTTGTGCCAAGTGTGGGAATAGAACATTAGTTCGGAACGTGGCCTCTAGAACCAGATGGCCAGGGTCACAATCCTGGCTTAATTATTTGCTGGCTGTGGGATCTCCAGCAACTACCTTAAGCACTTTTTAACCTTACCTTAGTTTCATTATCAATAAAACGGGAAAATATCACCTCTCTCAAAAGTTTTGTCATGAAGATTAACTATAAACCAGTTAGAATATTGCCTGTTGTAATGTGAGAGCTATCTATGCATTAGCTACTAGGATTTTTGCTTGTGATACATTGTTTTAAAAATTCGTTCCTGGGCACCACAGTGGCTTTGGGACAAGTGCCTGCGTGTGGCCACATCTGCAGGAAAAGAGTGTTTCCTGTCTGTACCCTGACGTCTGAGGAGGGGCGCTGCCGACTTTTTTTTTAACATCGTTATCGGAGTGTAATTGCCCCGCAGTGCTGTCTCTGCTGCACAACCAAGTGAATCAGCCACGTGTATACATGTGTCCCCATGTCCCCGCCCTCTCGCGTCTCCCTCCCACCCTCTAGGTGGTCTCAAAGCACCGAGCTGATCTCCCTGTGCTATGCGGCTGCTTCCCACTAGCCATCCATTTTACATTTGGTAGTGTATATATGTCCACGCCACTCTCTCACTTCATCCCGCACTGACAACTTTTATCCAGGATATGATTTTCTTAAATAGCAGCACGGAATCTTCCTTTTCTGGAGGCTCCCATGTGGTTTACTCTCTATTTTCTCAGGTTTTAATTCTAGAAGGAAGAAAGTTTCCACCTGCTAATATAACCATGATTCCACTGAACTGGAAGTGAAAGCTGCCACTCAAGAACTTCAGATTCCTCATGCCTCTGGAACAACAGGCAAAGGAGGAAATTATGGTGTTAGCTGGCATAATTGATCCTGATTACCAAGTGGAAATTGGTCTACTATTCCAAAATGGAGGAGGGTTACCTTGCATATGAGCACTTCTGCTACTTGAAATAAGTCACAAATTAAGTGAGTGGCAGGATTCTACTTCCCATTTAAAAAAAAAAAAAAAAAAGGCTGTAAAGAGGATGTCTTCTCTTTCCTTCTCCCTAGCTGTGGGGATGTTTTTGTTTTTGTTTTTGCGGTACACGGGCCTCTCACTGTTGTGGCCTCTCCCGTTGCGGAGCACAGGCTCCGGATGCGCAGGCTCAGCGGCCATGGCTCACGGGCCCAGCCGCTCCGCGGCATGTGGGATCTTCCCGGACCGGGGCAGGAACCCGTGTCCCCTGAATCGGCAGGCGGACTCTCAACCACTGCGCCACCAGGGAAGCCCCTGTGGGGATGTTTTAAGTTTAGTCAGCTGGATGCCTCCACATGGGACTTCAAGCTTGACCTGGTGACACAAAGAACCTGAAACAGTTGGAGGTTTTTAGCGTGGTAGCAGCAGAACCAAGTGGTTTCCCATTCATACTGCTCCTGGGGCCTGACCTCAGCTGTGCTTTCAGCTGCCTGACCTCTTCACTCTTGCACACTTTTCATGGTTGGTGTTTCAGCTTTCTTGTCAGTTTTGTGAGGTCCCAGAAATCCTTCCAATAAATTTCTTTTTTTTGCTTAAAAAAATAAAATTTCTTTCCTAGCACTACCAGTCTTACGTGTATATTATGTGTATGTTTAAAAGGTAAATGTTACTTATGATAGTTTTTGTTATAAATATATATATTTTCTCATAATAACTGAGTTCTGAAACTTATACAAAGTTATGTTTAAATATAGATTAATCTAAATTACATCTACATTTTTATTAATTTTAATTCTTTAGAAACTATTTCTATTTAAAGAAATAGAATTTCAGTAGTGAAAGCAAACTTTATTTCCTGAATTTGAACATGCACAGAAGTTACAACGACCTCAGAAGTGACTTTTATGTTATATTAAATTGAGTAATATAACTGGGAGAAAGCCACAAGTAATTCCTAAACACCTGAAATAAGAGTGTGTGAGACATAGGCATGATTTGTGTTTATTGAATGAATAAAGAGTTTGCTTTTTATAAAAGCATCCACCTTAGAGCAGTCTTTAAGAAAAAGAATCAGGGCTTCAATGGTGGCGCAGTGGTTGAGAGTCTGCCTGCCGATGCAGGGGACACAGGTTCGTGCCCTGGTCCGGGAAGATCCCACATGCCGCGGAGCAGCTGGGCCCGTGAGCCATGGCCGCTGAGCCTGCGCGTCCGGAGCCTGTGCTCCGCAACGGGAGAGGCCACAACAGTGAGAGGCCCACGTACCACAAAAAAAAAAAAAAAGAAAAAGAATCAAATGCACAAAATATGCAGTTGTATAGAATCCCCTAACAGAGAGAGTAAAGTGTGCACTTAGAGGAAATAAAATCTAAACCCAGTTTCTCTTGGGACTTCTATTTTCTGTGATCAGTCATACTTTTAATGCATTTTAACTGTGCTAAAGGAATCAGGAAACCATTTAAGTGATTAGTGCTCTTTGTCTACTCAAAAGGAGGATGTTCATGCTTTGAGAACATAGTTTCATATTCAGTGTCAGTGTTATTTTTTCAATTTTAATAAAAAATGTTCCTTCTTGTTTCTGTTGCACGTAAAATCAAAACACTTTTGAAAGAGACAAACAAAAAGTAAATATTATTTAACAGTGTGTTGTGTAGTTCTGTATATAAAATCACCCATTATGGTGGATGAGTGGATAAATCTCAAAGGATGCGTGAAAGTGGTGGCACCACCTTATTTGTGCTAGGTGACCCAGGACGTTGTCTTCCAGCTCTAAACTGTGGAAATGAAAGATGGAGAAGTAGAAAATGCCTTATGAACTCAAATAATGGCACATTTCTGTGTTAGTCAGTGTGACATTTATTCTACCAAAACAAACAACCCTCCAACTTCAGAGTTTCAGCAAAACAGTGGTTTATTCCTCACTTGTGTTGTGTCTTCTCTGGGTTGGCGGAAATCTTCCCTTTGCATGGTTACTCAGAGACCCACCTCAACTCAGGACTTAACAAGGGAGTGCATGGAGATCACGTACCTGCCCTTCTGTGCTTGGGGAAGGAGGTGGCACATGCCCCCATCTACATGCAAGGGAGCAGGGAAGTGTGCTCTTCAATGTGCCTGGAAGGAGAAGAGAACAGGGCTTTGATGAGACATGGGAGAAGCTTCCAGTGACTTGGGCATTCTTATTGTTTCAAGTGGGAAGTAACAAGTGTGTTTCCCTCCATGACTTTTTTTTTGTTTTCATTGAATGGAGGACTCTTTAAATTCTGTGGTGCTTTACAATTTTCAAAAGTTTCAGACACATGATTTTATATAATTCTATAATAACCCTTTTTTCCCTCTACCCCTTTCTTACCCCTCCCTTCTTCCCTCTCCCCGCTGGTAACCACTAGTTTGTCCTCTACACCTGTGAGTCTGCTTTTTTCCTGTTCTCTAATGTGTTTTTTTTTGTTTGTTTGTTTTTTGTTTAGATTCCACCTATAAGTGACATTTTACAGTATTTGTCTTTCTCTGTCTGACTTTTTTTTTTTTTTTTTTTTTGCGGTACGCGGGCCTCTCACTGTTGTGGCCTCTCCCGTTGGGGAGCACAGGCTCCAGACGCGCAGGCTCAGCGGCCATGGCTCACGGGCCCAGCCGCTCCGCGGCATGTGGGATCTTCCCGGACCAGGGCACGAACCTGCATCCCCTGCATCAGCAGGCAGACTCTCAACCACTGCGCCACCAGGGAAGCCCTGTCTGACTTATTTCATTTAGCATAATGCCCTCTAAGTCCATCCATGTTGCTGCAAATGGCAAAATTTCCTTCTTTTGTATTGCTGAGTAGTATTCCATTATATATCATATCTTCTTTATCCATTCATCTGCTGATGGACACCTCAGTTGCTTCCATAGCTTGGCAATTGTAAACAATGATGCTATGAACATTGGAGTGCACTATCTTTTCAAAACAGTGGGGTGTTTTTTGGATATATACCCAGGAGTGGAATTGCTGGCTCATATGTAGTTCTGTTTCTAGTTTTTTGAGAAACCTCCATACTGTTTTCCACAGTGACTGCAGCGATTTACATTCCCACCAACAGTGTACAAGGATTCCCTTTTTTCCACATCCTTGCCAACATCTATTATTAGTGTTCTTTTTGATGATAGCCATTCTGACAGGTGTGAGGTGATATCTCATTGTGGTTTTGATTTGCATTTCCCTGATGACTAGCAATATTGAGCATCTTTTCATGTGCCTGGTGGCCATCTGTATTTCCTCTTTGAAAAAAATGTCTATTCAGTTCTTTTGCCCATTTTTTAATTGGGTTATTTTTTTGATATCGAGTTGTATGAGCTATTTGTATATTTTGGAATTAAGCCCTTTTTGGTCATATCATTTGCAAATACCTTCTCCCATTCAGTAGGTTGTGTTGTCATTTTGTCGATGGTTTCCTTTGTTGTGGAAAAGCTTTTAAGTTTAATGAGGTCCCATTAGTTTATTTTTACTTTTGTTTCCTTTGCTTTAGGATATGGATCCAATAAAAAAAATATTGCTGAGATTTATGTCAAAGAGTGTTCTGCCTATGTTTTCCTCTATGAGTTTTATAGTATCTGGTGTTACTCCAGTTTGAGTTTATCTTTGTATATGATGATAGAGAATGTTCTAATTTCATTCTTTTACATGTAGCTATCCAGTTTTTCCAGCACCACTTATTGAAAAGACTGTCTTCTCTCCATTGTATATTCTTGCCTCCTTTGTCATAGATTAATTGACCAACGGTGTGTGGGTTTATTTCTGGACTCTTTATTCTATTCCATTGATCTATATGTGTGTTTTTGTGCCAGTACCATACTCTTTTGATTACTAGAGCTTTGTAGTATAGTCTGAAGACAGGGAGCCTGATTATTCCAGCTCTGTTCTATGACTTTTGGAGTTGGACAGATTAGTTTAAATCCCTGCTGAGTTCCTTATGATGTGTGTGGTCAAGTTATTTAACATCAATAAGCCAGTTATTCCCCATCCACCAAAAGATGTTAATGATTGTTGTGAATTAGCAGAGCCTTGGTGTACAGTAAGTACTCAGCAAAGGACTGAACTGGTAAAAGGAATGTAGTAGCATAGAGATAGTAGTAAATCTTGAAGGATATAGCATGAGAATATTTTTACTGTATCAGAAGAATACTGTATTGGCTTCCTTGGGCTGCCATAACAAATTACTACAACTGAGTGGCTTAAAATAAAAGACATTTATTATCTCACAGTTTGGGAGTCCAGAAGTTCAAAATCAAGTTCTGTCGACAGGACTATGTTCCCTAGGAAGGCTAAAGGGGAGGAGTTTTTCTCAACTCTTCCAGATTCTGCTGGCTCCAGACATTCCTTGGCTTAAAGATGCATAACTCCAGTCTCTTCCTCTGCCTCTGACCTTCTCCTCTGCATCTTTCTCCTCTAAGGATCTTTTTTAAGGACACTTGTCATTGGATTTAGGATGATCTTATCTGAAGATCTTTAACTTAATTACATCTGTGGAAACCCTTTTCCAATAAGTAACCATTCACAATTTCTAGGGATTTGGTGTGGACATATCTTTTGCGGGGGAAGGGCACCATTCAACTCACTACAATTATGAAAGCATTTTCCACCCCTATATTAAATGCCACTTACTAAGTGAACATGCTTTGTAATTTTTAAAATATTAATTATAGGATTACATTTCTGTTTTAAGTGTTAAACTTTGCAGTTAGACCTTACTACTTTATCATGCTATATCTTTTTGAAGCAAGAAGTTGCATTGGACTGAATTTGTAATGTTATCATTTCATGTATCAATTGTCTATAGCTCTCATCATTGCAAAACCATTTTCCACTTTTCTAAAATGGATTGGCTGAGAAGAAAGATAGCCTAAAAAAGTCATATGTCTCTTAAGGGACTACTCTTATATTCATGTATATCAATCATGGCTATTCTGAATGCTGATTTATACCAGAATTTCCTTTTCCCCCAGCAAATGTATTCAGAAGCCATCTCTAAGGTACAGATTAAAGTTCTAAAACCTGCTTGCTGTTGTGAAACTGATGAGCTATTCATAGAAGCTGCTTGATCAGAGTAAAAGATCTAGTGAAATAAGGGTAGAAAGTCATTCTCAAAATGATACCTGTGTGTAATTGGCCTCTAGATTTCTCACAAATTATTGACATATTAAAAAAGGGTATGTTGGAACTATTTGCATATATAATTAAAGAGCTGTTCATATTTAGAAATTTTAAATTTATGTATTTTAATAAATCATTCAGAATAAATTTATATGCCTACATCATTACAATCTGCACAGTATCTTTGGCATATCATTTAGATGAGCAACCCTTTCTACCTGGGTCATTTTATAAGATGTACTTATAAAGTGAGAATTTGGGAACTGTATATTCAATTGGTGTAAAGTGTTAAAACTTTTATATTACTTAATTTAAAATATAATAAACAGCTGAAAGGAACTTCTTATATGATATGTCTAGAAGAAGGTATAGATTTATTTTATCTCTTTATAATGAAAATGGAGAAAGTTATTTCTTTGTTAGAATACCTTACAAAGTCTACATGAAACTATTCAGATTTGTGTTTTAAAATGACTAAAGTTGAATAGAACTGTATGTATGTAGAAATTATTGTAAGTATGTAAGAATAAGTATGATATGTTGGGATTTGTTAAAAATGAGCTGTTCTTCTGAAAATTACTGAACGACGTCCATTTATAACATGCTAATACCTGTGATTCAAAAGAGGTATACATCAAACATATTAAAGCTAAGATCGTGTTAAAATGGGATTCCTTTTCTCAGTCAGAAATTAAAGGGAGTTCCATGGAGCCACCATTACTACCCTCATGTGCCTTTGTGTCTTATAGTCTAGAGTTCTTTTGTTTCTAACCAATTCATTATACCTATGTATTCTCTCTTTTATAGTTCAGCAGAAGAGCAGTTTCACTGGCAATCACAAGGTAAAGTACAGCTTCTTTTTTTTATTGAAGTATAGTTGATTTACAGTTTTGTGTTAGTTCCTGGTGTACAGCAAAGTGATTCATATATATATATAGATAGATATAGATATATTCTTTTTCATATTCCTTTCCATTATGGTTTATTACAAGATATTCGATATATTTCCCTGTGCTATACAGTAGGTCCTTGTTGTTTATCTATTTTACATAAAGTAGTTTGTATCTGCTAATCCCAAACTCCCAATTTTTCCATCCCCTACCCCGTTTCCCCTTTGGTAACCATAAGTTTGTTTTCTATGTCTGTGAGTCTGTTTTCTATTTTGCAAATAAATTCACTTGTATCATATTTTAGGTTTCACACACAAGTGATATCATATGGTATTTGCCTTTCTCTCTTTGACTTACTTCACTTAGTATGATCATCTCTAGGTCCATCCGTGTTGCTGCAAATGGCATTATTTCACTCTTTTTTATGGCTGAGTAATATTCCATTGTATATATATACGCACCACATCTTCTTTATCCATTCTTCTGTTGATGGACATTTAGATTGAAAGTACAGCTTCTTGATGAGCATTTATACTTACTGCTGCATATATCTCTGTTGATTAATTTTCTTGTGAACTTTAGGAAGAGACTTATGAAAATGAATATGACAACACATGACACTAAAATTAGATGAAGCTGTTCTGATAGCTCAAGATTTCGTGGGAGTTAAGTTCTCCCAATTCCCTAGGAACTTTATGTTCTTCATGGATACATGGACTTGGCTGGCCTTGGTTTTTAATGGTGGTTGACCAAGGGTTACAATGTGATATCTAATGAGCATTTCAAAAAGATAGTATCTTTGGTTAGGATATTTTTTATTATTAAATGATAGTCTTAAGCTTTAGTATTGACATTACCATGTATTTGTTCATGTCTTTAAAATATTATATTTCAGATGGTCAAAAAGATATCGAAGATGAGCTCACAACAGGCCTTGAATTGGTGGACTCCTGTATTAGATCACTGCAGGAATCAGGAATACTTGACCCACAAGACTATTCAACAAGTGAAAGTAAGTCAAATGACAGTTAAGCTTGAAGACAATTAAAATATAAGAGCATTATGTCATTAATATTATAATATTATTATAATTTATATCATGAGTCATATCTAATAGGACTTCAAGATGTGTTTATACTTGTTTTATCCATTTCACTCCTCTCTCACCTACTTCCTTCCAACATTACCCCACACTAATTCACATTTGATTAGAAACTCTCTTAAGTCAGTAATTATCATCTAGATTTCTCACCAATTATTGACATATTGGTGATCCTCACCAATTCTCTGATATCCTTTTTAGCATCTAGAGTAGCACATTGTACGAACTCATCATTTAGTTGTTTAATCAACACAGTGTCTGCTTTAAAGTTAACTATCAATGCTTTACTCATACAGATTATTGTTGGTAGAGATCTTAAATGGTAGAGCAATTATATAACAAAATAGAAAAAA